>NC_133619.1:394510907-395128407 GCF_048593235.1 Sminthopsis crassicaudata | reverse complement strand
TGCCTTGAGGCTGGGCAAGCATTGTTTAGAAGATGATTTCTGAGTTCCAGGAAGATAAGATGGATTATACTAATATATCCTCATAACTGAGGTATGATATATTCAAGTGAGGTGTCACTAAGAGTACCAGCTTTCTTTCTTTACTTGCCATGGGGCCAAGACTGCATCCAGACAGTCTGGATGCCTATATGGGACTGCCTTAAGCACCCTACCTGACATGAATCGACGTTGCCACTAGGAACACCAGCACATATCATGTTCTCGGTGATACTCCCAAAATAGGCATCCTTGTGGTTGCATTGATTTTTATCAATGAGTTGGACTTCTGCTTGTTGCAAGATTTTGGAAAACTTCTCTGGAGGGTAGTGAACATATACATTGCCACTGTCAAATTTCTACCAATTGACCATCATCATTGGGGATGTGGGGAAGCTTCTCTCTTTTAATACAAATTTCTTGGGATAGAGAAGATCCTTTGAAGTCATCTTATCCGTGCTCCTGCCTTTTAGACAGGTCTATCTGAATTTTCCCGGAGAAATCTTTATGGAAGAGAGGCTCACAACTCCTTTCAGTTACCCACTGCAGTTTCATATCCCTCCCTCTTGAGAATTCTCCCTGGTTATCTTTGCCCTTCTTAGTATTTATAAGGTTATAACATATTCAAAGGGCATTAAATGGGTTCTGTTCACAAAGGCTTCCAAATCTCTCTATGTTGTCAATCCTTGCCACCCCATCCTCCCAAGGTGTCTATAAAAGCAATTTGTGGAGGTGACTTTGTGAGAGTCCTATTAGTGGAGGGCCCAAGAAATTACCTTCTGACTCTTTCAGGAAGCCCCAGCCTATAATCCAGAGTGGGGTGTCTGGAGCCAGCTCCTCATCAAAGAAAGGCAAACAGATGGGCCTGACTCTGTCTGCAGGGGGAGAGACAAGGAGCAGGGTTGGGAGTGAGGGAGAGAGGGAAAGAGCAAGATAAAGAGTCAGACAGAGAGAAATGTGAAGAAGGAGAGAGATATAAAGAGAAGACAGATAAAAGGGAGAGCAGGGGGCAAGGTGAAACAGAAACAATAAAGAGAAAGAGGGGAAGAGAGAAAGGGGTAATGACAGTGAGATACAGAGAGATTGCAAGGGGAAAGGGAAATGAAGAGAAATAGGGAAGAAGGAAGAGATGGAGAGAATGCAATAGAAAAATATTGGGAAGGAGTTAGAGATAGGAAGAGTCAGAGACAAAGAGGAAAGAGAAAAAGAGAAAGGAGAAAGAAGAGAGAGAAGAGAGGAGAGACAGAAGAAAGAGAAGAGTGAAAAAGAAGAGAAAAGATGAGAGAGGAAAGAGAAGACAGAAGAGAAAAAGAGGGAGGAAAAGAAGGAGAGAGAGAGAGAGAGAGAGAGAGAGAGAGAGAGAGAGAGAGAGAGAGAGAGAGAGAGAGAGAGAGAGAGAAATGGCTGAGAGTTGAATCCTCCAAAAGTCATCTGCATTCCAGTGCCCCAGTTTTGGAGCCTGTGGGCCCACTATTGTTGCAGAATAATATGAACAGTGTTCTCAGTACCACTATCTCTAGATGCCTCTCTGTACTAGTTCTTATAATTTTCCCCACTCATGACCCCTTTTCACCTGAGAAATTTTATGCAACTCCCACTGAATCTGAGCCGAGGTGTTTCTGGCAGCTCTCGGGAGTGTGCAGTGCAAAGTCACATATTGTATGTTTAGAACCAAGGCTGCAGTGAATTTGGGTGATGCACTATGGGCAAGCGCTGCCAGAAACACCTCAGATTCATTACATGTTTTATTCTGAATTAATTTTTGGTCACTGTGGTAACCCCTACACTCAGTGATGAGACCACATGTGTCCACAACCCTCAATTTAAGAAGCCTTAATCTACACCAACTCTATAGATTGGTGGAGAAAAGGGAGGTGGAACCCTGGGGCTGTGTTGCTAGTTTAGATTATATTAGCACTTGCACATGCAATTGTCTATAAGTTCCCTGAGGGCAGGACTAAGGTGTACACTTCATTATTACCCATAGGTCCAGCATAGACCTTTATACCAAGAAGGTGACTATTCAGTCACGTCCAACATTTCATGACCTATTTGGGATTTTCTTGGCAAAGATAATGGGGTGGTTTGCCACTGGGGAAATGGCAGCTCATTTTTCAGATGAGGAAACTGAGACAAACAGGGTTGAGTGACTTGTCCAGTACCCACAATAAACCTTATAGTGCTATGTACATTTTAGTTACTGTTGTTGCTGTGTGGGGATAATTGCCAGTCCTTGAACACAGTGAAAGATTAAATCTTCCTGGATTAAAGATAAATGATATTGTCCCCCAGTTTATCTCTAGGAACCACTCAAGATCATTTACATCTCTCAGAGGAATTTGTCTGGTAAAAAAAAAAAAATCCACCTTTGCCTTGCCTTTTGTGCAAGTAGCTTCCTGTACTAGGAAATAATTTGAGTTTTTCCCCTCTTCAGCAATTGTGCTACAGATCGAGTTAGGTATGGCCAGAGATATTCCAGGGATGCTGTGAGGGAGGAGTTCTGGACCTGGAGAATTGAAATTGTGCCCACAGAATGAGCAACCTCATCTCCCGGGATGTTCAAGGCTGTGAATTTTTCACAGCTGCTTGTGTTGCTTCTGATAATGGGAGCAGCACCTTCTTGAATACTCCAATAGGGAGACTGACACTTGGTAGGAGTCACTCAAAAACTTCAGTCCTCAGCTGCTTTAAGGCAGGGGCCTGGACCAGAGCTGCATTCAGACTGACATATTGTACCTGATATCCCATATTTCTTCTCTCTGAGCTCCTTTTTCGGCATTGACTCTTACCTGACATAACAAGGGGCTTTTTCAGCTTGATCAGGGCTATGTCATTCTCTTTGGGGTATAAGTTATTGAATTGGAAGACAAAGATCTTGTCTAGATCCAAGTACTGATCTCTGGAGTACAGATGCTCAGTGCCCACCTTTACTTTCCAGTGGGTCACCTCTGGATAGGTCCTGAGGACAGAGAACAGCAGGGGTCAGGGCAGTTCTGACGTTTCCCCACACAGGGTTCCTGGGAGGATGGGGAGGGGGGACAGGGGTAATAGGAGTGCGAGCAGCAGAATGACAAGGATTTTGCCTCAAAAAGTTAGAACTCAGAGGATACTAACAGTCCTACTGGTAGCCAGTCCATCAACATCAGTAGTATTGGAACAACTGATCCCAGCACCTGGTTAGCTGACCTTAAAATAGGAAGTGCCCAGATGGCAAAATGGTGGCTCTATCAAAGGTTAAGTTCTCTTTGGCTCATTTTTCTCCTCCCCTTAGGCAGCTTTCCCAGTAGCTTCAAAGAGTGCCTTCTGTGCCACTTGCTTCAGACAAGATTAAATGACTAATTATAGTTCTAAGAAGGAGGCAAGGTACCTTGCATAAACTTTGTGCTGATGGAAGAAACTGATTTTTCTCTCAAGGAGTTTGGCTTTCCTGAGATTGTGTGAATGGTGTTGGTCTTGGGCAGAGAGCAGCTGTTCAATTCATTGTATATTTATTGGGCACCTTTTGTGTGCAGTGCCCAAGCTGGGGGGCAAATGTGCAAGATGCCATTAGACTGGGTGCCTGTCTTCAAGGAGCTAACAGTGCTCTGTGTATGTGTGTGTGTGTGTGTGTGTGTGTGTGTGTGTGTATGCAGAGGAAAAGACATGCACAAATAAATCAAAATGAACTAGAGTGGAATAATGACATGGAAGAGCCTCCCATCCCCAAAAGGAAATTTCTTTCATTCCTGGAATGCATTCCCTCTTTATCAAAGCCTTTCAGAATTATTATTTCTTTCAATAGCTACTCCCAGCCTCCCCACAATTAACTTTTACTTACATACACACACATGCATGCATGCACATATGTATATATTATAAAATATATCCAAATATGTGTGTACATATATACATTATATATATACATATACACATGTATATGCACACGAATACACAGTGCTTACTATCTGTGACTATAGGTAACTCTGGGCCTCAGTTTCCTTAACTTCCAAACAGGAACAATAATTTCTGTGGTATTATAACTTTTGGTATTATAAGCTTTGTGGATCAAGTGAAGTAATATATGTAAAGCACTTCACACACTTTAAAGCACTGGATAAACATTAACTATTAATCTTGATAAGTATCTTTAGTGAGTGTATGCTCTAAGGATGGTGTATTTGTATTTATAAATAACTATTATATATATGGGATGGAATGTGATAGGGCAAAGGTGAAAGCTAGACAAAGTATTCTAAGAAAATTTGGAGGGGAGAGATTACTCTTAGAGGTGAGGAGAGGATATCAAGGAAAGCTTTATGGAGGCACCCAAGCAGGAAATTGAAAGGTAAGAATTTTTTTTCACTTAATAGTTTTTTATTTTTTTTTCTAATTATATGTAAAGATAGTTTTCAACATTCATTTTTTGTAAGCTGTTTAGTTCTAAATTTCTTTCTCCCTCCTTCCCTTCCCTTTCTCTCAGATAGCAAGAAATCTGATATCGGTTACACATGTACAATTATTTTAAACATATTTCCTTGAGTCATGTTGTGAAATAAAAGCAGAACAAAAGGAAAAATCAAGAAAAAGAAAAAGCAAACTCCCCTCTCCAAAAAAGAAAAGTAAAAATAGTATGTTTTGATCCATGATTGTGTCTCCATAGTTATTTCTCTGGCTGTGGATGCCATTTTCTATCCCAAGCCTCTTGGAATTGTTTTAGATCACTGGGCTCAAAAGGGTTCTTTCTTTCCTTTTTTTTTTTTTTTTTTTTTTTTTTTAATAATATCTTTTTAATTTCAAATTATATGCAGATAGTTTTCAAAAACCTTGTGTTCCAAATTTTTCTCTCTCCCTTTCTCTACCCCTCTCCTAGACAACAAGTAACTCAATATATGCTAAACATGTATAATTCTATACAGATTTCTTATCTTTGCTTTATCATGCTGCATAAGAAAAATCAGATCAAAAAGGGAAAAAATGAGAAAAAAAAAGCAAAAAGCAAGCAAACAACAACAAAAAGGTGAAAATACTATGTTGTGATCCACATCCAGTCCCAACAGTCCTCTTTCTGGATGCGAATAGCTCACTCCATTACAACACTATTAGAATTGGCCTGAATCACTCATTATTGAAAAGAGCCACTTCCACCAGAATTGATTAAAGGATGAGGATTTCAACAGCTTTCAAAGATTTCAATAGAAAGTATGTATGTTCCTGGTACAAGGGGTGACTTTTGCAAATAAAGGTAGGCTATGGATAGGTAGGTAGTAGATCTCTCTGTCTCTTTCTTTGTCTCTCTCTGTCTCACTCTGTATCTCTCTGCTTCTGCTACTTTCTCTCTATCTCTGTCTGTCTGTCTCTCTCAATATGTATAGGGAGTAGCCCAGTTTAGCTTTAATGAAAAGCATATAGTTGTGCAAAAAAAGAGTAAGATAGGAAGATTTAAATGTCAAATTAAACAGTTTATATTGTATTCATTAGGTATAGTAAGTGAGTACAGGCTTTTGAAAAATATATGCATTATAGTTACATTTATGCTGCTGGGGTTAGAGGTCAGGAATTATAGGGGCTGGCTATTGTTTTAGTGGAAAATCGTCAGTGTCCAGAACCTTTCCTGTGCACATGCATCTAGATTTCCCAGAAGTTTCATCAGCAGTATAGTGAAGGGAAATCAGGAACACGGAAAGATAGGTCCTGGAAAATGCAATACACGGTCCTGGCCTCCAAGGGACCTTTCTCTCTTGTTTACAGGCCTGTGGATGGAATATTCAGGGGCTCAAGAGTGTTGTGGAAAGTTTCTGAGTAAGGCAATGACTGATATTATTTCCATCATAGTGGCTTGTGTATATGTCATATTTCCATAGTAGATTGGAAGCTCTCTGCAGGCAAAGATCATGTCTTATCTAAGCTTTCATCTCCCCCAGTGTTTAAAATCCTTCCCCCACTACCCAATGAGTACTTCAGAATGTTGATTCAAATCCAGCAGCCCTGAGTTAGCCTATTACACTGAGGGGGTGATCTTTCCTTGACAATTTGTTGTTCAGTTGTGACCAACTTTTTGTGACCCCATGCTGGAGTTTTTACGACAAATATACTGGAGTGATTTGTCAATCTTTTTTTCCAGCTACTTTTTCAGATGGGGAAACTGAGACAAACAAGGTTAAGTTGCTTTCTCAAGGTCACACAGCTAGTAAGTGTCTGAGGCCAGATTTGAAGTTAGATCCTCCTGATTCCAGGATTCTATCTACTGTTCTTTGTCCTTTCCTAACAATAAGAATTCCACATACAGGACAGAGAAGGAAGGCAAGGAGCTGAGTGTTTCAGTTGCTGCTATCCCTACTCCCTCTGGGAGGTGGAATGGACCTTACCTGAAACAGTGGGAAGCAGTGAGGATCCAGTAATGGTCCAATATGGACCCGCCACAGAAATGAGTCTTGTGGTGCTGAATGCTGACCTGCCACGGCCAAGTCTTCACAGATCCTTCTTGCCCGCCCAACACCCGGGAGTCCATCAGGTTCTCTCCACAGACTGTCCCCACCAGTGAAGGTCCAGAAGAGCAGGTGAGAAGAAAGGCATAATCATGGAGCAGGAAGGGACCTTTCAGATCATCCCAGTGAATCTGCTCCCCCCCTCCCCCATTTTAGAGCTGAATCAGCTGAGACCCGCAGAGAAAAAGTACCACATATCACACAAACTTAGGCTCCAAATTCAGCATACTTTTCACCCTGCCACAGGGCCCAATCAGAAAGCCTGTTTCTTGTTATATAGGGTTTAGCATCCCTTCCCATGGCCCCAAATCATTCTTCCTACTTTCCAATATCTAGCCATCACTAGATTCTCTAGAGTTGTCTTTTATTATGATTCTCCCATTTATTCTTTTCTTTCTATTCCTACTAGGCCCATCCTAGTTCCAAGTTCAGGAACTCACTCCTACACATCTTAATTATTTCACTAACCACCTAACTGTTCTTTCCATATCTCTTTACATCAACCCTTTCTAATTCCCTGTACAGATACAGTGTCCTAAAATACAGATGGGTCCCTAACTCTTTTATATGCCATTAAAAAACCTGAATTGCTCCCTACTATCTATGGATTAAGTTCCAAACTCTTTAACTTGAGATTCCAAGCTTTTTGAGTTCTATCTCTACTCTTCTAAGCAAATTCTTTACTCTGGCCAAGCTGCCCTAGTTACCATTCTCCACATCCTCTCTGAGTTTTGCTCATTGGAGTTCTCAGAATTCAAAATAACCTTTTAAATTTACTTATCCAAGTTCTTCTCATCCTTTAAGAACTAATTCAACTTTCATTTCCTTTCTGAGATCTTTTCCTATCTCTCCAACAAAGAGTTACCTTTCCTTTTTCTATATATTTGACACACTTAATATGGGTGTCATTAACCATTTAGCATATGCTATTTTATATATTTAAAAAAATATATCTTTATCTATTCTATTCCTTCAAGTACCTTGAAAGCCCCTGGAGGGCAGGGGATATTCTTATATTCTACTTATGGTGCGTAACATCATCATCACTATTGTTGTTGTAGTCCTCATCGTCGTCGTCATCATCATCATCATCATCATCATCATCATCATCATCATCTTCACCAACATCTATGTAGTATATTCTATGTGCCAGGTGACATACTAAATGCTTTACAAAGTATTTTCTCATTAGAAAATACAAAGTATTAAAATAACTCTTAATAAATTGAATGTAGACAATCCAGTGGGATGTCATTTCTTTAAGGACAGAGGGTTGTTTTTTGTCTTTCTATCTATCCCTAGCATTTTACACACAGTAGTTTAGTTAAGGTTTAAATGCTTTGTTGAACTTGAATTTGAATCTGACCCTTGGTAACCGAAGTTGCAGTAGCAAAGCAAATGTGTCTGGCTCCTAGCCTTCCAGCCTCACTCTGTCATCTTTAACCTTGAGAGTTCTCCTAAGAGCTTTTGCTGAATTTGTAGGGTTTGGGAATGGAGTGAAGTTTTTTAACATTAAGCATGCAGAAAAGTCTTGCCTAGCAAGTCCCAAATCTCAAAGAAACAATGTTAGAAGTGTTGGAGAACCAGGAATTCTTTCACTTTTCATTTGGTCAGCCCTGGCCTAAATTTGTCTCTGAGAAAGCTTTATACTCACCAGTGCAATGAAGAGAAACCAGGGACATTGAGAGACAGGGCCTAGAAAAGGCAAAAACACAGACTCATGATTTTGTGTCTTACCTAGTTAGGTATAAAGGTCTAGACTTCTAAGCTCTTTGGAAGCTTGAGGGAATTTATGAGTTGGAAGTGATCCCAGAGGCCATTCAATCTAACTCATATCTGACTACATCATTGCCAGCAATTTATATTTTATCTAAAAATTTCCAGTGATGGATGACTTGCTACTTTCCAAGGAAGCTCATTCCACTTTTGAATAACTCTAGCAAATGGTTTCCTTAGCATAAGCCCAAATCTGCCTTTCTATACCTTCTACCTAGCTTTACTCTCTGGGCTTGGGAGTATAGATTTAAAACTTGGAAGGACCTTAAAAACCCAACCTCCTTGTTTAAAGATGAGGTTCCTAAAAGTTAGATAACTTGTCCAGTGTTACACAGATAATACACGAAAGAGCTAATAACAGGAAGGTGAAGAGATACATTTTAAAAGAATGGTATTTAATGTAAATGAACATCCTTTCTTTAAAATTGGAGGGAAGGGGCATACACACTGAACAACAACAAAAAGAGGCAGAAACAAGATTTATTTTTAAGAACTCTCTACTATTTAAGCATAGATCAGTGTGTGTGTATTTTTGTTGTGACAGAGAGAGAGAGAGAGAGAGAGAGAGAGAGAAGAGAAGAGAAGACAACAGCGATGTGTATTCATGTGTTATGATCAGAATTGGAGTGTATACGGAGTGTATGTATATTTGTATGCCTATTTTGGAGTGGTTCTATATGCATGTGATTTCCTATACAAAGAAGTAGATTTGGTTTCTAAGGAAATTCTTTCTAGCAATTAAAACTATTCAAATATAGGCTGCTTCTCATCAGATGTCTTTAAGACAGTTTGGTGTGGATTCTTGGTCAGGTATAGGTTAGACTAAATGGCCTCTGACATCCTTTCCCAAACAAACTCAGTTTCTGTGATTCTGGTAATTGGGGCCTGAATCTTTTTTCTTTGAGATCTTAGAATGTTTAAAAAGCCTCTATTTGTGGGTCTGGATGACTGGGCAGAAAGTACCTAAGATAATTAAGCTCTAGAAATGTACAAGGAAAATGGAAGATTTATGGGGTTTAGGAAGGAACATGAGGCAATTAGAAAATGTATTATTTTTCACTATTCTGGTTAATGTAGAGGTCAGCTCCCTTCAGGCAAGATAGCACTTTCCCCAATTTAGGTGCATAGTTGTATGTAAGATTTAAAAAAAAAATCTTCCAGGAACATAATTCCACAACTTCACAGGATTGAATAATCTGGTCAGTCAGGAGTTCTTCTTGGTGTCTAGATTAAGTTCCTCTTAATTTAGATGTACGATAGCCCTGACACCAGTGTATTTCTCCAAGTTTTGCTTTGCTCTCCTTGCTGCCAGCTTTATTAGCATATTACAATGGGAATTTCTTGTAGGATTAAGCTATCCAAAAAACAGAAGTTTTGAGTTCCATAAGATTGTATTTTAGAGCTGGCAAGAACTTTTGAAGACATCCTTTACTGAGAAGGAAACAACTGAGTCCCAGAAAAATTAAGTGGAATTCTTCAAATAGATCTATCATATTAAAAGAAAAAAAAAAGATCAACAGTGTTCCATAGCCTGGCACAATGGAGAAAACCTGGATTTGGATTAAGAGCACCTGGTTATCAAATTCTGATTCTTTCTGACTGACTTTTTGAACACTTGAAGATGCCTTGCACTTACCCTGAGAAATTTTGCACTTGGAGCTCCTGGTCTTTGGCTGTGATCTTGCTGACTGGCAGCTGCTGTTCTGGACCAATCTTCACGGCTTGGAAAGTTGGAGCCATGCTCAATCTGGAAAGAGTCATATGTGTTATCCGGAGTAGATATTGGGGAGTAACAATGGGGACCTAGTCTTCCCTCCCCAAATTGACATTTGTAAGCTTTGGACGATGTGGAATATGGGAGAGGAATGAGTAGTGGCAACGTAGTCTCTATTTGTTTTGGAATGGGTTTAGTTAGCATAGTCTCAGTCTGGCCACTGCTTCTGTTCTTTGGGCAGCAGTGAATGGAGGTCATAGCCCTACGGTGCTTCCAAGGTTGAGAGTAAGGTGGGAGCTTGTGGCTTCCAGATCAAAGATATTAACCCAGAAGAGTCCTAATATTTTATATCATGGGCAGCCACTAGCATATAGGAGGCATTCAGTAAATATTTATTAATCATGGAATGCTGGGATCATTCTTTTTCAAAAAGCATCTCAATTTTCCTTTGTATCCTTAGGGTTTATTTACCTTTGTAATGTCTTTCTCTAATCTAAACTCCATTTCCATTTCAAACTGTATCCAGGTTCTCTCTCTCTTACCTCATTTCTCAGCAGTGCTTTTGGTTCGCTGGAGACTAAATAAGCATATGGTGATAGAAGTTCATCTGAGTGGGGAATGCCAGTTCCTCACATAAGGAATTTGGATAAATGAAAGTTTAAAGAGGGTTTCTTTCATTAGAATGTAAGCTCCTTAAGGGCAAAATTATTTTTGCCTTTCTTTGTGCACTCGGAATTTAACACAGTGCCTGGCCCATAGTCAGTGCTTAATACACTCTTATTTCTTAATGATGCTAAGGTAGGGCAGGAATGTGACCTATCTCTAAATGGTATTAGATTGAGATTCCCTTTACTTAGAACATCCTTTCCTCTTTTCTTTATCAAATCATGTGCCTGTCTTCCCTTTAATCCTGGATCAAAATTCACCTCCTCCAACTGTTATGCCTGAATTATTTGTTCAATCTTTGGGTTCTTTTTTTTGTCTCCTTTTGGCTCAGTCACTTTCCCCAATGCTCAGAAAAGACCTTTTGATAGAGGAATATTTTCATCCATGGTACTAACTGACTAAATGGTGTGCTGCTGGAATGGTCACTATAACCTCTCCACTTGGCAGGGCAAGAGAGAGTGCCAGCTGAGAAGAGAGGACAAGGAAACCAGGGAATGAGGCTGAAGAAGTCTAGAGCAAATTGTGTAGAGAATAAAAAATAATCATATATGTGGCTTTGGTCTGTAGCTCCCTGGAAACAAAGTAGCCAGGTCTTTCTAAGAATTCAGAAAAGAGTTTCCAGGGTCCCACCACTTAGAGAGAACAAGATGATTCTGTATTAAACACCAGGTGACCAGTCAGGCTGACTCTTGTGCAAGGGGATGAATGCTGATAACCTGGCCTTTAGGGTGGTAGAGCAGAGGGGAAAGCAGAGCTTCACTCTGCCCAGTGTAGGAGGATGGATGTGGATGTGGCTAAAGGTAGGCTATGAGAAGGATGAGTAGAGGTAGGGAGTAGGCTTGAGGGAGTTAGGGAGAATTCTCCATCTTTGTTGTGCAGTTTGCTACAAATTAAGGGCTCTGGATGAATGCAGTATGGGTATGATAAAAATGTGTGGAATTTGAAATTGAGTTTTAGATCTTTTTTATAAGTGTTACTTTGTATAGGTTGGTTAACCATTCTGAGCTTCATTTTTCTCATTGTAAAATTAGAGGTTTAGATCAAATGGTCTTTGAGATTGGTCTTAAATGACCTAATTCTAAATCCTATGATTCTGTAAATGCAAAGTAGGAAGAACCCTCTTCCTCTTCAAAGGCTCTTGGGGCATGTGCTTGGGGAGTTTCAGGGGAAACATAGTCTTTTACATTTTGTCTTATATGAGAAGGTGTAGGAATGACCAGAGCCCCTGACCATTTTGTCTAGCACCCAACATTTTGCCTATCATTTCCAACATTGTGGAAAAACTGAAAAGATTATCTCCCATTGGAAATGAACAGAGGTATTCATGGCCATCTATTCCAAATAGGTACATTAGATTAGAATAATAAAATTATATAGTATTTGAGGTAGAAGGAGTCTTCAGGACAATTTAGTGTAGTGTAGGCTCCTTTTATTTTATAAATGACAGAACTAAGACCTAGAGAGAGGAATTATAGGATCATAAATTTCAAATTGAAGAGGTTTTAGAGGTCATCTAGCCTAAGCTTCTTAAATTGTGTGTCATGACCCCATTTGGGATAATGTAACTGAATGTGAAGATCTCCCCAAATTTGGCAACAGTAAAAGGCATCAAATATTCCACCAAATGGCAAATTATAAGTATACCAAATAATTATTTTAAAATAAACTTCTTTGTGATTTATTATCAGTAAATGTTTGATTTATATGCCTGTACCTATATGCTTGGGGTCGTGCAAAAATTTGTCAGGAGAAAAGGGTTCATGAGTATAAAAAGTTTAAGAAGCTCCGATCTACTACAAATCTCATTTTACCAATGAGAATACTGATCCCCATAAAAGTTTTATATATATATATATATATATATTTTTTTTTTTTTTTTTTTTTTGCTAAGGTTCCATAGTTAGTTAGTGCTACAACTGGGAGTCTTTCAGGTCTCAAGACTCCAGATAGGCAGTCTAATGTTTGGTCCATCACATCATAACTTGGGATTTTAGGGCTGGTTTTGAATACCATATGAGGATTTGAGAGGTTTTTGTTGTTGTTTTTCAGTCCTGTCTGACAATGACCTCTCTTTTGGGGTTTTCTTAGCAAAGATACTGGAATGGTGTGCCATTTCCTTTTTCGACTTTTTTTTAATAGATGAAGAAACTCAGATAAACAGGATTAAATGATTTGATCAGGGACACATAACTAATAAGTGTCTCTGGATATAGATTAAAACATTCCAGTAAAATTAAGGCCCATGTAAAATGTAATTTTACTCAAAGGGCTTTTGGCTGCCAGAAAAGGAGAAAAAAAGCCAAATAAGGGAGATGGAGGCATGGTAATGAGTAAAAGAGGTGAAGAGGATGAGGAGGGAAGGAAGAAAGGTCTTGAAGGGAGACAAAGGTACCTGTTATATCCCATCTGGTTACAGGCAATTTTAGCCCATGCTTCTGTAAAGTTGTCAAAACAGGCTGAAGACCAGAGATCTGTCTTTCTGTCTATGACCTGCAGAGTAGATCTGTCCTTGGAGAGGCGGACTAGGAAGGAAGAGACTTGGATCAGCCTGTAGGCAGTCGATCATTCTTCTCTTGGGCTTACCCGCTCCTCCTCCATCCTCATCCCCCCAAATACTTTAAGATTAACCTTATCCTTCTGGGAAAGAAAAAAAAAAGCAGCTGAAAGAAGATCAGTGAAAGGATGGATTCTGCAATCTCACTAACAAAAAAAAAAGCCAATCTATTTGGTTTTAACTGGCTAGGCCTATGGCATCTCCAAAATTCCACTAACCTCCAACTGGCTCAAAGTCCATCCTCTGCAGGAGATCTATCCTTTGAGATTAACATGTTTCCTCTGTATGTTTTGTATGTACCTGCTTGTCTACTCAATTAAAAGATTTGTTTCTTGAGAGAAGGGGATAGTTTGTTTCCCTTTTCTTTCTATTTCTTGCATTTAGCAAAGTGCCTGGGACGCAGTCAGTGCTTAATAAAAGCTTGTTAACTGACTGGCATTTATGTAACATTTTAAATTTTAAAAAATAATAGCTTTTTATTTTTCAAAACATATGCAAATATAGTTTTCAACATTCATCTTAAAAAACCTTGTGCTCCATATTTTTCTCCTTCCTTTCCTCCTCTTTCTCCTCCCCTTAGCAAGTAATTCAGTATAGGTCAAACACATGTAATTCTTCTAAACATATTTCCACATTTATCATTCAGCATAAGAAAAATCATATCAAAAGGGGAAAAATGAGAAAGAAAAAACCAAGCTAAAACAAACAAACAAACAAAACCCGACAAGAAGAAGAAAAGGTGCTGTAATCCACATTCAGTCTTCATAGTTCTCTCTTTGGTTGTAGATAGCTCTTTCCATTACAAGTCTGTTAGAATTGCCTTGTATCACCTCATTGTTGAAAAGAGCCGAGTCCATCAAAGTTGATCATCAAAGTTGATCATCATTTATTCTTGTTGCTATGTACAATGTTTTCTTGGTTCTATTCACTTCACTCAGCATCAGTTCATGTAAGAGTTTACAGGCTTTTCTGAAATCATTCTGCTGATAGTTTCTTATAGAACAGTAATATTCCATTACATTCAAATACCATAACTTCTTCAGCCATTCCCTAACTGATGGCAGTTCCTTGCCACTACCCCAAAGTGCAGCTATAAACATTTTTGCACATGTGGGTCTTTTTCCCTTTTAAAAAATCTCTTTGGGATACAGACCCAGTAGAGATACTGCTAGATCAAAGGGTATGCACAGTTTGGTAGCCCTTTGGGCATAGTTCCAAATTACTCTCCAGAAATGGTTGGATCAGTTCACAACTCCAATAACACATTAGTGTCCCAGTTTTCCCACATCCCTTCCAACATTTATCATTATCTTTTCCTGTCATCTTAGCCAATCTAAGAAGTATGAAGTAGCACTTTGAGTTTTGACAAATACTTTACATATTACTTTATTTGAGTGCTGGTGCTATTATTATTCCCAACTGTTTTTTGTTTTATATTTATGAACTGCCTTGGTACTTCTCCCCGCCTCCATCATCCTGTGAAACTGCATACATTAAGTACTTAATAAATGCTTGTTGGATTAGATTGTCCTGAACATGGAAGAATTTCTCTCATTTAGCAGAACATTCTGGGGTGGGACCAGATTTGTATTTAAATGAAAGGAGATTAAGTGACTCCATTTTAGAGGATGGAAGATACAGAGCCAGAGAGATCCTTACAGACCATCTAGTCCAATCTCTCATTTCACAGATGAAGTTCATGAAGGTAGCTGACTTGTCTAAGATTTCACAATTAGGAAGTTTTACACAAGATTTGAACCCAGATCCTTTAACCCAAGGGCCAATGTTTTTACTATTGTACCATGGTTATCTTTCTGTTATTCCAAATAAACAAGGATGATCTCATTTGTTTTTCTCCAGTTTCTCTCATGTCCCTTACTTGCATAGTCTAGTAGAAGAGCCCCATGGTATAGAAAGAACTCTAGGCCTGGGGCCAGGAAGACTTGAGTTCAAAACTTATCAGTATGATTTTGCTTTATACATGTATTATCAATGTGAGCCTCAGTTTCCTTTTCTGTAAAGGGGGTGGCGGTGGGTTGTACTAGATATTCTTTAAAATCCTCTCCATATTTAAATCTATGACTTTGTTTTAGTCGCTCACTTTGTCTTTGGGCAGGCTTCTACTCTAGTTCCCATAAAATGACAGACTCCTAGTGCAAATGGGGAGCTTCCAAAGGTCAGGAAATAAGAACAATACTAAGGATTCCTAGTTTAATTGTGATTTTAAAATTCAAAAAGTGCTTTCCTCATAACAACCTTGTGCAAGTATCATTATCTTTATATTACAGACTAAGAAAATGGGTGCAGAGAGGCCAGGCCTGAGGTTACAGAGCTAGAAACTGTGTTAAAGCCAAAATTTGAACCTGTCTCTCTTGGTTGTGATATCCCATGCCCTAAAATCACATCCATATGTCTACCCAAATGGAGGGAAGGGTCCATTGGGATCAATTTCAACTATCACAAAAGCATTTTCCATGCATTAAATCCACTTTCTGTTTCTAGCCCATTAGGGAAACTTTAGTTTAGAGAAACATTAGTGTCTTAGGCTTCAAATTTTGTGTTGTTTATTCCTTTTTTTTCAGTGGTATATGACTCTTCATAACATTATTTGGGGTTTTATAGGCAAAGATACTGGAGTGGTTTGCTATTTCTTTTTCCAGTTCATTTTACAAATGAGGAAACTATGAAAAACAGTAACTTGCCAGGGGTCCTATTGACAGTAAATGTCTAAGGCAAGATTTGAATTCTGGTCTTCTTTATTCCTATATCAGATCAGTAGTTAATTCTTGTTATATCTACTTCTTGGGGACTCACCTCCTACCAGGGGCAGATCTTCTTCAGAGATGGCCTCAATACAGTGCTGCTCATCCTCTCCCAAGGCACAGTCTTTATATCTGTCACACACCTTCTGTCTTGCAATGAACTTGTAGGTTTTTTCACAGTAGAAATAGTACATGTGCAGGATTAGTATGACTGCAAATGCAAGGTGGATGTCAAGGAGAATGGTTAATGGCTAGAAGAGGCTCTTTTCCTTCTAGACTACCCCCATCCTAAGCTTTGGAATAACGAGCCAATATGATTATCATGATCCAGTACAGTGAAGTAGTTGACCCAGGGACCCCATCAAAGTCAGTGTGTCCCGACCATGATAAAAATGTCAGAACTATAGATTATCTGGTAAAACCCTCTTTTGTATTTGTATTATTTGTAATTTCTTTGCAGGTGAAGAAAATGAAATCCATCAAAGGGAAGTGACTTGATTTCTAGATTGTGTCATAAAAGGTGGGAATGATAGCTTCTTGTTGTTTATCCTTTGTTCTTGAAGACAACTATGACATTAGGAGATAACAGCATGATATGCAAGTGAATTGGATTTAAGTGAGGGAAGGCTGTGCAAGGTCACTTTCTCCTTCAGAGTCATTTGGATGCAGTGGCCAGACATAGATCAGGATGACTGGAGATGATTCTGCATGTATCCCAAATTTTCCTATGGTTGATTTACCTAAAGAAAATCCAGATTGGAGACCTGGTAGGGATATGATGATTTGAACTGACTCCATTGTCCTCATTCAAAACCATTGTTTGATGTCATGGAACTGAGCTAAACCCACTTCAAGATTTAAATACAATTGGATGCTTTCCTTTTAGTCCAATGTTACTCAAAGTTTTGTTTATTAATTACTGAGTATCTAATCATGTCTAGCACTGTGCTAGGCATTTTGAGGGTATGAAGAAATATAAGAAATGGTTCCTATCCCCAAGAGGGTTAAAATCTAATTAGAGAACAAAGAATAATAGCTATAAAAAAGTAAACACCAATAAAATGTAGCTTTGGGAATTGTGTGTGAGAAAGTGTGTGTGCTGAAAGTATTTAGAGAAGAGATAATGATAATATCCCAAATTTATAGTCTTTTAAGTTTACAAAATGCTTTCAAGTTATTATTATTTGATTCTCAACAACTCTATGAGGTGACTACTATAGGAACTTGTGGCACAGTAGATAGAACAGTGGGTGAGCAATCAGAGGATGATCAGCCCCTTATTACCTTTGTGACTGTGAGCAGGATTTGTCCTTTGCAGGCTTCAGTTTCTCAATATATAAAAAAGGGGTTGAATGCTTCCTAAACTTTAGATTTTCCATTTCTAAATCTATAATCCTATTATGTGAACCAAAAGGTGGAGCTAGGAAGCCCTGGCCTCCCAGGCCTACCTCACTGTGTGCCACCAGTGCCACTTCACCTGGCTATCATAAATCAGGCTTGATATTGTGGAGTCATGTATGGGTTGGAATACATGGCTGCTCCGATTCCATTATATCCCTCTTAGACCATGAACTTCTTGAGAATAGAAATTGTTTGGCCTTTATTTTGTCTTTCTAGAGCCTAGCAGAGTGCCTGGTATTTAATAAATGTTTATTGATTGACTAACAGTGATCTCTCTGGATTTCATTTTTTCATATGAAAAATAGAATTAATATTATTTGCATTATTTGCCTTATAAATTTCAAATGAGATTAAAGTTGAGAAAAATGCTTTGAATCTACAAAACATTCTAGAAATAATATGGTTATCATTAATATTAATAAATTATTAAAGATCAGGGAAAATGGTTACAGATTATTAATATTATTGTATATTGTAGGTAAATAGAATGGGGGAGGGGAGGAGGAGGAGAATTGAATGAAATATAATTGAGAAAGATGCTTGATGTTATGTATTGGTCAACCTGCCATCAGGGGGAGAGGATGGGGAAAGGAGGGGGAAAATTGGAACAAAAGGTTTTTCATTTGTCAATGCTGAAAAATTTCCCATGCATATATTTTGTAAATAAAAAGCTATAAATAAAAAAAGATGCTTGATGTTAAGTCCAAGGAAGAGAGGAGGTAGAAGGGAAATAGTGTCACAAGAAACAGTCTCATTCTTTACCTTTGAGTAAAAGTGCAGTGGAAAATCAACCTAGCCTGAGCTCTTGGAGCTCTCCTAGTCTCCTAAGGAAGCTGGGCTGGACAGACCTGATTGGGTGATCCAATAACTGGTAAAGATTATGTAATTAATTTTTCTTTTACTTAGAGATTCAGAGGGTCAAATAAGGCTACAATGGACTCCTTCACTCAATGAAAATTACATTTATGGCTTTCAAAGTAGGAGATTAATGCAGCCTTGATGCAAACTTGATGCAGATTTGGCACACACTTATGCAAATTTTTATGCATAAAAATTAGTAAAAACTTGGCCAGGAACCTCAGGATGCCTCCCCCACCCTTTCTCTGAAGTACCTCTTCCTTCTTGAGAAGAAAGTCTGAACTCATAATCTGAAGGGGGATCAGAAATTATGTACTCAGTAGAAAGCCTATGAAGTGCACCCACATTGTCTGGATCTCTCCTTCTTCGGCCTCGAAGAAGACAGTGTAAATGTGGGACTTACAAGAGTTGGAAGAGTGGGAAAAAGGGATATAGGGAGGGAGGGGAGCTGACACTCACTCAGTAAGATCAGGCCAGCGATGGTCAAAAGGGCCATCAGAATACCAACAATCTCCATCCACAGCTTTTTGAAGGATGCCATTTGGGTTTGGAGCTTATGCACCAGTAAGAGATCTGTAAAAAGAAGCCAGAATGTGAAGAATGGGGACCAGTTCCCATCCTGGGCAGGAGGAAGAGCCTTTGAGTTAGTCTAGAATTTATGAATTTCATCTCTCCTGGGCATACACCATTTTTTCCTTAACATCAATGCTGAGACTGAAGCATTACTTGGCAGGTTGCATAATCATTTGCAGCTGAGTATCTTGGATGTGTCAGCTTTTCTTCCCTTATTTCATCACAGGATCATGGATTTGGAATTGGAAGAGACTTTAGGAGACCTCTAGCTCAATTTTCTTGTTTTATAGGGAGGAAACAGATTCAGAAACAGATTGTAAAAGGTTACACAGATATTTAGCCGAACTAGGATGTGAATCCAGGTTATAGCATTGTGACCTTAGAGCTTCGAGGAATTTTGGAAGTTATCTATACCAGTTTCTTCATTTTATAGATGAGGAAATTGAAATCAAAGAAAGTGGAGGGTTTGCCCAAATGGTGTCTGGAGGAACTAGCATCAGAACCCAGGGCAAAGAAAAGATTCTGCTTCATCGTCATCATTACCATCAAGAATTTGTTAAATATTAAGGATAAAAATGGCAAACCATCCCAGTATTTTTGCTAAGAAAACACCAAATGAATTTGTGAGAGTTGGACACTAAAACAATTCAACAACAAGGATAAAAAGAAGGTCAAAACCAGTTTCTTTTCTTAAATAGCTCACATTGTAACGGGGGAGATAGCACATAATCAGTGTAAAATGGAAGATAATCTCAGAAAGGATTAGCAGTAGTGGGGAGCAGGAAAGGCCTCTTTTAGTGAGTAAATGTGAGTTGAGTCTTGAAGGAAACCAGGGGGAAAACTATTTTAGCGTCAGGATCAAGACACGGGGTCAGAAGATAGAGGGCATCCTTCAAAGACCAGTCTTTGGATAGTGGAATTCTATTTTCATTCAATTTTGAGTAGATAATGAGATGGAGGTTGGCATTGTATTAAAACTGATCTGACTTTCTTCCAAATTAACTTGTGATTATGACTACTGGAAGCTTTTATCTGTTTAGGCTGAGATTTGTATAAAACTCAGGTCTAAATTCCGTCCCCTCATTCAGCTTTGTTGTGTTCCTTTCTGCCTCAGATTGGTCTAGCCCTACTGGCCAGAATAAAGGGCCTGAAACACTGTCAAGAGAAGCAGCTATCACCCTATCACCCTCTGGTGTGAAATGTGGTGTAAGAGGAAAAGCCAGAAGCATAGGAAGTATTTCATTTCCTGTACCACTTCTGAGAAGATGCCTCTTCATCAGAACATGATGTACCCAAGAATTGGTGGGCAATGCCTCTGTGAGCTTAAGCAGCCGGGACCCATGCATTCCTGTAGTGTCAGGGTGGAAATTCTTTCCTAGAACCTCTTCCCTACTTGAAGCTGGTGACTCATTCAGAGAAGTTATGTGGCACCTCCCCACTAGTAATGTGAATTTTTTTCTGTCAACCCAGAATCCTCTCCCTCTGCCTGGTCTGAGATGTTTTAAATAAGTCTCCCCTTGTTCCATACTAAAAGCCAACATGTTCTAGGGGTACCTCATAGGTCTTTTTTTTTTTTTTTAAGTTTTGTGGCTTAGCATATCACACCTAGCTAGTTTAGCCCAAGCTCATCCTGCTTATTGTCACCATTCTCTGAGTTCATCAAACCCACAGCCAAGTCACAGTCTAACATTTTGCTGCTCTTAGTGACTTGAATGTTTGGCTTCCCTAGAAAGCTCTAAAACTCCCAGAGGGCAGCACAGAGCTGAGCCCAGCGAGAAGAGGTGCTCGCTCATGGACATATGAATTGGTGGCTAGATTGAGGTGGACTGAAAAAAGCCAAGCTTGATCTTACCAAATTTGTTCAGGAGTGTCTCAACCCTTGGATCCTGTAAAGCAAAGGAAAATGATGAGAAAGCCATGCAGAAGGAGTGAGCTAATAAGAGCAATGGAGGGCTTTGCTCTTGGTGGTCCATCCTCTTTTGTTCTCTCTGTCCATCTTCCTCCTCTCTCCCTCTTGCCTCTGGTGTCTCTTTTCTATTTCCAGCACTATCTAATTTTCTCTTTTTTTCTGTCTCTCTTTTCTTTGTCTGTTTCTCTCTTCTTTCTCTGTCTCTGTCCATCTGTCTGTCTCTCTTCTTTCTCATTCCCTGTATGTCTTTCTCTGTGTGTCTCTCCCCCTCCTTGTCTTTGTCCTTATTTTTTCTGTCTCTTTCTGTGACTCTGTCTCTTTCTCTCCATTTTCTATCTTCCTTATTTCTATCCCTATCTCTATCATTATCTCTCTCTTGTTTTTTTTTGGAGTTTCTCTTCCTTTGCTTCATGACCACCTCAATCAATCCCTCGCTTTCTTCTCCTTTCTTTTTTTCCTCCTGCCTCTCTCTTACTTTCATTGTTCTCTATGTTTCTCTCCATTGTTGTTCAGTCTTTTCAGTTGTGGTTGACTCATTGTGACCTATTTGAGGTTTTCTTGGCAAAGAAACCAGAGTGATTCAACATTTCTTTGAGGAACTGAGGCAACCAGGATTAAGTGACTTGCCCAGGATCACACAGCTGTAAGTGTCTGGGGTCACATTAGAACTCAGGAAGAGGAGTCTTCCTGACTGCAGGCTTGGCGCTCCGGGCACTGTGGTGCCACCTGGTAGCTCAATGTGTCACCTGCACTAGGAAGGTAGACTGAGGTTCAAATCTTGTCTCAGAAATTCAGCAACAGTGTAACCTTGGCCAGCCACTTAAATCTTTCCTTCCTCATTCATAAATTGAAGGTGGTAATGGCAATGACTACTAGATAATTGTTAGAATGTAACATATGTGAGTGCTCCTTCAACCTGAAAGTGCCTCATAGATACAGCTCTGGGCCCAAGCTGAACAAGCTGGCACATAAGGACTCATGAGTTGAAGATAGCTCTCTCTCTGATTATTTCTCTCCCTCTCTTTCTGTTTCCTTTGCTTTCTGTCTCCTGTCTTCTCTTTTCTTTCTCTGTCCATGTCTTTCTTTGTGTCTGTCTCTCTCTCCTTTCTGTCTCTGCCTCTGTTTCTCTATTCTCTCTCTGTCTCTCTCCCTCTCCCTCTCTCTCGCTCTCCCTCTCTCTCGCTCTCTCTGTCTCTCTGTCTCTCTCTCTGAGTCTGTCTGTCTCTGTCCTTTCAGACCAAGTCTCTTTTGTCTCATGGTCTTCAGTTTTCTTTCTGTCTTGTTAATTTTCTTTTCTAGATACTCCCTCGGTTGTCAGAATGCATTCTCAAAACTTTTCCAGGCTGATAACCTCCACCGAGGCTGTGATCAGCTGGCTTCAAAAACAGGCCTTGGAGGAGGGTTTTGCTAGGGAATCTAGACAAACCTCTGTGATCTCCTTGCATGTGACTGCTATTTTATTACAAATCATTTCATGCACTTGGATCTCCACTTGGGGCAGCTAGATTATCCAGTGTATAGAGTATTGTGCCTGGAATCAGGAAGACCTGAGTTCAAATGCAGCACCATATACTATATACACCATATACATATGTGACCTTGGACAAGACTCTTAATCTTGTTTGCCTCCGCTATTTGTAAATGAACTGGAGAAAGAAATGACAAATCCCTTTAGTATCTCTGTTCAAAAAACCCAAACAGGGTCACAGAATTGAACATCACTGAAAAACAACTGAATAACCAATAGGATTTCCATTCACATGCTACAGGCGCGAGTGTGTGTGCGCGCGCGCACACACACACACACACACACACACACACAAATTCACACTCAAACACACATCTTTATATTTACATGCATTCTTTTCTATCTTTCCCTACTCCTGCCTCCCTCTTACCACATAGAGATGCTCCCTTCACTGCTTCCCAAGGACAAGTCCCCACTGTCCCAGCTCTCAAGCATTTTTTTTTGGACAACATTCTCCAAACTAATTTGGGGGCAGGGAACATATTGTTCTGGAATCACTTTGACTGACTGTGGCCAGAGTGCCTAGGCCATTGCCTTCCCAGCTTTTCCTAGTGACTCACTCAGACTGGAACAAATTTCCTGATTCAGCAGTCTGGGCCTATTGATTGATATTTACCTGAAATAACCTCAGGAGAGTCAGAGGCAGAAGTGAGCTGACTTGGGGCTCAGCAGGCTGATATGTGAATTTGGACACAGGATCTGAAACACCTGGGCCTGTAGGGAATGATACTGAGATTAGGAGCATGGGTTGTAGATTCAGGAAGGGACTCAGGATCTCTGTTGGGGGTCTCTGCATATGGAATTAGTGCCACAATTTTTTTTTTTTAGGGAACTCCCTTCATCTGTCAGTATCAGCACCTGCTCAGCAACTTAAAAGCCTGAGAAAGCTGGCTGGGGAAGTCAGAGGTTAAGTGAGGCAGGGTCACATAGGCAGTCTGTATAAATGGTAGGATTTCAATCCAGGTCAAGTCTAAGATTGGCTTTTTACTGGGTCAGGCTCATTTTTCTGGGGAGGACTTAATGGATTCTATTGACAACATGGTGCAAGCGAGATAGCTATGATCTCCTGGATACCTGAGCATCCCCACTTCCTAGAAAAAGTCTTTCCCTTTCTGTCATCCATCTAAGGACAATTGTTAGGCAGTCTCATTTTGTCTGTGTCCTGCAGAAACCTGACAGATTCTCTGTTGCTCTGACTTATGTTTATATTGTTCTATATAGAGAAATTCTCAATTTACATAAAATGGGGACAGTAAAATCTGTACTAATTATCTCAAAGAAGAAAATGCTTTGTAAACACCAAAGCACTAAAGAAATACGGGTTGATTTACATTAACTTGTCTGTGAAATGAGGATGTGTATTATAAGGATCCTAGAGTCAAGGTAAGGAGCTTAGGACAGTAGATTTGTTGTGTAGTCTTGGGCAAGTCCTCAACTTTGGGGGAGGCCCTACTATCCCTGTGGTATGCGTTGAGTGAGGTATGTCATTTTGGGGTTTGTGAAGCAGATAAAAAGATTTCAAATCTGGCCTAGAAGCAGAGAACTGCTCTTTGAATGTAGCCAGGTGGTATTCAAGTGTGGTATACTTCTTTACTTCCCAATAATGGGGGCCAGAGATGAGGCAGCATCTGACAGAAGCCAAGTAGATATAGAAAAGATTGGCTGGCTCTTTTCTTTCCTTTTTGTTCTCTTTTCCTTCCAATCTATGACTCTGGGTTCTCTCTTCCCCTCCTTTCCTCTTCCCTCTCTCCCAAGAACAATGACTGGTTTTTCTCCCCTCTCATTCTGGACAAACTGGACAATAGAGACTTTCTGGCCTCTGATCTTCCAGACTGTTGTTACTGCTATGCCTTCCCTGGAGACCAAAGTACTGGACCATGGTCTCTGAGGAATGCCAACCAGGGAGAGCTGCTGCCGTTGCTAGGCAGTATGATAAACAACTCCTTGCTGGTGTTAAGCAGGCTGAGACTAGAACAAAAGGATTGGGGCAAAGCCTTTGGGATTTTTTTATGTGGGGTGTTCCTGGGGCCCAGCCCAGTAAATCTTCAGCTAATAACAGCAGTTAAGCAGAGGAGCTAAGGAGAGTGGGTGGTATTGTTTTCTCTACACTACCCTGTGGTCTCAGCTATAACTTTTTTGGGGGACAGTTGCTTCCTCATTGTCCCCTTGACTGGGGGCAGTCAATTCAATGTTCTCCTGCTTTTCTGGATCCAAGACATTATCTTCCCACAAGTCCTAGCCATGACAGGTAAGGCAGGGGTAAGAAGTACAGCTTGGAATGGCAACATTGGTGGTGGTAGAATATTTAAAATTAGCTTGGCAGTAAAAGTGGGGGAAGACTCCAGAGCTGGGAGTTATATAGATGGTATTTTGTGTGTTCTCAACAAGAGGTACTGCTCAGTGAATACAAAGGAGAATCATCCACTTCTGAGGCCATCTTGTCTGTTCCCTCACCTTTGGGCAGAATCTCCCCTTAAGCCATGTTGGGCAAATAAGGACATATTTTCAAACTCTGTAGTGAAAAAGTTCACAAACCATACTCGAAAACATAGTCCTTATACAAGACCTTTGAATCAGGACGTTTTCCTTTAGATTTAACCTTAATATCTCTGGCTACAAAAAAATACTTATTTTGTTTTGATATCCACGCCAAGAAAGTGGTAACTTCCTTTGAGAAACACAGGTTGGGAACCCCATTCCATGCAAACAATGGTTAGAGGGCAGGGATGGGGGCATACATGGCATATCAGGTGGCACTTAATTGTCTTGTTGAATGCCTGCTGTTCAGTTACCATTATTTAAGATTTAGCTTTTATATTTAAATATAGAATTTTCACTCTGGTGACAAGCAAGAAGAGAGGTTGAGAATGGGATGGTTTCTCATTAAATCCAGCAAGGGTTTAGGCCCAGAGAATTTATGTGAATTGCCCAAAGGTCAAATGGTATCTCAGAAACAGAGGTAATGGCATTTAGATGCCTTTTGCCACTATTTCCTCCTTCACTTACATGAAGAGGTGGCCCTACTCCTTGCCAAAGCAAAACCTTTATCTACATAAGTGACCAATTTTATTCTATTTTCAGCAGATTAACCTTTCTATGTTCCTCACTTTCTTCCTGTCTATTAGTTGCTTCTTCTACCTACAAACATACCCATGCCTCCCCCATCCTCAAAAAACCCCCAATTCTTGATCCATTCATCTTTATTAGCTATCATTTCATATCTCTACCTTGCTTTGTGACTAAACTCCTTGAGAAGGCTGTCTACAATAAGTGCTTCCACTTCTCCTCTTGCTATGTTTGAGTCAATAGTGTCTATTTGTGACCCTATTTGGAGTTTTCCTGGCAAAGTTTCTGGAGTGGTTTGCCGGTTTTTTCCCCCCCTCCATTTTACAGAGGAGAAAACATTTCAAATACTATCTCTTCTCTCCTCTGATACTATTGCCACCATGGTATAAGCCCTTATTTCCTTTTGCTTGGACTATTGTAAAAACTTGCAGCTGAATTGTTTGCCTCAAATCTTTCTACATTTTAATTCATTCTCCATATAACCATGAAACCAAGAGTTTTTGATAAAGTATAAGTCTGATCATGTCACACCCCTACTCAATAAATTCCTGTGGCTTCCTGTGACCTTTGTTTGCCATTCAAGGTCCTTCATAATCAATCTCCCTCCCCCTCACCTTTCTAGTCTTCTTATATCTTATTCCCCCATCATATAGCTTTTGATGCACTGACACTGGACTCCTGGTTATTTCTTTGGGTTCCTAGCATTTTTCTCTGGTCATGCTCTTCCTCTTCATCTCTATTTTTACAGAATTTTTAAATATCACTATTAGTACAACGCCTGGCATCTAGTAGACACTTAATAAAAGTTTTTTGAATGACTAAAAGATGAAATCAGGATCTAGGTCTCAAAGTAAATTGACTTTGTTCTAATGTTAAAGCTTGGGTGCCCCCACTTTATGTTTCATTGATTTCTAGCTTCTGGCCTAGATGTTCGGGGTTATCATCTAGCTATCAGCCCACTCATGCATCTGGAATAACTTATACCCACTGGATCCCATGAATATTTCCCATTTTTCTTGGCCGAAATTAGGGTTTTATCTATTTCCATCCTTCTAGAGTTGTGACACAAATGCCTCCCAGAGAAATATTTTCTCTGAAAAAGAAAAAAAAAACACCTTATCATTTTGCAACACCCTCAACCCATGAATGAATAATAATAATATTCATAACATCCATCTTTTCTTCTAATGGGTCTTTTTCTGTAATCATCTCTTTAGAATTTTAGAACTTTAACAAAAGACAGAGTGATACATGATAAAAGTGGGAAAGTCATTAAATGCCTTAGAACCTCTTTTAACTCATCTATAAAATGAATGAGGGAAGGGAATAAGCATTTACATATTACCTAATATAGTGGTGGCCCTTACTAAATACTTAACAAATATTAATCTCATTTAATCCTCACAACAACTTGGTAGAGAGGTACTATTATTATTCTTATTTTACAGTTGAGGAAACTGAGGCAATTAACTCTTAATTGACTTTTCCAAGGATACATAGCTAATAAGTGTCTGGGGCTGAATTTGAACTCAGATGAATCTGACTTCAGGTCCTGGACTTTATACAATGTGCCACCTAACAGGCTAGATGAGGATAAATTTTAGGGGAAAGCAGGATATTTGAGCAATTGTCTACAATAGCTAAAGAGCTCTCAGGCCTAGAAGAGAGCATTAATTCTTCCCTGTTATTATGGTCAGTATAATCAAGACCTCTCATGTATATTTGCTGAATTAGTGAAATAGAAGCTGGCCTTGTATGAAGTAGAAACATTCTCATATAGAAATACACAGTGGCTTTGGATGGGTTAGAGAATGACTATTACAATTATAATTACAATTGAGTGCAAGTATAGAGACTGTTGTCCATTAGTCAATCAATAAGCATTTATTAGCTCTGTGCCAGACACTGTACTGAGTATACAGTATTGAGGATACCAAGAAAGGTAAAAGATCCTGCTGTCAAAGAGCTCATAGAGAGAGGAAACAACATGCAAATAAATATATATAAATAATATATGTGTGTATGTATGTATATGATATATACATACATACACACATATAACTGTTGTTCACTCATTTTAGTTCACCTCATTTTAGTCCAACTCTTTGTGACCTTATGAGGTTTTCTTGGCAAAGATTTTGCAGCAGTTTGCCACTTCCTTCTCCAGATGATTTTATAGATGAGGAATGGAGGAAAGCAGAGTTAAGTGTCTTCCCTAGGGTAACACGGAGTCAGACACAGTAAGTATCTGAGATAAGATTTGAACTCAGGCTTTCCTAACTCAATCTACTATCTCTCTGCTCTTTCTCTGTCTCCGTCTCTCTGTCAGTCTGTCTGTCTCCATCTGTCAGTCTGTCTGTCTCCGTCTCTCTGTCAGTCTGTCTGTTTCTCTCTCACCACACATACACACAAATGTTAATAAATTTGAGATAATTGACAGATGGAAGGTACTAGCATTAAGAGAGATTGAGATAAGGACTATTCTGGAGCCAGTTTGTTTAGTCCCTTAAGAACTGATAGTTAAATTTTCAGTATAGGCATTAATACCTCAGAAATTGGCAAATGCTGCATATCAGAAACTGGTTTATTATTTTGTTGATTGTGTAAACTTAAGAAAATGATGGGAAAATGTTAATAATAATGCAGATTCAAAGATATCTAAGGCACATATTTTCCCTCTTTCCCCTGAGAGCCAATTAAACATTTACCTGCATCTCCAGCTGGGATTGATTCAGTACCAGAAAGTGAGATGAGGCCTTAGAATAGGGGGTTTGCACCTAAATTTTCAGAACTGGGTAATATGAGGGTCCTAAGTAGGAAAGACTGGGTACAAGCCCTGGGTCCTGGTGTTTGCTCACACAATAATTCCAATGGAGAGCATAAGCACAGGGACATGTGTGCGTGTGTGTGTGTGTGTGGGGGGGGGGTGGGGTGAGGTGGGGTGGGGGGGTAGGGTGGGGGGGGGAGGCGGGGGAGTTCTCCACATCCACTAAGGATCATCCTTGTCCTTCTTTGCAATTTCTCCAATTCCATTTGTGCTGAAGTGTAGTAACTGGAAGGCTACAAATGTTCTAGCTGTGGCTAATCCAGGGTACATAGGGGCCAGGGCACATAATCTGTTTTGTTTCCATTCCATACAGAGCAGTTTGACGTCATCCCAATAGTGCTTTAAGGAGGAATAATCTATAATGACCCCAAGATTACTTTCTTTCCTGGTTTGTAACTTATAGTTTAGGACTCACTGAGTTTGTACATGGAGTCTGAAAGAGCTTTTCCCTCTATTTATTATTTTTTTTTGACTTTTTTTTTTCTATTAGGGAAAAATAATACTTGAAGCTCTCGCCTCCCAGAGAATCCCAGAGTTTAGAAATCTTTTAGTCTAATCCTCTCATTTTATAGATAAGGAAATTATAGCCCAGGGTGTTGAAGATTGTACAGGTAGTAAGTAGCAGGATTTGAATCCAAGTTTTCAGTGCAGAACAATGGGTGCACTTTCTACCACAGCATAGTACCTCCCCCCGCTTGCTTCTTTTGATATTCCTTTGCCATGTTTCCGAAACCTTACATAATCTTCCCGTTGGTTGTCCCTGTAAGATTGGTCTTTCACCGTCTAGAAGAGCCCAATGCACATTTCAGCTTTGGACAAGCTGAAGAGTGTGAAGAAGACAATGACTAGTAGGAAAGTGCAGACAACTACATGGTCAGACCATCTCAGAATCAGCTAGAAGTGCTTACACTAGACAAGAGTAGGCTTGGGGGGGATTTGATCACTTCAACTATTCAACTGCCTTGTGGAAGAGGGATTAGACTTGGCCCCAGGGAGTGGAACAAAAACATTGAGTGCAAATTATAAATTTAAGATCATAGAAGGAATAAAAAGTTCCTCTTTTACAATTAGAGCTATCCCAAAGTTGAAAGGGCTGTCTCAGGGAGTAGTAGGTTCTTAGGTAGAGGCTGTAGGATCATTTGCTAGGCATTTTTATTTTTAAAATGGTTCTCTGCTGTGCATTTTTTATTCCTTTTTACCCCTTTCCTCCTATCACTTCCCTTAAGCATGCTCTAGTTAAGCATAGATATATTGATGTATTTGTTAGGAATTTTATAATTGTGATTATATTCAGATGCGATTTGGTCTAGATACACTCTAGAGTTCCTTCCAACTCTGAGACATTGTGATTGTGATTTGGTAGTTTAAGGGTTCATAACTTGGGATCCATGAACTCATAAATGTCTTGATAACTATTTCAATATAACTGCTTTTTGTATGGTCATATACATTTTATTTTATGTATTTAACAACATTAATTAGGGAAGGAATTCATTATGGAAAGATGGAAACAGGCATTTAGTGTCTACTATATGCCATGTATTTATTTCATGTAATCCTCAAACAGCAACAATAAAGACTCATGTAATCCTCAACTGAACAATAAGACCTGGGAGGAGATGCTATTATTATCCCCATTTTTGGTCATTGTTGAGTCATTTCAGTCACATCCAACTTTTTGTGACCTCATTTGGATTTTTCTTGGCAAAGATACTGGAATGGTTTGCCATTTCCTTCTCCAGCTCATTTTACAAATAAGCAACTGAAGCAAATAGGGTCAAATTACTTGCTCAGGATCATACAGCTAGTTAAATATGGGACCAAAATTGAACTCATGAAAATTCTTCCTGTTTCCAAGCCCAGTGCTCTATCCACTGTACTACCTAGCTCTCTACATCCTCATTTTACAGTTGAGGAAATTGAATTTGACTGAGTTTAAAAGACTTGCTTGGGGTCATTCAGCCAATATATTTCTGAGTCTGGATTTGAGCTCAGGAAAAAAAAAAAAGTTAAGATATAGTGCTTTATAATTTGCTAAACATTTCGACAGGTTAAGTATTATTAAGCCTATTTTATAGATAAGAAAATTGAGAATCAAGGAGGTTGTGCTTTTCCCAAAGGCATACAGCTATTAAATAACAGAACTGCAGCTTGAACCCAAAGATCAGTAAGCCTACTGACTGGATATATTTAATTGAAGTGTACCTTTAATGACCAGTCATCAAGAATGTTATAGAGAGAATTCACAATTTGGATAGATTAATCTCAAGGAGCCCTTTCAGCTCTAGAATTTGTTTATTCTAAACCAGGTCCACTAATTCCCAGTTTATGGCTCTGAGTACTATACCTTACTTACTCTCAATCACCATTAAGGCCCCTTCCAGTTTGGAGATCCTGTGGAGAAGAGCCTGGGGAACTGGCTAGCCTCTTCCCATTGAGGGAAATCCAATGAAATAGATATCTACTACATTTTGTAAAATCAGCTTTTTAGTCATCTGTCCTGGGCTTTTGCCCATTTTGGGCTTACATCCTCATATTCCCATCTCTTCCACCGATTTTCCCATAAAGGTTCTGTAAAAATGTTGAGAAATTGGGACATTCTGAGAAATTAGACCGAGATCTAGGGGTGGGAGAGGTACATTTATAGTTTTATGGGCTGTGTTGGCTTAAGATGGAATGTCAGGGAGTGGATTTGTTGGTGGTTGGGATAAGGTCCATTTCATAGAAAGTCAATTTAGACACAGAAGTTTGCTGATAGGGTTTCTTTGTCTCTTAGGGGTTTGCTTTGTCTCTTTCTCTCCCTTATCCATTGCCCCCCTTCCTTATTTGTCCCTCTGCTTTAGTATCTAGGCATGCCCAAATTTATCTCTCCTTTCCCAACTATTCTTATCTACTTTGTCAAGTAAATTAAATAAACACTTTTGATGACATTTAGTATTAAATCTGTCATACCTTTCAAATAAAATTGACCAATCATGTTTTCAGGTAATTAAGTCCTAAAAGAAATATTGTGTTAGAGAATGAAGGAAATGAAAGGATGGGCCAGAGGATGCCAGGTCAAGGACAAAATGAGAGTGAATAAATTTGGCCTCCCTTTCCCATCTTTGTTCTTTGGGGGCATCTCTCTTCCTCCCTTCCTCATTCCCTCCCTCCCCCTCCCTCTCTATCTATTTCTATCTCTGTCTCTGTCTCTCCCTCTTTCCTTCTCCCTTCTCCTTCTTTCCCTCCCTCCCTCCTTCCCTGTCTCTCTCTCTCTCTCTCTCTCTCTCTCTCTCTCTCTCTCTCTCTCTCTCTCTCTCTCTCTCTCTCTCTCTCTCTCTCTCACTCTCTGTCTCTGTTTTTGACTCCCTCTGCCCCTGTCCTTTCTGAGGATTAGTGAAATGATGTTTTTGGTGAACTCTGATCTGGTCATATCACATTTGGGATATTGGGATATTGTATTTGTATTGGCAAATGACATTTAGAGGACCATGATAAGAGGGCGAGTAATTCAGAGGAGGGACTCTAGGGTGGCGGAGGGCTTTAAGATAAAGCCTAGTGAGGATCTGGTGGAGGAACTGGATCAGGAGGAGGAAGACTTGGGTGTGGGGAAACAATGTAAAAGGTCCATTGATGTATTTGAAGGGTAGTCATGAGGAAGATTAGAGATGAGGCTAGGTCTGCTTCGGTCCCAGAGGGCAGAACCAGAACGGGCAGATTTTTGCTTTCATATGGGGAAACAGAGTTATTCTAAAGTGGAATGGGCCAAAAGCTTGGAGGTAGTGGTCTTCCCCCTCACTAGACGCCTTTGATCAAAGGCTGGACGACTGCTTATTAGGTATGTCATAGAAGGGATTCTCATTCTAGTCCATGTCAGGCTGGATAGCACCAGAGGGTTTATAAGACTCTGTGGATCATGGCCCCAAATAAATTCTCCATCAACTTCTAAGAACATGAGGGTGATTGAACTGTGGGTCAGGAAGAAGCTGCAGTGGACACTCTTTTCTGAAGACTGCTTTGATCCTTCCCTCAGTCTGAGATTGCCTAAAAACAGGGAAAGTTAGAAGTTCTGAGCTGATGTTAAGTGGCTAGCCCTTTGTACCAGTGTTGTGGAAGGAGGAAAGGAGAGAGAATTAGGTAAGAAAACAGTTTGGGAGTGGGTTACATTTGGATGACTTTTTTTCCTCCTTGATATTTGCATATTCTCCTGTGTTCTGTGTGTTCCTGGGTGGACTACAGGTTGCCTGATATCTCAGTCCAAGAGACATGGGCTCTATGTATTATAATGTCAGTGACAGCTGCATTCTTGACAATGACTTTAAACCCTTTTTGTTCCTTCTCATGCCTCCTGTCAGAAGTCAAGGAAGACTGATAAGTAGGGACTGTTATAATAGGGCAGACAAGGGAACACTGATCTTTCTGGTACATTGAGGCCAGAAGGGAATGTGGAGATTTTAAAATGGGTCCTTAAGGAAGCAGGAGGAGATACTGGGCAGGGGCTTTGGGAAAGATGACTGTCCCTTCTCCAGAAGGGTTCCTGCTTTCCCTGGATTCCTTACTCACAGTTCTCTTTTAATTTTTCTGTCAGTAGAATGAAGAGGACAAGACTTCATAACTTGCCCAGATGGAGATCCTAAGACCAGATCTCTTAAGTGCTGTTAGAAATGTTTCCTCTTTGAGTTGGACAGCTAGGTGATGAAGTGAAGAGAGATGAGTCTGGAGTCGGGAAGATTCATCTTCCTGAATTTAAATCTGACCTCAGACACTTACTATCTTTGTGACTCTGGGCAAATCCTTTAATCCTGTTTGCCTCCATTTCCTCATCTTAAAATGAGCTAGAAAAGCAAATGGCAAACCACTCCAGTGTCTTTGTCAAAAAAAAAAACAAACCCAATTGGAGTCACAAAGGGTTGGGCACGACTGAAATGACTGAACAATAACAACCCCCTTGAGCTAAAAACCTGTATATGATGTATTTTTGGTCATTATCTGCTTTGAATTTTGACTTAAAATATGTAGTTTGGCTCTGCCGTGCTCAGGGAGCAGTATCCCAACCTGGAATCCTTCCTGGATTTAATGCCCTCTTGTTTCCTTCAGTGATCAGAATATCAGGTTTCCCTCCTTTAGTTAGGTGGGCAGCTTAGTGTTGGGTTTTTCTCCAGTCTTTTGTCTGACCTCTCATTTCACTGGAAGAACTCTCTCAGAAAAAACTCTCACTCAACTCAAGAAAGCACTGAAAGAGACTAGTTTTGAATTTCTTGGGGACTACACTCTTTCTAGGGTGACTTCCATGAATGGCCAATGCAACAAACTGGGTGGCTTTCTGACTTGCCACCAGCCTGGTCTGAAGCCCAGCCAAATCTGGCCAAATGCTTTGGGTCTGCACTGATGTGAGCTGGGAACTCCCTTATGTTTTGAGGTATAAAAGAAAGTGGGAAAAAGGGGTTTGCTTTTTCTCTGTAATTTCCAGTGGTCCTGACCTGTCTTGTGGGCTCCTCATCCAAAAGTTTTGGATGAATTTGAGGCTCAAGTCTCTTCCTGTATAGGGGTCTCTAGATAGCCAATGAATGAAGTCCGAGATCATGGAACAAAAGGTTTCTAGTCTTTCTCTGGGGTTTAAGTCCTACTTTATTTGACAGGTGATGTATGACCCCCTCAAAGGGGAGGGTTACCTTCTTATATTTCTGAGCCCTGGAGAGTCTAACTTGGGGCTGGGCACAGAGTGGGCAGTTAGCCAATACTAGTTGAATAGGTTTAGGAGAAACTTATTGTTAATGGGCAGCAGCCTGTGGGGTTCTATGAATAGGGAGGGACTCACAGGAGGGAATGAACTACCATTTAGCCTGGCTTTCATTAATAGGAAATAATAGGAGTATTAAGCGAGAGTGATTTGGTGGTTAGCTCATGGGGCATGAAGCCAGGGTGTCCTGACGGCTGTGGCACTATCCTTTCTCTGGAGATTCAGGGCTTGGACATTGGCTCTGTGACTTGGTATCTCCCATTACACACTAATGCTTATAATGATGAACTCTTTTCAGAGGATGTGGAAACATTAATTGTTTTTGGTCTGCCAGCTTTTTGGAGTCAGTCGCTGTCACTCTTAGAGCTCAACTCTTCACTCTATTGACTAGTAGAATTCTTCCCCGTTTTAGAGTGGGATCAGCAGATAGTTGGGTAGATCTGGGGGGTCTGTCCTCGGCTTTCTGTATTCTTCTAGACCAGATGAGATTTAGGGAGCTTTTCTAGAAGCTGCCTCCACTGCAAAAGCTGATATTCCAGAAAGTATTCCAGGTTGCAATCAATGACCTTAGCATCTCTTCCCTGTCTCTTTAATTATTCTCCCAGGGCATGGACCTTCCAGGTTGAAGGTTGTTTTAGCCAAGGCTATTCCACCCCTAGGTTAGAAGCTGTGAGGTTTACATTCTTCCTGTAGTCTTGGGTTTTCTTGGAGCCAGATGACCTACCTCTACTACGGTCTTGTTCTTTAGAGCCCTCCAGTGTCTGGAGAAGTTTAGAGGAGGGAAGGATTTAGGGGAACCTGTTCCTGTCAGAGACATTCACAACCCTTTTCCTCGTCTAGTCCATTTCTCTTAAAATAACACAGCAGGCAGGAGTAGGGAAGATACACCTGATCTTAGAGTCAGAAACCTTGGGTTCTTGTTCTAGTTTAGCCAATAGTTGCTTATGGAAGCTCTAGCAAATCATTAAACTTCTCTGGATCTTAGGTAAATTTGATATCAGAATAGGAGAAAATCATAAAAGCCAGCCTGATTGACTGTTATTTAACCACTGTTTGAACATTTCCAGTGTCAGAGAACTCATTACCTAATAAAGCAGTTTATTCTCATGGATTTAATTATGATCTCTAAGCAAATGACTGACAGATCTAAATATCTGGTCTAAATCTGTTGCATGAATTTTGGTGCCTCATCTACCACTGCCAATTGGATATTTTGAAATGGATGTCCCATAGAGATTTCCAACTCAATGTGTCCAAAACTGAACTAAACCAAATCCTCTCCTCTTCTAATCTTCTATGTCTCTGTCACGAGTATCATCCTCTCAGTCAGATACCCATGGCATCATCCTTGTCTTCTCGCTTTTCCTCTCCTCCATTCATTGTCAGAGCTTGCTGTGTACCCCCACAAAATCTCTCATGTCTAATCCCTTCTCTCTAATCACAGTTACTAATTAAATTTAAGCCTCCAAATTAGTCTCCCTGTCTCAGGTGTCTTCCCACTTCACTCCATTTTATACAGTTGTCAAAATGATTTTCTTTAAGTATAGCTCTGACCATGTCACTTCCTACTTAAGATATAAACTTGTCTGTGTAGCTTTTAGAGCTCTTCACAACTTGATCCTAATCTATCTTTCCAGCCTTACTGGATCTCACTCTCCCTATATTTCCAGCCGTCCTGGATCTTACTCTCCCTCCTATATTGTGAGACTACCCTTCCATCTCTTCCTCTTTTCTCCCCTCTTCCTCTTTCTCTTCCCCTTTTCTTTCCCTCTCTAGCTATGCTCCTGTGATCTAAAGTCCTTTAGAGTGGGAGACCCTTTAGGTATCCCCTTTAGTCCTTCCATTCCCTTTACTAAATGCCATTTACTAAATGCTTCTTCCTTCTCCCACTTCTCTCAAAGCATTGCTGGAGGTAAGCAACCAGCTCATAGGATGAACAGCTGGAAGGGAATTTTGAGTTCATCTAATTCCTAGCTTCTTAAATTGTGGTTTGTGACCCCATATGAAATCTTGTAATTGAAACTAGGAATATTATAATTTAATATCAGAAAATGTTTTATTTGTATCTCTATTTTATATACTTAGGGTCATATAAAAATTTCTTGGAAGAAAAGAGATCATGAGTGGAAAAGAGTTAAAAATTCCTGATCTAGTCTAATCTCTTTATTTCACAGATGAGGAAACTCCTTGGTTCTGACCTAATTCAGTCATTGGAGTTGATGTTAGCCAGTCCTTATTCTCTCTCTAGGCCTCCTATTCCTCCTCTGTAAAGTGGAGGTGACCACCTGTGTCCCCAAGCTTTTTCAGAAATCCTAGTTATAATAAAGAGGAAAGGTCAGAAAGGCCTGCAAGAATGATCTATTTCTACTATACTTGATTGGTCAACTTTCCCTACCACCAAGTATGATTTGGGGTTGAGGTGGAGTACTTTATGTTTCAGAAAGAGAATAGCAACTAGGCACCTGTGGAGTCAGCAAAGCTCAGCATAGTCATGTCACAGAAACATCCTGCCCCTGTGGATTACCGAACCTCTACTACTTTGCAAAAAGAGCCTAAGAAATAGGTGAAAAGCAAATGGGGATGGACTGTAGAATGTGAGATGGAAGTAACAGCAGAACTTATGCAGTCCAAACTCTTCTTTTTTTATAGGAGGCAAAACTTATTCTCCTAATTCCAGATTTGGGGCTCTGCTTACTACACTGTCTAGCAACTAGAAATGAAGGGATTTGATTGATAAGGACTAGAGTTAGACAGTGATCTCAGATATTCTGATCCCTCCAGGCAGTGTTCCAAGGGGCTTGGGAAGCTGGGAGTTTGTATGGATTGATTGTGGGTCATTTGCTGACTATAGACCTCTATTCTTCCTAAGGGCTATATAGATTATAAAATTCTCAAATAGGAAATTATCCAGACTAATTTTAGTGTATCTATGGCTTTAGTGCCTAGGTATATTCCACTAAATATATCAGGGGACTTCTCTGTGAAGAGAGAGCCTCTTTTCACTTAATTCTGGCAATTCTGGGCAGTCCCACTCACCTTTATTGGTGCTGTAAGCTTCTGCTGCCTGGTACTGGCTGCTGACTTCTTCCAGACTGAAGGTGAGTGAAAAAGGCCTTCTCTAAGAAGCTGATGATCAGAAATCCCCAGAAGGCATGTTCCACAGGAGCTTTATGTTTGGGGCAGGCCTCTTGCCCAGAAATTTAGCATCTCTCCTCCCTTAAGCATGCACTGCTTCTGTTGCTGTATTCCATCCACTAGGGATTTTGGGATAAAGGGGACAGTCTATTAAAAAAAAAAAACCAAAAAACAATACAGGTAAAGTTGCCAAACAGGAATACTTAATATGCCTTGTAACCTGACACCTATCTTTGGGGGTGGAATAACACCTTGGGCCCCACAAGCATGGAAAGGGAGGTTCACTTGGGAAGTGGCAAAGACTAAATACTTTCCACCTAATTGGGTGTTTCCTGACTGTAGGGGGATGTCAAGGTATTTTTACTATCTCAATCTCTTACTTTTTTCTTTTGCATGATGGTACTTGTATTGCTCCTTTGTCTTAGAGGAAAAGGGGGTGAAAGGACCTTGGGAGAAACTTTGATCTTAAAAGAGACACTGGGGTACAATAAAAAAAAAAGCACTGGGTTATGTGTCAGAATACTTGAGTTTGAGTTGTGGGTGTTGTTATTATTTACTCCTGTGACTTTAGGAAATTATCTAGTGTCTTTGGGCCCCAGTTTCCTCAGATGTAAAATGAGATTAGACTAGATAATTTCTAAGTTCCTCCCCTATGGGTTTAAGTTTTTTGATGACATTTTAGGGCTTTTCAAAATTCTGTTTTTCTAAGCTTTGACTTCATTCTGTCCCATGTATGAAGTGTAGGGGTGGTTGAGAGAAGGCATCTAGGAGTCAGGTTGGCTCTAGAAGCACCACTCCCACTTTACTTAATATCTTAGTTTATTCCTCAGTAAAATAGGAATGGAAAATTTATGGCAAAGTTCAGAAAAAATTAGTTGGAGTAGTAGAAAAACATGACAGAATTTCATCCATTAGGGCTTTGGAGTCATAGTCTTTTTTTTCCTCCTCACCTCTTGACCTCAGATTAGGGGATGTCATTATACAGGTTGATATACCCTCAAAGACTGTAACTTCTCAGCTCCTCAATTTACTCATTTCCTGTTATCTACTATCTATCACACATCAATCATACATAAAAATGGCCATATATTTGACCTTGCCATTGCCCACAAATGCACTACCTTCATATTCATGAATTATGTGATTTCTTTATTTGTTCATAATCTATTGTTATTCTGCCTTTTCTTGTCTTGCACTTATCCAGTTCATCATTCATTAGGTCCCTTAAATACTTTGTTCTTTTCCAGTCCATTGTCCCTACATTAAATACATTCTCCTCCCTCCCTCATCTTGATCCATTGGTGAATTGGTTCAACTCTATGGTTCTCTTGAATCCCTTCCTCTTTTTTATTATAGCTTTTTATTGACAGAACATAGGCATGGGTAATTTTTCAAAATTGATCCTTGCAATCAATTCTGCTCCAACTTTTTCCTTCCTTCCCTCCACCCTCTCCCCTAGATGGCAGGCGGTCTCATACATGTTAAAAAATATGTGTACATATTTATACAGTTCTCTTGTTGCACAAGAAAAATCAGATTTAGAAAGATCAGAATAACCTGGGAAGAAAAACAAAAAAGCAAGCGGTCCACACTGGTTTTCCCGTGTTCTTTCACTGGGTGTAATTGGTTCTGTTCATTACTGATCAATTGGATCTGAATTGGATCCTCTCAATGCTGAAGAGAGCCACTTCCATTAGAGTTGATCCTCATACAGTATTGTTGTTGAAGTGTGTAATGATCTCCTGGTTCTGCTCATTTCACTCAACATCAGTTCATGTAAGTCTCTCCAAGCCTCTCTGTATTCCTCCTGCTGGTCATTTCTTACAGAGCAATAATATTCCATAACCTTCATATACCATAATTTATCCAACCATCCTCCAATTGATGGACATCCATTCATCTTCCAGTTTCTGGCCACTACAAAGAGGGCTGCCACAAACATTTTTGCACATGCAGGTCCCTTTCCCTTCTTTAATATCTCTTTGGAATCCCTTCCTCTTAATTGCTGATCTTGCCCTCCAAGTCTCAGTTTGGGGTCATTCCTACTATCCACTTCTTTGCTCCTATATACATGCTGCTGGAGAAATTGGAGAAAAATCATGAAATAGTGGACTGGCTCCCCTACAAATTTATCTAATATAACCTCAACTGGGTCCTGACTGTTGAAAGATAATCCTATATACTCTTTAACTCATAGCACAGAATCAGGTTTGGAGTCAGGAAGACTCATTTTTGTGAGTTCAAATCTGACCTCAGAAACTTATTAGCTAGGTGACCCTGGGCAACTTAATTCTATTTTGCCTTAGTTTCTTCATCTATAAAAAATGAGAAGGAAAAGAAAATGTCAAACCACTTTGGTATTTTTGCCAATAGAAACCCTGATGGGATCACGAAGAATTAGACATAACTGAAAATGATTGAACAACAACAACAACAAAATCAATTCAGTCTTTCAAACCTTTTTTATCTCTCCTTAAATCTTCCATGGTTTTCTTTCCCCTTATCCTCATCCTCTCAGCTGAGAACCTTGCCTCATATTTTACTGACAAAATTAAGCCATTCTCTGAGAAGGCTGTCTTCTCCCCTCCTCCTCAATTTACATTTCTTAGAAACCTTTTATCACTATCTCTTCTTTCATCATTTTTCTCATGAAGAGGAGGCCCTTTCTTTATCAAAACATTACCATTACTACTTAGTATTTATGTTGTTCCTAATATGTGTCAGCTATGCTTAACACATATGCTCATATAGGTACTGTGCTACATGCTTTACAAATATTATCTCATCTAATTCTTACAACAATCCTGGGAGGCAGCCTGGTGGTATTATTATGTTGAAGAAATTGAGGAAGGCAGAGGTTAGGTAATATGCTCAGAGGTACATGGCTAGCAAATGTTCTGAGGCTGGATTTCAACTGAGGTCTCCCTGACTCTTAATTCCAATGATCTCTATCCATTGTACCACCTAGCTATCTAACAAACCCTTCTGTATACTCAAGTTATCCAATTACATCCCTCCTTCTCCATCATCACCACTCTCCCTTATCTTAAACTTCTTTATCTCCTAGCTGCTTCCCTAGTGCCCTCAAAAACTACTCTTTTGATTCATCTTTCCTTCTTATCCCATAGGATCTCATATCCCTCCTCTGTTTTTGTGAATAAAGTCCTTGAAAATGTCTTCTACTATAAATGCCTCAATTTCCTTTCTTCTCACTCTCTATAGTTTGACACCTAACCAAATGCTCTCTTTACAATTACCAGCAGTTTCTTAAATACCAAATCCAATGTCTTTTTCTTAATCCTCATCCTTCTAGACCCTTATGTAGATTATGCTGATAGAGCAAAATGCTTTTTCCTTGATATTACTTTCTCTCTAGTTTTTTTGTGGCTGCTTTCTCCTGGTTCTCCTCCTATGACTTGTCAGACTTTTTTGTTGGATTTTCATCCAGGTTATATCTGCTTACTGGATGTTCTACAAGGGTTCTGTCTTAAAGCCTCTTCTTTCTCTATACTACTTCACTTACTCTTTTCATCAGATCCCAAGGATTTAATTATCATTTCTATGTTGATGGCTCAAATTTATTTAACCCTCTGCTGATCTCCATTCTTATATATTCAACTGTCTTTTGGACACATGAAATTGGTTGTCCAGGAAACATCTTGAACTTGACATGTCAAAAACTGAATTCATTGTCTTTCCTCTCAAAGCCTTCCTTCTTCCTCACTTCCCTGTTATTGTGGAAGGTATCACCATCCTCCCAGTCATCCACGATCCCATCCTAGGGGACATCTTTGATTCCTCACTTTCTATGTCCCGCCTCCCCCATCTGTTTTCAAGATCTGTTGATTTTATCCTCATAACTTCTCTTTCAAATCAACCTGGTACAAACTCTCATCACCTTATACTTGCACTATTATAATAGCCTGCTGATTGTTCTTATTGCTATAAGTATTTCCTCACTTCAATTCATCCTTGATTCAGTCACTAAATGTTATTTACCTAAAGTTCAGCTCTCACCATGTCACCATGTCACCCCTCAACTCAGTAAACTCCAGTGGTGCCCTATTGCCTGAAGTATCAAATATAAAACTTTCTGGAATTCAAAGTCTTTCATAAATTTTTATGTTTGCCTCAGTTTATTCATCTGTAAAATATGATCTGGTAAAGAAAATGGCAATCCCCAAATGGGGTTATGAAGAGATAGACATAACTGAAAATGATTGAACCCAATAACATTTGTAAATGTAGATGGATCACTTTTTCCATCTTCTTATATCATAAAATCTCCTTCCTTTCTTTCCTCTATATAGTTTTCTTTTCCCTTTCTCACTCCTCCTTTTATCTTTTCCCTCTCCTTTTTCATCTTTCTATTTTCCTTTTGTAATATCACCCTGATAATAAGAACAATAATTGTTATAATTTTTTTGGGGGAAATCTGAAACTATGGGAACTCCTGGTAAGGAAATTCCTTCCACTAATGTTGGCCAATAACTATTTGAAAACTTATTCCTGGAATTATACAAGGAGTATCTGTCAGAGGAGGGACTTGAGGCCAGGTTATTTTGATTCTGAGGCTAGTTCCCCATCCATTATTCCATGTTTTCTCCCAAAGCTAGGATTATAGCATATTGGTGTCTACTTTAAAAAAATTAGTATTTTCTTTTTTAAAAATTATTTAATATTTTTATTTTCCTCAATTATATGTAAAACAATTTTTAAAAAGTTGAGTTCCACCTTCCCTTCCTTTCTTCCCACCTTCTTCCCATTGAGAAAACACATTGAAGTTATGCAAACATTTCCATAATAGTCACATTGCAAAAGAAAACATAGATCCCCATCCTCCTCCCTCCTTAAAAAAATCCTCAAGGAAAATAAAGTAAAAAAAAAAAAAGGTATGCTTTAGTGTGTATTCAGACATAATCAGTTCTTTCTCTGGGTATGGATAGCATTTTCATCTTAAGTCCTTCAGCGTAGTCTTGGATCATTATATTGCTGAAAATAGCAAAGTCATTCACAGCTGATAATCCTACAACATTGCTATTTGTACACAGCACATTGCACTTTGCTTGGGTTCATGGAGGACTTTCCAGGTTTTCCTGAGAGAATCCTTCTCATCATTTCCCATAGAACAACAATATTCCATCATAATTACATTTGGCATCTTCTTTGTGCTTATTCTGTTTCTTTCAGGTTACTCTGGTTTAGGAGTCTGTCTCTTTATTTCTTTTTGCCTTCTCCTCCCTCCTCCCAGATAGCTCTCCTTCTCAGGTGGGCTGATAGCTGTTTTTCATGGAAGTAGAGAGATGTAATTGAGATGCCTTTCATCAACTTCTATGATCCTCCTTGATGATCCCAGTTCAATCCAAGACAGAAAACCTTTTTTTCCATTGGCTGAGAACCAAGGAAAAGACGGAAAATTAGTATATGAGGCAGATAGAGAGTGTTGTGGTTGTTTGAAGATAAGATCCTTGAAGAAAAAAAGTTTCTAGAAAGTCCCCTGAAGGAATGAAGGCTTAGCTGGGAAGGACATTCAGAGTAACTGTAGGAGCTCCAACATCTGTTCATGTACGCAGTGCCCTAGTGTGGTCATTGTGACGTGCATGGGACGGAGAGGGAGGAATCTGTGAGCATCAGCCTGGCTTCTTGGCTTGTGTTGCTCCAGGGCTCACCCCACGGTGCACTAGGATTAGGGAAGAAGTGATGGGTGCTTCGAGTGGGGCTCAACCTAGTTCTGTCTCTCTGATTTTACCAGCTAAGCATCCTTCAATCTTCTCAAGAATTCCTAGAAGGCACTCTGTCTGGTGGTGGGCCCTGGGCAAAGGACAGCAGGAGGTCTACTTTCCACTGCTGCTTCTATAGTTTTGGGCAAAGGATATTCACCGTTTACTTACCTGTTTTCTTCCTAAGATGTTAATTTTCTAAGAATTCTTTAAGGTGATAACTGAGCAACCCAGTGGATAAGACTCGGGGGCCTGAAATCAGAAAACCCTGAGTTCAAATTCAGCCACAGACCCTAATTTATTTTGTGACTCTGAGCAAGTCACTTAAACTCTGTCTATTTCAATTTTTTCAACTGTAAAATGGAGATAATTCTAGCTCCCAGTGCTCCCAACTACTAAATTGTTGGATTGAGACTTAAGGAAAACAGTTGTTTGTTCTTCATTCTCAAAGAAGACCTTAATGTCAGGGAGGTGATATGATGACTTGCAAGTAAATTGGATTTAAATGCCGGAGGGCTGGGCAAGGTCACCTGCCTCACTTTCCCTTCCAGAGCCATCTGGGTCCAGGGGCCAGATAGAGATCCAGATGACTGGAGATGGCCCTGGATACAGAGGGAATCCTTGGCCTTTTTAAGCTAAGATCTTCAACAGGTCTCAGTTTGACTGAGGCTGCACCCATTCAGAGAGTAAGGATAGGTACAAAATGCAGCAAAGAATGGCCTCAATAAAAATACACACATACATATACACACATATACATATATATGTATATGTATATATTGTAGGGGTTGCTATATTTAAATACATATCTATCTATCTAGCTATAATCTTTTTTTTTACTTTTTTATTAATTTTTATAATTATAACATTTTTTGACAGTACATATGCATAGGTACATTTTTTTTTTTTTTTACAACATTATCCCTTGTACTCCCTTCTGTTCTGAGTTTTTCCCCTCCTTCCCTCCACCCCCTCCCCTAGATGGCAGGCATTCCCATACATATTAAATATCTTATAGTATATCCTAGGTACAACATATATGTGCAGAACTGAATTTTGTTGTTGTTATTATTGCAAAGGAAGAATTGTATTCAGAAGGTAAAAATAATCTGGGAAGAAAAACAAACAAACAAAAGATGCTAACAGTTTACACTCATTTCCAAGTGTGCCTTTTCTGGGTGTAGCTGATTCTGTCCATCATTGATCAATTGGAATTGGATTAGCTCTTCTCTATGTTGAAGATTTCCACTTCCATCAGCATACATCCTCATACAGTATCATTGTTGAAGTGTATAATGATCTTCTGGTTCTGCTCGTTTCACTCAGCATCAGTTGATGTAAGTCTCTCCAAGCCTCTCTGTATTCCTCCTGCTGGTCATTTCTTACAGAGCAATAATATTCCATAACCTTCATATACCATAGTTTATCCAACCATTCTCCAATTGATGGACATCCATTCCTCTTCCAGTTTCTAGCTACAACAAAAAGGGCTGCCTCAAACACTTTGGCACATACAGGTCCCTTTCCGCTCTTTAGTCTTTCTTTGGGATATAATTCCAGTAGTAGCGCTGCTGGGTCAAAGGGTATGCACAGTGATAACTTTTTGGGCATAATTCCAGATTGCTCTCCAGAATGGCTGGATTCTTTCACAACTCCTATCTATCTATAATCTATATGTCTTTATATATCACAATTTGGGAGGGGAAGACTCTCAGGGTTTTTGGCCAGAACAGAAACAATTGCTATTAACTTTCACTCTGACTCAGGGCTCCAACAATGAACAAGAGGGACTTGGCCTGAAACCTTCTGTTGGGGGCGGTAGCCCCTTGATATTCCTTGTTTGATCTCCAACTTCCTTTGGGACTTGGACCTTTGATACAAGATCTGGTCAAACTAGTTTGGGCTATCTGAGCTGGCCGGGGTTTTACAGCCCCCATTCTAATCTGCTCAGATAGACCAAATGGCATCAGGAAATTCCTTTTTGGGAAGAGACTTCTGTCTGTCCCCAAAAGATAACAAGAGAATCCTTATCTTATTTACATCACTGCATAAAAGAGAGAACTCGGGGATCTGCTCTTTGCAAACTGGCCTTGTACCATGCAGCCATTTTGCCCACCAGCTCTCCGGTGTTTCCATTCTAATCAATAAAGACTATGTTTCCATACAGCATTAAGTAGCAAATTCCTTTGCTGCCGAACCCGCCATTGGTTACTTTGGGGAAGGAAGGAGAGAGAGAAAGCAACTGACCCATCTTTGTTTAGACCACAATTTACTCCTCATCATTTACTCCTCATCACTTCCACCTGAGACTAGTGGCTCAATAAGAGCCAGAGTGATTTGGGTTTAAGGCATAGTCCTAGGCCATAAATCCCAAGATATCTTGCAAGGTTTCAGTGATCAAAATTTACATTGTTTTGGCTATAGCATAGGTAAGGTAAGTGTATACGATACCCTTTGTAGACAGATGGAAGTGAAGAGAAAAGAAGAAGAAGAGAAGAGGAAAAAAAAAACAGAACAAGAAAGAAAATAGAAGAAAGGAAAAAAAAAAGAGCTATTGCTCAACTGGCCAGTTCTAGTTAAGTCCCCAGTGGGGTAGCTGTTATTCCTATTCACAGAAGTTGTTGTTGGTCCTTTGTTCTCAAAGAGGACCATGACATCAGCAATCCCACAACATGCAAGGAAATTGGATTTAAGTGAGGGAAGGCTAAACTAAAGCAGAATGAACAGGCAATAAAATACAGAAAGACAAAAGTAGCTTGTTGGGAGAGGCATTCCCTCAATAGTAGACAGCTCAGGTTACCCTGGAAAAAGCTCACCAAGAAAGGGTCAGGAAAATCTGGGTGCAAACCCCAATTCTGACACAGATTAGCTTTTGTCACATAATTCCTCCTAAGGGATCAGAAATTGCAGAATAGTTGTGAGTCTGCATTGGCAAGAGAAATGTTCTTCCTGGAAGTTACTTAGATGAATGAAATCATATACACAGAAAACAAAGCTTAAAATGGTAACAGGTGAGAGGGGAGATGTTCTCCCCTTTATTCTACTTGAAGGCTCAATTAAATGCTTCCCTGAACATTGTTGACCTGGAGAGGAAGGCAGCCTGAACCAGTTCCTTCTGTTTCCTGTATAAGAACAAGTAGGTAGTTTAGATATCTCTATCAATTAAAGGAGTTTCTTCACCCGTGACAGAACAGAGCTGCCCTCTGGCTCTGCTCTCTGGGTATGGTGGCAAGAAGGAGAAAAAGGAGGCAGACAAGCCAATTTTTCAATGTTGGCTTGAGTAAAATAGGGCCAAGAAGAGGACAGTCCTACCAAATCCTCCATAACTCAGGACCATTTCCTTTGTTTGTGATAATGGGTTCACAGTGGTTTTATCTTCCAGGATTGTGAGCAAAAAGAGACAGCGTGGTACAGTGGAAAGAGCATTGTACTAGAAGTTCTGAATTCTATTCTTGGCTTTACATTCCCTCCTGTGTGACTTTGGGCAAGGACACTCAATTACAGTGGGCCTCAGCTTCTTCAGGAGGAAAGGATTAGATTATTCAAAGGAGAAATTAAATGATTTGCTTAGAATTATATAACCCACATGAGTATAAAAGGAAATCAAAATGCTTTTTCCCCCCTTTGAAGCATTTAATTATTATTTTAAATACATTTAAAAGAATCTTAATCAGTGTTAAGGAATTTATTTTATAAGGAAAAAAGGGAGCCATTGTCTGGGATTTTCACATATGCTAAGGTCAATTAACAAGAAATTAGCAAAAGGTAATAATTTTGTAGCCAACATTTAAAAAGAACATATTTGTTTGCTTCAGGCAAGAAAGGATCTTGGCAAAGTCACGTGTCCAGAATTGCAAAAAATGTTCTTCAGGCTAAGGACTCAGGCTAAGGCTCCCTAGAGCCTTTTGCAAGCTGAGTTGGTTTGACTTTAGATATTTTTGTGAAAGCACTGAAAGGTTTTAAGTGCATGTGAGCCGTTATTGCTGAATCCAGCTTTTTTCTTCTCTTCTGCTTCCAAATGGCTTTCTCTTGTTAATCCGGTGCATCTGCTGTAACAGCCAGCCAAAAACATCACCCTCTTCCCACCACTCAGTTACCCCCTCCCCCTCCTCCCTCTGCCTGGAATAATGTCATTGTTGCCACCTAGTGACTAAAATCCTATTATTTCTGTATTGCTCTGATTAGGCTCAATTATAGAAGGAAGTAGGGAAGGAAGGAAGAAAAGAAGGAAGGAAGGAAAGAATGAAGGAAAGAAGGGAAAAAGGAAGGGAGGAAGGAAGGAAGAAAAGAAGGAAGGAAGGAAAGAATGAAAGAAAGAAGAAAAGAAAGAAGGAAAGAAGGGAGAAAGGAGAGGAGGAAGGAAGAGTGGAAGGAGGCAAGAATGAAGGAAGGAGGGTATTTAGGTATCAACTGTGCCAGATGATATGGTAAGAGCTTTACAAATATTATCTCATTTGATTTTTTCAAAAGTAGGGGTTTCTATTCCTATTTTACAGTTGAGGAAACTGAGTCAGAAAGGTGTTAAATGATTTGCCTGGGTCACCCAGTAATTATGTGAGGTTGGATTTGAACTCAAGACTTCCTGATTCCAGGACCAGAGAGAGCTCTAGCAATTGAACCACCTATAGCATCTTATAGGCATCAAAAGGAAAGTGAGACATTTTTTACCACTATCTCTAGTACCAACTTTATTATATCAATATTAACATTTAAAATTTTATTTTTTTGGACACATTGCCCACCATCCAAAATTGCATCATTGTTTGTGTCATGTGTGTTAATATGTTTTAAATCTTAAGATCATTAGCTGCTTCCCTCTTCTTTACTTTCATTCTCATACAAATTGTACTCAAGTGCTGCATCCATCATCTGCATATCAGCATCTCCTTGCATCTGTCCTTCTGAATCTATTTCCACTTACAGCAGTCCCTCATTCATCATCTGGTATCACTGCAATACCCCAACAGGTTCTGATGCCCCTCCTGTCTCCCTTCCAGCAACACGATCATAGATTTCAAGTCAGAAGAGAACTTTGAGATCATCTCATTTTACAGTAGGGAAAAACTTTCACCCTTTCTCCCACCTCAATTTTTCCCCCTTTCCCCACTGATACTAGACTTCACAAGAGGAGAGAGTAGAAGGAAATGATTATTTCCCATTACTTTATTATGGGCAAAGAATGACGTTATTGTATAGGTTTTCCTATTGGTTATTTTATTAACATATTTCAATTGTATGCTTTATTATTTGATTCTGGCTAATGTGCCTAATCTTTTGAGAGGGAGTCAAGACAGAAATAGATTTCCTTTCCCCCACACTCATCTTGAATATAGTATCGTGGAGATTCTCATATATATATATATATATATATTTAATTAATTCTCATTTAACATGTATTTTAACATATTTAACATGTATTGGACTACCTGCCAGCTAGGGGAGGAGGTGGGAGGAAGGAGGGGAAAATTTGGAACAAAAGGTTTTACAAGGGTCACTGTTGGAAAAATTACCCATGCATATGTTTTGTAAATAAAAAGCTTTAATTAAAAAAAAAAAGAAAAAAAATTAATCGCTCTCAGGATGTCTAGGTAACACAGTGGAGAGAGCACCAGCCATGAAGTCAGAAGGACCTGAGTTCAAATCTGGTCTCATATATTTAACACCTCCTAGCTGTGTGATCCCGGGCAAGTCACTTAACCCCAATTGCCTCAGCAAACCTCCCCACCCAAAATAATATCTCTTTATTTTCAAAATACAAGTAAAGGGGGCCCTCACCATTCACCCCTGCAAAATTCCTGCTTCAGACTTTTCTCCTTCCTTTCCCCCCCACCTCCTCCTTTAGACAGAAAAAAATCCTACATATGTTACACATGTCTCACAATATTTTTACAAAATTATATTGCTAGATTATAATTATCAATTTATTTGTAAACCTAGAAAGTTCCTGTGACTTCATGAGACTTCAATTCCCACATCTATTCCATTGCCCTGAGTTGTAATTAGAGCTACACATGGCCATCTCAGATGTGCTATTTTGGAATAAGTAGAAATAAGGAATATACAAAGGGAATATGAGAGTTGAAAAGAACTTTAGAGATCATCTAGTTAAACCTCCTTTAGAAGGCACGAACATCCTCCTCTAGGGCAGATGAATTGAAGACTTGGTCACTAGCCCATGATTTCCCAATAGCAAAGTATCTCAGGGCCATTCCATGACCTGTCCACCATAAGCTATTCCCTGTGCACATGGCTTTCATGCATCTCTGGGGAAAAATTAGCATCTCCAGGCACATCCCCCTGGGAGCTAAGCCACATGTACTGGATTTTGAAGCAGAAAGGCAACAGCTTAATGAGACTACCCATGTCGGGGTCTTTTTCTGGGTCAGTTGCCAAAGCATACCTTGTAATTGGACTATCTATCTTTCTAAAGAACTGTGTCCATAGGGCTTTGGAGGAGTTAACCTCCTCCAAAGGAGAGAGAAAGGCTCTCCTGGGTAATTTTGGATCTGCCCATGTATTGTTCTAGGTCTAGAGTCAATTCTTAATTTTCACTAATGGAAGAGATTGGTGGAATTTAGTTTAAAATAGACTTATAAATATAGTCTCTTGAAAGATTAGGTAATGCACAGGACAAATATTTGTGGGATGGGAGGGTGGAAATGTGTCATTAGCTGGACTATGCATCATCTCTGCTCAGTTTTCCCTACTCCATGTTACAACCCACCATCCTTTGTACTCCTTTCTCTTACTCATTTCTACCCCCATTTGTTTTACATCCCAGATAAGTGAAGTTAAGTAAACATTCCTCCTTTCCTCAAAAAAACAGAAAGATGTTAGCCCTCTGCAGTCTTTATGTGCCACTTCTTCCATTTGCTAGGATTTGCTCAGCAATCACATCTTCATGTTCTTTTTATACCCTAGGACTTTCTCATTTGGATATTGTGTATCTCCTTATGGTTCTTGTACTTCAATATTCTGATCATCATTTTCAGAAATATGTCAGAGCATTCCCTACTCTTCCTCCCTTCCTTCCTCCCTTCCTTCCTCCCTTCCTCCCTTCCTTCCTTCCTTCCTTCCTTCCTTCCTTCCTTCCTTCCTTCCTTCCTTCCTTCCTTCCTTCCTTCCTTCCTTCCTTCCTTCCTTCCTTCCTTCCTTCCTTCCTTCCTCCCTTCCTTCCTTCCTCCCTTCCTTCCTTCCTTCCTTCCTTCCTTCCTTCCTTCCTCCCTTCCTTCCTCCCTTCCTTCCTTCCTCCCTTCCTTCCTTCCTTCCTTCCTTCCTTCCTTCCTCCCTTCCTTCCTTCCTTCCTTCCTCCCTCCCTTCCTTCCTTCCTCCCTCCCTCCCTTCCTTCCTTCCTTTCTTCCTTCCTCCCTTCCTCCCTTCCTTCCTTCCTTCCTTCCTTCCTTCCTTCCTTCCTTCCTTCCTTCCTTCCTCCCTTCCTCCCTTCCTTTCTTCCTTCCTCCCTTCCTCCCTTCCTTCCTTCCTTCCTTCCTTCCTTCCTTCCTTCCTTCCTTCCTTCCTTCCTTCCTTCCTTCCTTCCTTCCTTCCTTCCTTCCTTCCTTCCTTCCTTCCTCCCTTCCTCCCTTCCTTTCTTCCTTCCTCCCTTCCTCCCTTCCTCCCTTCCTCCCTCCCTCCCTCCCTCCCTCCCTTCCTCCCTTCCTCCCTTCCTCCCTTCCTCCCTCCCTCCCTCCCTCCCTCCCTTCCTTCCTCCCTTCCTCCCTTCCTCCCTTCCTCCCTTCCTTCCTTCCTTCCTTCCTTCCTTCCTTCCTTCCTTCCTTCCTTCCTTCCTTCCTTCCTTCCTTCCTTCCTTCCTTCCTTCCTTCCTTCCTTCCTTCCTTCCTTCCTTCCTTCCTTCCTTCCTCCCTTCCTCCCTTCCTCCCTTCCTTCCTTCCTTCCTTCCTTCCTTCCTTCCTTCCTTCCTTCCTTCCTTCCTTCCTTCCTTCCTTCCTTCCTTCCTTCCTTCCTTCCTTCCTTCCTTCCTTCCTTCCTTCCTTTCTTTTTGACTAAGTAAAAAAAGGCATTTTCTGTCTCACTTCTTACTTGGCTTTAATCACTTTCCAAAATTTTCTCCCTTTGTCATTTTTCCCTTCCCTAAGGTAGCAAATAATTTGACATTAGATTATTTATGTAAAATTCCACAAAACATATTTCCATAATAATTATGTTGTGAAAGAAGACAGACTCAAAAGACAAAAGAGCACTTTACATTTTTAACTTGCTAACACTTGCTAACATATTTACCAGCATAGGGCTGAATATTCTATCACTTCTACTAGGCAGTCCACCAGGATAGCTGTTGGTTATATATGACTGCTTCTTCATGTAACCTACTTTAGGAATAACTTTAGCCTCTGTTTACCTAAGGTCAATGTCTTTCTGGTAGTTGGGGATTTCATTAATATTTGGTGGCATGTTCATAGTCAATCAGGATTCAAAACTACTGTCCATTAGATAATCAAAATGTACCAAATATTTTCTTATTTCAGGTAAAAAAAACAATTAAACTGAAGCCCACCACACCATATATTTATATAATTTATAATTTATGCATATATATGTAATATGTATATATATGAATGAATCTCATTTGTTTCTCTCCCATCTGGTTCATCCATGTGAGCTGTGAGAGCCAGCTGCTTAATGCTGGTGTTTCAGACTGGAATAATGCTGTATTTATTATTACCAGCACATTGTTTTAGTGGAGAGCCAGCTGGCAGGTCTTGGTCTCATGCCACAGAGAGCCAGGTCCCTGGGCTGTGTACCCAGCATCACCAGCATCCTGCCTGACAATCTAGTTTAATGGGCTCCCGGTTCTCCTCCAGGCCTTCATCCCATGGAAGCCAGGGATTGGTCCCATTCTGGGCCCAATATCATAGTAGGTGACCAGAGGCAAGGGACTATGAAGCAGGAGCTGGGCCTGAAGCCAGCCTGAGCCGGAAGTCTCTGCCCACAGCTGCTATGTCCGCTCACCAGTCTGCCTTCCCTCTTCACATTACAAAAACCTTTGTGTTTCTAGAAGGAACGGCAGCTGTTATGGGATTATGCTTAGCTCTGGAGGTCACAGGGCCCAGGCCCTTGTTGCACTTCAAATGTCCAGTGACTCTTAAAAAGTCTGCCTTTCTTTAAGCCTTGTTTCTTTGTCGTCTGTGCTTTTATAAAGGACTTTATCTGCAGATAAAAATGAGCTGATTTTTGTTACCTTCTTAGTGAGCGTTTGTTATAAAGGATGAATTGCTTTAGATGCCAGTTGCTTTCGACTTGACCGTGAGCCTCTTAATTCTTGGCTCCACAGAGAGGGACTTCGTGTGTGTCCCTCTGCTTGTTTAGCACAGGGCCTGGGTCTTAGTCAATGCTTAATAACTACTTACTGACGGAGTGAAGCTCCCCAGCGATGCACCTGCCCTCCCAGAGGCGGAACAATTACTGGCAAAAGGGTTCCATGCTCCACTGACTTCTCCTGTTAGAACACAGCTGCTGGGCTTAGTTAAGGCTGCTGGACCGTGGCCACTTTGGCTCCCAGTATAAGTGCAGACTAGGCCTGACACCAACAGATTGAGTATTCTTTTCCTGTTCCACACAGGCTCTTGTTCACCTGCGCTCCCGTTCCCTCTAATGCGTACTAGATGGGCCTTGGCCCTAAAGCTGGAAGTGGGTCCACTTCTCCTGCCCCATTTCTGTGAGTCTGGCTGAGAATCAGGACTTTGGCCATTTACTCGGGATGGGCTGCTTTGTGCAAGTGCTCTGGGTGGGAATGGAAGGTCAGAAGAGCCCCCTGTTAGAGGTTAGGGGTAGGGGGGTCTGGATGATCCAGACTTGGAAGTCTGAGAGTTGATCTGTATCGTCTCTGGGTAGTTTGTGTGTGCTGCATGACCAGGATTGGTGGTCTCTGTGATAGAAAGAAGACATTTTGGGGCATGATTCTTCAACTGAACAGTAATTTCCCCCCTACAACAGTCAACAAAAACAAATGCCTATGAGACATCTGCCGTGTATCAAGTTCTAGACTAGAGTTTGGGAATACAAAGGGAAACAAAGATATTTGTTCTCAAGGAGTTTATGATCTTCTGTAGGGATTACACAATACATGTAAATAAGTAGAAGAGAAATTGGAGAGAGCAAAGAGAGACAGAGAGCAACAGAAAGGGGGGAGATAAGGACAGGGAACACTGGAACCTTCCTGATGGAGCTGGCCCTGGGAAACACAGAGAGAAACAGAGAGGGGGGAGGGAAGGGAGAAATAAGAAGAAAAGAGTGGGGAACAGGGAGAGAAAGAGAGAGGGAAAGGAAGAGGAAGAAGGAAAGAGGGAAAAAGAGAGGGAGAAGGAGAGAGAGAAGCTAAGTTCCTGGAGAAAAACCCCTGAGTTATTTATCTGCCTAGGCAGTGCATTCCACTTTTTGATAACCCTAATTTTTAGAAAATAAGGAATCAAAACTGACTCCTAATGGCTTTTTGAGCCCAATAAAATGTAATTTTTCCCAAATGTAAGCCTTTAAATACTTGAAGACAGCCGTCATGCCCTTGGCTCATAAAGGTCCCATCCTCCATGTTTTCTCATGTGTTTTTACCAGGACACCTTCCTGGCTATGGACAGACTTTCTAATAATCTGACTTCAAATGCACACTGGGTAGATGCCCTCTGACAAGGGAGACATTCTGGAACAATGCAAATAATAAGGTACTATGAAGTTAGAAGAGCTTGATTCTAAATCTGGTTGTATTCCTAGCTGTGTGACCCTGGGAAAGTGACTTCTCTGGGCCTATGTTGTTCCTTTTTAAAAAATCTATCAAAGATTTTGATGAGATGATAATGACAATAAAAGCTAGCATTTATATAGCACTTTTAAGTTTACAAAGCACTTAGCATATGTCTTCTCCCTTGAGCCTCATAACAATTCTGAGAGATAGCTATTATTTCCCCCATTTTATAAATATGGAAATTGAGGCTGAAGTAGATTAAGTAATCTCTAAGCAGTTTCTTTTTGCTCTAATGTTCTAAAGTAACTCAGAAACAGAAATTAGAAGTAGATCTAAATCAGAAGTTGGGTTCCTTTTTCATATGGACAAGGAAGAAACAATCCCTTTGGTTGAAGATTTTGTTTTGTTTGTTTAAGCAAGACACACAGAGGAAAAAAAATATGATTGGGGAAACTCTGGCTAAAAAAAAAAAAAAAAAAAAAAAAAAAAAAAAAAGGAAGAACCTAGAGCAGCTGCACCAGATGTTTCCCTAATTTACTTCTTTTACTTGACCTCCTTCTGTTTCCTGCTTCTGTTCTTGGACGTGTTTTTCATTTTTGATCTGCTGATTTACATTGTGAAGGGGATGGATATATTTACATATATATGTATGCATATATGTATACACACATATACATATATCTATATATCTTTGTTGTATCTCAACCTACCATCCCCCATATTGGAATCAGTATCTATCTATCTATCTATCTATCTATCTATCTATCTATCTATCTATCTATCTATCCTATATATATATATATACACACCTTTTTGGAAAGGGTTGTTGTTGTTGGGATTTTTTTGTCTCACATAGCAAGTGCTTAATAAATTCCAGATGATTAGAATGCAGGAAGTGATGGGGTTAAGCTTAGTAGAAAGAGCACTAAGTCTGTGATCACTGAACATGGGTCAGAGTCACTTAATATCTGATCTTAGATTCTTCATTTATAAAATGGTTATTTAATTTATATATACTTAATGTGTTCCTACTGTATTCAGAGCTCTGTGTTGAGAAGCTAGAAATATAAAGGTCTATTAAGATCATCCTCAAGGAGCTTACAAGTGTTAATATGCAGTATGTTTGCACTAATGACCTCACTGGATTACTGCAAGGCTCCAGAGAAAGGATGTATGTAAAGTATTTGGTAATTTTAAGGTAAAGGGTTTGGTAACTTGGTAACTTCATTTCTATAATGCAAATAATCATCCTTTGGTGCTTTTCCTGTAGAGAGAGGGAGCAGCTACATGGGCCAGTAGTCTGGGATTATAGAGCTATGATTGATCTAGTCAAGGATGCTTCATTCTGTTCCATGGATCAGTCCTCCCTACTCAAATTCAATTCACTTGCACATGGCAACATCCCTGATATCATGGTCTTCTTCGAAAACAAAGGACAGACAATACCATGGAACAATAGATATTTATTAAGTACCTTGAGCAGTACTGTGGAATAAACAAGAGAAAACAATTCACATTTACATGAGCATTTTCCTTTTACCAGCCCTGTGAGAGGATAGTACAAGAATATTTATCTCCATTTTTAATTGAGGAAATTGAAATTAAGTTAATTCACTCATAGGCAGTGAATGGTACCATTTACGCTTAAAACCAACTCTTCTCATTCTTAAATGCCATTTTCACTACATCTGTATATCTCGTTTGTTTGCACTGTATAAAAGAATATTAGATATGGAAGGGACCTTAGAGATAATTCTAGTTCAACCCTTTCATTTTCAAGGTTCTCCAAATTTGTGTGAGATCTCAAAGGGCACAGCTGACAAAACCCACATCTACTTAAATGAGTAGTCATTCATTCTTTATTTGAAAACTGATAAGGGGGGCGACAGTCTCACTATTCCTAAGTCAGCTCATTCCAGCAAATCAACAAGCATTTATTAAGTGAACTACTATATTACTATGGCAGGATGGAAGAATGAGAGTAATTGATTTCAGTGGCCATGACGGCAGCTGAAGCAGATACATGGAGGCTTAGAGCTTGGTCTCAGGCATTGAAGACACCAAGGTCATCCTCTGCATCTCCGGCCAAGCATGTCTTGATTTTGTCCTGCTGCTGACTTTTGATGACTCTGAAAGAAAGAGTGGGGCTGTTGGCTTGGTGCAACTCTGCACAATTCAGTCCAAATCACATCTTTGAAAATGGATGAATGAACAATATTGTGCTAGGTACCAAGGATAAAAAAAATCACAGTCCTTCTCAAGTAGCTTACATTTTATTCAAGGAAGCAACATAGACTCTGTAACTTATGGTCTTGAGTCAGGGATTCTTAAGCCTTCTTGTGCCATGACTTGTGGCAATCTTGGGAAAGCTGTGGACCCTTTTTCAGAATAATGTTTTTAAGTGACTAAAATTAAATATCTAGAATTACCTAGAATTACCAAGAAGGCCAATTATATTGAAATATAATCATCAAAAATTTAAAACAAGATATTTGTAGGTCTCAGGTTAAGAACCCAGGTTAGAGAGTTGATGTGGGTCACTGAGAAATAAAATAATTTTACCCAATCCACAGTCTGAGTATCAGAGCAGGCCTTCTGTCCCTGTAGCTGGCCCTCTCGTCATTAGGAGAAGCTGCTTCTAAAAAATACCCAAGCAATAATATGTTACATATTTCTTTTGACCACAAACAAATGGAAAGAAATTTCCATACTAAAAACCTATTCTGCTTCCTCATAAACCAATAAACTCAAATTCTCGTTTCCTATGCCTCTCTTCTTCCTTCTTTCAGAATTCAGTCATTTGAGTCTCTTGTCTTCAATTGAACTCAACAAATATTTACTGAACTCAAGCTATGTGCAGGACACAAGGTACACTGGAAAATATCAATTTAAATGAAGTGGGTGCTGTGACATAATAAGCAGAAAAATAGCTGATTTGGAATTGAGACTTGAGTCAAATCCTTGCTCCAAAAAAAGAGTTGTGTTTCCCAGAATAAGTTATTTTGATCTCAATCTATTTCCTCTTCTGAAAAACTGGAGCCATAGTATTTGCTTAGTCTGCCTTGCTCTGAAGGAAGCATCTTATCAACCTGAAAGTACTGTAAAAATATGAAGTATGATTGTAAAGTTCAGTTTTGTACCATATTTGTGAAGTAAAGAGACTTTATAAAAGGCCTACTATGTGCCAGGCACTATTCAAGACACTAGGAAAATAAAAATAAAAGTGAAACAGTCCCTAATCCAGTCCCCATAGCAACACTTTGAGATGGACAGTGTAGCTATTATCCACATTATCCAGAAATTGAAACTTAGGTACATTAAGTGACTCACCCACAGTTATAAGGTTAGTAAGTGGTAGATCTGGGATGTGCATTGCTTGGGCATTCCCGACATCCCCCTGTAAGCCAGGCAATCAGTTAAAGACTCCTAAATCTCTGGCACTAGTGACTATTATATGCCATTAATCTGAGGCATTGGGTACCTGTGAGTGAACCACGGTCCATCATTTAGCTAGGCCCTCACAGGTTCCCAATGCTAGAGAGTAGTAGTACATAACTGATAGTCAGGAAACACTTCTAAGCAAAGCAGTTTACATATATCACTTCTGAGCTTCAGGACAACCTGTGAGGCAAGTACCAACCCATACTTGATACTACAGATATCCCATTTTACAGAAGAGTTATAAAGGGGATGGAGGTTGACACAGCTAAGAAAGATCAGAAGAAGCAGGCTGGGCACCAGCCCTTTCTCAAGACCCAGCACTCTACCCAGTAGGATATGCTGTTTCAGTGCTGAGGGACAGGCTGAAAGCATAGAATTTTAAAGCTGGAAGGGACCTGAGAGAAATCATATTCTCACCCCTCGTTTATTTGAGACCAGGACACTGAGGCCTGCAGTAATGTGGCTTGTCCCGGGCGTCAGAGATAGGGAGTAGCAGTGAATCTGGGATTAGAATCCAGAGTTTCTGACCCTAATTTAATTACTTTTCCTTTAAGGCCAGTTGTAGACCACATCCATTTGTTTGGTATCTTGGGAAAGCACCGGGAGAAGGAGGGAAATTTGTCACAGTTCTGCTGCTTATTGGGTGAACTTTGTTGTTATTCAATCATTTTAGTCATACCTGATTCTTTGTGACCCCTTTTGGGGGTTTTCTTGTCAAAGATAATGGAGTGGTTTGCCATTTACTTTTCCACTCATTTTACAGATGAAGAAACAGAGGCAAATTGGGTTACGTGGTTTTTCCAGGGTCATACAGCTAGTAAGTGTCTGAGGTTATCCCCTGTGTCACCTAGCTGCCCTTTTGGATGAACACTATGTGGATAATCAAGAGGTGACTGTATGGCAATATAAAGTCTAGGTGCAGTCAGTATCTTGGTTTCAAATACCTTAAATTATTTGCACTAGCTTCCCAGATATAGTAGCTGATGATTTATTGATTCTTTTCCTCTCCCCTCTCTCCCAGTGTCTTTTGTAGGGCTAAGTGCCCAGGGTTGTTGAGTGCTGCTCTGGGGGCCGGGCAGGACTTCTGGCAGTCATTCAGGAGCCACGACAACGCTAGAAATGCTGACTCTGGGTTAAGGGGAGGAAGGATTACACTCAGCTTGGTGTCTCTGCCTTGCCAAATGGATCTTATTGCCCAGCCAAAAGGCACTCAGTGAGGGCATTTAGTTCAATACTGGGACATATTACTGGAAAATCCTAGGGCCCATAACCTGATTTCTGCCCCACTCATATCCCCTGCTTCTGGAGAAGAGAAGAACAGATTTATGAGGGAGAGAGAGAGAGAGGGAAAGAGAGGGAGGGGGGATTACTGGGTGATCATCTTGAACTTGGGGCTGTGGGTTGCAATTGCCCACTTATCCATACCAGACTTGGAGGTTGTGAATTACAATTCGTTCAATCAATCAAGGAACATTTTAAAAGTGCCTTCTATGTGTCAAGCACTTTAAGAGCCAGGGATAAAAAGAAAAAAATGAAACAAGCCCCATCCAAGAGGAGCTCATGTCCTCCTGGAAGATACAGCATTCATATATACCATTATATACCAGTGTAACCCTAAGGGCTCATTTCTGATGAGACAGATTTTTAAAGGTCCCAAGTTCAAAATAGTTTTGCCCTTGAAAATGTAGTTATGAAACTTATGAGTGGCTTAAGACTATGTGCCCAGTTAAGGAGTGAAAACTCTCTAACAATAGGCTGGGCAGTTGAGAGCTCAGCCCTGGACCAGTAGCTCCTAGGACTTTCTCACTCTCTCGGTTCAAACAAAAAGACATCAGGAAATGTGAGACCAGGAAAGACCATAAATGTTTATGAGGAATAAGATTTACAGATTCATTAAATGCAATGTTTGTCACAATGAAAGGAAACCATTGGGAACTGATGTCAGTTGCACCTGCTGAAAAAGACAGGATATAAAAGTCAATTTTTCTTTAGAACTCCAGCCTCCAGAGTGAGTTTCCAAAACTACACCATACACCTCACACACCATAAAACTGCCACAATATAGTCAAAGATTTTCTTGCCGTTTCATGTAGAGGTCACTTCCCATGGGGGCTTAGTTGCTATCACCTGCTGCTGCCCCACATGGCCTCTCTCTTCCCTCTCAAGATCCTCCACAACTCCCTACATGAGGGACAATCCTGCCCTTCTGTCCGAATCTTGAGACAACCTTCTCTGAAGTAAGAAATACAACCCTGAAGGCCTTCAGGGGAGGGCCGTTACCCAAGATATAATGTTTATTAAAAAATAACAACTAACATTTATATAACCCTTTAAGGTTTGCAAAGTGCTTAACCTGACATGACCTCATTCACTCTATACAATAATCTTGGGAGGTAGATGCTAGATAGTAAGTATTATTATAGTAGTATCAAAAGTCCGTATCAGAGAGTCTTAGGACTTTATTTACTGTCACTTAGATGCTTCATTTACAATATAAATACTAGCAAGGAGGTACTAAGCATCCGAGTTTATCAGAAAAAGCTTCCTGTAGACCAGGAGTTGTTAGCCCCTCTTTCTCTACTATATTTTGTTCTGGATCTCTTTGACAGTCTAGGAAGACTATGAATCCCTATTCAGAATAATGCTTTTTTTGAAAGACAATTTCTTCTTCTTGTTTAGTTGTGTCAAACTTTTTGTGACCCTGTAGACCAAATTATCCACAAAGTTTTCTTGGCAAAGAGACTGGAGTGATTTGCCTTTCCTTCTCCAGTTCATTTTACAAAAGAGGAAATGGAGATAAACAGAGTTGAGTGGCTTGTCCAGGGTCACACAGCTAATCAGCATCTGAGGTCACACTTGAACTCAGGTTTTCCTAACTGCAGGCCTAGCACCCTCTTCATTTTGCTCTAAATTCTCAGACCTTCTGAAATCAAGTTCTTGTTCAACAGATTAAGAACTCCTGATGAAGAAGCTAGCTTTGAAGGAAAAGGAAGGGTTTTAAGAGGTCAAGGTGAGGAAAAAATGTATAATAGTCCTCACTTCTGGGAAGAAATTTATTGATTAGAGCTGACTCTCTCAGGTTATAGGAGAGGCTGATGATTGGGATGGAGAGAAAGGACATCACTCCCAAAGCATGCTGGGCATATCTCCAAGTAGCCAGGCCATTAGGCAGGGTGCCTGGGGCTTCAAGCCAATGTTGTTCTCTCTTCCCCTGGAAAGGTACTCATATTGCAGACTCCCCTTAAACCACAAGACTCATGCCCTACTTTTCTTCCTTCTTGAGACTGGCCAGACTTCTGGGGTTGAAGCCATTCTAAGAAGCATCCTTGTCATGCTGCAAATGCATAATAATAGCTGGCTTCTATATGGAGCATCATAGTTACAAAGCAGTTTTCATACTTTATCCCTTTTAATTATTTTATCTAATACGTTTATGAGGCAGTCAAGATTATACCCATCTAACATATTAAAACAAAACAAAATTAAGATTCAGGGAAATGACTGCTTGAAGTCACTTGATGAACTAGAATTTCATTCTAGATTTTCTGACTTATAGTGCCCCTTACTCAAACGTAAGCTATGATTTCCAGGCAGTGAAATAAGTTCAATCATTCAACAAGCCCTTATTAAACTACTTATTCTATGCTAGGCCCTGTGCCAAGCTTCAATAATTCAGTAGAATTCAATAAAGCAAAGGAGTTAGAAGTAGGGTTTGAATCCACTTCCACTGAATTCACAGTTAATATTTTTTTCTTTTATCCCATTTTGATTCTGTTTTGTAAGTTGGGAAAACAGATCAATCGGTGTGCTGAAGGACATTACAGAGAAGCCTTTTGTCCATAGTAAGGAGAAAGACAGAAGACAAGTGTTCAGGATTGGCTTGGCTGCTCACTCACTGTGTAACCAAGAGTAGGTTACTTTCTCTCTACCTGAAAAATGACAAGTTTGGGCTAGAAATTTGGATTGCAAGTTAAGGACCTTTTTAGTTCTAAGCTTTTCATCCTAGGATTTTCCTTTCAATGGAATCCTTCCCAGATGCTATTATTTATAGTGAGACTGATTCAATTAAATGTTTCATTATTTTATGACATTTAAAAGTAAATTTTATTATATCTTTTATTTTCACATTACCTTTATTTTCCACTGTATTCTTCCTCCCTGCTTTCTCCATCCCAGAGGGCTCCATTATATTAAAAAAATTCTTTAAAAGAGGGAGAAGAAATAGTTCAATAAGACAAACAACACATGGAAAAAGTCTGGTGATATATGTAGTGTTCCATTACTCCCCCTTCTCCACCTCTGCAAAGAAGAGGAGGGAGGTATCTTTTCATATATCTCTTAAGATGTCAAGTCTGGTCATTATAATTTCACAGGATTCAGATTGTTTTATTGTTCTTTCTGTTTGAAATATTGTAATTATTATATATAATGTCCTTGTCCTATTTATTTCACTTTGTATCAGTTCATATATATTTTTCATGTTTCTTCATATTAATAATTGCTTGTGGAATAGCAATATTTAATTACTTTCCTGTAGCACAATTTATTTAGTCATTTTCCAGCTAATAGATGCCTACTTTATTTCTAGTTTTTTGCTATTAAAAAAGAGGACACTGTATATATTTTCTTGTATGTAGAGATTAATTCATTTACTTATTTTCTATTGATCTCCTTGCTTAGTAGTAGTGATATCTCTGAGTCAGTTGTAGACATATTAATCACTTTGTTCAAATAATTTCAAATTGCTTTTAAGAGAGAGTAGACTGATTCAGTTCTTTTTTTTTTTTTTTTTTTTAATTTTTTATTTTATTTTATAATTATAACATTTTTTGACAGTACATATGCATGGGTAATTTTTTACAACATTATCCCTTGCACTTACTTCTATTCAGATTTTTTCCCTTCCTCCCCCAACCCCCTCCCCCTGATGGCAAGCAGTCTTATATATGTTAAATATATTACAGTATAATTTAGATACAATATATGTGTGTAGAACCGAATTTTTTGTTGCACAGGAAGAATTGGATTCAGAAGGTAAAAATAACAGTTTACATTCATTTCCCAGTCCTTTTCTGGATGTAGCTGGTTCTGTCCATCATTAATCAATTGGAATTGGATTAGCTCTTCTCTATGTTGAAGAAATCCACTTCCATCAGCATACATCCTCGTACAGTATCATTGTTGAAGTGTATAATGATCTTCTGGTTCTGCTCGTTTCACTCAGCATCAGTTGATGTAAGTCTCTCCAAGCCTCTCTGTATTTCTCCTGTTGGTCATTTCTTATAGAACAGTAATATTCCATAACATTCATATACCATAGTTTACCCAACCATTCTCCAATTGATGGACATCCATTCATCTTCCAGCTTCTAGCCACTATGAAAAGGGCTGCCACAAACATTTTGGCACATACAGGACCCTTTCCCTTCTCTAGTAGTTCCTTGGGGTATAAGCCCAGTAGTAGTATGGCTGGGTCAAAGGGTATGCACATTTTGATAACTTTTTGGGCATAATTCCAGATTGCTCTCCAGAATGGTTGGATTCTTTCACAACTCCACCAACAATGCATCAGTGTCCCAGTTTTCCCACAGCCCCTCCAACATTCATCGTTATTTGTTCCTGTCATTTTAGCCAATCTGACAGGTGTGTAATGATACCTCAGAGTTGTCTTAATTTGCATTTCTCTGATCAATAGTGATTTGGAACACTCTTTCATATGAGTGGAAATAGTTTTAATTTCATCATCTGAAAATTGTCTGTTCATATCCTTTGACCATTTATCAATTGGAGAATGGCTTGATTTCTTATAAATTAAAGTCAATTCTCTGTATATTTTGGAGATGAGGCCTTTATCAGAACCTTTAACTGTAAAAATTTTTTCCCAATTTGTTACTTCCCTTCTAATCTTGTTTGCATTAGTTTTGTTTGTGCAGAAACTTTTTAATTTGGTGTAATCAAAATGTTCTATTTTGTGATCAATAATGGTCTCTAGTTCTCCCTTGGACACAAACTCCTTCCTCCTCCACAAGTCTGAGAGGTAAACCATCCCATGTTCCTCCAATTTATTTATGATTTCGTTCTTTATGCCTAAATCTTGGACCCATTTTGATCTAATCTTAGTATGTGGTGTTAAATGTGGGTCCATGCCTAGTTTCTGCCATACTAATTTCCAGTTTTCCCAGCAGTTTTTGTTAAATAATGAATTCTTATCCCAAAATTTGGGATCTTTGGGTTTGTCAAAGATTAGATTGCTATTTTTATTCACTATCTTGTCCTGTGAACCTAACCTATGCCACTGATCAACTAGTCTATTTCTTAGCCAATACCAAATGGTTTTGGTGACTGTTGCTTTATAATATAGCTTTAAATCAGGTACACTTAGACCACCTTCCTCTGACTTTTTTTTCATTAGTTCCCTTGCAATTCTCGACCTTTTATTCTTCCATATGAATTTTGTTGTTATTTTTTCTAGGTCATTAAAATAGTTTCTTGGGAGTCTGATTGGTATAGCACTAAATAAATAGATTAGTTTGGGGAGTATTGTCATCTTTATTATATTCGCTCGGCCTATCCAAGAACATTGAATGTCTTTCCAATTATTTAAATCTGACTTTATTTTTGTGGCAAGTGTTTTGTAATTTTGCTCATATAATTCCTGACTCTCCTTTGGTAGATATATTCCCAAATATTTGATACTATCGACTGTTATTTTGAATGGAATTTCTCTTTGTATCTCTTGCTGTTGGATTGTGTTGGTAATGTATAAAAATCCTGAGGATTTATGTGGATTTATTTTGTATCCTGCGACTTTGCTAAAATTCTGAATTATTTCTAATAGCTTTTTAGCAGAGTCTTTGGGGTTCTCTAAGTATACCATCATGTCATCTGCGAAAAGTGACAATTTGATTTCTTCATTTCCTACTCTAATTCCTTGGATCTCTTTCTCGGCTCTTATTGCCAAGGCTAGAGTTTCTAGTACTATATTGAATAGTAATGGTGATAGTGGGCAACCTTGTTTCACTCCTGATCTTACAGGGAAAGGTTCTAGTTTATCACCATTACATATGATGTTTACTGAAGGTTTTAAATATATGCTCCTTATTATTTTAAGGAATACTCCATTTATTCCTATACTCTCAAGCGTTTTTAGTAGGAATGGATGTTGGATTTTATCAAATGCCTTTTCTGCATCTATTGAGATGATCATATGGTTTTTATTAATTTGATTATTAATATGGTCAATTATACTAATAGTTTTCCTAATATTAAACCATCCCTGCATTCCTGGTATAAATCCCACTTGGTCATAGTGTATTATCCTGGGGATGATTTTCTGAAGTCTATTTGCTAATATCTTATTTAAGATTTTAGCATCAATATTCATTAAGGAAATTGGTCTATAGTTTTCTTTCTCAGTTTTCGATCTACCTGGTTTAGGTATCAGTACCATGTCTGTGTCATAGAAGGAATTTGGTAGGACTCCTTCAATCCCTATTTTTTCAAATAGTTTACATAGCATTGGAGTTAGTTGTTCTTTAAATGTTTGGTAGAATTCACCTGTAAATCCATCTGGTCCTGGGGACTTTTTCTTAGGAAGTTGGTTAATAGCTTGGTCTATTTCTTTTTCTGAGATGGGACTATTTAAACTACTTACTTCTTCCTCTGTTAATCTGGGCAAGCTATATTTTTGAAGGTATTCTTCCATTTCATTTAAGTTATCGAATTTATCGGCATAAAGTTGAGCAAAGTAGCTCCTAACTATTGTTCTAATTTCCTCTTCATTAGTGGTGAGTTCACCCTTTTCATTTTCAAGACTATCAATTTGCTTTTTCTCTTTCCTTTTTTTAATCAGGTTTACTAAGGGTTTGTCTATTTTGTTGGTTTTTTCATAAAACCAACTCTTAGTTTTATTAATTAATTCAATAGTTTTTTTACTTTCAATTTTATTAATCTCACCTTTTATTTTTTGAATTTCAAGTTTTCTGTTTGTCTGGGGGTTTTTAATTTGTTCCTTTTCTAGCAATTTTAGTTGTAAACCCAATTCGTTGGCCCTCTCTTTCTCTATTTTATGCAGGTAGGCCTGTAGAGATATAAAACTTCCCCTAATTACTGCTTTGGCTGTATCCCACACATTTTGGTATGATGTCTCATTATTGTCATTTTCTTGGGTGAAGTTATTAATTATGTCTATGATTTGCTGTTTTACCCAATCATTCTTTAGTATAAGATTATTTAGTTTCCAATTATTTTTTGGTCTATTTTCCCCTGGCTTTTTATTAAATGTTATTTTGATTGCATTATGGTCTGAAAAGGATGCATTTACTATTTCTGCCTTACTGCATTTGATTTTGAGGTTTTTATGCCCTAGTATATGATCAATTTTTGTATAGGTTCCATGAACTGCTGAGAAGAAAGTATATTCCTTTCTGTCTCCATTTAGCTTTCGCCAAAGATCTATCATATCAAACTTTTCTAGTATTCTATTTACCTCTTTGACTTCTTTCTTATTTATTTTGTGGTTTGATTTATCTAATTCTGAGAGTGCAAGGTTGAGATCTCCCGCTATTATAGTTTTGCTATCTATTTCCTCTTGCAGCTCTCTTAATTTCTCTTTTAAGAATTTAGATGCTGCACCACTTGGTGCATACATGTTTAATATTGATACTGCTTCACTATTGATGCTTCCCTTTAGCAGGATATAATGCCCTTCCTTATCTCTTTTAATTAGATCAATTTTTGTTTTTGCTTGATCTGAGATGAGGATGGCTACTCCTGCTTTTTTGGTTTTGCCTGAAGCATAATAGATTCTGCTCCACCCTTTTACTTTTAGTTTGAATGTCTCATCCTGTTTCAGGTGTGTTTCCTGTAAACAACATATAGTAGGATTCTGACTTTTAATCCAGTCTGCTAACTGCTTCCTCTTTATGAGGCAGTTTGCCCCATTCACATTTATGGTTAGAAGGACTAATTCTATATTGCTTGCCATCCTATTAACCCCTGCTTATGCTTTTCCCCTTTCCTTCCCTTTTACCCTCCTATCCAGTATTAAACTGGTAAACACCACTTGCTTTTCACAGCCCTCCCTTTTTAGGATCCCTCCCCCACCTTAAAGATCCTCCCCTTATTTTACCCCTTTTCCTCAAAATTACTGTATTCCCTTCCCCTTAGCTTACTCCTTCCCTTTCACTTTTCAATGAAGTGGAAGAAGTTTCACCATAAATCGAATATGTCTATTGATACACGCTATGTTCATCTCCCTCCTTTCTTTCTCTCAGATATAATAGGTTACCTTTGCCTCTTCATGAGATGTAGTACCACCACTTTGTACTTTTTTATGATATAATCTCCTTTCCACCTCTATTTTCTAAGACAAATTGTACATATGTTCTTTACATATTTTTTTGACAGAAGTATAGTTCTCAAGATTTCTTTTTACCTTTTTTAGAAGTCTCTTGAGTTCTGTATTTGAAGATCAAACCTCTTATGTAGGTCTGGTTTTTTCATCAAAAATAGATGGAATTCATTTATTTCGTTAAATGTCCATCTTCTTCCCTGGAAAACGATGCTCATTCTTGCTGGGTAAGTTATTCTTGGCTGTATACCAAGTTCCTTAGCCTTTCGGAATATCATGTTCCAGGCCCTGCGTTCTTTTAATGTGGACGCTGCTAGATCCTGTGTTATCCTTATTGTGGATCCTCCATATCTGAATTGTTTTTTTCTAGCAGCTTCCAATATCTTTTCCTTTGTCTGATGGTTCTTGAACTTGGCCACTATATTTCTTGGCGTTTTGATTTTAGGGTCCCTTTCAGTAGGTGATCGATGAATTTTCTCAATGTCTATTTTACCCTCTGTTTCCAAAACGTCTGGGCAGTTCTCTTTGATAATTTCCTCGAAAATGGTGTCCAAGCTCTTTTTTTCCTCCCATTTTTCAGGGAGTCCGATTATTCTCAAATTGTCTCTCCTGGATCTGTTTTCCAGGTCTGTTGTCTTTCTGCTAAGGTACTTGACAGTCTTTTCAATTGTTTCATTTCTCTGGTTTTGCTTGACTCCCTCTTGGTTTCTCCTTGAGTCATTCATTTCTACTTGTTCCAGTCTAATTTTCAATGATGTATTTTCTTCACTCACTTTTTTTATATCTCTTTGTAATTGTCCAATTGAGTTTTTATCTTCTATGGAATTTTTTTCCATTTTATCCATTTTATTTTTTAGAGAGCTGATTTCTTTTTCCAGCTCACTAATCCTGTTTTCCTTGGAGTTGTTTACCTTTTCCAGCTCACTAATCTTGTTTCTCAATGATTTGATTTCTTTATCCATTCTGTCTTTGAATGCATGGGATGACTTCTCCAGGCTCTCTTGCCAAGCTTCCCTTTCCTTTTCCCATTTCTCTTCCAGCTCTCTTGTGAGAGCCTTTTTTATTTCCTCTATGAGGTTCTTTTGTATTGAGGAGCAGCTTATATCCCTCCCAGGGGATACATCTGGGGACATTCTGTTCCTAGTCTCCTCAGCATTTGAAGTCTGCTCCCTCTCCACACAAAAGCTGTCAATGGTTAGAGCCCTTTTGAATTTTTTATTCATTTTGTCAGAATCAAAGAAAACAAACTGACAAGAGAAGCAGTTGGTCTGTTTTTGCGGGGGATAGGGCTGGATGTTATTAATGGGCTTCCTCTACAGACTGGGGATAGGGCAGCAGAGAGCCACTAACAGAACAGCAATGACTGTACTGAGTCTGCGCTCTGAGGCTCCGAGAACGCACCGAGTCAGTCCAGGTGGGGGTTGGGGGTGGCCGGGCTCTGAGAGACGCTGGCTTTCTGGGGTTTTAATCTTCACCTCCGGTGTTTACACCCTCTCTGCTGCTCCTGGCTTGCTGCCAAGACGGAGCATCCACACTGGGGCAAAAGCCCTTTCGCAGAAACTGCAGAGATCACACCCCTCCCCCTCCGGTCTGAGCTGTGTGAGCTGCCTGTCTTGCTCTGGCTGTCTGCCCTCAGTCTGCGCCCAGTCTGATTGACCCTCCCCCGAACAAACACAGACCTTTTCTGGCGACTTTCAAGGATGTCTTCTCTTGGTGATAATTTGTGGATTTCTTTCTGGGTCAAGCATTAATTCAGAGGCTTGTCATGAAGTAAGTTCTGAGAGAAAGCGAGGAGCTCAAGCAGCTGTCTGCCTCCACGCCGCCATCTTAGCCGGAAGTCGACTGATTCAGTTCTACCAACAATGAAATAGAGAGCCTTAAATTTTTTTTTTTTTTTACAACCAGAAAAACATTGACTTTTTTCATCTAATTTTGGAAATTTGCTCATTTTAAGTTGAAACCTCTAGGTTGTTTTAGTGTGTATTTCTATTATTAGTGACATGGTGCATTCTTTTATGTAGTTATCAATAGTCTATAATCCTTATTTGGATCTGGTTGTTCATGTCTTTTAATCACGGATAAATCTATCTGTGTTGAATTCTTTGTCCATTCCATATAATAATGCAATTCATCTGATGCCTTAACCTTTATCCTCTTCTTCCACATTCTTCTCATATACTCCAATTATGAGAAATAGGTAATTCCACTTTTTTCTATTTCTTTTCTACATTAATGTATTCTTTTATAATCTTCCTTCTCCATCCTATATAAAAATTCTCATAATAAAACCAATTTATCCCTAGATTTTTGTATTTAACTTTCTTTGTATCTTTGAAAACATTAAGGTTCAGAAGGAAAACTTGTTCCTTTGTCCCCCATCATGACACCATCAAACAGGATTAGTTTTGCTCTATTTTTATGCCACTAATTTATTTCCTAATTTTATTTTTATTCCTAACATTTTTAGAACTAGATCAAATTATAGTAGGAAGAGAGGGATTTTAAAAAATAGCAGTTTGATATTTTGTAATAGTGATTTAAAGATATGGTTCCAAGTTCATTTTATTTCTGCACTTGGTTTTAATGGTTATCATAGCTATAAAAGAGATTTTATAAAGATAAGAGATTCAAACAGAAGATTTGGTTGCACTTTTAAAATCATGATCCTTATTTTTCAATCTCATATTTTGCAAAATTTAAAAAAAATTAATAAATTTCCATCTTTTTCTGATGTTAGTTGTTTTGGAAACCAATCAAAAGGTTTTAAATTAAATTAAATTTATAAAAGGCTTAAAATTTTAAACAAATAGATTTAGAACCCACTGCAACTCTTTATTTGGAAGATTTTTAAAAGAGATTCACAAATACTCTTTCCAAGTTTTTGAAACGAACAGAAAAGAGACTTCTTATATATGATACATATGATATTTTGGGCAGCAAAAGAACAGAATAATGGAAACATTTTTAAATTTCTCTCTCCATAGTATGAGTTTCTTTGCAAAGTAGAGACTTTTCCACTCATGATTTACCTTGAAGAGGCAAGTTAAGTAAATTTATTTTCTCAAAAATATCCACTAAGTAGTTTACTGCTGATAGTCACTAGTCAATACAGAGAAATAGTTTGCTTTTACTTTTGTTTTCCAAAAGAAAATTTCTTAACTCATCTTTCAAGACAAGAGGCACCTTTTAGGTACTTTGCCATGAGGTAACAAGTGAATACACATTTCTTGTCAGATCTGATTAGATCATAATTATTTTTGTCTCATAATGTGACTGATGAAGAGCTCATGTTAGGGGAAAGGGACTTTTCAGCTCCATTTTCCTTTGTGTTCACATTATTATTATTTTAAATCTGTGTATGTTTTTTTCCTCAGAAATCTTTTAAACTCACTTATCCATTATTTACTTATCCATATATATTATAATATGCTGAACGTGAATGATTGAGGGAGAGTGCCATTGTTCAACATTATGTTGTAGAATTTCTACCACTTCCTCAAGATATCCTGAATATGTTATATGACACCTGGCTATTTACCATCAGGCCAAGTTATTGCACCAGTGTTGATCCTTATATTAAGTATTAGCAAATTTTAATTCCTTTACTTTTTAAATGAAAAATATAAATAGAAGATCTAATATTTTTCTTTCTGCGTTTCACTAAATATGCTTGCATACTCCCTGGGGTGTATATCCCTATACACTCCCTTGCATTTTACATCCATCTGTTTTTTTTTTTTTATCCTTTGCCCATAATGATGAAATACTTTGAGTGATTATGACTCACTCAGGAGGGCAATCAGCACTAGTTAGATACAAATAGGAGCATCTAGAAGATTGTAAGATCTATAGAGCACTCTTTTCCATTTAAGTTTGAACTGGTTCACCAAGGGCTCAAGGGAAGTGAGTATAGCCAGTGCAAAGCTGATGGCTTGGGAAACAGCATAAAGGTGATGGAATTGAAGTCCAGGCTTCCAAGATCATGTCAAAAACCTTTGCTGAACAAATGTACATTTTCCTGTTTTATGTCCAGATTGATATAAATAACAATGGAGTCATTGAACAAAGTTTCTCTTTTGGACTCTTATGATCCTAATATATTATTGGTAGCCATCTTCTTGAATGAGAACCTTGGATATAATTTTTAGAAAATAGTCAACCACAAATAAACACAGGAGGATCTATATCTCTTAAACTTTCAGTCAACTTTGTCACTGTTAAGGATGTGGTCTATTTACAGAATATTGTTTGTGAAAGTCTGCCTTTTGTCTTCTTATAGTTTTATCCTGGATGCCTGTGACATGGGTATAGATTAACCTTGGAAAAATCTTATAGAGATGAGAATGAGTGACAAATCATTTGCTTTTTATATTTTCTTGATGATTTGTTTTTGGTAGCAGGAGCCTAGATATATGTGTGAAAGGGATTGAAAGATCATTTAGTCCAACGCCCTCATTTTGTAGATGAGAAAACTTAAGTTCAGAGAGTGTGGGACTTGTCTAGTATCCCATAGTCAGTCAATGAGCACTTTTTAAGTGTTTACCATGTGCAAAACATTTTGTTAAGTTACACATAAAAAACAAACAAATAACAACAACAAAAAACTTTCTGCCTTCAAGGAATTCACTGTCCAATGGGGAGAAATGTAATCAGTTATGTACAAATAAAATATACACAAGATAAATTGAGAACAATGTTAGGGAGAAGGCACTAAGATTAAGAATGACTAGGAACGACTTCTTGTAGATGTTGGGTTTTTAGCTGAGACTTGAGGGAAACCGGGGAGGTGAAAATTAGGAGGGCAAGAGTTCTAGGGATGAGAATAGTCAGTGAAAATGTCCAGAGTTGGGAGATGGAGACCTATATTCCAGGAATTCCAAAATACCAAAAATATCAAGGAGGTCTATATAAATGGCCTCCATAGATGGGGAGTAAGGTATAGGAGGTGGAGGAAGACTAAAAAGGTTTTAAAAGGAAGGAAAAATCCCAACAATAACAAAAAAAGGTAGAAAGGGGGTAGGTTCAGAAGGTTTTTAATAGCCCAATAGTTGATTTTGTATTCGATTCTGGAGACAGAAATTCTAGAGATTCTAGAGAACTTATTGAACAGCACAGCCACAAAAACTGGTCTTTAATTTGAAAGCTGAATGGAGAATAAAATGGAGCAGGAAGAAATTTGAGATGGGGAGATCAACCAGTGGGCTATTATAATAGTTTACAAGTGAGGTGATGAGAAACTGAAACTTGTTAGAGGCGTGCCAAAGGAGAGGAGGATTTTAGAAAATTAGAGATGACAAGATTTGACAACTGATTGAATAGAGGAGTTGAGAGGGAAGGAAGAGTTGAGGATGACACAAGAGGAGGAATCTGGGTGACTGGGAGAATGGCGATGCCCTTAAAGACTAAGTTTTGGATAAGAGTACCAAGGAGGAGATAGGGATATCAGAGGCTGCAGAAAAATAGAGAAAGATGAGGACTGGGAAAAGGCCTTTAAATGAATCAATTAAAAGAGATTGGTGACAGTTGAATGATAATATCAAAAGTCATACTATGAAGAGTTAAGAAGAGAAAAGGAAATGGTGTCACTTATTGTAGATGGGCTTCTGAAGGTTAGCCAGAAAAGGGAAGAGAGATAATTATAATAGGATAGCTAGTGGGGTTAGATGGATCAAGCGAGGGATTTTTGAGGGTGGGGGAGACATGAGCTGTTTATAGGAAGAAGATAAGAAGCTAGCAGACAATCTGCTGGAGAAAAGAGGCTGGAATGGCATCACTTGAGCATGTAGAGGGGTCTGCCTTGGAAAGAAGGTTCATGTCTTTGTAGAAGACTTGCATGGAGGAGGAGTTAGCAGTAGCACTGAGTGATGTGAGATGAGGAGAAAGGGAGAAGAGGGAGCTCTTGGAGAACAGTTTTTTTCCTAAAATAAGAGTCCAGCTCTCAACTGAGAAGATTGGAAGGGAAGAAGAACCATGAGAAGTCTGAGGAGGGATGATTAAGTTCAGAAAACCTGCCATGGTGAGTGGGACAATGCATGGATCAGGGAGGTATAAAAGGGTTGAGTTGCCATAGCCAGCGCCCAGTTGAGATTATGTGACATAAATGTGTAGTGGACCCAGTCAATACAGTTTCATGCTTTTCTCTGTCTTTGTTTGGCAACATATGAATAGGACTGAAGGCACATGGGGGTAATAAATCCAAGGCTAGGGTTTGGCAGGACAAGGTCTTTAAGAGCGTGAAGGGATTTGAGAGAAGAGGATGGTATAGAGTTGAACACAGGGTCAGGATGGGGAAGTGAAGAGAGTGTAGAATATACAAAAATTCGTGAAACCCAGGTCCTCTAACACCCAATCCAGCTTTATCCATTGCATTTCACTGATATCTGTGATTGTTTCCATATGCCCTGTGCCCTCTTCTCTTTCAGATATTTTGAGCTCTATCCTTTGAAGTTGTATCAAATTGGATTTCCTCTGTGTCCCTTAGGTCGAGCCGCCTGTTAGTGCCATTGCCATATTCTCATACAGCATATTGGGAATTATAATGTGAGAATCCAGCCTTGGTAGCTTTTTAGGAATTTTATTGCTATAGGAAGCTCCCAAGAGAGCTATCAGGTAGCCCCAGTAAAGTTGCCACATTCTCTTCAACTTATCATTGTTGAGAACAAGCACCAAGAAACTCATGCAGGGTCACCCAGCCTGTGTATCACAAACAGTACTTGAATGCAGGCCTTCCTGGCTCCAAAGCCAGCTCTCTTTTCACTGTCCTGGGTTACTTATCATATGGTGTATTAGGGATAGAAACAATGACCTTGTTATACATTATCTTCATGATAGCTTATTTTTCACATTTGTCCTTCTATCAATTTCACCCTTAAACATCCTTGGGATCATCTCTTTTACTTGGGTCCCTTATCAAACTCTTTGTAAATGTGTTTTTGGTCCTGTTGCTTCTCACTATTTTATGAGCTGATGATACTTATTCACCTCCACCATTTTCCACTGGAAGACTATACCAACAAGTTGATATTCTAATTAGGTGCTACTTTCCTTGGCTGCCACATATCTCTTTACTTGGCAGGGAGATCAAATGTTTGTTGACTGAAGTGGTTAATTTCTGTTAGTTTTGGTTTATTTGTGGCAAATGATTAGCATCAGTTAAGCTTCATTAAGAAATAATAGTCACATGCATTAAAATGTTTTTAAAAAATCTATTTCCCATGATGGGGTCATCTGTGGCTTTTGATTAAATAGATTAGGTTGCAGTTATTTTTGTAGTATGGTATCTTCTTATTTTTATTTTTTTTCTAATTTAGTACAGATTTTGATTTTTGTTACAAGTATACTTGTATACAAGTTACTGTATTTGGAATATATATGTAATTAGAAATGGGACCCATAAACAACTAGTCATTTCCTGTTTGTTAAGACATCATAAATTTTTTTAAAGAGTACAATTTGGTGCTCATTATCCATTAGATTGTGGCAGGGATTGAGGGCAGGGATTATTTTTTTGCTTCTTTTTGTTTCCTCAGCATTTAACATAGTGCTTCATGTGTAGTGGGCACTTGATAAATGTTTAATAATCAACTATATCCACGGTGTGATTTTTTTCTTGAAGTATCTTATTGAATTACTGTTTATAGGTGACATAAAAGATGTATGACGCTTCATATTTTGTTTCTTTCTCTACAATTCTCCTATTCCACTGCTGAAGAGAAAGAGGGCTGCATAGAACAAGAGTCATTTTCTATTTTATTTTGTTCCCTGACTTTCCAAGACTAGAGAATACATGTCTGGTGGCCAGTCTATGAATAGTCTCTGTGTACTTAGCCAGGCTGGTCCTTGGGTTACAGAGTGTTTGTTTGCCAGGTCCATATTTAGAGATTTGCCAGAACTAGCACTCCAATGGTATAGGTCTTTGAAAAGCTCACTATGATGAGACATGTTAAGGGAGACTTCTGTTGCACATACATTTTGTGGAAATTGCAGACTTAAAAGCACAATGGAAATGTGCTCTTAATGGATCTTAATGGTTGATTATTACATATTTAATTAAATATATTATAAATATAGATAGCTATATCTACATTTATTTGTTACTCTTCGACCCTGACTATTCCCCAACTATAGGAAGTGATCTCCTCACTCACTTATACTTCTTTGTCCTGTACTCTCTTTCCTTTTGCACTTATCACCTATGGCCTTGTGTTACAGCTATTTGGTTTATGACTTATTTCCCCTATCAGACTGTAAAGTTCTTTAGAGCAGGGACGGTATTATTTTGTAATTATTATTTACTTATCTACGTACTTGTGGTATCCCATAGTAGAATGTAAGCTCCCTGAGGTCAATAACTGCTTCATGGTTATTTTTGTGTACCTAGCCCACTATAGGCATTTAATAAATACCTGCTGAGTTGATTATACAAATCGAAGATAACAACAACAACAATAATAACAACAACAATAATACTTGCTTGGTCCATCTCAGGTTTTTGGCAGAGAAGGGGCATTGTGCATTGCAATGCACAAAGTACTTAAAGAGCCACATGGCTAACATTTGCTTTTGTTGTCACCTTCCCCATCCAGAATGCACCAGCACTGAGTGAATTATTCACTGAGAGAAGTTAATAACACGTTATTCTTCAGTATTTCCTCAACAAATTGTAGGAGGTCAGTTCTTGCTATTCTCCCTTAAATCCTTGATATAGGAAACATGTGGAATATAGATTTGCCCAAAAGTCCCTAGGGAAGTTTGTTACTGAATTCTGGAGAAATCTGACTCCTTCTGCCATTCCCTTATTCTTATGTCATGGAGTAATGGAAAAGGCCCTGGATTGGGAAACAGAACACCTGGCTCTAGAGCAGTCTCTGACCCATAGCCATGTGGTCACCTTTCTCTGAGTTTCAGCTTCCTCAGGGGGAAATATAGACTATTAGTTGACTACCATTCTAAGCTTAGTGCAAGTGGATGGATCTGCCACAAGGGGGTATGTGTTTTCCAGAAATGATTGTGCCTTATCCTTCCCTCACCTGGAAAGAAGATGGACTCATTATAATCAGCTTTGTCTTTAGCCCTGTCTTTTAGTTTGTAAAAGTGGCATCTATACTGGACTTCATAGTCTAATGATTTCACCATTGCTCCAAAAAACATGAAGGGAGAGATGGTCGAAATGGCAGGATTGAATCTGATCTTTTATATACCTATCAAACGGGGCGTAATGAGATGACTGTTAAATCCAGGGCCAGAAGAGCTGGGTTTGAATTATCAGTAAAATGGAAAATAAAAATTAGATAATTTCTGTCACTTTTAACTGTCTGAAGTGATTCAAGAGCTAGGTTTAAGAAACCTGATTCAAACATAACTTTATGCAATATAGATCTTAATGGTTGATTATTACATATTTAATTAATTATATTATAAATATAGATATCTATATCTACATTTATTTGTTACTCTTCGACCCTGACTATTCCCCAACTATAGGAAGTGATCTCCTCACTCACTTATACTACTTTGTCCTGTACTCTCTTTCCTTTTGCACTTATTACCTATGGCCTTGTGTTACAGCTATTTGGTTTATGACTTATTTCCCCTATCAGACTGTAAAGTTCTTTAGAGCAGGGACGGTATCATTTTTATCTTTGTACTTCCCCTGCTTCCCTGAGGGCCTAGCACCTCCCCCAACCCTACCCCAATTACCTTGTATTTACTTTTAAAAAAATGATCTTGCAAGCTTTGGGAGTTTTTGTTTTGTTTTGTTTAACCTCACTTTGGTGCTATTAAAGAGAAGAGGTACATTCATTTCTAGAGAGACGAGTTGGGGAAATTCTGGGTTCCCAGTAGTGCCAGGGAGTGCTCTAACGGAACCTGAGTCTACTCAGGCTGGAGGTGGGATGGTGGCTTCTAAGAAATTTTTAAAAGTTCTTGGAAAGTGGATTTAGTCTTTTTGTATAGACATACATAAAAACTCCTTTTGTGGCAGCAAAGAATAGGAAACTCTGAAGGGTGCCCATCAATTGGGCAGTGGTCAAGCAGAATATATAAAATATGACAGAATACTATTGTACTATCAGATATGATGAAGGGGACACTGTCAGAGAAACCTGGGAAGATTTGTATGATCTGATAGAAAGGGAGGTGAGCAGAACCAGGAGTACAACTTATACAGTACAAAAATATTGTAAAGACAAACAACTGAAGACTTGGAAGCTCTGATCCGTGTGATATTTTTAAATCATTTTTTTTAAATCATGCCAGACTCTTTGTGATCCCATTTGGAATTTCTTTGGCAGAGGTGATTGCCATTTTCTTCTCCAGCTCATTTTACAGATGAGGAAACTGAAACAAATAAGATTAAATGACTTGCCCAGGTCACACAGCTAGTAAATGTCTGAGGCTGGATTTGAACTCAGAAATTTAGAACGCTAGTACTGGCGCTCTATCCATTGCACCACCTAGTTGTGAGATCAATCACAAATGCAGAAGACAGATGATGGAGTAATGGAGTAGACTGTCTATTCTTAAGAGAGGGATGGCTGAATCAGTACAAATTGAGACATATATTTTTAGAAAAGTCCAAAGTAATTTTTGATCATGAATATTTGTGTTTTTGTATATCATTTGATTTTTTGTTTTGTTTTCTCAAGTGGAGGGAGGAAAGAGATGCAAGGAGAGAAAATGAATCTTTGAAAATAAATGAAAATTAAAAAAAAATTCGTCTGGTCTCTACTGTTTTCTAATTGCTCCAGAACTTTTCTTTACAATGAGTCCCTTAGGGAGACATAGGCCTCAGCCTAAGTAGGAAGAATCTGAGGGTATACAATATACACATCTTCCTGCTTCTGAATCTGAATGTCTGTGATGAAAAAACAAAACAAAACAAAAACCTAGGTAACTTAAATACTGAGGCAATAACTGGAATGGGAGAGATTTGGGTTAGAGTTGTATACTATGACATGGTAGACAGAGAATTGTGCGATCTTCCACAAGTCACTTAATCCTGTTTGCCTCAGTTTCCAATTCAGTAAAATGGGAATAATAATAAAACCTACCTCTCAGGATGGTTGTGAGGATCAAAAGATATAAAGTACTTAATATAGCATCTGGAACTTAGAAAGTACAATATAAATGTTTTTATTTTGGAAGGTTGGGGTATATAACTCATGGATCATGAGGTGGTGGTGATGATCATTGGTGCTGGAATGAGTTGTAGAGTTGTAGGGACCATCTAGTCCAATCCCATCACTGAACAAACAAGTGTGGTTAAAGGGAGGCTGGGACTTTCTCAGGCTCTGCTACTATAAAGTAGAACTACTATGGATTAAGTCCTTTGAATATAAGCCCAGTGCTTTTTCCAGCAGGACAGTATAATGTAAACAGTTCAAGACTTAGAATTAGGAGTGGTTTGACTTTTACCAGCTATGTGAACATGGGTCAATCATTAATTTTCTCAATTTCCTCATCTGGATCAAAAACATTTTTTTTTTTGCAACGCAGTTTGGGTTAAGTGACTTGCCCAGAGTCCCACAGCTAGGATGTGTTAAGTGTCTAAGACCAAATTTGAACTCAGGTCCTCCTGATTCAGGACTGGTGCTCTATCCACTGCGCCACTCGGTTGCTCCTGGTCTGTTGCCTTTTGTTCCTTCCAACTAGGACTGTTGTGAAGACCAAAGACAATTATTTAAAGTGCTTCTGTAAACCCTAAAAGTGCTATTTAAGTGTCAGGTAGACAACCTTCTGTTATTCCAGATTTGTTTCCTGAAGTCAGAAAAGCTCATCTTCTTGAATTCAAATTTGGCCTCAGATAATTACTAACTGTGTGAGCCTAAGTCATATAACTCTGCTTGATCCAGTATCTTCATCTGTAAAATGAACTGGAAAAGAAAATGGCAAGCCACTCCAGTATCTCCGCCAAGAAAAGCCCAAATGGGGTAATGAAGACTTGGACATGGCTGAAAATGACTGGATAACAGCAAAAATGTCAAATATTATTTTTGCTACATTACCTTGCTTCTCATATAATGGGAGAAACCTTTCCCATTATGTTATCAAAATGGACAACTCAGGGGAACCTCTGCTCCCCCTTTCATCTCTCATGATATACCCAGACCCAGAAATCCAATTATGCTACACTGAGTAAAGGTGATCTGAAGTTACAGATATTGGAGGAGAATGATGTGGGCTTGAAGAGGGTGGTTGCTCTACATTCTGGTTTCTTTCTAATCTGGACTTCTCAATTTCCCAAGGCTAGAGTTTGGGCCCTCTTGATGGCCTCGCTTGAGACATTGCCTAAAGAGGTTAATGGTACTCTTTGCTCTTGTTCTCTCTGCAGGTGAGGAGTCCATCAGTACTTTAGGCCTGATCCTGGGAGTGGGGCTATCACTATTAGTAGTGTCCATCCTTGGCTACAGTCTGGCCAAATGGTATCAACACGGATACTGCTGGGAGGGTGAGTACATGCCTCGTCCCTTGGGGCCCACAGCCATTGTAGCTGGGGTGTGGAGTATGGGTGTGGGCTGATTAAAGCAGCTTGAACTGTATTCTTACCTGAGCAGAGCACAAAAATATTTCCTGTGGTTGAAGTGGTCAGAGATTTTATCAGGCAGCTGACTGTTTGAAATGCGTGTCTGTGTATATGTATGTATATATGTATATGTGTATGTACCTAAGAGCCTAAGACTCTTGCTATGCCTTGGAAGCATGTAATCTTCTGTTGTTCTTGTCAACTAACTGTGCAAAAAAATTGGGGTGAAAACAAGTGGCTTGTGGAAACTTCTTTTCTAAAAAAATATTTTATATTTAATTTTTATCCAGTTACATGTAAAAACAATTTTAACATGTTTTCAAAACTTTAGGTTCTAAATTCTTTCCTTTTTTCTTTCTCTACTCCCCCTCTTCCTCATTGAAAAACAATCAATTTTATATGCTTTTTTGTGTAGTCATACAAAACATTTTCATAATAGTTACGTTGTGAAAGAAAACAAAGACCAAAAATGGAAAAAAAAATCCTCAAGAAAAATAAAGTAAAAAAAGCATAGTTCAATCTGCATTCAGACACCACCAGTTCTTTCTCTGGGAATGGATAGCATTATGGAACCCAAGACATAGGCACTCTAGGGTGTACTCTAACACCCCATCCTCCTAATCAGCTTTCCCAGATATTTCTGGGTTACCTCCTTATAGATTCTTATAGAATCTATAAATCTACCTAGGTTCTTTGATGGAGATCCCAACTCCCATGTATATTCATTTCTGCATACCCTGAGGACTGAAGCAGGTAGTTGAGTATTGTTCTGGAATACAATGGAGACTAAAGAAGTAGGATGAACCCTTCCCCTTAGTGCCGCTCTCCCTATTTTTCCAGGATTATAATGGATTTAGTGGATAGACTTGAGCCCTCCCCATTTTAAGATAAGAGTTTTATACTGACAGTCATGACTCACTAAGTAAGAAACACTTAATAAAATGTTTATTTTGGGGGTGACTTTGGGAAGAAGGATAACTATAGGACAATGAGAAATATCTTATAACATACAGATGAGGTCCAAACAATCTGAAATAAGTTCCTACCAGGACCTCAGTTTTCTCCCAAGGTCCAGCCTGTGAATTAAAAGTATCCCAGCAGGTACGTGCTTCCCTCTGGTTGGCTCTAACTCTCTCCTGTCTCTGTTTATCTTTCTAGGACCCAACTTTGTGTTTAACTTGTACCAGATCCGGTGAGTAGTCCTGATGTTGCTTGAACACTTCATCTCTGGGCAAGGCCATTGGCAGGGACGTTGCCAGCCAGGCCAGAATCATAGATTTGATCCTAGAAGGGCTCTGGGAGGTTATGTAGACCTCCCCATTTATCTTAGAAGGAGGAAATTTAGATCTGGAGATTCTGAATGACTTATCCTGATTCCAAATCCACTCTGTGGACCACCCTGGCTGGTTTCACTCAGTCCTGACGAGAAGAGAGCATTTATGTTTTCTTCCCTGATTACTTTCCCCTTTCTTTTTGCTCCTTTACAACTTTAAGAGGTAATTTTTTTTGGTATTCCAAAGGAATCAGGCTTTTAGAACTTGAAGAGATCTTATTTTAGTAATCATTGTAGTTCAACACTTAAAAATATCCCAATAATAAAAACTAGAATACAAATATACCTATGAGATCCTGATATTACAGGTCACCATAGCACCCTTGGATCTCAGACAATCAGAAGTACTCCATTAGGGCTCTCCTGAGGTCTAGGTGACTATTGCCCCATCTGTAAAGTGTGGGGTTGAACAGCCTAAAGTTTCTTCTAGTATAAATCTATGATCCTAAGACACATTCTTCTGCCTTCTTTCCCTTACTTTGATGGACTGAAGTTACTATCTTGAAAGAAGATCTCACTCAAATTAGCAATATTAGTTAAGCAAGTCTCCTAGGGATGCATGTCTCCTGGCATAAAATTTTCAGAGGAGAACTCTTTTCCACTCTTCCACACTCTGTCCCCTGTCTCCAACCCAGTGAAAGAAGATTTTTCCTGTCCAGAGTTCCTCCTAATTGTGTAACCTAATAATGTCTGGATTCTTGTGAGAGTTATCTTCCCCCCTAAGTCCTGTTCTACCCTTATTAACACTGCACTAGATTTGGGATCAAAGCACTGGCTTCCAAATCACAAGTATTTAGATGTGTGACTGAACAAATCATCCTCTCCACTATTTATTTTTCTCATCTTTAAAAAAGAGATGTTTGTATTAGATAATCTTTGAGATACCATTTAACTCCAGTTTCTGTGAAGTTAATGAACAAGCTATGTCTCTTGTTCCTCAGGAACCTGAAATCTGGAGAATTGGAGCTGGGTCCCCCCTTCACCATCAGCGGCCATCTCAGCAACTCAGAATTTGGATATAAACAGTTCTATGAAAGACCAGTCTGAGGCAGAAGGAATACTCCAGTTCAGGGACCCATAAGAGGTGAGTGGGGACCCACTTCTGATTGCAGTGAATTTAACCTTCAAACTCTCTCTCTGTGTATTTATGTGTATATATGTATGTGTATGTGCGTGTTTGTATTTGTGTGTGTGTATGTATGTGCTGAGGGTAGGGTATTGCCCCAGGACAATAGATCCTTCTGTTCTTTACTGCATTTGGCTCATACCTTACCTCTGGAGAGAGAATTCCTTAATTCTGCTCAGAAAAAACATTACAGAGCAGAGTTTCTACCTTTACTCCATGCAAAAGACCTGTTCCTTCTAAGAGACATCTTTTTAGGATGCCAATTCCAGACTTGATAAGCCAAGTGACACTTCTTAGGCTCACTACATTCAAACTTCCTACTTTTATTTATTCAACTATAAAAATATCTTAACTTCACAAGTATTCCTTGATGTCTAGTTCTATCTGCCCCCCTTTCCTTCTACTCTCCAACTTCCCCAGCCTCTCTCCATATTCCCTTCCCCAATATCTCTAGTCTCTTTTCCACCCACACCTCTCCATTCTGCTCAGCTTTTCTCCATCCGCCTTTCAATGCCTCTCATAATTTACTCCTGATCTCTTGGATTCTCTTCCCACTTCTCCTCCTCTTTCTCACTGGAAGAGAAGAGAAGAAGGGAAAGTCAGCAAGGGAAGAATACTGAAATCAGAGCTATGTCTTTCTACCTAACCCCTTCCATTCTCATCCTCCAGGAAGAAGCTCAGCCATGTCCTTGCGGGGGGTTCTCCTCCCTCTTCAGTTTTCTGGCTCCCTACACCCAAAAGGAACGGTCCCGATGAGGAACCAATCTTCTCTGGATTACCTTGAAGGAGGAGCTGAGCCTTCTGACAATGTGGTGTTGCTAGAGCTAAAGAGAAGACTCCTAGAGAGAAGAATGGGTACCTCGGGGGAAACTGAGGACTGCAGTGGGCCTCTTGGTGTATTAAGCCCATCTTTGAGCCAACAAACTCTAAGGCTGACAGGGGGTTTATTACTCATTAGAATTCTGTCCTTTGTTTTTTATTTTGGAATCCCCTTCTTGACCTTTTCTCTCACAAAAAAGGGAAGGAAGGCGACATCCAGCCAGAAAAGAATAGACAGGAACTTCTCCCAATGAATCATTCAATTTACTTCTCTCCAGCCCGAGAAATCATAATTGCCTTTATTAAGCGGGAATCCAGTTCTGATCTTTGGCCTTCCTGTCAGGAATCAGTGTGGTCCCTGGATGTAGAGTTGGGGAAACTTAGTTCAAATTCTGCCATCTACTCCCCATGTAGAAAATGAAAGGGTTAGAGCAGATGATCTTTAAGGTATTTCCCATCTCTATGCTATTGAACCTTTTATGAAGAGAAGACACCACTGGATCTTTCATCTAATCTGCCTGTCCTTGGAGGGCCACATTCAGATGCAGCTAGGTGGTATGGTGCATTTAATGCTGGCCCTCTAGTCCTGAGTTCAAATTTGACCTCAGGCATTTAATAGCAGTAGGGCCTTGAGGCCAGTCATTTAACCATAATCTGCCTCAACCTCTTCTGTAAAATGGGGATAATAGAAGCAGCTACCTCCAAGGATGTTTGTTGTGAGGATCAAATAAAATTTGTAAAAATCTCAGCCCAATGCCTTACAAATAGTAGGTGCTTTCATAAATGTTTAATCCATTCCATTTCACTTGAAGGGCTTGGTTTTCTGTATTGGTAACTAGTTACCTCAGGGAAACCATGCTACCTATTAATAGGTGGGTTTATGAGTTTCTGTGATTAAAAAAAAAGAATTAATTTTGTAGTAATCAGGCTTTTGGGGATGAACCTCCTCAATCTTAGCTAGGCTGTCCCTTCACAATCAGGTCCAGTTCCAAGCTTTTTCCACCTGATAATTGTCAAACTGACAATCCTCTAGGATCCAGGATCACTGCTGTACCACAATGATATATCAGATGTCAGTGGAGTTGTTGACAAATCCTTCCAATTTCAGCTCTTAATCATCTCAGTGACATAGTTATCTCATAACAAAGGCAAGTCCTAAATAATCTTTTCTTTGAATTTGGTGAGTTATAGACCAACTTTTCTAAGGATATTTTATATTCCATAGGCACTTACTGATTGTGACACAGTAGATAAAAACACTGAGTGTGGAGTTAGGAAAACTTGGGTTCCAACCCTACCTTAGATACATATTAGTGGTGTGACTCAAGGCAAGTAATGTAGTCTCCCTGAACCTTGATGTTTTCATCTGTAAAATGGGGGTGTTGAAGTAAATGGACTCTAGGATCTCTTGCAGTTTTAATTATGTGATTCTATGATAATGATACTGGGTGGTAGAAAGGGAATAGATATTCACATGTGGATTATCCACAATTAAATGTACTGTCAAATATTTGTACAAAAATATTTATAGCAGCTCTTTTTTGTGATGGCAAAGAATTGTTATTGTTGTTTGTCCTTCATTCTGGAAGAGGACCATGACATCAGGGAGGTGGTGTTGTGACATGCAAGTGAATTAGATTTAAGAGAGGGAGGGTGGTACAAGGTCCCCTGCTTCACTTTCCCCTCCGGAACCATCTGAGTCCAGGGACCAGAAAGAGTTCAGGACAACTGGAGATGGCGCTGAATGAAATGGGAGACTTGGCCTTTTAAAGCTAAGGTCTTCAGCAGGTTGCACCATTTAATGATTAAGGCTTGGAAATTGAGGGGATGCCCATCAATTGGGGAATATGGTAATATATGGTTGTAATGGAATACTATTGTGATATAAGAATGATGAGCAGGATTGTTTCAGAAAAACCCGGAAAGACTTACATGAATGAACAAAATCGGAAGAGCATACACAGTAATAACAACATTGTATGATTTTCAATTGTGAATGTCTTAGATGTTCTCAACAATACATTGATTCAAGCCAATTCTAAAGGACTTAGGAAAAAAATGGTATACGCTTCCAGAATTGAATGAGTCTGAATGCAGATCAAAGCATACTTTTTGGGGCTTTTTTTCTTGTGGGTTATATGTTTTTTTGGGGGGTTGTCTGTGTTTTCTTTTGCAATATGACTAATATAGAAACCTGTTTTGCATGATTGTACATGTATAATCTATCTCAAGGAAAGGGAAGGGATAAGGGAGGGAGAGAGTTTGGAACTCAAATGTTTAAAAAAATGGGAATGTTAAACATGTTTTTACATATAATTGGAATAAATAAAATATAAACATTTTCCAAAAAATATAGATTAATAGACAAGAGATGAGTTTATTTCAGGGGTGCTTATCCTCTTTGTTCTTCAAGCCCTCACCCTATCTTCATAAGGGCAGATGAAAGGCCACCAGGAATGGAGGATAAAGATTTCTGTTGCCTGACCAGTTCTGAAGTAATGCTGAAAAAGTGACTTTCCTGAAGTGTGTATGTGACTGCCTCTCCATCCTGAATAAATTTCAGTGACTCCCTATATGCTCCAGGAGTAAATATAAAATCTCCTGTTTGGCTTTTGGCCCTATCCTTCTTTTCTAGTCAGGTTTTACTCCCCTCCACACCCTTTACAATCCAGGGATACACTGGCCTTCTTACTGTTCCTTGCAAATAATGCTTCATGTCCTGTCTCCATAGCTATTCCCCATACCTGGACTTCTCTGACTTCTTTTGCAGGAGGCCTATGTCAACATTCCCCATTGTTAGTGCCTTCTCACTGAGACTGCCTTCTATTTAAGTTGTGTATGTCTTGTTTTCATGTTACCTTCCTCATTAGACCGCAAGCTCCTTGAGACAGGAACCATGGTTTTCTTGGTATCCCCGAGCTGAGCACGGCACCTGAGGCAGAGCACATGCTTAGTAACTGCTTAACCAAAGCCTTGCAGCTAGAATCTTTCCCTGTTAATCATGATCATCCCCACTACTAGTAACCAGAAATAGTTAACTAAGCCTAGAGACTGAAGGAGCTAGGGAGGAGGAAGGACCATATTTAAGAACAAGAGATAGGAATGGGAATATATTATTATTATTGCAATTCTTACTCCTCCCAATTTCTTTAATATGTTTGGGTCTGATTAGCACTTTTCTCAATACTTCTATCAGTCCTTATGCCATTATTTGGATCAAGAACACTATAACCTCAAGGTCGTGGGGGAGGAGGAGCAATGGGTACTCCCTTGGCATTGGATAAGGAGGTGGGGCTGGGGTAGGGAAAGAAAAGAGCTTCTTGTTTCCTCCCTTCCACTGAGGAAGTTGAATGGTTGAAGGTGGTTGTTGGAGGACATTTGTACCTTCATTTTCACTTCATTAGGGCTGATTTCTTCTCTGCCCTTTGACTTTTTGACTCTTGGGAAACTCTTTGAAGCATCCCAGGTTTTTCTTGAGGTTGTTTTGGATGTTATGGAGCATCATCATGGAAGGACCAGTCCTAGCTCACAGTCCAAAGGCTATTTCAAGAACGTGGGATGGGGGACTGTTATGCAATTTCATCTGAGCTCCCTCCTAGGTTTCAAGGCCTAAGAAGAGGGACCCAGAAGACTTTAGTTAGCACTAGGGAAAAATGGAGAGTATTTCCCATTAATCAGGAGGAGGAACTGAAATCAGGATTAGTTCCTCTTCTTAAGGCCTTGCTGACACCATCCCCATCTCTCTTCATTTCCCCTTCCTCCAGGAGTATCTACTTCTCTCCTTTACCTTTGCCTTAGCTTGTCAGAAAACCATTTCCTCTATGTTTATGGAACCTGTGGCTAAGTGGCCCCTTCTCCCTGGCTTCACTATGGACTCCAAAGCACTCATGGCTCAATACTTGGCATTTATCATTAAGCTGACAAATGATTCCTAACAGAGTCTGTTACCTACTCTGCTTTCTATCCTGGCTCTAACTTCTTTCTTAGTAATTGTTTAACCAAAGTCTTGCAGCTAGACTCTTTCCCTACTAACCTTGATTATCCCCAATACTAGTATCCAGAAATAGTTAAGTAAGCCTAAAAACTGAAGGAGCTAGGAAGGAGGAATGTCTTTCTTTCTTTCTTTCTTTCTTTCTTTCTTTCTTTCTTTCTTTCTTTCTTTCTTTCTTTCTTTCTTTCTTTCTTTCTTTCTTTCTTTCTTTCTTTCTTTCTTTCTTTCTTTCTTTCTTTCTTTCTTTCTTTCTTTCTTTCTTTCTTTCTTTCTTTCTTTCTTTCTTTCTTTCTTTCTCTTTCTTTCTTCTCCTTTTCCTCCTCCTCCTCCTCCTTTCTTTTTTTTTTTTCCTATAGGAAATTTCCTGTTTATTTGTGGAGTTAGGTGACCTCATAGGTCCCTTCTACCTATGAAATTTCAGGCTTCTGTAAGTGCCCCAAATGAGCTGTATAAACATTAAGAACTATAGAAGGTCAGGAAGAGAGATCTTTTTGGGTAGGGTGATTGGTCTTGGCTGTGATTAATTTTAGTCTTTCTGGAAAAAATGTCTGACTGATTTCAGGAGAGACAATTGAGCCCAGATGAGCCTCACTCTATTCTCTTCTGCATTCAGATAAGTTCATTGTTCTTACTCCTAGCCCAAAGTTATTAGTCAAAGGAGACTTGACAATTCATCCAGGCCCATCTTCTCATTATTCTTTGAGTAAATCATCTTCAATCCTCTGTGCCTTGGTTCATGATGTCCCTCTTCTTCCCCACCCACTTTCTCTTTACCCAGCCTGGAACATGATCTCCCTCTTCCTTTTATCTGATTCCTCTTTAAGATATTTTAAAGTCAAAGTTAAATCTCACTTCCTTCACAAAACTTCACTTATTTACCAAGATCCTAAAGGACCTCTCTTTCTTTCCCCTAACCTTTTATAGCTCTTAATGTCTATAGAACTCACTTCTGGCATTTAATTATGGAACTGTGAAATTTTAGATCTCAAAGGGACCTATAAAACCACTTGTTATTTTCCTGAGTATGTGCCAGTCTCTCCAAATAAACTGGAAATATATTATACTAATTTTGTATCCCCCAAATACCAAAATGATATCTGCTCAATAAATACTGGCTGCATCATGTGCATACTGGATCCTATATTATTTGAAATGACATTGTCTTTCTTGTTAGCAAAGTGTGTAAGACCTGAGGCCATAGGGTGGAAGCTGAGAGTTGTGCAGAAGTGCCTCTGAAGCTGATTAGGCTGACATAGTTTCACAGCCTGGATGTACTCTCAGGAAGTTAAGAGTTTCAGGTCACTAATGTTTACTTTTCAGCCTGGAAAAATGCTAAATTTAATTTGGATGAGAGAAATTGCACAAAGAAGTATTAAATTATAACTTTTACCTATCAGACTTAGGGATGGGCAAACAATTTACAGATAAACCAGAGATAGAAAGTAATGTGAGATATAAAATAGATTAATTTTATTGTATTAAATTAAAAAGATTTTGTACAAATAAAACAAATGTAGCTAATATTAGAAAGAAAGCAGAAAATTGGGGGGAAAATTTTATAGATTCTCAAATAAAGTTTCATATCTAAGTATATAAAGATCTTTGTCAAACCTATAAGGATATGTCATTCCCCAAGTGATAGATGGCTATTTTATATTTATTAGATTGGCTAAAATGATAGAAGGGAAAAGTAACAAATTTTAAAGATAATATGGGACAATTGGGACACTAATTTACCATTGGCGAAATTGTGAACTGATCCAAGTGTGAACATGTAGATTTCTACGGCCCTGGTCAATGTGCTTGTCAGTGTAATTCAAATCTTTGAATTGGTTTACATATTCTCATAATTATCAGGTAGGTTAGGGTTGCTGGCAAATGTTTAATAACCAGTTCTCTGGTGGGGAAATATATACAAAACACATTTTAAAATTTAATTAGCTTTACATTTAATCAATTAATAATTAACATCTACCTTTAAGTAGAAGGTTTATTAAAAGTGTTTCAATAAAAGAACACAAGGAGATATAGACTTCCACTTCGCCTTCATCCTAAGGCCTCAGTGTGATCTTGGGAAATAGTCTGTGTCACATATAGAAATGTTTTCTAGGTGGTAAACATTGTCCAGTCTACTTGACCAATTAAGGGTAGCTTAAGGCCTGAAGTCTATTTAGTAGTTGAAGGAATCTGGAAACTTATTCTGTAACAATCAAGGGTAAACAGACCACCCTCTATTTCAGGTACATTTCAGTAACATTTCAGAAGCAAGTAGATCTCAAAGTTATTTTAATGTGTTTCCTTAATCAATAATGATATAGAGCATTTTTCATAACTATATATGTTTCATATGACTATATATATGTATATATATATTTCTTCATTAGAAAACTGCCTCTTCATATCCTTTGATCATTTATAATTGGGGAATGACTTGTATATCTCCCCTTTTTCCTCTGGGAGGAAGGCTTAGTTTAAGCATCATTGTATCATTAAGTAACATAGTATTTTAGGGAGTACTTCCATAGGATCAGTGTCATAGAAAAGTATCTCAATTAGCACTTTAATTCTCTCTTATCATACTATATCTTTCATCTTAGATATTGTTAAGTTCACAGGATTTAGGAGTAGAGATGACCTTAGAAATCAGAGTCTAATCAGAGTCATTTTATTTAGTTTTTTAAATTACCCCAATTTTATCTCCTATTTCCCACTGAGTAATAAAATAATATCAAAACAATACATAGTCCAGCAAAACAAATTTTCAAATTGGCCTTATCCCCCCAAAATTCTTTACCCTGAGAATATCTTATCTCTGTCAGGAGACAGATAGCATACAGCCTCAATTCAACCCATTCATTTTACAGAGGAGATTGAGATTCAGTGCGATAAAGTGTTTTGCTCAAGGTGATATAGATGGTAAAAAGAAGAACTGGGATTGGAACCCAGATACTATTGCCAGATTCTGGAATGCCATGTTATTAATGCCTTGTGTTGGATATTTGTATATGGGTTATATCACTCCTGCTAAATTATAAGTTCCAGAGGGCACAAAATTTCATTACCTGATATCTTTATATCTTTTCCAGAGCCCAGTATAGTGCCTTGTGCACAACAGAAGGAGATAGGCATTTATATAGCTCCTACTAAGTGTTAAACCTTCCCCCCCCCCCAAATGTCTCGTTTAATTCTCACAACAGTACTGGGTGTTATATACTATTATTATCCTCATTTTATAGTCGAATTCAAACCGGCCTCAGACAGGTCTGAATAGGACTTTTGAATTCAGGTCTTCCTGACTCTAGGTCTAGTGCTATATCCATTGCTATTGAGCGTATTGTAGGAGCTAAGTAAGTATCTGCTGGTTTACTGATTCTTGGTTCTTTTGAGATACCTATATCTGTTGTTTTGCTTGGTGCTTGATATCCTTTAATTCAATCTAAATTTTCCCTTCAACATTCCACATTTGACACTCAGCAATACCATTACAACAACAACTACTATAATTAGCTAGCATTTTTAATCATATAAACACAGCTATTTACATGAAATGAAATTTAAACCAAAAAACATTGTGTCTTTTTCATCCATCCATTTCTGAAATGAGCTGACAATTTAATGTGTAGGGGTTGTTGTGAGAGAAATATGGTTAGAAAAAGTTTAATATAGGGTAAACTCTATAAAAGGCTAAGAGCAGTTCTGGGTAAGATGTTATAAGAAATATGGATAGAGGAAAATTTCCATAAGCTGTGGGAATTAGGTAAGATTTCATGAAAGAAGTGGCAATTGATATAATCTTGGGAGAGAATTTTTCTGGTGGACATGTAGAAGAGAAGCCTGCTTTTGCAAATGTACAGTTGAGAAAAGGCAGGATAAGATTAGAAATAGTGAATAGCACAATTTGAATGGAACAGGGTTTACAATGGGTGATAGAATGAAGACTGTAAAGAAAGTTTGGACATAGATTATGAAGGGTCTTGAATGACAAGTTAATCAATTTTTACTTTATCCTCAAGATAATAGGGACTCATTGAAGATTTTTGCCCAAGAAAGTAACATGGTCAAACCTATTTTAGGAAGATTATTTTAGCAGCCATATGAAGGATGGATTGTCAAGGAGTAGAAAATAAGGAGTAAGTCTATTAGAAAGAGGCTGTTAGAAATGTTAGAGCCAATGGTAATAAGTGCTACAATGGCAGTAGTGAGAGTGGACATATATAGGAATTATGGTAGAAAAAGATTTGGTAGACTTTACGTAACTGAATGAATGTGGAAGCTGAAAGAGAGAGAAGAGTTAAAGTTGGCTCTGAAGGTCTCAGGTCTGTATCACTAGGATAATAGTGGTATCATCAATAAAAATAGCAAAGAGGAAGTTTGGGGGAGTGAGGTTTTGGGGAAGTTGACAAATTCAGTTTTGGACAAATTGAATTTGAAATGTCAACAGAATATATCAGGCAGTTGGAAATGTGAGTCTAGTTGGGTTGTGAATTTAGGGTAGATATGTAGATTTGGGAACAATTTCCATAGATATGAATAATTGAAATCATGAAAATGTATATTACTGAAAGAAAGAATAAATAACAGGTTTGTAATCCCTGGCATTATTCTGGATTCCTTTCTATTGCTTATTCTACATACTCAATCATTTGCCAACCTTGTAGTTTCTTTCTTCATTACATATCTCATATCCAACTAACTAACCCCATTCTCTTGGCTCATACAGGCTCAGGCTCTCATAATTTCTTGTCTAGATTATTACACAATCTCCTAATTGATCTTCTTGCCTCAAGTCAGAACTCAAGCCTGCAAATAATTTTCCTGAAGTATAGCTCTAACCATGTGACTTTCTTGCTCAACCAAGTCCAGTTGTTTTCTATTGTCTTTAGGAAAGAAAATAAATTCTTTTGTTTAGCTTTAAATTTTCTTCCTGAATTTGCTTTCCCTCTTATTTATGTCTCTTCTCTATTCCCATTCCCTCCAACCTTCCCATTGAATTAAATGTATTTCTATGCTGGACTCTGTATGTGTGTGTGTGTGTGTGTGTGTGTGTGTGTGTGTGTGTGTGTATTCTACCTTAATTTGTTCATATCACATGAAAGTGAAGTTCAAGTCACCCATTTTAACTTATTTTTCTTTTTTGTACAGCTTCTACCTCTTTATCCCATGTTAGGTGACTCCCTATTGTCTTCCTCTCCCATATTTCTTGCTACATTTATTTTCCCTTTCTTTTTTTTTCTTTTAAAATAATCAGAATATAACAAAACCACTCTTTGGCCCTCTGTCTTATTTAAGTTCCTCTATGATCCCTGCTGACAATATGGTGATGAGGAAGCACTTATATCCCTACATCCTATTAGAATATAAATATTTCATCAGTGTTTAATCTTTTCCAGTTCTCATCTGTATGTTTCATTTTGCCTTTCTTTGGATTTCTGTGCTTGTATTATTTCCTCCTCAGTTGTAGTATTTTAATCACAAATGCTTGGAAGTGTTCTATTTCATTATTGTTCCATTTTTAAAAATCCTGCAGGATAATACTAAGTTTTGTTGGGTAGATGATTCCTGATTATAAGCCTTTATATTTACCTTTTTGGGATACTCTATTTAAAGCTCACAACTCTGATAGTAGTTGCTAATAATTCTTGTTTGATGTTGCCTGGCTCCTCAGTTTTTGACCTCTTTTTGCTTGTTTTATTTCAAAAAGGAACTGGTGTTTAGCAATTGACATAACTACAGAGAAGTCAAAAAGTCCATTGAGTTTGACAATCAAGAGTGCATTGATGACTTTGGAAAGAACCATTTCAAAAGCATGGTGAGGTCAGAAGCGAGATGGAAGGAGGCTGAAGAGTGAGTTGGTAATGACAAAGGGAAGGTTGTGAATGTCAATTACTCATTCTACAAGTTTAACAAGGAAAAGGAAAGAGAAAGTGAGAGCAATAGATAAAAATGGTTTATATACCCTACAAGTAAGGTTTTTATTTGTTTGTATAGGATAGGGGAGAAAGAAATGATCATATTTGTTAGCAGATGTAGAAATAGCTAACAGAGAAAAAAAGACACTGAAGATGAGAGAGAGAAAGGGTGTAAAGGGAAGAGAAAAAGTAGCAAAGGGAGGGAAAATGGAGGGGAGAGAGGAAGAGAGTGTGAAGAATGAGGAAAAGAAGAGAGACAAGTGAAAGAGGAAGAGGGAGGAAAAAAAGGAGGAAAGGGAGGAACGGGAAGAGGGAGAGGGAGGGAGGGAGGGAGAGAGAGAGACAGACAGAGAGAGAGAGAGAGAGAGAGAGAGAGAGAGAGAGAGAGAGAGAGAGAGAGAGAGAGAGAGAGGAGAGAGAGGAGAAGGTCTTACAGATTATGAGATAGAATCAGAACCAGAAAATCTGTTTGAATTATGCTCTTGCCATTTACTAGCCTCTATGGGCCTCAGAGTTTTCATCTATAAAATAAGGATTTTGGACTAATGTAGATGGCCAAAACTCTGGAAAGGTATACTTAAGACTCAGTATGATTGATGAGTTAATGATTAATGTATGTGTATATGTATTAATGATTAATGTATACTTAAGACTCAGTATGATTGATGAGTTAATGAGCTAAGTACATACTTAGTGTAATACTTAATGTGATGTAATGATGTAATGCTCTACAACTGGTGCATGCTCAGTAGGGTATAGTGACATAATCTTACTGAAGTATTTAAGGGCTGAGGGAGGGACATAGAGGCCTCTCAGCCACAGACACAGACACCAGATTCCAGACTCCATCTTTGACTAGCCATGTGGCAGCTCTCCTGCCTCCTTCACTCCTCCACTAAGACCAAGGACTTAGGCTATTCCTGAGGTCCTCCAGAGAGCTAATCTGGACTTTACAGACTAGATTATCTCTTAAGGGTCCTTCCAGCTCCAAAATTCTATTATTTCATGGACCACGGGTACAAATGAAGATATTAATGTAACATATGCACAGTATTTTTGCAAACCTTAAAGTATTAAATAAATGTCAGTTGTTACTACCATTGATGTTATTACTAATTTCATTATTATTCGATTTGGCAAGGCAAAAGCCTTTATTCGTTGAGCTCAGAAGAGAAGATTCCTAAGGAACTAAGTTTTGAATCATGGAAGAAATGAAAGGAGGGAGCTCACAGCATAGCCTCTTAGTAAAAAAGCATGATCACTTGCTGAAACAGATGGAATTTAGAGTTGAGCTGGAAATATGAGGATAAAGGAAAAAAATGGAATCATATGCTTTGGGGGACATAAGAAATTACTAGACAGTTTCTCACCTATCCAAGGAATTCAAACTGATTTGAGGTAAAATAAATTTATAGATTTAGTATAGATCCTGCTAACATGATTTCATGACTTGTTCCTGATTACTCCCAGGGATGTCAATTAGCACAATGAGAAAAAGATAAAGAGTAAGAGTCTTAAGGACACATTTCAAAGATACTACATTTCAAAAATAGTAACAAGAGAGAAATGAAAGAAAGAATAAAATGAATGACTTGAAGAATAAGAAATGTCCAGGTTCCTATGAAAATAAAGAATGTATTCACAAGCAGTGGGATGGGACTTGTGATCAGAGAAGAAAATTTTGGGGTTCTGGGTTTTTGAGATAGAGCAGTTATCAGTGATGGTGAAGCTTATGATGTGATCAGTGCAGTAGCAAACTGAAGTCAAGTGTGAAGGAGGTAATAGTGGTAGAGGAAGTTAAATGTGACACCAGCTATAGCTCAAGAAGATCAAAACAAAAAGAAAGGCTTTGTGTACACCAAAACACTCATAGCAGTACTTTCTGTGGTAGCAGAGTTGAAAACAAAACAGATCATGGAATAATACTGTATCATAAAAAACCCACTAAATAAGAAAATTCAGAAAAACTTGGGATAGTTTGTTTTTTCTCTGTTTATCCTATATGTAACTTGTTTGTAAATATTTCTTTGCTTATTAGATTATTAGCTCCCTGTAGACAGAGATGATCTTATGCCTCCTTTTATATCCCCAGCACTTTATACAATGCCTGGCACATAACAAATATTAACTGATTGATGCAAATGCAGGTTAAAATAAGAGCAAAGTAAACAATATAGCCAAGGACCAGAATGAGATAAATATTAGAATTAGAACAACAACAAACTGAGCATTCTGACTGTGATATAACTGCCAAGCTTGGTCTTAGAAAAGAGATAAGAAATGCACTTCTCTTCCTTCTTTGTAGAGGTGGAGATTCTGACTGCAGAACTGCAGAAGTGGTAAGATTCTGCTGATATGTTGATTAGTTTTTGCTGAATTGCTTTTTAAAAATATGCTTTTAAAATTCTTTGTTGCAAGGTTTGGCTCACAACAGTGAGAGAAAGAATATATTTGGAAATATATTCCTGGCTGGGGGCAGGTAGGATACTGACCATCTGTGAGTCAAGGAGTGGCAAGACCCGAAGAGGATGGAATGGAACTGGCAGCTTCCTACTACTGTTGAGAAGGGGATGGAGCTTGAAAGGAAGAGATGGAGGATAAAGGAGATCTGGTTAACAGTTTGGCAGGGACTCAAAGGGCTTGGTGAAGAAGGGCAGAAGATAAAGCCAGAGAGGGAAAGTATTGCTAGAGAGGAGGAGGAGAACTAGCAGGGGAAAGGAAGTCTCATTCAGTCAAACCAATGGTTTTCAATGACAGGGATCAGAGCAGTAAGTGGTTGGTGAAGTGGGGAGTGCCAAGAGGGCAGAAACTTGTAGGATAAACCAGTCCCAAAGTTCTAGAATGCTGCTGGGGGGGAATCTTCCCAGGTGCCACTAGTCCAGCATACATCTGTGCGTGCATATAAATATAGCTTCATATATAATATATGTATTATTTTTATATCACAAAGGAAGCTTTGGGAAAGGGGACAAGAAAGGAACATCTAATTTGTGTTTGCACCTTGCAAATAATCAGCACTCTGCAGCCACTTCACCTGTAATTCTGTGGAACAAAAGGACAAAGAGAACAATATCTTCATGTCATGAAAATGGGGCGAGAACAAGCAGACAAATATTTACAAAAAAGGTACATATAGAATAAATGGGAAATAAAAAAAGCCTTCCCATGTTTCTCCAAATTCTCCATTCTTATTTTTTTGATATAGTAATATAATCCATGACACAATTTGCTTAATCATTTCCCAACTCATGCCTATATGCTTTGTTTCCAGCTCTTTGCTACCACATATACAAACTTTAAAAGTATGTATATACATATATACATACTTTTAAAATTTGTGTGTGTATATATACATATATATATTTGTGTATGTATACACACATACATATATATATATTCATACCAACATGTGTGTATATGTTTACAAAAGAATTTGATTCCCTTTTACTGTCAAAGAGTTCGCATGTGGATAATGTGGAAGGGAAAAAGGACTTAGGCTTACTGAGGAACTTCATTCAGGGTCAAATAACAGAGGGGACACACAGGAAGTGGCTAGATCCTCTAAGGGCCATGAACCCAGGTTCCGCCTTGTGCCCTATTCTACCTGAGGAGTCTGAAGATATAAAAGCAATTTTGGGGTCAGCAAAAATGAGTGCCATGGGCATGTAAAAATAAATCATAAAAGCGTTCAAGAATGAAAACCACTTTAAAGTTCTGTTCTAGAAACCAATGTTTTACAAAACAGGAAGCTGGTTTCTGTTGCGTTTTCACATCTTAGGGCCCAGAAATGAAAATTGATCTTGGACTGAATGAAAGGTGAAGCTTCTGGAGGGCTCTGATCAGCTTCTCATTTGACAAGTTTCAGGTGTGAATTAGATGTTACCTTTGTAATCTCTCTCTCCCATACTCTCTATGGTACTAAAAATAACATTTATTCTGTGTTATGAAAAGAGCTAGCCTTAGCTTTTTGTTATGATCTGCCGTCCATTACTTTTCTTAAGTTCCCCCTTCTGTAAAATGGAGTGGGAGGAATATTAGGTCATATTATCTCTAAGCTCCCACTCATTTTCATAATGTGAATAGGGGATGGACATTCTTATATGTGTGAAGAACTGTGGGTGGTGAGGAAATCAGAGGTAGTCTACTGGGGAGGGATAAAGTGAGGTATTAAATACTGCAATTTCCTCTCCTGCCCGATCTTGTGCATTATTTGTTTTAGGAAGGGGCATCCCAACTAAGCTATAGGGCAAAAGATGTAGGAAAGGGGCAGGTGAGAGAGTGATGTCATCTCAAACAATTGATTCAGACTGGTTAGATCAACCTTTTCAGCCAGAAAAGGAATAGATAAAAAAACCTATAATGATTTATGAGTAGGATTACAGTCCTTAAGTCCAACCCAAGTGTTTAGTTTTATTTAATATTCTCAAGATTGGTAATCTGTAAAAGGTGGTACTTGAAAAAGCTACAAACCAAGTCGAAAGTGGAGAGATTGTTGATGTGTGACTTTTTGTTCACAGATGATTGTGTACCACAAGTGACTTGAGGTTGGAATACAATAGAGAATGGATGGATTTTCTGCCACTTGTGCTCATTTTGGCCAGATAATTAATGTCAAGAAAACAGAGATTCTCCACACCACCCATGAGTACAACCATGGGTAACAGCAAATGGAGAAATTTTGAATGCTATGGATAAGTGCACTTATCTTGACAGTATACTTTCCAGGGATGTACACAAAGATGAGGAAGTTTATATTTGTATTGCTAGAGTTAGCTGATTACCAAACTGAAGGTCTACAGAGCTGTTGTGCTAATCTCATTGTTGTGTGCCTGTAAAACCTGGACAGTCTACCAGTGCCAGGCCAGAAAACTGAATCATATGTCCAATCAATGGATCTAGCATGATATACCCCCATGAAAGAAAGCACTGTGCTCTATAAACAAAACAATTTCAGTAGCTCAAAGGAAATTTGAGATGAGTAAATTTACAGCCATCTTTACTCCAAATATTCCTGTGGATTATTTATGTCCAAGCAGTAGTAGCCACAGATGAACATATCGTACTTTGATCCTGACAGCAATGCTATTTTGATTCTCTTTGAGCATAAAAACCTTTTTTTTGGTGGTGGGGACCTATATCAGTGCAAAACTGTACTATCATTGCCTTCTAGAGAACCATCCTTCTAGAATCAGTTACCTGTACAGTCAATCAATATCAATCAATCATAATTAATTAAACACTTCTCCAAGGACAGAGAAAAGCCCTCAGTGAATGACAGTAAAGAAGTATCTACCTTTCCTATACACATATGTCCACATGGAATGTTCAACATGTCTCATTAATAGCTTTGTGGTTTTTCTTTTTTTTAAATAAATTTTTATTGTTCTTTTGTTTTATATCATTCAACTTCCCCCAGTATCTCTTCTCCTTTTCCCCAGAGAGCCATCTCATATAACAAAACCAAACCTATATGATGATAAATTTGAAAATAAATGCAGTACTTCTTACTCATACACCTCCCATCTCTACAAAAGAATTGTGCATGTGTATTTGTGTGTGTGTGTGTGTGTGTGTGTGTGTGAGTGTATTTGGGTAAATTCTTTCTAATTTTGCTACATCCTCTTTCAATTATTTTATAATTGTTCTTTTAAATTTACATTGTTGTGGTCATTGTGTATATTTTTTCTCTGGGTGCTACTTACTTCACTTTACAATAGTTCATATAAGTCTTTCCATGCTTCTCTGCATGCAACATATTCATAGTTTCTTATAGTAATATTCTATTACATATAAAATACCACAATTTTTTTAGCTATTTCCCAATCAATGGACCTCTACTTTATTTCCAGTTCTTTACTGCCTCGAAAAAGTGTTGCTGTGTGTATTTTGGTGTGTATGGGAAGCTTTAAAGTTTTTCAATACTTCTCTATGTACTTTGTCTCCTTTGATGTTTTCAACCATTTTATGAGGTTCTTAGGTATTGTTACTATTCTCATTCAACAAATGAGGAAATTGACACTAGAGAGGACATGGCATGTCCAGTTGCACAAATTCAGTTTAACCAGCCTTTATTAAACTTACATGTGCATGACACTTGCTAGGTGCTAGAGATATGGAGGTTAAGCATAAAACAGTCCTTCCTGTCAAGGAGATTATAGTCTTTTGGAAAGATAATAGCATTTAAAGAGATAAAAGAATAAATTTTTTATTTAAGAAGGGAGATAGCATTAATAACCAAGAGAACAAAAAGAGTTTCTTATAATGGGTAGTACTTATTTAGGGAATAGCAAATAGGCCAATTTAGCTGAAATGTAGACTGTGTGATGGGGAATAATGTGAATTAAGGCTGGAATGACTCCCTCTGAAGGACATTAAAGTTTGAGTTGGGGAGTGGATAGAAGAGGGACCATGCTTGGCCGAACAAGTGGAATCTTAATTCCTTCCTAGGGCATGGGAAGTAGAGGGGTCTTGAGGAGAGATGATGCTATGGTCATGAGATCTAGAGTACATTGGGGAGTAAGGGATCTATAGTGTGATTGTTCTCTCTAACTTATGTCAAGATGTCAAAAGGATTCTAGCATGGGGAGTGAGCTCTGCCCTTCTTGGAGGACATCCATCTACTCCCTTGCTCTCCTTAAATTCAGAGACAGGCATATCTCTTCCTGCTGGCTCAAACACTTGAAAAGGCCCAGGAGGACTTTGGGGCAGGATATAAATTCTTTTTCTTCAAGGAAAACCACAGATTAAGCAACATCTGTGCCCAGGGAGGCTGAAGACTTACTGAAGAGGCTTGCTTAGCCAGGCTAGGGTCTGGACGACTGCTTCTACTCACAGATAAGGTTTTTGCAAATATCAATACAGATCCTTTTGATTTCCCTTTGAGACTAGAGCTATCAAAGTAAAACTCCAGGGCAGGCATTCTAACATTGGCTGTGTGATGTCTGGAGGTAGTTTGAGTGTCCTGAGCCTGTCTACATCATGCTACTAACTTCCAAATATCTCCCAGCCAAATTCCACTCCTAGAGAGGCAGATAGGTGACATAGTAGATAAAGCACTGGGTCTAGAATCAAGAAAACCTGAGTTAAAATCCAGCCTTAGATACTTCCTAGCTGTCATTTAACCTCTATTTACCTCAGTTTTCCCAACTGTAAAACAGGGACACTAACAATAGCACTTCTCCTCGAGAACTGTTGTGTGAGGCATGTTCAAAAATGTTTGTGGCAGCCCTTTTTGTAGTGACAAGAAACTGGAAACTGAATGGATGCCCATCAGTTGAAGAATGGCTGAAAAAGTTGTGGTATAGGAATGTTATGGAATATTATTGTTCTGTAAAAAAAAAGACCAGTAGGATGATTTCAGAGACGCCTGCAGAGACCACATGAACTGATGCTGAGTGAAATGAGCAGAACCAGGAGATCATTATACACGGCAACAACAACAATGAGATGATTCAAACCAGTTCTAATTGTTCAGTGACAAAGAGAGGCATCTACACCCAAAGAAAGAACTATGGGAACTGAGTGTGGACCACAACACAACACTTTCACTCTTCTTGTTATTGTTTGCTTGCATTTTGTTTTCTTTCTCAGTTTTTTCTTTTTTCTTGATCTGATTTTTCTTGTGCAGCAAGATAACTGTACAAATATGTATACATATATTGGATTTAACATATAAAAGAGAATTGTTGTGAGGATAAAATTAGATAATATTTGTAAAGCATTTAGTACAATGACTGCCATATAGTAGATGCTAAGCTATTATTATGATCCATATTTCCTTGAGACATTTCCACTTGGATGTGCTAGCATTATCTCAATCTTAGAATGGCCAAAGCTAAATTAACCAACCCATTGTATCTCAAACTAATTCTATTCCCCAATTTTTGGTTTTGTGGTAAAGTAGCAATCTCATTGCCTCCATCCCATAGACATGAAAACCTTAGTCTCATAGATTGATAAAATACTGATAAAACAAAAGAATCTTTTCATATCATCTGTTAGAAACCTACCCTCTTCATTCATTATAGATGTGTACATTAAGACTAAGGGAAATGAAATGAGTCACCCAATCAAGTCAACAAGCACCATTTTTAAGCACCTACTATTTTCTAGAAACTATGCTAAGTGCTAGGGATATAAAGAAAGGTAAAAACAGTCACTTCTTTTAAGGAACTTAAAATCTAATGAGAAGACAATGGCAGGCATCCAGGTACAAACCACATATATGACATAAATTTGAAATCTCAGAGGAAAAGCATTAAAGTAGCAGCAGGATTAAGAAAGGCTTCTTGCAGAAGAAGGTAAGATTTTAGCTGTCTTGAAGGGAGCCAGGAGGTAGAAACACGGAAGGTGGACATTCCAGGAATGGAGGATGCCCATCGAAGAAATGTATAGTCTGCAGATGGAATGTCTTGTGCCAGGAACAGCCAGGAGGCCAGTGTCACTAGATCTCAGGAGTATTTCAGAGCAAACAAGATGTAAGATGAAAGGAAAGATAGGGAGGGGCCAGATTATGAAGGGTTTTAAAAACCAAGCAGTGGATTTTATGATTGATCTGAAGGCAATAGGGAGTCACTGGAGTGTAGTGAATGAAGGCAGGGTGACCTGGTCAGACACCATAATGCCATGATAATCACCTGATATCCACTCAGCCCAATGATGCTTCTGTACTATTCTGCTTCCCTTTTCTCTGACTTATCAGCTCTTCCCTCTCTTTCACCCCTTAAATATGATTAGTCCTAAAAACTCTTCCTTCAAAATACCTGCTAAAATGGTACCTTACCCTGCATTTCCACAGCCACCACCCTAGTGCAGTTCACTCTTAGTAGAGCTTTGATTCCTCTAGACCAGTTTCTCCATTCACTAATTCTATCTGAGCACTACTGCCACACTACTCCTTACTAGTCTTTCTAAAGCACATCCCTGATCACACCTCTCCCTCACTCAGCAATCTTCCATGGCTTCTTAGTACCTTTTTTTTTTTTTTTTTTTTGGGGGGGTGTGTGTAAGGAGGGAAGGAAAAGGAGAGGGTACTGGTAGAAAGGGCATATATATGAGGGCATGGGGAATAATACAAATGCATGCTTATTTTAAAATGTGAGTTTGATTAAAAAGAAATCCTAAAACCCCATCAACACGCCAGGAAGCACATGAGTCAGGCCTCTCAGAGCAGTAGCTTGTGTACTGGAGATTGAGTCTTGATATTATCAACACTAATCACTTGATAGTGTTTCACATAGTTACCATGATATTCAAAACAGTAATCCCCAGGAATCTTGGTTTAGTACATAGTCCCCTTTTATTTAGAAGCTTAGTGAAAAAAGGATATTTTCATACCTTGAAATTTATATCTGTCCCTAGAAAAAATGATTAATGAATGTCCAACTCAACTCTTCTTGAGAAGAGTGTGATGATGATTGACTTCGACACTGATTGCATGGGTAGAACCACATGCTTCCCCCTGAAAAACCTTCACAGTTTGTGTGAAGGTGAAGACCATCTTGTTTGAATCCAGTTATTGCTTAATTGGGAAATGATAGCATTCTGCAGAATTTCCTCTTTGGCTGAGGTTGGTTCAGTTCCCCTCTCCATTTACGCAAAGGAAGTTCCCTTCACTTGCAGAATCATCGGTTTCTCAGCCTGAGAAAGCCCAACTAATTCAAGATGAACACATATTGGGCAGATGAAGTGAGGCCTTCAAAGCATTCTGGGGAATAGTGTCTTAGATGCCAGCTATGTGGAAATATTCCCTTTAACCTCCCTCCTCTGGTCTGTCCTCTGGGAGAAATATAGGGCAAATGATACTCCATCTTTTCATTCAAATTTCTTTTCTACCTAGATCTTATATATAAGCTATGTAGGAATCTACTTTTATGCAGATCATCAACTAAATAGATCATGGACTTTGGAATAAAAAAATTAGACTCCTTTTTGTTGTCCAGTAGTGGACTCTTCATGATTCTATTTGGAGTTTTCTCAGCAAAGTTACTGGAGTGATTTGCTATTTCCATCTCTAACTTATTTTACAGATGAGGAGGCAAACAAATTTAAGTGATTTGACTTGCGGGGGGTCATACAACTTATTAAGTATATGAAATCAGATTTGAATTCAGGAAGATGAATCTTTCTGATTCCAGATCTGGTGCTCTATCCGTTATGCCACCTAGTGGGATGGAGTCCAAAAGAGTCATAACCTAGAATTTTTTTACTTGGGGGCAAAAAAACTGGAGACGGCACAGAGTCCTGGGTAGTCATAAGTACAGCCTACAAGGAACTAATGTAGTCCTATAAGGAACTGGGGGAAGAAGCAGACCTGAGTCTGAGTAGAGGACCCCAAGGTGAGGTACCTTGGGGAGAAAGCTTGCTTTCCTCAATGTCAGTGCTTTGGGATAAAACCCAGTTTACTCCGTGCTAGTTGTATCTTTGGAGTCTAATATCCTTATTTAACCCATGGAGAAACCTGGAGTAATTAAGTTGTCTCATGGTTTTCTCTCCTTCAAATTAAGACATCCCAAACCCTTGAACTTCATTCCACTTATTCTCTTGTTCCTCCATATGACTTCATTTCTGACAATGGTGCAACACAATCTCCAGTTTGAAATTGCCATTACATTTGCATATTCTTTTCTTTCCATCTCTATTTCCTTAAGCCATTCACCATGTATTCATGTCGCTGACAGGTACTGTACTCCTGTTCTTGCTCAGTTCTGAATAGAACAATGTTTTTAAAGTCCTCAAAATTCACAATTTTGGAATTAGGGGGTAGGAAACCCCGATATTCTTTTTGGAATTTCCATCAAGTTTTCTTGATGATCTGAAAGATCCCCTCACTCCTAGCTGGAATTTTTCTGCCATTTCCTTATAACCTCATAGAGTTTTAAGGTTTGTCAAGTGATTCGCATATGCTATCCCATTTGATTCTCACAGTTCTCAAGACTGCCTGTGAGATGAAAATATGGGATAAGGTATCCCTTCACCCAGACTTGAATTTTCAGGTTGATTATATCTAAGTATAAAATATGGGCAGTGCAAGGGATAATGTTGTAAAAAATTATTCATGCATATGTACTGTCAAAAATGTTATAATCATAAAATTAATAAAAAAAAGAAAAAAGAAAGAAATTTCTTCTAACTCCTTTCCACTGATCCCTGAAATAGTGTGTGTGTGTGTGTGTGTGTGTGTGTGTGTGTGTGTGTGTATAGGAATGGATTTCAAGACCAGCAAGCCCTGGTATTATGGTCTGGGGCAGAACTGAACTCTTTAACCCCTTAGCGTGACCTGATCTCCAGGAATAACACCAGACATCATAGGAGTTCCCCTTTAGAGATTCTTAACCCTGAGTACAGGAAATTTTTAAGAAAATGTTTTGATAAATGTTTTAATTTTACTGTTTTTTTCATTAATCTCACATGTTTTATTTTATGCATTTAAAAACATTATTCTGAATGTTCACCTAACTGCCATATGTCTATGACATATACAAAATCTGTTAAGACGTAGAAAGAGCTATGTCTGATCCCTGGATGAAAGACACTGGCTTCCTCAGATCTGACTTTCTTCTGGTCTGGCAGCTTTCAGGTTACTGACAAATTGGTTCTGAAGAGTATAAAGGATTGTTTGGAACTCCTTTTTAGCCCAGGCTAAGATTAAACCAGAATTACCTGAGAGTGTCACCCAGTCGGTCAAGGCCAAATTTGGTACTGCCTTATGGTGTAAACATAATGTTTTGGTCTTGCTTTCTGCCCCTGCCTAAACAATTCCAGAAGCAGATGTCCAGGGCCAGAATTTTGATCCATTAAAGAAGACAATTCCCAAAGATGCTCCCATCAATCAATTCTGCTTCTCATTCCTTCTCTGCTTGGTTCTAGACTCTCATACTTTGAGCATCTGCATCATCAGCAACTTTATTTTATTTTTTGAGTAGGCAAACTAAGCAAGCTAAGATCTTTCCAAGGTCTATTTAAGACAACAGCCATTCAGTGATTTAAAGCTAGGTAAGAAATGATGCAAAAGATAACCCAGTTTGCCCTGGGATCTCAACCTGTTGAACCTGTTGCCATCTTCTAATGAGAAACTCAATTTTTCCACATTACTCAATTATGCAGGGGGTCCCCAAATGTTACTAAACTGCACCAATTAACTTTTGGAATACCCTGAATATATATCTTAGCTACTTGATAGTGTAAAATCATTGAGAATAGAGACTGTATCTTATCTAAACTTTATGTTTACCTAATATAGAACATAGTACCCTATACATGTTGTTTAATAAATGTTCAAAGTGAATGGGAATGAGAACTCTATAAATACTTATTAGTATTAAAAACAACAATAATAGCCGGTATTTACAAAATAATTTAAAATTTGCAAAATGCATTGCACACATTATCTTATTTCAAAATCATGTCAACTTTATGAGGTGAATACTACAGGCATTATTATTCCTTGTTTACACATGAGAAAATTGAGGATGATAGAATTTATATATCATGTTAGTCAACAGAGATAATAAGTAAGACCCAAGTTGATTCCCTCATTTCTCTAAGTTTCAATAGTTTGAAAGTATCAGGTAAAAAAAAAACAAAACAAAACAAAACAAAAAAACTGTTTAGGTTTTTCTTCAAGCCCTATTGGTCTTTTCCTCCCAGTTATAAGCACTGACTGTCCCTGAGATAAAAGATTAGCTTTAACTCTTTATACTATAGAAATTGTCCCTCTTCTCCCCAAGCTAAACATATGAAGCAATAATGCAGCGTGGTCCATATTCATTGTTATTCTTGCTTCTCCTCAGACCCAAGTTCAAGGTGACTTTGCTATAGAGGTTCCCAAACTCCTTGCTTTACATGACTTAGTAGTCATTTTTAAAGAGGGTTTTGATGGGAGAAGGAGCCATCTTTGCCTAACTCCCTCAGCCCTTGCTAGGTCGTCAAGATCCCTGGTTCTAACATGTGTCCTGACAGTAGAAACAGAGAGATGTCAGTTAATGTGTTACATTCTTGTCACCCTCCTAGACCATGCATAGGCAAGCATCTCCATCTGTCAGGGCTTATTATGGTCCAGGCTTCTTTAAGGCGGATGAGGTAGTTGCTGATTGTGCAGAAGACTGAACTTATATTAATGTTTGCTGCCCCCAGCATGGAACCCTTAGGCCCTTCCATTCTGGTCTAACATCAACTATAGTGTTTGAAGTTGAGTAAGACTTTCTTAGTTTTCCAGAGCAGCCCAGATCACTCATTGATGTGTAAACTAGAGATCAAAGGTAAAGTTATTGGGCCTGTATTCAAGATCCCTGAAGGAGTGGGAGCTAGAGGAAGGTCTGGTGTGTTGCTCCATTCACATGTTGTCAGATTGTCAGTGCTAACCAAACTCAGGAGGCTCAACTTCTCTGTTGCCTCAGTCCACTGGCCAGGTAAAGCGCCTGGGACCACAAGGCTCTGGCCCGGTGAGCTCTGCTTTAGATAGGCCTTGGTCTGTGCTAGTGGGGGCCAGTCTGACTCCACAACCCTGTGGGTGCTACATTTGTATCCTGGACTGTCTGTGGGGGAAGAGCCCTTTCCCAGACTGCTGGCCCCCTCCTGGCTTTCATCTGTGCCCTTGGACTGCTGAAGGTAGCCTTGGAAGACCACACTGACAGCAGCCTCTTCCTCAGACAGCTTGGGAGAGGGACTGTTGTCTTCCAGAATTGTGGAGACCCTCTTGTATTGGAGGCACTGAGAGGAGCCCAGTGGGGTTGCTGTGGAATTGTGGGGCGTGCCACAGCTGTCCTCCCGGTCCCTACTTCCTGGCTGCCGCCTGCACTTCTGCCCCGACTGTGAGCTCAGTGTATGCAAATAAATACCGCTGTCAGAACTGATGGTGCTGGTGCTGGTGCTGGTGCTGAGGCTGCCCGTTGGCTGTTGGGGCCCTTTTTCCCTCTGGGTTCCCCCTGCTGTGGGGTCGAGGCCTGGGAGGAGGAACTGAGCATCCTCACTCTGCAGTGACTGTTTGGTGCTGCTGAAGCCACTGTCGGTGCTGCTGTGGAGTTCGGAGTTCTTCAGGTCCGGGGATACCTTGGGGAAGGCTGCTTCATCGAGGGGATGGATGACATCCTGCTTCATTTTGAAATGCTCCTTGCTCAGGATGCCAGAATATTTTTGGTTGGCAAGGGAAGCCTAGGGAGGAATAGGACAGTGAAGGATTAGGAGGAAGTCAAACAATAAGGAAAAGTTTTGTTTCAGTCCATCTACAAGGCAGCTAACCTTCCCACAACTTGTATGTAGAAATGTGATGAAGTTCTGGATAACTAGGTGGGGTTGGTAGAGAAATCCTGAAGTACTGATAAGATTACTCCCTGAGGAAGGGCAGGGGAAGGACATTTATGGGGAACTGTTCTATATTATATATAGTCCTACCTCCGTGGAGGTCTTGGGTAACCCCACCTTATTGGGTCCAATCAAAAAGCCAAGTAATGTCCGACCCTGGAGGTTAAATTTCTCCTATAAATCTGTCCATGGCCCATGCCATCTTTGCTCAATTCCTTTTGGGTTAGCCTATCACAATGGTCTTCCATGTTGTGTCTTTCTCCTTTCCCCTTCCCCATGCTTCATGATATATTTCTCTTTGCTATATAATATACAATATAATATAAACTAACTTTTTTGGGGTACTAAATCTTTTTTTAGGAATTACCCTGCCAGTCAATGGTATATATGCCTCAGGGCATATTCCCTTGAGTTGCACTAAGGAACTTGCCTTTTCCATTGTTAACTATATGCTTTCCCAAATCTATTTCACATTTACCACTCTTCATTTTGTCTGTAACCTCTTCTCATAAACGTAGTTTTTGCTAAAGAGAAAAGTCATTGTGAATTCATGACATGACCCAACATTTGGTGCCTATATCAATCTCAGAAAGTGAGCTGTATTTGGCCTACTGAAGAACAACTTTAGCCCATTTTAATTTTTCTAACCAATATTGAAGAAAGAATGCAGATTCTGGAGTCAGGAAACCCAGGCTGGCATTTTAGTACCAAAACTTTGTAGTTGAGAAATTTTGGCCAAATCATTTAGTGTCTCCAGATCTCTGCTTCCTCATCTGAAAAGTGAAGGGGTGAAACTCAATGATCTCTAAGATTTCTTTCAATATGAAATTCTTTGAAAGGGTTTAGAAAGAAGACATCATTCTACAGTATAACAAGAGACAGTTATGTTAGATCCAGGAAAGAGCTTTTCTAAGCTAAATGTATTTTGAACATGGCTATCCAGGATGACAGACTTAGCAGGAACTTTAGTGGAAAAACTAAGATTTGAACCTGGGTCTCTGGATTCTAAGTCCCTTCCCCTTTCCTCCCATATCCTGCTGCCCTACTGGTAATTCACTAAGGTCTATCATCAAGTACTACTGCAGGGAATTAAATCTGCCTTCACTCAGGTTAAAGAAGCTCTGGCAGTCTGGGGTACACAAAGTTCACTATCTCATTTCCTTCTTCTTGTTCAGAGAAAATTAGTTTTTCTTTCTAAATAATTTTTAGTCTCTCCTTTTCATCTCCTGGCCAGAGTAGAGACCTGCTTTTCTTCCTGACAACCTCACATCATCTCATGAAGTCTCTCCTACTTTCTAGACTATGGAATTTCTCCTGCCTGCTCTTAGGAAGCACCATGTAGTCTCAATGGTTTTTTAACTTTCCAAAATCCATCAGTCTCTTGGGAGACAACATATATAGCTGGATAAACTTAGTGAAGAATGAATTCCTAGGGAATAAGGATTATTTCATCCTTTGTAATAGTATCCCCAATGTCTGGCACATAGTAGGCATTTAATAAATATTTGTTGATTGATTGATTGATTGATTGAGAGTTGATCTTGAAGTAAGGAATACCTGAATTCCAGTGGGGTTTCAATATAAATTAGTTATGACCTTGGATAGTTTTCTAAGGCAATAAATTGTGGGACAGTTAGTGACTTGCATTAGCAGAGCTATCAGAAGTTCCCAAACTACTGGCATTATAAATCTGGATAAAAATGAACTGCCCCACTCAAATCTCCTCCACTTCCCCCCCCCCAAAAAAAAATCCCAAAGTCAGTTATTCCAGTGGAACACATTAATGAGGGAGTCGGAGTAGCCATTGTTTGATGTTAATCAAGGCATAGAAAGGAGTCAGGGTTCCTGACACAGATGTTGCTTAAATCTCAAAAGCTTAATTTCAACAAAAATACAATTCAAAACATAATCTCAGCATCTTCTTAGTACTTTGGGATATGATGAAATTTTTAATGATATTTAGTAAACCTCTGACTTCCTAATGATTCTTCCTCATTTCTTCTCCTCTAACCCTTGCCTTCTGTGGAAACAGAAAGACTGTTTTCTAAATCTCTTAAAGTCCTAGAGACTTTATAAAACTTTGAATTCTTCCAAGTTTGTTGGCAGTTCTGGAATGGGCAGGGAAGGTGGCCAATAAAATCACTCTTCCCAGGGGCAAAATTTCAGCAGACCTTACCAGAACTTCAGGCGGCTTCTTGGGTTTTCTTATGTAGACTCGAATACTCAGATAGGTAACACCAAGGCAGACCATCAGAAGTGAGGCAAAGATGATACTGGTGGTAGTCACTATGAGATCTAAAGCAAGGACCAGGAGGGTTATAAACTACTGGCAGTTCAGGGCTTTGTGGGGCAACTATCACACAGTACTGATTCCATGCCATGGTACTTTCTTCTTCCATGGCCCCTCTCCTCCAATGCCACCTTTAAAGTTATATTTTCCAAGAAATCTTTCCAGCTTATTCCATCCAGATTTTTATCACTATATTACTGTGCTTTCCTGTAGCGCTTTATCTTACTACATCACTGTAATTGATCTGTGCTTTTAGAACTATGTCTCCTAATTCATTTTACAGATGAGGAACTGAGGCAAACAGCATTAAGTAACTTGTCCAGGGTCACATAGATAGGAGGTGTCTGAGACCACATTTGAACTCAGGAAGATGAGTCTTTCTGATTCCAGACCTGGAACTCTATCCACTGTGCCACTTAGTAGCATCAAGTAGGTGAAGGCATTTGTACTGATATTTGAAGAAAACATATGGATTAAGGAAGAAATGGGGAATGTATTTTAGACATGGACTAGAGAGAAAAGGGAATCTATGATGGAAGGTGGAATAGAAACTTGCAAGAAAAGCAAAATGTTCTCCTGGCTGCACCAGAGAGTATGTGAAGGGAAATCATGTATAATGAGCTAGAAAACACAGCTCTAGGCCAGATGGTGAAGGGAATGCTCAGAGCAGGGCATGTGAGTAGGCTAACATCACAGAGAAATTAAGTGGCAGCACTGGGATTCAATCTGAGATCTCCCAACTCCCAATCTGAGGCCCTTATACTATACCAGGTTATCTATTATGGGATAAAGGGCTGCTCTTTTCTGTTGTTTAGGACAGCTTGATGGTGCTACAGAGCATACAGCACCAAGTCTGGAGTCTAGAAAGCTCATTTTTTTGTGACTGCAAATCTTCCCTAAGTTACTTTTTTGGATATTTATTTATTCAGTTTTTTACAAAAATTTTATGCATAGGTAATTTTTCAGCATCGACAATTGCTGGACCTTTTGTTCCAACTTTCCCCCTCCTTCCCCCCCCTCTTCTCCCAGATGGCAGGTTGACCAATACATGTTAAATATGTTAAAGTATAAGTTAAATACAATATATGTATCCATGTCCATACAGTTATTTTGCTTTACAAAAAGAATCAGACTTTGAAATAGTGTACAATTAGCCTGTGAAGGAAATAAAAAATGCAGGCAGACAAAAATAGAGGGATTAGAATTCTATGTAGTGGTTCATAGTCATCTGCCAGCGTTCTTTCGCTGGGTCTAGCTGGTTCAGTTCATTGCTGCTCTATTGGAACTGATTTGGTTCATCTCATTGTTGAAGATGGCCAGGTCATCATTGTTGAAGTATTTAATGATCTCCTGGTCCTGCTCATTTCACTCAACAGCAGTTCATGTAAGTCTCTCCAGGCCTTTCTGAAATCATCCTGTTGGTCATTTATTACAGAACAATAATATTCCATAATATTCATATACCACAACTTATTCAGCCATTCTCCAATTGATGGGCATCCACGTAGTTTCCAGTTTCTGGCCACTACAAAGAGGACTGCCACAAACATTCTTGCACATACAGGTCCCTTTCCTTTCTTTAAGATTTCTTTGGGATATAAGCCCATTAGAAACACTGCTGGATCAAAGGATACATACAGTTTGATAACTTTTTGAGCATAATTCCAAATCATTCTCCAGAATGGCTGGATCTGTTCACAGTTCTACCAATAATGTATCAGTGTCCCAATTTTCCCACATCCCCTCCAACATTCTGCATTATCTTTCCCTGTCATTCTAGCTAATGTGACAGGTGTGTAGTGGTATCTCAGAGTTGTCTTAATTTGCATTTCTCTGATTAATAATGACTTGGAGCATCTTTTCATATGGCTAGAAATAGTTTCAATTTCTTCATCTGAGAATTGTCTGTTCATATCCTTTGACCATTTATCAATTGGAGAATGGCTTGATTTCTTATAAATTAGAGTCAATTCTCTATATATTTTGGAAATGAGGCCTTTATCAGAACTTTTGACTATAAAAATGTTTTCCCAGTTTATTACTTCCCTTCTAATCTTGTCTGCATTAGTTTTGTTTGGTCAAAAACTTTTCAGTTTGATATAATTAATTTTTTCTATTTTGTGATCAATAATGACCTCTAGTTCTTCTTTGGTCATAAATTCTTTCCTCTTCCACAGGTCTGAGAGGTAAACTATCCTATGCTCTTCTAACTTATTTACCCTAAGTCACTTATTAGCTGTGTGACCCCAACAAGTCACCTTGTTTGCCTCAGTTTCCTCACTTGTAAAATAAACTGAAGTTTAAATGCAAATTAGTAACTTGCATTAGACCTCAAAGGAAATAGGAAATTTATTAAACAAGGGAGTGACATGGAGGAACTCCTGCTTCCGATATCACCTTGTGACTTAAGTGGAAGATAGATTGGAGAAGGGAGAACCTCATATTTCTTCTACCCACTTCTTCCCCAGCATGTTCCCCACACTCCTGAGTATGACATCTGACCTGCACTTACATGTCTTAGTTATAGTGATGCACTTCTTCTCTGACCATAATCCTTTATTAGTCTGGGATTTGACGATAGGTTTCACCTTGATGCAGAACATTCCTCCTTCTGGGAATGACTTGTTAAATTCTTCCTTCTCTATAAGCTGGTTTATTTCAAAGGTCTAAAAGAAGAATCTAAAGGTTAGCTATGAGGTCTGGGGACAAATTTTTGTTCCAGGCTGTCTTTCAACTTATCAATAAAGCCATGTGCTTCTGTAATTATTATAACTTTTGGGAATATGGAATAGTGAGACAGATGAATGCAGGTGTCGTAGGTTTGGGGTTCATTTTCTGGCACTACTTTTCTGTGACATTGGGCTAGACTAAACAACTTCCAAGATCCTTCCTGTTCTAAATCTCTGTTGGATGTTGAGTATTATGGGCCAGAACTTGAAACAAGGTGTTAAGTTAGTGGAATTGATAGAGACAATGGTTGTTTAGCAGGGTGCTTAACAGTTCTCTACTTCAGTACATGTACTTAGTACTTACTATAGTTCTACAAGATTCACACCTTTAAGACAGCATATATAAGCTAGGAGCCTCAACCAGGATTCCATCTGGGAGATTCAAAAGCCAGAGCTCAAGCTATCAGGACCAAGACTACAGAAGGCCTCTAAGAAAGCTATAAGATTTATAAGCTATAAGAGAGAGTAAGATTTAAGGACTAGTTCAGAAGGTCAGGCTTCTGGTGCCCGTGGGTTCCAGCCACTGCTGACCCCTTTCTGCAATGACTCTGACTTGCCTCCCTGCCCCACACTATGGCAAATAAAAAAAAGCACAAGTGGGCAGGGACCAGTTCCCTACCTCCAACTGGTCCCTCACCCCCCACTTCTAGGCCACTGGACAAATGATCTTTTCGCTACTTCCACAATGAGTTTTTTAAAGACAGGGTTCAATGATTACTGGCTATAGCCATCCCTCAGGAATACCATCCCTACCCCTTTTCTTTGGGTCCCCTTACCTTGTTATTTTCTAATATCCTGGTGATGGAAAGATTATATGCCCGGAAGTGTTTGAAGAGATTTTCATAAGAAATATTTTCAGTGGATCTTGGGGGCTTTGCATGAATGATTTTCCCCAGGATAGTGCTGCCACTGGACCATAACTCCAGATCACCTATCTTAAGAATTACTGGAAGCAAGAGGAAGAATCATGGCATCATTAGGCTAGAAAGGTCCTTAAAAGTTAACCCTATTTCCCCCAGTTTCCTCATCTGTAAAATAAATTGAAAATGGCAAACCATTCTAGTATTTTTGCCAAGAAAATCCCAAATAGGGTCATGAAGAGTTGGAAAGACTGAACAACAGCCTCATCACTACCCACAGTATCTTGAGCATAATGAAAGCTAATAGATCCTTAAGTTCCTAGCCAGCACTGAAATTCTAATTAGATATTGTGCTTGTTGAAGGAATGAATGAATTCCACTGCTAGGCTATTTATTCTCTCTGTGTCATGCTACTTCATTGGCTTAAAATTTTTTTCTTTATCTCCTCATAACCTTTTTTTTCTGGAATAACGAATATCCATTCCTCTCTCAAATCTGAATTATTTTGGCATGATTTTCTCTTAAAGACTGCTTTCTAAGACCATCCCACCCCTCTGGTCTACTTGGAGGGGGATTTGAGAAAGGTTTGGGAGAGTGAAACAGAGAAGAGCTCAAATTTGGGCTCTTGGTAGGAATATATTTAGGCCAAGGGTAAGAAAAGTACCATCATCTTTAGAGAACCGAGTAGTGGTTCTGGTCCAGTTAGACTTTTGATCGCCAGCAATAGCCCTTACTTGGGCATAGTAGCTCTTGTCATCAAGGTCCAGGGTTGGCAGAGTCAAATCACAGAAGACATATGGTGTCCTGGTGCAGTTGGGAACAGGATACCAGGAGTTCCCATATCTGGGAAGGAAATATTAAAGGGTTTTCAAGAAGAAGCATGGATTTGGAACTGTGATTCATCTAGGAAATAAGGAACCATAGGAGAAACCTAGTATGAATTAAGTATCCTACTCACAAAGTAGTAGCCCCTTTGAATTCTTCCTTCCTTCTAGGGTTCTCCATTGGTCTATGGGGTTCCCTCTATGTTTCTCTCCTAGCCTTTCTGATTCTCAAACCCTTCTCTTCTCCCCTGCGCTATGACAGATTCCACAGTCTGGTTCATCCCTGTGGAGAGAGGGATCTCCCTTAACCTGGGCTTCCTCCCTATAATGGAATTCCCTCCAGACTTGTCCCCTTCTTTCAGTCTGGGGCTCCCCATCCATAGTGTCTTGGGGTGACCAGTCAGTCAGTCAGCCAAGTCTTATCTGTCCAATTAAATTCAGTAAACTTTTATTTATCATTTATTATGTGCCAGGCATTGTGCGAAGGACTGGAGATACAAAAAGAAGCAAAAGACATTTTCCCTCTGCCCTCAAGAAGTTTACAATTTTATGATTATTATACCTCATGCTCTTCTTTCTCTCATAGGATTGCTTTCCCGCTCCAATGAGACAATCAAGTGATTGATTCATCAATAGACAAATATTTATTAAACACTTACTATGTGCCAGTCACTGAGCTTAGTTGAACTTAAGGGCCTTTATCAATGTGAGTCCTCATAATTATTACTTGTATGTCTATTGTGCAATCAGTGTTAACCATTTACTGTGTGCTCGTCTTAGACAATTTCACAGGTTTTTGATTTGACTCTTCAAGGATGCCATAAAGGCCATGGTAACAGAGGCCTAATTTAATGCTCCTTCAGCACAGCAACAGTGCTGGGCAACTGGTAGATTCAAGAGCTACTCTTCCAATGGTATCATGGAGAGAATTTCTATGACCCATGTTAAGATCCATCATAGGTTCACAAAGTTAAAACTGGAAGGGACTTTAGAGGCCATCTTGTCCAGTCAGTGGACTGGAGTTAGGAAAATCTGAGTTCAAATACAGCCTAAGACACTTACTAGTGATCCTGGGCAAGACACTAAAGTTCTTAGTTTCCACAACTGTAAAATGGGAAGAAAAACAGTACCTAACTCCCAGGACTGTTGCAAAGATCAAATGAGATAATATTTTAAAAGTATGCTTAATAAGTGCATTTTTTTTTACTTCCCCACTCCTCATTATAACATTCAGGAAACTAAGGCTTAGAGTGGTTAAGTGACTTGATTGATTGTCACAAAGCAATTAAAGGTCAGTATTTAGCAGCTAAGTCCTTTGACTGAACATGGAGTATCCTGATCTTTGGGCTACTTTGCTTCTCTACAAAATTCTTTCCTCACACCAGCTCTGGGAATTAAAACAAATAATATTACCTTCATATTCATAACAGAGAAACTGAGGCACAGAACAATCATTTGACCTGCCCAAAGTCATCTGACTAATAAACAGTAGAAGCAGAATTTAAACCAAGGATTCACTGCAAGTCCAGAGCTCTTTATACTCTGTGATACTATCCATTCTGTTCTCTTAGTCTCACTTAACAAAGTACATGTCCTATGTGTATGTTTGGGGATGTTAGGACAAGAGGAAATGGAATAGAGATCCAGATGATCCCATCACTCCAATTTTCAATCCATACATGTCTTACCTCATGTACTGCACTTCATACGAGAGGTTATCGGTTTGATTCTGGCCTGGTTCCCATCGGAGGATGTGGAAGAAAAGGATGGCTTCAAACCTGACATTTTTGGGACTAGGTAGCTGTATCTTATTGGGAGAGGAAGGGCCAGGCAGCTCAGGCACTGATGTGGTTGAGAGCATCTCCACAGAAGTAGTAGCACCTTTGGATCAGAAAGACAGAGAGATACAGACTGATGTTTCACAGACAAGGAGATGGTGACCCCTGATGAAGCAGGCCTGTGACCACTCAGGTAAATGTAGTCCTCCTACTGTGCACACACCTCTGCTGCTTAGTTCTGCTAGGATTATAATATGTTATAGCTAAAAGGAATTTTAGACATTATCTAGTCCAGCTCCCTCATTAACAGATGAGGGAATACTCAGGGCAGGGGAATGTGAGCTGGCTATTGTCACAAATGTAGTAATGCTATTGGGAATCAATCTGATGTCTTCCAACTCCCAATCCAGTGTTCTTACTGCACCAGGCTATTTCCTGTGGTACAAATGGATGGTTATTTTCTATTTTCATTGGGAACACACTGAGGCAAGTAGGTGGTGCCATGGATAGAGCCCTGGGCCTGGAGTCAGGAAGAGTTAAAACTGGGTCTTAGACTCTTTCTATCTGTGTGACACTGGGCAAATTACTTAAACCTTTTTGCCCCAGTTTCCTCATCAACCCACTTCAGTAACTTTGCCAAGAAAACCCCCAAGGTTTTAGAAACACTGTTTCTGGGCAATTTAGCCATTTTATTAATAAAGCCAGCAGATTATTAGTAAAAGGATGCTCATCTGGCCATCTCTCTTAAATCAAAAATAATTATGGTGGCAGGCTCATAATTTATATATCCTATGAAGCAATGAGGGGCTTCTAGTGACATTATGTCATCCTTGGACAGAGAAATTTTCTCTACCCAGACCACCACTCAAAACCCTAGGCTAACTAGACAAAAGGATCTGTTTCTACCAAGCTTGAGTAGAACACAATGGGTTTTCCCACCTTGGATTAAATTCCTTGTGAAGGTAGGTGGTGTCCGACCAAGATGAGGAGCATTAATACAATCACATTACCAGTAATCAAAATAATCTGAACTTTAAGTTAGAACATTGAAAGAAAGGAGAAATTCTGAATCTCCCTCAATAAAAAGTTGGACATGACTGAAAATGATTGAATAACAACTGGAGAAACTTAGTAAAAATTTCAGTTAGGTATTACAAACAACTTCCTCACTAGATTATGTGACAAGGGAGATGACTCTTTTCCCAGAGATTTCTGAAGAATGGGCCATAACGATTCTTCCTGAGAAGGTCTGGGAGCAAGAGTGTGGACAAAGTGATAACTCCAGATCTTTCTAAGCCTTTTTGGCTTGTGAGATGTTAAGCAATGTTAAAGAGGTCTCCTGAACGTGTTTTTTGGGAATTGCCATGTGTTCCAGAATGGACCCAGAGTATGCAGGAGGTCCTAAAGGGGCCCTTTAGGGACAAGGATGAAGCCCCTTCCATTCACCTGAAGATGACATAAATTGTTTGTATCCCAAATTGGAGGGTGGAGTGTTGGGGAGTCAAGACTGGTGCCCGTCAGTCTGCACTAGGCTGAGATACTGCTTATGTTTTGTAGACTATAATATCTTTGATGTCTAGCAGTTCCCAAGGGAAAAGAATGCTACTTTTGCAATCACCTTGGTCTTCCCCTTTGGGAGGGGTTTTGTCCTTTTCCTACCTTTACTGCACCTTTCCCTGTCCTATGCCGAGTCTCTTTAGGTGGAGATTTCTGGTACCTTCTCTTTCCTTTGCCTTGCTGTCATAAAAATGCCTATGTATTAGAAAATTCCTTTGAAATGATTCACTACAGGAAAGAAGATGTTGATGGGTCCTACATGTTTTAGAAATCATCTAATTCAGGGATTCTTAACCTTGGGAGTAAGAAGCTTAGAAATTTTTTTCAAAAAAATACATTTTAGTAGCTATTTTAAAATAAGTTTTCCTTTGTGATCTTGTGTATTTTATTTTGTGCATTTAAAGATATGTTTTCTAAGAAGAGGTCCAGATGCATCACCAAATTGCTACATGTGTCCATGGCACCAAATCTAGTCTAACTTCCTCCTTTTACAGATGAGTAAATTGAGGCCCAGGGGTCTTATGTAATTTCCCCAGGGATAACTAAGAGTCAGAGTTGGGTTTTGGAAATAAGACTTTTTATTTTTTCCCCTCACTACATACAAAAAATATACTTTTGATAGGTATTTCAATAAATTTAATTTCTTTTGAAACCCTACATATATTATTTTATGCATTTAAGTGTTATTCTAAGAAGGGATCCATGGGACTTCCTCAGAATTCCCAGAGGGTCCATAGCATAAACAAGATTAAGAATTCCTGGAACATACAATTACCAGTTCTGCTTAGATATCTCTTTTATCTCTAACATTTATTTATTTAAAAAAATCTTTATTAAATACTAGTATTATCGTTATATCTTACTATAACATTTTATGAAAATTAACTCTATTTTCAAGACATAAAAAAGCAATCCTTTATACATATTTTCAAATCTAATGTTTGACTTAACAGAAGACAATTGAGTTCTCTTCTCTGCTTCTGCACTCTATTGTAATATATTGATTTGATTGAAATATATTAAAAATTGTCTCATAAAGAAATATAGTTGGAAAAAGAAGGAATATTTTAATGGACAAATAATATATTAATATTATTATGAACAAAGTTTTGTATACTCAGGTCCTCTGAAACATTCTTGGGAGAACACAAGGGGAGAGCTAGGTAGCTAGGTGATGTCTGTTATTTATTTTTTTTAATTTTATTGATTCTTTTGAGTTTTTTGCATATTGTTTACTCTCTGTAGTGTGAAATGAAAAGTCAGATACTTAAAATTGTTACTCATTTCTAAAGAGATGGATATATTGTTTATATTTACTACTTCTACAAAGATAGGGATCCTGTTAGATTTTCTGTAACTCCAATGGTGGCTGGAGGAGATAAGCTAAAGAAAGAAAATTATCTTTTAGATCAAGTCTGGTCCATGTGAACTCAAAGCCTTGTGGGAAACTTGTCCATGGGTTATACTTCACCTTTATCATCATTCATAACTATAATACTTTCAAAGTCTTTAATTCTAAAATTCTCTTTGTTAATTTTAGTCTTTTTTCCCTCTAAAATTTTTTTCATACTGGACCTCTTCTTCTTTTCCCCTAGTCCCTTCTCTCTGTCTATTCCCTCAGATTTATTCTGTTTTCACTTTTTATCTTTTAAAATTTTGACTCTAAAATTAATATGTCACCATATACCTTCCTTTATTTTCCAATAACTATACTCTTGACTTTTGCCTGATCCCTTGAAAATTCTGAATCATCTCTTTCAAGGGACTTTTCTATTCTCCCTCTAATGTTGCTGAATGATAGTAGGGAACACCATAGAACTTTGCTGAATAAATCTACTACAAATTCAAATTATACAATATGAACCGAGTCCTCAATACTGAAAAGCAGTTCTTCCTTGATTCACTCTATATCTTATTCTTCTTAACAATTTTTGTTGAAAATCACTTAAATATAAGTGGTAAAATAGGAATTTTTAAAATCAAATTTTTTTGTATTGTATCTTTTAAAATATTATTAAAGCTTTTTATTTTCAAAACATATGCATAGATAATGTTCAACATTCACCCTTGCAAAACCTTGTGTTCCAAATTTTTCTCTCCCTTTCTCCCATTACTTCCCCTAGATGCAAGTAATCCAGTATATATTAAACATGCAATTCTTCTACACATATTTCCACGATTATCATGCTGCACAAGAAAAATCATATCAAAAAGGAAAAAAAAGTGCACCTCTGGTATTTATGATTTAATGTAGTATCATTCTCAGTCTCTTTTGAAAAAATATTTTTTTCTGTCTTTTTAGGTTTCAGTTTTAGTCTCTCTCTGACAAAGGGAAACTATTTTGTTTGCATCATCCCCTTTGACAAATTTCATTTCTCTTTCTTGATCACTTTGTCTTTCCCTTTAAATCTTTAGAAAAACTGAATCTGAATCTTTGAGTTCAGGGATCATAGTTATAACTTGAAGATACCTAAGAGGGCCTCCTCTCAGCCTAATCCCATTTATTCTGGAGATGAAGAAACCAATCTGCTCAAAGTCACACAGGAAGTCAGTATCATGACACAGGAAAATGTCATGACTATTGAAGTTTTCCCAAGAGAACTACTTAGGTCATGGGGTGGGGGCACTAGGGTATATCAAAATAGTTCAGGAAATTATGATCTGGGTAAGTAACTGAATTTGTTTGGTTGTTATGTTAAAAAGACCTGCCCTTCTTTGCTCACTAGAAACTGTTTATATTCTCTTTCCTTCTCTTCGGGATTTACTAGTTCACCTAGGAAAAACGCTTAGGAGCAAGGGGAATGGGTGTGTATTGAGGAAGGTACAATTGACTCATCAATCAGGGCCCAGTGATTCACTAAGGCAATCCTGTATGTATGTAAGAGGGTAAGAAAAGGATTATGAAGAGGTTGAGTCTTATTAGGGGTAAACTGGGGAAAGGAAGAGTCAGGCTCATCTTCGGGGAAGGCTTTGAAAAGGCAGGGCTAGATGGACAGGAGTAGGGGAGACAGAAATGGTTGGGAGTGAATAGAGAGGGGGAAATGAGGATCTAGTCAGTTACTGTTACAAGTCACAGTTACAGTTACTGAATTCAGTTTGTTTGTAATCATGCAAATTCCATGAAAAGCACACAAGCAAATCTGTTGAGACTTGCTAGCGTCCAAGCAGAGCTGTAGTCAGGCTGATGTGGGATGAGAGGACAAGAGGGCATTTTCCTCTACCTGCCGCCTCGAACCAACCTTAATCTGTCCCGGGTCCTTGAGGGATGAAGGATTCAGCGTCCCAATAGATTTCTCGAAGCTGCTCAGTGTTCTCTGGGTGAAAGCCAGGTTGGCCAACCTTCAGCCTCTGTGCAGAGAGTGCACTACAGCCTCCCACCCTTGGGGCTCTATGTTTTGGGGGCAGAGGGGTAGGAGAACCCTGTCCAAGGAGCTAGGGTGAAGGGCGGCGCGCTGGGACAGCCTTACCCGAGAGCTGGAGGATGGAGAGGAGGAGGAGGGAAGGCGTCCAGGCTACCATCCAAGGCAGCATCATTCTGGGGCTGACAGCATTGTCTGCCGAGCGCTCCCTTGGTGGGCTATCACTCCGCGGCCCGCAGCTTAAGCCTTTTCTTTTCCCGGCTCTGCCGAAACGGGGCACAAGTGGGCTGACGTCAGTCCCTGAGGGCGTGGCCTCTTCTGCTCTGTCTCTGCCTTTGCGAGTGGCCTGGCCCTTGGAGGCTTCCCTGGCTCCTCGCTCTTCGCTGCCAGCTGGACCCGATGCTCTTTTCATTCCTAGATGCTGAGTCAGTCCTGCGCGAGTTGGAGTGGAGTGAGGCGGGGAGTGGGGGTAATTCCGGGATCTTGGCTTTTTTATGGATATAATTTTATGCCTCCGAGATTCTCATGCCTATACTGAAGAATTTTTAAAAAATAAAATAAAAAAGAGGAAGAGGAGAAAAAAAAAAATTCCGCAGAGATCAACATCGAAAATATCTGACGTTGTATGCAATGTTCCATCCTGTGGACCACCCCCATCCCCCCCCCCCCCCAAAGGAAGAGGATGGAATGGGGGCAGGGCGGGTGTATGTGTGTTTTATTAGATTTTTTTTCTTTAGGGCTAAGCTTGTCTACACTTTCTCAGCATTAGTCAAACTCTAGGTTTCAGAAGACTAAATCCTCAAGCTTTTACTGATGGAGAGGTTGCTAAGGATCGGGGGTGGGGGGGAGGGAGCTAGGATTTGGTCAATGGGGACACGCAGATTTTTTCTGCAGAATAGACTGATTTGACTGATTTGAGGAGGAACTGAACCCAGAACCTAACCCTACCAAGTATCTCCCACTCCCATTTGTTTTCCCTTCAATGGAAAAAAAAAGTTATAGACAAATTTTGCTCATAATTTCATGAACTCCTTCTGCCCTTTCCTAAAGAAAAGGAAGAATTGGAGGGGCAGATAAACTTTCTTTTCAGTAATAGGGTGGGAGATTGTATTAATAATATAATATGATTTACATTTTATTGTTTATAATAATATAGTAGAGCTAAAAATAAAGGAATTTTAAGAACATTTCCCCCAATTATGTGTAAGACAATTTTAAACATTAAAAAAAAATGAGTTACAAATGCTCTTTCCCCTCAGCATAATACATGGAGAAGGCAAGCAGTTTGATATAGGTAACATATGCAATTATGCAGAACAGATTACCATATTAGTCATGTTGTGAAAGAAAACACATATTGTCTCTCCCCATGGGGTGGTGGTGGTGGAAACAACCCAAGAAAAATAAATAAAAAGTAAAACAAAAAGTATATAATATCAGTTCTTTTTTTTTTTTTTTTCTTTTTCTGAAGATAGCATTTTTCATTGTAAATCCTTTAGAATTGCCTTGGATCCCTATATTGCTGAGAATAGTTAAGTCATTCACAGTTGATAATTGTACATTACTGTCATTGTGCACAACGTTCTGGTTCTTTTTGCTTCACTTTGGATAGATTTATGTCTTTCCAGGTTTTTCCTGAAGCATCCTTCTCAGTCATTTCTTACAGCACAATAGTATCATTATTCAGGATCATATAAGGATCATATAGCACAATGTGTTCAGCCATTCCCAGTTGATGAACATCCCCTCAATTTCCAATTCTTTGCCACCAAAAAAAAAAAAAAAAAAAGAACCACTAGGAATTTTTTTACACACACACACACACACACACACACACACACACACACACACACACACACGTTTTTTTTCTTCCCCCCTCCAAGAACAATGTTTTTATAGATGTTTCTATATCAAATACTTATAATTTCCAAGCTATGTGAAAAGAAAATCTTTCAAAATAAAGATTTGCCTGAGCACATCAAAATTACATGAAAATAGGGGAAATATATCTCATTCCTTATTGACCTGTCTACTACTGAAGTTGCAGCAAGGATATTTCAGTAAGCCTATAGAAGATGAGCTTACATACTAATACTTTTATTATTTGTTATTTATTATCTATTTATTACTATTTATTATCATTCCAAAAGTTTATTTTATCCACCTGTGCAACAATTTATAGGACACTGAATATGAATTTTAAAAATAGCAGATTATTCCATTTCTGATTGTTATTATCTATGTTACTTTGGACAAGCCACTTAAACCTCCTGGGCCTCAGTTTCCATATCTGTAAAATGAAGGGGTTGGTCAAGATGGACTGTGGAAGTCATTTCCACCTGTAAGCCTAAAATTTTATGATTTTAGACAAATCACTTTCCCTTTATAGAGCTTTCATTTCCTCACCAGAAAAATGAAGGGATTTGGACAAGATAGATCTTTTCAGATAGGAGTGAGCCTTTGGTCAGCCTTTGATGTAGCCAGGTCTAGTGAGCTAAGGATCTGGGATGTCCTGGGAAATCCCCCTCTGAGTAGACCAAATAGCACATCCTCTGTTAGCTAGCATGTGGAAAGTCCAGGACCACTCCTGAGATCTGATCAGAAGGGAAATGAAAACTTGAGGAATCAAAGGTTAGAGGTTTTGTTGACATCTAACCCAAATATTGCTTCTTTTAAATTATTTATTTACGTTGTTCTAAGAAAGGTCTTTTCTAATTCTAACATGTTTGTGATTGTAGGAATGCCATCCAGTAGTCTGTCCCTGACCTATTTCCTCTGAGGCACATATATTGATACATGTATGTTGTGGTGGATGAGTGTGATTTGGTATGTCTGTGAAACCTAGCCTTTCAGTGATCCTACCCAAATCTAGGAAATAGCTCAGTGGCTAAAAGACAGGTTCTGGATTGAAAGGATAAGGTCAGAGCCAAGGATGAGTAGAGAGGCAAACTGACATTCATATAGTGTTTCAAGGTTTTACAGAGTACAATGTGTATATAAACTTTCAATTAACATTGGCACTAACCCTATAAAATAGGTATAACAAGGTATTAGCCTCTTCATTTTATGGATAAAGGAACTGATTGGCTACCAAAGTCCCAAGTCTTCTTGAGACCTCAGTTGGCAAATTTCTGTTAGGATATCCATACCCAGACCACCCCTCTCTTTTTACTCCTTTCTTTTTCTATTGGGAGACACTCTGTTTTCTAGAGTTAAGGCCCTGAACTTGGCATAACAACAGTCCTTTTTGGCTCACTTCCTGGATTATCTCAGAAACAGCAAAATCTCAGAATTGTTTTATACCAGCATCAGGTGGTCTTTGAGCTTAGACAAACACCAACAGTATCTATGTTCGGGTCCTGAAGCCCTTCTATGAATCAAACTTTTCTCATTGTTGCTGTTACTTTTTTATTGGCAGGGCTACAACTCACTGTTAACATTGGTCTTAAGTATTGAGATTTGTCTACAATGGGGTGGGTCTCCTACTAGACGCTTAGAATACATGTATCTAGTTTCTCTTCTCCAGTGGAATAAAGAAAATTATTAAGTAAATAACCACTGTTAGTTCTTTGGTTTCTTTTATTTTTAGAGTAAGTGTGATTTTGTTAATCTGTATTAGTTCTCTCTCTCTCTCTCTCTTTTTTTTTTTTTTAAAGTTAACCACAGTTGCAGAGCTGCTGTTGGTTGGGTTGGTCATTTGGTTAGGGTTGATAGTTCTCATGATGTTAAATTGCCTCTCACTTTGGGGGCTGGAAGGCTTTCAGATGAGTTCTAGTCTCTGGGAATTCATTCAGTCTCTGATCAACATCTTAGTAACCCCAGTGAGTGTCAGGGGAGGAGGGGAAAAGGGTTGGAATGGACAGGAAGCTGATGTAAAAATGTGGCAATTGGTAAGGTTGTTTCTGTTCATGGGCCAACTAATTGGGGAAGTTCCAGCTCCTTGTGATTGCTGTGTCATAGCTACAAATAAAACTCATAGAGAGAGAACCAAAGATTGGGGGTAAGAAAAGAGATAAAGGAAGAAACTGAATCTTTAGCAACTTTCTGGCTAATTGGATTCATTTATGAAGGATAAATCCTCTCTTCTCTCTTCTAACTCTAGCATCTTAGGCAGGTTGTAAGGCAGGAACCAGGAGCTTAGGAGACAGCTACTTATACTCTTCCTGAAAAGTGGACACAGTGCTGGCGATTTCACCATCTTCAAGACTATCTGGGAGATATGAATCCATCCAGACTTGATTTTTAAGGATGATTATCTGAGTATAATACATCAAGAGATTGTCCAATTACCACTTACTGGTTTCCTCAGGTCAAAAGTTAAGGGAATAGGAAGAAATAAGCATTGTTTTAATACTTTCTATGTGCCAAGTGTTCTGCTACGTACATGTAGATTTACAAATATTATCTTATTTGATTTTCACAACAACCTTGGGAGGTAGGTGCTATTATTATCCCCATTCTACAACTGAGAAAATGGAGGCAGACAGAGGATAAATGACTTGGCAAGGGTTCCATAGTTAGTAAGTATCTTAGACTGGACCTCATATAATTCAGATCTTCCTGACTTCAGACCTAGAGTTTTGTTCACTGAATCATCAACTACCTCTGTCTGTCTCTGACTAAGGCTTATTTTAAGTAGAGAAAACACTTATCCATATTCTCATTGGCTCCGACATTTTGGATTGGATAGATCTTGGAGATCTGGTATAGGCAGATTTGGAATTTTCAGGAAATTTGGGTCTGTGTAGTGAGTGGGTGAGTCATAGTTCTTGCCCTGTGGTGCCCAGGTCTGCTATGGGTATAAGCCCATTGTACTTCTTAGATGGGTAAGACTCCAGTGAAGCCCAAGGGAGGAGAAGAGGGAGCCCTGATTGGTGGGGAAGCTACTGCTTTCCTCAAATTTGAAGTAGTGGTCTTATGGCCAAGAGCCCTCTGAAATTTTCTTGGAGCACTCTCTCTCATGCACAGTCCATGTGTTCCAAACTGCCCTTCTTTCATTAGTCATACTACCTGATTCTATCAGTTGCTCTCCTCATCTTTATCGGAAGACTGTTACCTGTGCCCCACCCCAATTTCATCTCTCCTATCCCCTTCTTCATCTATCTTAGATGGGAAGCCAGCCAACGGCAGAGGCTGTACCTGTTTCTGCATGTTTTGGAGCCCAATACCCCACCCAGAGAGACAATTTTTGAAAAAGTTGTTCTAATCATGAGGACAGAGTGTCATTAACTGTAAGGTGTGACCTAGCAGACATCTTCCAGTGGTTTTGGGAAGAGAGATTAAGATAAGAGGTACTCTAGGATGACTGGTTAATTTCAACCACTTTCAAGAGGCACCTATTTTCCTGGCCAAAAGACTTCTTTTCTATTCCTTGAGCCAAGTAGCCGTGGCTGGTTACAATGAAGCCTAGCCAGCTACCTCTAGTCTTTTCCTAGTCTCATCATGGAACACGCTTGACTACTCTCTTCTAGCACTGTGTAGTACTGACTGGCTGGACTTTCTGGAATCCCTGACCTGGGGAAAAAAAGAATAAAAAACCAGGGGTCATCATATCCATTCCCCTAATTTTAGGATAAAACTCTTTCCAAGCTTTATTAAAGAATCATTTCTCTTTTAGTGGAATTGGAGAAGAAATATAAGAAATTATAACTAGAAATTAGTTGAGGAAGTTGAAGGAGGATGAAAATGGTTGAGGGAGGAGGGACGCTTCTCAAGTGTACTGAAATGTCTTAAAATTTAGAAGAAAATGAAAGTTAGAGAGATCAAGGACTCATTCAGAAATTGATAACTTCACACTCCCTCAACTTGTTCATAAAGTTGTGGCTTCCTGATCTTTTGGAGAAAACACCTATCTAATTGTCCCTTCACAATTTCTGTGAAACTCATTGAGTGTCTCAGTTAACCTTTGGATGATCCTCTCAAGAGCCAGTCCACTTTAGAACTTTTGGAAACAGAGTTTTCTTCCTCTACAACTTCTCCTGATCATTTGAAGCTGTTGCTCATAGCTGGAATAGTGGAAAGAGTCTTGAATTTGAAATGGAAAGCAAGGGGTTCTGATCCCAGCGATGTCACCTATGTGAGCATGTAAGTCACTTTATGCCACTTGGTTTCAATTTATTAAGTGCTTACTCTTCTTACCTGTGAAATGAGTGGTTAGATCAGGGGTTCTTATTTTATAACATGGACTTCCTTTGGCAGTCTGAAGTCTATGGATGCTTTCTCAGAACAATTGTTTTAAATGCATAAAATAATAAAAAACCCCACAAAACTACAAAAGAAATCAAATTAGTAGTGTGTTTCCATCAAAGTTCCTAGACTCCCTAAAAATTATTCATGGATCCTTTGGGAGGTTTGTGAACCACAGACTAGGGAAATTCCTAGTTTAGATGATATATAAAGTCTGTTTTAGTTCTAAAATTTACTGATCCTGAGTTGGTGGATATAGGGGTTCCCTCTTACTTATCCTCAGCTCTTACCTTGTCTCTTAAAATAAGCCATAGTAACAGGAACCATATTCTCAGTCAATTTAATAAATAGTGTAAAAAAACAATTTTTTGTTATAAGTCAATTCAACAGATTTATTTAATGCCTACTGTGTATAGAACATTTTATTAAAAGCTGGAAATGAGGAGGTTTCTGGGAAGATAGAGGAGTGGGTTAGAAAAGGTACTTCAGATTTTCTTCAAACAAAATGAAATTACACCTCCGGAAGAATGTAGATCAGGAAAAATTAAATAAAACTATACTACAGGTGTTCTCCTGGGACAACCCAAGAAGACCCTAGAAGAAAGACTTAGGAGGAAGGTACAACTTGTTTGAAATATAAGCAATTTAAAAGTTTAGTAGGCAAGGTCTGCTGCAAGCAGGGAGCCTTGGTGCTAGTTGGTTTCAGAGGTTAGCCCCAACCAGAACCATAGGAATTTTCACTTCCTGGATAATAAGGAGAGTTTGTGGTTTTAGTCCAGGGAGATTGAGGCAACCTCTGTTGATAAGGAATGCCAGGCCCAGCTGTGCTACTGAGATACCACCCTGGGGGAGAAAGAACCAGCCTACGCCCAATGAAGACAGAAGCTGTTGTCTTCGGGTGCTCATAGGAGGGTGGAGCTCTTGATTTTAGGTTCCAGGCCAGAGGGGAGAACTGAAATGAAGTCAGAGGCATCATCCCTCCACCCCTTCCTCCGCAGAACTAGAGGTGATTCCATAAATAATTTCTCATTTTGAAAAAATGAGCAGGCAAAGAAGAAAGAACCCAACCATAGAAAGGTACTATAAGAATATGGAAGACAGGCATTCATCTTCAGAGGAGGATACTGAAATATATAAAAAGCTTCTTCTACCCCAAAGAGTAACATTAAATGGTTACTTGTCCTAAAAGTACTTATAAAAGAACTCAAAAAAGATTTAAATAAAATGAGAGAGATGGAGGAAAAACTTTTTAAAAATTCAAGAAAAACAAGATTATTTAAAAAAGGTCAACCAATTAGAAAAAGAAATCCAGAATGTTAAAGAAGAAAATGATTCTTTGAAAAGGGGGAAGCCTGTGATAACCGTGTTAGCATCCTGAATACCTTAGAATCAACTGGAGTCAGGATAAACAAAAGTCCTTGGTCTTTATTCTTGGTCTTCAGCAGTAGAAGTCAAGGGGATGGACGAAGGATCTCCGCAACTTCATCTCTTCCTCTCCCACCCAGAAGTGACACTGGCTAGTCTTATTCCATCCCCTAGTCCCTCCTACAATTCTCTGTATACACCAAATGATTGGGTCAGCACAGGATAGTGGGAAGGGCCATTTTCTAAGCATGTTCTTTTAGAGTATTGTCCAATCAGTAATTAGCGTTAAGTACTTGATTGTCCAACCTGAGTGCATTAACTCAAGAGTTTCAGCCCTTTACATCTCCTGCTTTCTTTTGTTTTAGGACACAGGTGGTCATGCCATCCCTGACTTCTCAGGAAAGGAAGTGAAAACACCGAAATGGAGGTGATCATGCCCCCCCCCCCCAACTTCTCAGGAGGGGAGGTGAAAGCACAAAAAGGAGATGATTATGTCCTCCCTGACATCTCAGGAAGGGAGATGAAAAACACCAAAGAGAAGTGAGGATGGCTGGCAGATCTCTTGGCTGAAGGGTCTTATTAAAAACAGGTATGCACAAACCCATCAGCATGGGAGGTATTACATAAGCACATAGCAATAATGTACAAGCTATTAGTGGTGACTCTCCCCACAGCCAGTGCAGGCTCAATGTGGTGTAACAAACATGAATTCTACATGCAAGTAGTGATATAACAAACAATATAAATCTACATGGTCTTGTGAAAGATTTCCAGAAGTCCTAGGAGGGTATGTAAATAACAATCACACACATGCCTTCTTCAGCAGCCAAGAGATAGTCCAAAACCAATCTATTGTCCACTGCTTCACAATGCAAAATTTTGAAGTCCTGCAATAATCTTTTTATGTGTTAGGGAATCCAATGATTCCTACAGATTTTGAAGTCCTGTAACAGTTTTATCATTTCTCAGAAAATCCAATGATTCCTGAGGGTTTTCAAGTCCTACAACAATCTTATCATGTCTCAGAGAATCCAATGATTCCTGAGTGTTTTGAAATCCTACAATAACCTTATCATGTCTCAGGGATTTCAATGATTCCTGAGGATCTTGAAGTCCAACAATTTTTTATGTCCATGAGTCAAATGCCATAACTGCCAGGCTCTTTCAGTGGTGGGCACAGTCAGCAATGGAATCACCCAATGTTTCTTGGGTCTTCTCCTTCATTTCCAGGGTCGGCTCCATCTCCCTCCAATGGACAAAGCGAATATGGCTCGTTGGTACCCATCTGATTCCTTCTCCATCTGTAGAGATACAAGCAAACCCTCTCCCCCAACCAATTAACCTATATGGTCCCTTCCATTTACCACTTTCTGGGTCTCTCCTGGCAATTATCTAAGATAGTGGAGCTGCTCACACTGGACACTGCCCTTCCAGTGGGTTATAAAACCTGTCTGCTGGAGCCAATGCATCTTTGTCAAAAATCAAGGAGTTAATAGTATAAAGAGCTAGATCTAGAAGTTCTCTAGGGTTACCTGTGGCTCCCTCTTTCTTTTGTTTTTGGAGGAGTGTCTTAATGTCTCTGTTTCTTCTCTTTACTATTGCCTGTCCTTGAGGATTAAAAGTATGCCAGTGGTGTGTAAAATCTTATACTGTGCACAAAAGTGTGCCAAATGTTTAGAAGTATATGCGGGTCCATTGTCTGTTTTTATTGCTTGTGGCACACCCATAATTGCAAATGCTTGTGTAAGGAATTCAGTGACCACTCGGGCTGACTCTTTTGTTGCTGGTATTGCAAAAGTGAATCCTGAAAAAGTGTCTACTACAACATGGATAAAAGACAGACAACCAAAAGATTTATAATGGGTCACATCCATTTGCCGAATTTTATTAGATCTCAAACCACGAGGGTTCTTCCCTGGAGGGAGTGTAGGAGCATGGAAAGGAAGGCAAACTGTACAGGCTTTTACTATGTTCCTAGCTTCCTCTCTTGTTATTCCAAATTGTAAACGTAAAGCTCGACAGCCTGATGATATTTAAAATGAGATTCTTGGGCTTCTTGAAATAAAGGAGTATTGGCCCACATGGTAAGAAGGCTATCTGCCTTTGAATTACCATTAAAAATAGGATCTGGAAGTCCACTATGAGAGTGGACATGCAAGATATAGATCTTACCTGGATGCTTTCTCACTTGCTCTTGAAGTTCCTTAAAGGGCTGATGTATATTGGAGGCTACAAATTTTATTTGGGCTGTGGCAATTCTTTGTACCACACCTACTGAATAGGCTGAATCAGATATTATATTTATATCTCCTGGATAATAAGTAAAAGCTAGAATGATTGCATACAATTCATTCTTCTGAGTGGACTGAAAAGGAGTTCTGACTACTCTCTTTATAGTTAAGTCACAAGAGTATACCGCACAAATATTATGTTTGGATGCATCTTTAAAAATATTGGTTCTTTAAGTTCTTTAAGAAGAAGTTTAAAATCCTTTTCTTCAAGAATCCATCGCCAATTATGTAACAGTCTGGTTATCTTTAATGGAGACCCATATGTAAAATTTGGAGCTGCATCCAATAAAATTTGCCACTCTGGGCAGTTTCACAGCATACATTAATTTGTGCATTAGTATAAAAGCTGTATATCTTGTCAAATCTTATCCCAGATAATTGTACTGCTTGCTTAATGGCCTTTAATAAAATCCTAGCCACAAGCACTGGGTAAGGAGTAAGGCTTTGTTTTAGTTGTGCTGGGAGGTTCACCTACTCTATCACACTGTCTCCTTGATGAAGGACTGCTGTGGGTGCCTCTTTTGTAGCAAAAATGATATTTCCAAGGGTTTTTGAGTGACTCTTTCAACCACATTAGATAAAGCCAATTCAACTTCTCTCAAATCCTCTTGAGCTTCTTTTGTAAGTAAGTTTAAAGCACTGTCTCCCCTTAAAATTTCATATAATGGTTGCAATTGACAGGTAGTCAAGCCTAACACTGGACGCATTCATAGAATATCTCCTATCAATTTCTGAAAATCATTTAAGGTGTTTGGCTTCTCTGTTCTTAAGGAGAGTTTTTGTACTGTAAGCACCTTAGGATATACTTCATATCCTAAATATTGAAAAGGAGCATGTCTTTGAATTTTTTCTTGAGCCATGTGCAATTTATATTTCTTTAGTGTTTCCATGGTCTTTTGTAGACATGCTTCTAACATTTGTTCCTCAGGTGCACATCCCAATATATCTTCCATGTAATGTAATAACATTACTTTTGGAAGTGCTTTTCTTACTGGAGTAAGAGCAGCAGCAGCATACATTTTACACATAGTAGGGCTGTTTTTCATTCCCTGTAGCAAAACTGTCCATTCATATCTTTTATAAGGCTCAGCTAAGTTAGCTCTGGGCACTTAAAAGGCAAATCTTTTCATATCTTCCTTATCTAGAGGGATAGAATAGAAACAATCCTTAATGTCTATAACCCAAAGAGGCCATTCTCTAGGCAATTGAGTAGGAGATGGAAGTCCAGGATGAAGAGTTCCCATAGTTTCCATCTGTTCATTTACCTTTCTTAAATCAGTCAATATCCTCCATTTTTCAGATTTCTTTCTTACAACAAATACTGGGGAATTCCAAGGACTTAGAGAAGGCTGTAAGTGTCCCTGGTCAAATTGTTCCTGTACTATGTCTAATGAGGCCTGAATTTTATCACTACCTAAGGGCCACTGTTCTATCCACACTGGTGTATCAGTTTTCCATTAGATAGGAACAGATGAAAGTATTGGCAGGCCTTCAACAGCAGTCCTGCCTAACAAACTGAAGTAATCATTTTTATTCTATTATTGTAAAATGTCTCTTCCCCACAGATTGATGGGCATTTTACTCCTATGAAAGGAGTAAAAACTCCTGTTTCACCTTCAAGTATCCATCTCAAAGCACTAACTTCAGCGCTATTGATCCTCCTATGCCAGACATGTAGGTGTCTGCCTTAATCTTTGGCCAGTAACTGGGCCAGTTGGCACCTCTAATGACTGTATGATCTGCACCTGTGTCTACCAATGCTTCTAGTGGTATGCCATTAGTGAGCATAGGTTGGTAGCTGTCACAGTTTAGAATCAGTCAGAGTCAGGATAAGCAAAAGTCCTTGGTCTTTATTTTTGGTCTTTAGTGTTAGAAGTCAAGGGGATGGATGAAGGATCTCCACAATATCTCCTCTTTGACTCCTGCCCAGAAGTGACTCTGACTAGTCTTACTCTACCTCCTACAGTTTTCTGTATACACCAAATGATTGGGCCAGTACAGGTTAGTGGGAAGGGCCACTTTCCAAGCATATTCTTATATTGTCCAATTGGCAATCAGTCTCAAGTGCTTGACTGTCCAACCTCAGTGCATTAACTCAAGAGTTTCAGCCCTTTACAGAAGCCAATGAAATTATGAGACCAAGAAATAACACAAAATATAAATATAAAGAATGAAAAAATAGAACAGAATGTGAAACAAGAAACTCTGAAGAACAGATCAAGCAGAGAAAACATAAGAATAATTGGACTACTTGAAAGCTATTATCCAAAAAAAAAGAAACAATGCAATAACACAAGAAATAATAATAAAAAATTATTCTGAAATGATAGAGCAGGAGAGGAAAGTAAAGATAGAAAAAAATCCACTGATCATCACCTCAAAGAGATCCTACAAGGAAAACATATAGGAAACATCATTGATAAATTTCAAAGCCCCTATACTAAACAAAATTTTACAAGCAGCAACAAGAACAATTCAAATATACTAATCTATAATTCGAATTGTACAGGATTTTCTTAGCAGCTGCAATATAGAAATAAAGGTTTTAGAATACTATATGTTGATAATAAAAAACTGAAAATATTATGTCCAGCAAAATTAAATATAATAATAAATGAAAAAAGGACATTCAATGAACTGTCAAATTTTCAGGATTTTATCTCAAGTAAATCTGAACTCAATAGAAAATTTAACATATGAGTCAATATCAAAGACTAATTTCAAAGGACTCAATAAGGAGAAACTATTTATGTTTTATACATGGAAGTATAAGCCAGAATGATTTCATGAACTGAATTTTAAAAGACAGTAGTAATCCAGCAATTGAAGATGGGGAAGGTGTGATATTATAGATATAAGAAACATGAATTAAATTTTTGAGGCAGAAAAGCTCTGGATTTCCCCTGGATTCAGGGGAAAGAGTTCTCAGTCCATTTTGGTTGGTAACTGAAACATAAAAGAGAATATGAAATCAAGATCAAAAGGGAAGGTGGTGAGGGGCAATTAGGTGGTGCAATAGGTAGAGCACCAGTCAGGAGGATCTGAGTTTACATCTGGCCTCAGATACTTGTTACTTACTAGCTATGTGAGACTGGGCAAGTCACTTAACCTCTAAAAAAAAGTAAAGTGATGCCAGATTGTAGAAAGGCTTGAATGTCAAGCAAAGAAATGTTAACTTTAGTTTATAGGCAATAGAAAGTCACTGAAGATTTTTGAGATGAGGAATGGCATAACCTTATGTTTGGGAAAAGTGAGACTGGCAATAATTTGAAATTATATTGAAAAGACTGGATTGGAAAAATAAGAGAATGGAGGTGAAAAATCCTATCATGAGCTTTTACAATACTATAAGCAGGTGGTAAGAGGCAATGACCCTGAGGCAGCTAAGTGTAGCAATAGGTAGCACTCTGTGTTTAGTTACGAAGATGTAAATTTAATTCTAGCTTCCAACATTTATAGATGTGTGATTTTGCAAATCACTCAACCTCTGTCTGCCTTAGTTTCTTCATTTATAAAACAGAGATAACAACATTTACCTCACATAGTTTTTGTGAGGCTCAAATCAGATAATATTTGTAAATTGCTTAGCACAGAGCAGGGTCCTTAACTATCCTGTATAGTAGAGCAGTAGAAAGAAGTGGTATTGGATGTTAGATATGTTGAATTTTAGTAGTGAGGGAGAAAGAAGAATCAAAAGTTATGAACTCAGTAGCTGGAATGAATGATCATGTAATTATAAATTCAAAAAGGGAAGCACGTTTTGGGGAAAATATATTCCCGGTTTTGTATTTATTAAACTTGAGCTGTTGGTAGGTTCTCCAGTTGGAGATGTCTTCTGGGTAGGTGAACACAAAGGTCTGTCAGAAAGAGGATGAAATGCTTAAGAGGAAGACAGAAGGAACAATTATGTATAATTGTATAATATAAGAAGTATAATTGTATAATATAAGAAGTAAGATTGTAGGATTTCTGAAGCCAAAGCCAGGCAAGAGCATTTGGTGGGAGGGAGAAAATTATCAGTGTAAAATGCTGCAAAAGGCGGTGGAGGGAGAGAGCATTGGATTTGGTTATTAGGTGGTTATTAGTGACTTTTGAAAGAGCAGTTGTTTAGAAAACATTATCTTTACTCACATCCTCTTCTGTCTCACTCAACACCCACTCAACCCCTTGTAATCTGACTTCTGACCGCACCACTGTGGAAAATGTTTTCTCACTGATCATCTCTTAACTGCTAAATCCAATGGCCATTTCTCAGGCTTCAGCTTCTGTGACCAAATTCTCTGTCACTTTTTTAATTCTCTCACTCGATTACTTTCAATTTATTCTGTATGTGGCTTGTTTGTATATAGTTGTTTGTATGTTATCTTCTCTGTAAACTTCTTGAGGAAAGGGGCTGTCTTTTTCTGATCTTTCTCCTTTAGAGCTTAGCACAATGCCTGGCAAATAGTTGGTACTTAATAACTGTTTATTAACTGACTATCATCCTTTCATCTTCATAATCTTTCATAATGATGCTCCTCTTCTCTGTCTTATTGATTCTTCTCAGTTTCCTTTACTGGATCATCTTCCAAGTACAATCTCTTCTCCCCTCCTCCTTCCTAAGGCACAGGGTTCTATCTTGGTTCTCCTCTCCCTACAATTCTCTCCTTTGGTGATTACATCTGTTCCTATAGAGTCAATAATTATCTCTTTTCAGAATGGATCTTTTAAAATTCAAGTTCTATAGCTTGCTGGAGATCTCTACCCAGAAATTTATTTAGCATTTCAAACTCAACATATCTATGCTCTCTCTCACAAGCTCATCCCTCTTCCAATCTTTTTTACATATTTTAAGATTAATATAGTGTCACCTCTTGTTTACTTCTACTCCTTGAAATCCACTTAAATTTGACAGTTGCCAAATCTTGCTGATCTAACTCTATGATTTTTTTTTCATCTCTCCACTTCCTTCCACTCACATAACTGCCAGTGGATTATGGCAACAGAACCCCTAACTGATCTTGCTGCCTGAAGTCTTCCCTTTTTACATATCTGCCAAAATGGTGTTATTAAAACATAGATATGGTGTCACTCTTATCTCAAGAAGTTTCAATTTACCTTTTCAGCCTCATTTTCTAATATTTTTCTTCACACAATGTTGTCTGAATTCATCAAAGAAGGGAGATGTTACCTCTATGCATTTTCAAGAATTGTGCCCTATGTATGATCTTTCAGAATTCACATAGTCCTTAAATCCACATGTTAGAAACACACTTGACACTGACAATCAGATATTAGGAAAATTTATTCAAGAAGAATCTAAAGGAATTGTCTTATTATTTCTGGCCAGATAGCGGGCTCTGCTCCTGTTCAGGAAGAGGGAGCCCTGAGCACATTTATACTTGTTAGTTTGGCTCAGTCCCTCCTTCAGAGATTGGATTGGCTGGTTCCCTTCAGGTTACAAGCTTTCTGGTATGCCCACTATATAATTCCCCCTAAATATATATAAGCATGACCCCCCCCTCCCCATCACACATCCCATGTTTTAGGTCTGTGTACAGCTAGGCCACCTTCATTTGCATTTTTTCATTAATTCCCTTGACCTCTTGTTATTCCAGATGAACTATGTTATTATTTTTTCTAGATCTGTAAAGTAATTTCTTGGGAACTTTATTGGTATGACACTGAACTGTAGCCTCCTAAATTCCATTCTGAATATCTTGAATAAAATGATTTGGATAATATATTAATAAAAACCCTATAAACACAGTCTCTGAGGGTTGGGGTATGGAGTGTGTTTTGGGCAAAAGAGGACTACATTTGGAAAGGCTACTTAGGAATCCTGATGCCTACTGCTGGTCACTTGTCCTCTGGAAATTATTCCTATCATTCTCTCTATCAACAATCATCAAACTTCTACTATGTTCTTGGAACTGTGCTAAATTCTGAAGATACAAAGAAAAACAAAAACATGGTCTCTGCCCTTAAGGAGCTCACATTCTAATAGAGAAGACAAAATGCAAATCATTATGAGAACATAAGATATATATATATATATATGTATATATATATAATACATATATATATATCTATCTGTATAGTGAAAGTGGAAGTACTCTCAGAGGAAGGACACTAATGGTGGGACAAGGGAATAGAATTTGTGCTGAGCTTGAAGAAAGTTTGGATAATCAGGAAGCAGCAATGTAAGCAAAGGGATTTTAGGCATATGAGATAGTCAGTAAAAAGAGAGAATTGGGAAATGGGAATATTGTATGTGATGGCCACAAGGCCAATGTCTCTGAATCATAGACTGCATAGAGAGAAGTAAGTGTAGGAAGACCGGAAAGGAAGGAAAAGACCAGATTTAAAAAATATTTAAAAGCCAAACAGAGGGTTTTTTTTTAAATTTCCATTGAAACTTATTGAGTATAAGCATGTAGGGATGTGTGACGTGATGAGTTTGAGGAGGAACTGAAGATGACTCTGAGCTGAGGGAACAGGGAGAATTATGATGCCCTTAAACAGTAATAAGGAAAATGGGAAGAGGAGAGGATTTGGTGGAAATTCTATTTTGGAAATAATTGAATTTAAGAGGTCTATAGGATATCCAGTCTGAGATGTCTAATAGGCACTTGATAATATGAGACTGGAACTCAGTAGGGAGGTTAGGACTAGAGATAGATCTGAGAATCTTCTCCATAAAGATAATAATTGAATCTATGAGAGCTAATGAAATAATCATATGATAACATATAGAGAAAGAAGAGGAGAGGACCAAGGATATTCCTTTGGGGAACATCTACTGTTGATATATATATATATATATATATATATATATATATGTATATATATATATATATATATATACATATATATATATATATATATATACATATATATATATATATATATATATATATATATATATAACTAAAATGAAGATGTAGCAAAGAAAGCTGAGAAGAAGTCATATAGGTAGCAGAAGCCAGGCAAAAACAGAGTCAAGAAAACCTGGAGAGGAAAGTGTATTTAAGAAAAGAAGGTGATTGACAGTGTCAAAGGCAATATAGAGGACAAGACGGATGGGGGCTAAAAAAAGGCCATCAGAGTCAGAAATTAAAAGATAATTGGTCCAAGGAAATCTCAGTAATTTTGGATAGAAAACGCCATCTGCATCAAGAAAGAGAATTATAGAGATTGAATATAAATCAACACATGTTATGTTCACTTTTTTTTTCTGTTTTTTCTCTCTCTTGTGGTTTTTCCATTTTGTTCTGATTTTTCTCTCTCAACATAACTCATAAAGAAATGGGTATTAAAACGTTAATATACTTGTTTAATCAGAAAAATAAAACATCTAATAAAGAAAATATTCATTGGTAACTGGGTAATTTCAGTTAAATGGTGGTGGCATTAGAAGGCAGACTGCAAAGGGAGAGATTAAAGAAGAGAAAGAGAGAGGAGAGAGAATAGAATCCAAGATTATCTATCTATCTATCTATCTATCTATCTATCTATCTATCTATCTATCTATCTATCTATCTATTTTGGAAGAGAGAAGAGCCGCCTTTTTGTGTGAGATGGAGATAAAGGAAAGGATCTGAGATTAGGAACAGGGGAGAGAGAGAGTTTTCAAAGTATGATTTCAAATCCTTTAGTAAAACATAAGGCAAGGTACTAAGATAAGGCAGTGGAATAAGGGGGAGGAGTATAGAGATTTGGATTAGCTTCTGTGGTGAGTGGCATAGAATTGTCTTGCTACAGCAGGGATCCAGTTGAGATTATAACATATAAATTTTTTAGTGGAGCCAGTCTGAACAATTTCCTGATTTTCTCTAGGTTTTTTTCAGTACTGCATGAATTGGAATGGAGACACTGGATTATGGGAGAAATACAAGCTTAGGACTTGGCAAGGCACGATCATTGATAAGGATGAAGGGGCAAAGTTCTAAAGTACAATAGACAATTCATATTGTGAGACTGGAACTCAGGAGAGAGGTTAGGTCTGAAGACAGATCTGAGAATCTTCTCCATAAAGATGATAATTGAACTATGAGTATAAAATTGAAACAATTCACCAAGGATTCAGTCAGGGAAAAATGGAGAATGGTAAGGTAAAGGAGTGGGTGATGGAAAATGAACAAGTTAAGTAACTAGGAGGCTAGAATGTTTTTGGGAAACATCAAAATGCAGGTAGAAATCCCCTAATATGAGGTCAGAAGTTGGAGAGGAAGTCTGTGAGTGAGGCATTATTCTTATTGGGTAAGAAGGATGTGTTGGAGGCTAGTAGATAGCAGCCATGAGATTGATTGGGTGGTAAATTTGATTGATTGTATCTTACTCAGTATTGGTGATAGAGAACTTAGAAGTGGAAATGGGAAACAAGGAATGCTCCAATTTCCTTATTATGAATAGTAGGTCTAAGAGTATGAATGAAAAGTGCAACTGGTCATGGAAAGGGCTGCCAAGGAAGCCATGTTGGCAAGAAAAGGAATGGTCTCAACAAGAGCTAGAACTTGGGGGGAATAGAGAAGGAAAAGCTTTAATACGAAAGCAAATTGAGAGTACAGTAGAACAGAAAAGTAGATCTGGATTGGAATATATTGAAGGTAAGGAAGTGAGCAGTAGGGGATGGGGAATGCCTTTGTATAATGGCAGATGGGATTTGGAATTGCTAAAAGAGTATGATAGGGTAGGAATAGGCTAATCATGAGAAAAGAGTCCAGGAAGATTATCTGTAGATGGAGAGACATGTGTTTAGTCTGTTTCCTGTGATGCCAGATCTTGTGGCCAAAAATGATGTATTGTGTGGGGCTCATGAAGCCTGACATAGGAGGCAGGAGCAGGGAAATTTATGGCCTGGGAAAAACTGGCAATCTGTGTTTGGTCTGATCTCTGTATAGAGAAGTCAGTGGGACAGAGATAGAGGTTAGAGGCAGGTAGCCTGAATCAGGGTTAGGACAGGGGCTCTCTGAGAAGTCACAGGCATGATGGGAGAATTCGAGTATACTTGGCTGGTACAATTCAGATAGTCCTATATTGGTTGGATCTGAAACACTGCTGCATCCTTGTATACTCCTCACTGTGTGACCCATAAAACAAAACAAGTTTAGATTTATGTGATTCCCCCATAAACATCTTTCAGTCACCTCATGTAAAGGGCTGAAACTCTTGAGTTAATGCACTGAGGTTGGAACAGTCAAGCACTTAAGGCTAATTACTGATTGGACAATACTCTTTAAGAATATGCTTGGAAAATGGCCCTTCCCACTGTCCTGTGCTGGCCCAATCATTTGGTGTATACAGAGAATTGTGGGAGGGACTAGGAGGTGCAGGGAGACTAGCCAGGGTCACTTCTGGGTGGAGAGGAAGAGGTGAGGTCTTGGAGATCCTACACGGCCATTCCCTTCACTTCTACTGCTAAAGACCAAGAATAAAGAATAAGGACTTTTGCTTATCCTGACGCTGGAAATGGGGAACTCAGGTATCCAGGTGCTAACTCGATCATCACAACCTCAAATGACAATTCAACACTAGGAAGATCCAGGCCCCTAATTATAATAATCAATATGGATGTAGAACTTTACATATATCATGAGGGATCATTATATCCATTTTATAGAGGGGGAAACTGAGGATCACATTTGTCTATACCCACAGAGTTAGTAAGTGTCAGAGTTGTATTTGAACACTGGGCTCTCTGGTATTTGAATACAATATTCTAGCCATTATGTCAAGTTTCCTTTTTAAACCATGTACACTTTTTTGCATTTTAAAAATATTTCATTTTATATAAGTGATACAATGTGAAATTTATTATTTTTATTTTTTCTTACTAATATATATTCTTTATTCACTGACTTTCTAGCCTTTTTCTTTTCTTTTTTTTTTTTTTTTTACAATTTTATTAAAACTTTTTATTTACAAAACATATGCATGGGTAATTTTTCAACATTGACCCTTGCAAAACTTTCTGTTCCAAATTTTCCCCTCCTTCCCCCCAGCCCCTCCCCTAGGTGGCAGGCAATCATGGATACTTTTCTTAACCTCAATCATCTTTTAATGCTTGTGCTGTCAGTCCATTTGAGTAGCTTTTTTATCTCTTCAAACATCCTACATTCCTCATGGCCAGAACCCTGTCCACACAGAAACTACCAGTGAGACACCAAAAGGTCCCACCTGAATGGGCTTAGGAGCTTCCCCTAAGATAGCCTCCCTTCCTGAACCCTGCCCACTTAAGTGTCCCAGTGGATAAATTACAGGATAGAGTCAGAAAGACTGATTTTTAAATCCTGTCTTGTACATTTACTTGTTTTGTGACCCTTTACATCGCTATTGCCTCAGTTTCCTAATCTATAGAATGGGAATAATAACAGCATCTACCTCATAGGCTTATTACGAAAATCAAATGAGTTAATATTTGTAAAGAGCTTTAAAACTTTAAAGGGTTATATAAATATTAGTAATGACAAGATGCTAATAATAATGATGATGATTTATTCTTCCCAACAGTATACCCAAAGACTAAGTTGACTTTGCCACCAGCTCTGTCTCTACTCAAGACTACTAGGCTATTCTGTCTTCCCTTTAGCTTAACTCCCCTGGATGTGTGAATTCTCTCAATTCATTTGAGTTCTCTGAGAGTAGGGACTGTCTGACTTTCTATCTACATTTCCAGAATCTTGAAAAGTACATAGTAAGCATTTAATAAATGTTTTTCTAGAGGTGGAGCCAAGGCGGCAGCCTGGGCTTTCCCCCAAACCCCTCTGAATACTTTTAAATAATGCCATAAAACAATTCCTGGAGTGGCAGAACCCACAAAAAGACAGATTGAAATAAATTTCCAGTCAGACAACTTAGAAGGCTTACTGAAAAGATCTGTCACACCAGGGTGTGCCTCTCATAGACCAAGGTCCTAGCAAATCAGGACTTGGCAAGGCATGATCATTGATAAGGATGAAGGGGCAAAGTATAGCAGTCTTTGGGAGCCACTGAATCATCATCATCAGCTGTTGTTGTTGCTACTTTCAGAGCCCTCAACCAGAGATGGTAAAGGAATCAAACAGTTGATCAGAAGGAAATTATGGGGTCTCTTTGCTAGTTCTGAGACAGGTCTCTGTCGCTTCGCCCACATTTGGATTTGAGTCACAATCTTGGGTAGAAGTCCCAGAATGAGAAGGAACACTAGCTCCAGAGCTTGCAGCCACAATGAAGAGGGAACCCTTCTCACACCAGGACAGAAAGGAGTGATTGTGGTCACTCATAGATCAGAGCACCTTAGGTCATACCACCTTGGAAGAACTGAAAATTTATAGGTATTTATAGTATCTCTGAAAATAGCTGCACAAAATCCTGAAGCTTAGGAATGTGTCCTCCACCCAAAGCCCCCAAGAAAAACATAAATTGGTCTTAGGCCATGGAAGAGATCAAAAAAGGATTTTAAAAAAGCAAGTAAGAGAAGTAGAAGGAGAATTGGGAAGAAAAATAAGAATGATGCAAGAAAAGTCAAAGATCCTATATCCAAAACCTCCAAGGAAAATTGGGGGAAAATGAGAATTTAATCCTGTAGGGGGGAAATGGATATTCAAAGAAATAGAAGACTTTCAAATATTCTTAAAAAAACAAGATAATTATTTACACAGTATTTTATTTCCTTCTCTCCATTACATGTCAATAAAATTTCTAGCATTCATTATTTTTACAAGGTTTTGAGCTCCAAAATTTTCTCCCTTCCCTCTTCTGAAGATGGTAGGCAATTTGATATAGCTTATACATTTGCTATCATGTAAAATGTATTTTCATTTTAGTCAGTTGTGAAGAAGAAACAGATCAAAAGGGAAGAAACCACAAGAAAGAATAAAGTAAATGAAAAAATGCTTTGATATATATTCAGAGTCTATCATTTATTTGGATATGGATAGCATTTTCCTTCATGAGTCCTTTGTACTTGTCTTGGATCATTTTGTCACTGACAAGAATTTAGTTAATCATAGTTAATCATCACACATCATTACTGATACTGTGTACAATGTTTTTTTATTTCTGCTCATTTTGTACAAGCCTTTCCAGGTTTTTAATTTTTTTTTGAAATCTACCTATCCATCATTTCCTGTTGCACAATAGTATTCCATTATATTCATATATGACATCTTGTTAAGCTATTCCCCAACTAATGGGCATCCTCTCAATTTCTAATATTTTGCCTCCATGAAAAGGCCTGCTATATTACATATGTAAGTTCTTTCCCTTTTCTTTTGATCTCTTTGGGATATAGACCTAGTAGTGGTAATGCTAGGCTAAATGTACACACAGTTTTGTTTCCCTTTGAACAGAGTTCCAAATTGTTCTCCAAAATGTTTGGATCAGTTCATAACTTTACCAGCAGTGCATTAGTGTTCAAATTTTCCCACATCTTCCTAGAATTTATCACTCTTCTTTTTTTCTTTTTGTAAAATTAGCCAATCTGACAGATGCAATGTGGTATCTGAGAATTATTTTAATTTAATCTGCATTCAGTCTCCATAGTTCTTCCTCTGGATGCAGATGGCAGTTTCCATCCCAAGTCTATTGGAATTGTCTTGGATCACTGCATGGCTGAGAAGAGCTAATTGATCATCACACAATCTTGCTGTTATTGTGTTCTCCTGGTTCTGCTCACATCACTCAGCATCAGTTCATCAGTTTCATCAGTGAAAAGTCTTTTCACGCTTTTCTGAAATCAGCCTGCTCATCCTTTCTTATAGAACAATAATATTCCATTCCATTCATATAACATAACTATTCAGCCATTCCCCAGTTGATGGGCATTGACTCAGTTTCCAGTTTCTGGCCACTACAAAGAGGGCTGCCACAAACATTTTTGCACATGTGGATCCCTTTCCCTCCTTTAAGATATCTTTGAGATATAGACCTAGTAGTGGCACTGCTGAATCAAAGGGGTATGTACAGTTTTATAGTCTTTTGGGCATAATTTCAAATTTGTTCTCTAGAATGACTGGATCAGTTCACAACTCCATCAACAATACATTAATGTCCCAGTTTTTCCAACACTCCTCTCCAATATTTGTTATTAGCTTTTCTTGTCATCTTTATTTGTACTATTATTGATATAATTTTTAAGAATTGCAAGTATCACTTTCCTTTGCATGGATGTAAACAGTTTAGTTCTATTGAATCCATTATGTTTTCTTTTTCCTTTTTACCTGTTTATGATTTTCTTAGATGTTGATATTGTAGGTCAAATTTTTGGTTTAGTTCTGATCTTCTCCTTATGAAAGCTTGAAATCCTTCTATTTCATTGAATGACCATTTCCCCCCACACGATATATTATGCTTAATTTCTCTGGATAAGTGATTATTGGTTGTAGTCTTAGCTCCTTTGCCTTCTGAGTGTTTCATGATCTTCAATTCTTTAACGTTGAGGCTTCCAGGTCCTATGTAATCCTGATTGTCACTCTGATATTTGAATTGTTTCTTTCTGGCCATTTGTACTATTTTTTTCCTTGTCCTGATAGTCTTAAAATCTAGCCATAAAGTTCTTTGAAGTTTTTATTTGGGATTGCTTTCCTGAGGTGATTGGTAGATTTTTTCAGTGCCTATTTTGCCTTCTGGTTCCAGGACATCAGGGAAATTTTTCTTGATAATTTCTTGAAAGACACTTTCCATCCTCTTTTAGGTAGTTCAGTGATTCTGATACTGTTTCTTCTGGATTTATTTCCCAAGTCACTAGCTTTTCCCATGAGGTATTTTCTTCCATTTTTCCATTCTTTTGAATTTGTTTGATTGATTCTTGATGTCTCAGAATCATTAGCTTCTACTTGTCCAATTCTAATTTTTAAAGTGTTTTCCTGCATTAATTTTTGTATTTTCTTTTCCATTTGGCCAATTATATTTTTAATGCCACTGTCTCCTTTTCCATTTGGTCAACTCAACTTTTAAAGCAGTTTTCCTAGCTGTTGACTTTTTTTTTCATAATTTTCTGGCGTCACTTTTATTTTTTTCTCAATTTTTCTTGGTCTTCTCTTATATGATTTCTAAACTCCTTTTTGAAATCATATAAGAGAAGACCAAGAAAAATTGAGAAAAAAATAAAAGGTGTTTTGACATTGTTGTTCTCTTCTGATTTTGTGTCATGGACTTCTCTATAATAATAACTTTTTATGGTCAGATTCTTTTATTGTTCATCTTATTTTTTTTCTCTTGTTTTTTCCCCTTTCTTTTAAATTTGAATTCTGCTCCCAGGATGGAAAGAGTATTGTTTCCAGCTTGTTCCAGTGGCTGCAGGCCCCAGTTGTCTACTTAGTCTGCACAGATGTTAACTTAAGGCCCATGGGAGCCTCTTGTATCTAATGCTGCTTTGAGAAATTGGGATGGAGGATGACTGGTGTTGTTGGAGGTTATAGGGATCTAGCAGCTTACTTGGTGTTGGCCTAGGGTCATAGTGGTAGTGACTGGCATGTTTTAAGGCCCAGTAGAGTATTTCTTTTTTCCCTGTGTCTACACTGAAATACATGATGGTCTGGCAGCTGAAAGAGGCCTGCCTGCTTGGGCCTGTTCTCCAGAGATACCTGCCTGCCTTGGGGGCTTCACAGAAGCATATAAGAGTTCCTGAAGCTGAAGTTCACTGGCTCCCTTGACTATGTCAAGCATATCCAGGGTCCTAGTGTTGGCATTCCACTCTACCACACTAGGGCTCAGAATCTCCTGCTGGTTTGCTGAGGTGAGGCTTGCTGCTCTCTCACTGGGAAGCTTTCTCTTGTGGATTGTTCCCTGCCCACTAGCCTGAGTGAGCTGGATCCTTCTTGCCAATTCCCCAAGTCTCCTGGACTAAAAGATTATTTCACTCAACTTCTTGCAGGTTCTACCACTTCAGAACTTGTCTTATGGAGCTATTTTATGGTTGCCTGGAGGTGAATATAGGAGAATTACAGCAATTTACTGCTTATTTCTCCATCTTGGCTCCTGGAAGTCTGAAGCATTCTTAATGAAAGGCCAGAACTGAATAGAAAATTTCAAGACTTAGGAGAAGCATAAAAAGTAGACAGGAAAGAGAAATTATAAGGGACTTAATAAGTTTGAACTGTTTACATTTCTACATGGGAAGATGATATTTGTAATTTATAAGAATTTTTTATTAGGGCAGTTAGAAGATATATTTATATATATATATATACACCAGTACCTTCATATATATATATATATATATATATATGAAGGTACTGGTGTTAGTTGAATGTCAAGGGAGTGTGAGAGGAATATACTGGGGGAAAGGGAAAGAGAAAGATAGAATGGGGCAAATTATCTGACATAAAACAAGCAAGAAAAAGCTTTTTACAGCAGAGGGGAAAATGGGGGAGGTTAAGAGGGAGAGGGAGTGAACTTTACTCTCATCAGAACTGGCTCAAAGAAAGAATAATATACACACTCAATTGAGTATAGAAATCTATCTTACCCTATAGGAAATTAGGAGGAGAAGGGTATAAGAGAAAAGATGGAAAGGTGATAGAAGGGAGGGCAATTGGGAAAGAAGTAGACAGAAGCAAAATACTTTTCAGGAGTAACTGGATAGAAGGACAGAGAATAGAATAAACAGAAGGGGAAATAGGGTGTAGGGAAATGCAGTTATCAGTAATTGTGAAAAAAATTACAAGCAAATTTACTTGATAAAGGATTCATTTCCTGACCATTTAGAGTATTGAGTTAAATTTATAAAAATAAAAACCATTGTCCAGTTGATAAATGATCAAAAGTATGAACAGTTTTCAGATAAAGTAATCAAAATTATCTATAGCCTCATGAAAAAGTGGTCTAAATCACTATTGCTTGGAGAAATGAAAATTAAAACAATTTCAAGGTACTAACTCATACCTATTAGACTGACTTAAAAACAAAAAAGGAAAATGACAAATGTTGGATGTGGGAAAAAATGAGACATTAATGGATTACTGGTGAAATTGTAAACTGATTCAACCATTCTGTAGAGCAATTTGGGACTATGCCCAAAGAGGCTTGGAACCTAGCAATATCACTACTAGTCCTGTATCCAAAAGAGATAAAAATCAAAAAGGAACAGGATTTCTCTCTCTCTCTCTCTCTCTCTCTCTCTCTCTCTCTCTCTCTCTCTCTCTCTCTCTCTCTCTCTCTCTCTCTCTCTCTCTCTCTCTCTCTCTCTCTCTCTCTCTCTCTCCTCTCTCTCTCTCTCAAAGAATTGGAAATTGAAGGGGTGCCCATACATTGGAAATGGTATGTGATTGTGATGGACTATTACTGTACTAAAAGAGCTGAAGAACAGGCTGCTCTCAGAAACAACTGGAAAGACTTATAAAAGCTGACAAAAAGTGACACATACTGCATACAAAGTAACAGCAATATTGTAAGATGGTCAGCTGTGAATGATTTAGCTATTCTCAGCAATACAATGATTCAAGACTATTTTGAAGGATGATGAAAAATGCTTTTTCATCCCCAGAGAAAGAACTGATGGAGTAAGAATAGAGACTGAAGCATATTTTTTTACTTACTTTATTTTTGGATATTTTCTTTTACAAGATGACTAATATGGAAATTTTTTTTACATGACTACACACGTATAGCCTATGTTGAGTTGCTTGTCTTCTCAGTGAGGGAGGTGGGAAGGGAGCAAGGGAGAGGATTTAGAACTCAAAGTTTTAAAAAATTTTTTTATTATAGATTTTTATTAACAAAACATATGGATGAGTAATTTTTCAACACTGACCCTTGCAAAACCTTCTATTCCAAAATTTTTTTCTCCTTCTCTTCACTCCTTCCCCCAGATGTCAGGTAATCTAATATATGTATACATATTTATACAGTTATCTTGCTGCACAAAAAAAAATTGGATCAATAAAACATAGTGAAAATGCTATGTTGTGGTCCACACTCAATTCCCATAGTCCTCTCTCTAGGTGTTGATGGTTCTCTTCATTACTGGACAACTGGAACTGGTTTGAATCAACTCATTGTTGAAAAGAGCCACGTCCATCTGAATTTATCATCATATAGTGTTGTTGTTGCCATGTACAATGATCTCCTGGTTCTGCTCATTTCACTTAGCATCAGTTCAGTTCATGTAAGTCTCTCCAGGCCCTCTCTGAAATCATCCTGTTGGCCATTTTTTACAGAACAATAATATTCCATAATATTCATATACCATAACTTATTCATCCATTCTCCAATTGATGGGCATCCACTCAGTGCCCAGTTTCTAGCCACTTCAAAAAGGGCTGCCACAAACATTTTTGCACATGTGGGTCCCTTTCCCTCCTTTATGATCTCTTTGGGATATAAGCCCGGTAGTAACACTGCAAGGTCAAAGGGTATGCACAGTTTGATAACTCAAAGTTTTTTTTTAAATGAATATTAATTTTTTCATGTATTTGGGGAATAATAAAGTAATAAATAAAATTTTTTATTCTCTTCTATTCCTTATATTCTGCTTAATAACCCATATAGGTTAATCTGACAAATGTTATATTAGTTTTCATTTCTATCTTCTGGATTCCTTAGTACTTTGGTGGAAGTCCTGGTTCAGGCAGCTTCCAGCTTGAAGAAAACAGAGTAGGGGTTCAGGAAAGATACTCTAAGTTTGGCCTAGAGGCATGATGTCGCACTGATAGGGTACTTACTTTTCCAGATATCATCTGCTGCATCTCTTTGTTTTCTGTCTCTGTTTCTGTTTTTCTGTCTCTGTCTCTGTCTCTGTCTCTGTCTCTGTCTCTGTCTCTGTTTCTGTTTCTCTTTCTCTGTCTCTCACTTTCAAAGGCAGAATAACTAATAACCTTTTGACTTGCTTTAATGATAACATCATCTTTTGGAAAATTGAGGAACTAACAAAGGATAATTTTATGCTGAATCTGATTCTTAACAGGGAAAATTGGTTACTATGGTAGAAATGATGAGGACCTTGATAGAAAGTGATTACTACCTTGTAGAGTTTGTGACAGAGGAGAAAGAAAACTGGCAATAGTATATGTATCCTATATTTGGGGAAAGAATATTCAAAGGGTTCAAAAGAGTTATAGGGAAAAATCTAGACTAAAATTCTAGATCACCAGTCTGCCTAGGAGAGAAATTTTCAAGAAAGAAATTCTGAAGACACTAAAGAAAAACCATTCCAATGAGGGGGAAAAAAGATAAGCTTTCTAAAGTGACAGATGTGGATGCACAGGGTACCCAGCAACCAACTTTTTAGATTTTAATACTTTATGTACCACAGATAGGTCAGCAACAGAGTATGATAACAAACCTTTTTAGTCTTATAAAAAAAAGTCCAGAATGATAAAGCTCAGAAAAAATGGGAAGTTAGCAAGAAAAATTAAGGTCAACAAAGGTTTTTAAAACTCTATTGGGAGAAAGAAGAGGACAAAAGTAGGGGCGGAACCCCTGTTTGAGGTGTCTGGGATAATAATTGAAAACAGAGTGAAGATAACTTCATTTTCATCTGATTCCTGCCCCACACCCATCCTGCCAAGAAAATGATCTTTATACTGGAAATGATGGAACAAAGATGGTTATCAGAGAATTCATGTCAAAAACATGTAAATAGAAAGAGACCATTTACTGCCCTTGGTGAATTAAAAATATTTGGCTCAGATGAATTTGAAAAAGGAAAGAAAGTAATTATCAGGCAATGTGATATAATAGAGGGCTGACTGAAGAATCATAGAATCTGAGTTCAAATCTCACCCTTGACTCTTACTTGTCTGATCATGGAAAAATCACTTCATATCTCTAGGCCTCAGTTACATCATCTATTTAAAAGGAGGAAGTCAGACTAGGTTAGTTGTATTGTTCCTTCCACCTCTATCTATATAATCCCAGATGATTGCCACTGACAGTGATGTTTAAAAATGATGGAAAATCGAAAAAGGATAAATATTTTGATTTTCAAATAATATCTATATTTATAGACATTTCTATAGTCCATAAGCCAGTAATCTAGATTTCAGTTCCTAGAAAAATTCTAAAATGATTGTTAAAGAGGTGATTGAATGAACTCTGAGTAAAGGAAGTAATGATTATGAAGAGCCAACTGACTTCATTAAGGTCTGGTCATGCAAGGCTAATGTTCTGTTCTTTTCTTGACAAAATTACTAAATTGGTAGGTCATAGTACTGCTGTAGATAATATTCTTAGATTTCAGTAAAGTATAAGGTGTCTCAAGTTTAACTTGTGGATAGATAAAGATATGGGAATTAAATGAATTTGGAATTGAATGGTTTGACTCAGAATTGTCATTAATAATTTGATGTTATCTTAACAAGAAACTCTATTGGTTTATAATCTGGGCATCTGTACTTGATTTAACATTTTTAGCAATGACTTGGAAAAGCCACACATGGCATCCTCAGCAAATTTGTTGCTGACATAAAGCTGGGAAATATACCTGGGAAGGAGTCAGAATCTAAAAAAAGATCTTGCCAGACTGTGACAGGATACAGCTAAGAATAATAACAGTTAACATGTATGAAGCACTTACTAAGTACTAGGCTCTATGCTAAATAATTTAAAATTATTACATTATTTGATATTCACAACAACCCTGAAAGGTAGATGCTATTGTTATCCCCATTTTACAGATGAGGAAACAAACTGAGGCAAATAGAGGGTAAATTACCAGAGTCAAATAGCTACTAAGTGTCTGTGGCTAGATTTTCTAGTAAACACTTATATAGTGCTTATTATGTATGGCAGGCACTGTACTAAGTACTTTACAAATATTATCTGATTTGATGCTCACAACAATCCTGATAGGTACTATTATTACTCACTAGTTAGGTAACTTGATCAAATTCACACATATATTTAGTGTCTGAAGTTGGATTTGAACTCAGGTTTTCCTGATTTCAGATCTGGAGCTCTATTATCTAGCTGTCCAATTATTTTCAAAGTAAGATGAAACTCAGTAGAGATAGGTGCAATATTTTACACTTAGCTAAAAAAAATCACCTTCACAGGTACAGAATGGGAGAGAAATTATTTGGAATGCATTTTTTTCTTGAAAAAGAATTGGGGGCTCTTAGGGGATGGAGCCAAATGATGGAGAGCAGACATGACTCTTTGTGACCTTCTCTGACCTTTTTTCAAACCAACAGCAGATTAAGGCTCTAAACTGGTCTTGGAATCAAAGAATCTACAAAGATTTGGAGTACAACATATTCCCAGAAGAAGATACCTTGGAAGAACTTCAGAACAGGTCTGTTCTAGATGGGCAGGGGCATAGTCTGCAGAGCCCAAACCACAGCAAAGGAAGCCCAGGATAAGGAGCTGGGGCAAGAGTCAGAGCATTGTAGCTTCCAAGCACCTGGGAATCTATTGTGAGCGGCTCTTAGGCCACTCTGTCCTGGTTGCAAGCAGGTGGTTTGGCAGATTTGCCTGTTGTAAAGGGTAAATTGCAAACCACTGAGTCCCCCCAAAATGCTGGACCTAGCCGCCATTACCCAGCACTGGAAATCAATCAGCAGAATAGCCCCTGGGTAAATTAAAGCAGGTGTCACTCCTTTGAAATGAACAGACCTCAAGCTTTTAAAAAATGGATAAAAAACAAACAAACAAAAAAGAACTTTTACTCTAGACAGTTTTTATGGAGAGAGAGAACAGACCTCAAATCCTGAGGTTCCTAAAGAAAAAGCAACTCCAGATGAAGCCCCAAAGAGAGACATGAGCTGGTCCCCATTTCACAAAGCTTTCTTTGAGATTGCATAAAGGATCTTAAAAGAGAGTGAGAAGGAAAATGGGGAAAGAAATGGAAAGAAGGAATGGAAAACGCATATAATGCTCTACAAAAGAGATATGAAAAAGACAGCAATTCACTGAAAAACAAAATTTGTGAAATGGAAAAAGAATGCACTGAACCAAAAAATTCAATTGGCCAATTGCAAAAGGAGCTAAAAAAGATAACTGAAGAAAATCATACACTAAAAATTAGAATTGAACAAATGGAACTGAATAACTCAATAAGACTTCAAAAATCAGTCAAACAAAAACAAAAAAAAATGAAAAAAATTGAAGAAAATATGAAATATTTTCTAGGAAAAACAACTGACCTGGAAAATATATCTAGAAGAGACATTCTAGGGACTATTGGATTTCCTGAAAGCCATGATGAAAAAAAGAACCTAGACATTTTCTTACAGGAAATCGTAAAAGAAAATTGCCCTGATATTTTAGAATCAGCAGGCAAAATAGCCATTGAAAGAATTCACCAATCACCTCCTGAAAGACACCAAAATTAAATCCCCAAGGAATATCATGGCTAAATTTCAGAACTATTGTACCAAGGAAAAGATATTGCAGACAGCCAGAAGGAACAATTTAAATATTGAGGAGCCACAATTAGGATTACCCAGGACCTAGTTTTCCACCTTAAAGGATCAAAGGGCCTGGAATCTGATATTCTGAAAAGCAAAGGAACTTGGATTATAGCCAAGAATAAGTTATCCAGCCAAAATGAGCATTATCTTTCAGGGAAGAAGATGGAGATTCAATGATATAGGTGAATTTCACCTATTTCTAATGAAAAGACCAGAACTGAACAAAAAATAATTTGATTTCCAAACACAGAATTAAAGAGAAGCATAAAAAGGTCAAAAGGAAAGAATTCTCGAGAACTATATTTCTGTTATGGGTATACTTAGAGAATGCAGGTATAATTTAATTTTATTATGGTAATATGAAAAGTAAATAGAGGTGGAAAGGGGATCATATTGGAAAAGAGGAAAAAGGAGGTAAAATAAGGGAAAATACATCTCACAAAGAGGCAAAGAAAATGTATTATAATTGAAGGAAAGAAGGGAGAGGGGTGACATTGTGTGAATCTTACTGTCATTAGATTTGGCTCTAAGAGAGAATATCAGGCACATTTGGTTCCACAGAGAAACTTGTTTCACATTATAAGGAAGTAGGAAGGAAAGGGGGAAAAGAGAGGGAAAGACTAATAGAAGGGAAAACAAGAATTAGGGAAAAGGTGTAAAAAGAGGGGAGGGGCTCTAAAGGGGGAAGACTATTTGAGGGAGGTGGTCATCAAAAGCAAAATACTGGGGAGGAGAAAAGGGGGAAAGGAAAGAGAAAATCATAATTTAGGGTAAATTATGGCAAGAAATACAGGATTACTTATTTTAACTGTGAATGTGAATAGGATGAACTCTCCAATAAAACACAAGAGGATAGCAAGTGGATTAAAAGGCAGAATCCTACAATATGCTGTTTACAAGAAACACATTTAAAGCATAGTGATACATAAAATGAAGATAAAAGGCTGGAGCAGAATATACTATGTTTCAGGTGAAGAAAAAAAAGGAGGAAAAGCAATCCTGATCTCAGATCAAGTAAAAACACAGATAGATCTAACTAAAAGAGATAAAGAAGGAAATTATATCTTTTTAAAGGGTACCATAGATGATGAAGCAATATCAATACTAAACATATATGCACCAAGTGGTATAGCATGAAAATTCCTAAAGGAGAAGTTAAGAGAGATGCAAGAAGAAATAGATAGCAAAACTATACTAGGGGGGGATCTCAACCTTGCTCTTTCAGAACTAAATAAATTGAACCACAAAATAAATAAGAAGGAAGTTAAGGAGGGAAACAAAATGTTAGAAAAGTTTGGTATGATAGATCTTTGGAGAAAATTGAATGGAGACAGAAAGGAGTTTACTTTTTTCTCAGTGGTTCATGGAACTTATACAAAAATTGACCATGTGTTAGGGCATAAAATCCTCAAAATCAAATGCAGAAAGACAGAAATAGTAAATGTATTTTTTTCAGATCATGATGCAATAAAAATCACATTCAGTATAAGGCCAGGAGAAAATAAACCAAAAAGTAAATGGAAACTAAATTATCTCATCCTAAAGAATGGATGAAACAGCACATCATAGACACAATTCATAATTTCATCCAAGAGAATGACAATAATGAGTCAACATAACAAAATTTGTGGGATGCAGCCAAAATGATAATAAGGGGAAATTTTATATCTCTAGATGCTTACTTGCATAAAATAGAAAAAGAGAAAAATAAATGAATTGGGCTTGCAACTAGAAAGGCTAGAAAAAGACAAAATTACCCCCCCAATCAAATACCAAACCTGAAATTCTAAAAATTAAAGAAGAGATTAATAAAATTGAAAGTAAAAAAGATTGAATTAATGAATAAAACTAAAAGTTGGTTTTATGAAAAAAACCCCCACAAAATAGATCAACCTTTAGTTAACTTGATTAGAAAAAGGAAAGGGGAAAATCAAATTGTTAAGTCTCAGAAATGAAAAGGGAGAACTTCCCACCAAAGAAGAGGAAATTAGAGCAATAATAAGGAGATACTTTGCCCAACTTTATGCCAATAAATTTGATAATCTACGTGAAATGGAGGAATACCTATGAAAATATAGGTTGCCCAAGTTAACAGAAAAGGAAATAAATTACTTGAATAGTTCCATTTTAGAAAAAGAAAGAGAACAAGCTATTAATCAACTCCCTAAGAAAAAATCCCCAGGACCAGATGCATTTACATGTAAATTCTACCAAACAGTTAAAGAACAATTAGCTCCAATAATATATAAACTATTTGAAAAAATAGGGAACAAAGGACTCCTACCAAATTTCTTTTATGACACAGACATGGTAGTGATATCTTTACCAGGTAGGATGAAAACAGAGAAAGAAAATTATAGACCAATCTCCCTAATGAATATTGATGCAAAAATCTTAAATAAAACATTAACAAAGAGATAACAGAAAAAAATATGGCCAAGTAGGATTTATACTAGAAATGAAGGGCTGGTTCAGTAGTAGGAAAACTATTAGCATAATTGACTATATTAATAACCAAATTAATAAAAACATATAACTATCTCAATAGATGCAGAAAAAGCATTTGATAAAATCCAACATCCATTCCTATTAAAAACACTAGCGAGTATAGAAATAAATGGATTTTTCCTTCAAATAGTCAGTAGCATCTATTTAAAATCATCAGCAAGTATCATATGTAATGGGGATAAACTGGAACCATTCCCAATAAGATCAGGGGTGAAACAAGGTTGCCCACTATCACCATTATTATTCAATATTGTATTAGAAGTTCAAGTTTTGGCAATAAGAGAAGAAAAAGAGATTAAATGAATTAGAAAAGGTAATGAGGAAACCAAATTATCACTCTTTGTAGATGATATGATGGTATACTTAGAGAACCCTAGAGAATCAACTAAAAAACTAATAATAATCCACAACTTTAGCAAAGTTGCAAGAAACAAAATAAATCCACATAAATTACCAGCATTTTTATACATCACTAACAAATCCAACCGCAAGAGATACAAAGAGAAATTCTTTAAATTTAAAATTACTGTAGCTAATATAAAATATTTGGGAGTCTACCTGCCAAGGCAAAATCAAGAACTATATGAACACAATTACAAAATACTTTCCACACAAATAAAGTCAGATCTAACCAACTGGAAAAATATCAAGTGCTCATGGGTAGGCTGAGGTAATAAAATAAAAATGACAATATTACCTAAAGCAATTTATTTAGTGCTATATCAATCAAACTTTCAAGAAACTATTTTAATGACCTAGAAAAACAAAACCAAAATTTATCTGGAAGAACAAAAGGTCAAGAATTTCAAGGGAATTAATGAAAAAAAGCATATCAAGGTGGCCTAGCTGTACCTGATCTATAATATAAAGCAGTGGTTATCAAAAGTATTTGGTACTGTCAAAGAAAAAGAGTAGTTGATCATTGGAATAGGTTAGGTTCGCAGGACAAAATAGTCAATGACTATAAAAATCTAGTGTTTGACAAACCCAAAGACCCCAGCTTTTAGGATAAGAATTTACTATTTGACAAAAAACTGCTGGGAAAATTGGAAATTAGTATGGCAGAAACTAGGCATTGACCCACATCTAACATCATATACTAAGATAAGGTTGAAATGGATTTATGATCTAGACATAAAGAATGATATTATAAACAAATTAGAAGAACATAGGATAGTTTACTTCTCATATCTGTGAAGGAGGAAGGAATTTGTGACCAAAGAAGAACTAGTGATCATTACTGATCAAAAAATAGATATGTAATATTATGTAATATTAAAAATGATTTTGTACAAACAAAATTAATGCAGACACAATTAGAAGGGAAGCAATGAACTGGGAAAACAATTTTACATTCAAAGATTCAGAGAAAAGCCTCATTTCTAAAATATATAGAGAATTAACTCTAATTTATAAGAATTCAAGCCATTCTCCAATTGATAGATGGTCAAAGGATATGAACAGGCAACTTTCAGATGCAGAAATTGAAACTATTTCTAGTCATATTAAAAGGTGCTCTAAAGCACTATTGATCAGAGAAATGTAAATTAAGACAATTCTGAGATACTACTACACACCTGTGGTGCTACTCCCTCTTTTCATTCTAATTGGCTAAGATGACAGGAAAAGATAATGACAAATTTTGGAGGGGATGTGGGAAAACTGGGACACTGATACATTGTTGGTGGAACTGTGAACAAATCCAACCATTCTGGAGAGCAATTTGATACCATGCTTAAAAAGTTATCAAACTGTGCATACCCTTTAATCCAGCAGTGTTTCTACTGGGCTTCTATCGCAAAGAAATATTAAAAAAAGGAAAGAAACTCACATGTGCAAAAATGTTTGTGGCAGCCCTTTTTGTCAATCCCAAGAAACTGGAAACTAGTGGATGCCCATCATCATCAGCATGGCTGAATAAGTTATGATACATGAATGTTATAGAATATTATTGTTCTGTAAGAAATGACCAGCAGGATGATTTCAGAAAGGCTTGGAGAAACTTACATGAACTGATGCTGAGTGAAATAAGCAAAGCCAGGAGATCATTACACACGGCAACAACAAGACTATACAATGATCAATTCTGATGGATATGGCTCTCTTCAACAATGAGAGGATTCAAACCAGTTCCACTTGTTCAGTGATGAAGAAAACCAGATATATGCAGAGAGAGGACTGTGGGAACTGGGTATGGATCATAACATAGCATTTTCACCCTTTCTGTTTGCTTGCATTTTTTTTTCCTTAGGTTATTTTTACCATCTTTCTAAATCTGATCTTTCTTATGCGGCAAGATAACTGTATAAATATGTATACATATATTGGATTTCACATGTACTTTAACATATTTAACATGTATTGGACTACCTGCCATCTAGGGGAGGGGGTGGGGGGAAGGAGGGGAAAATTTGGAACAGAAGGTTTTGCAAGAATCAATGTTGAAAAATTACTCATGAATATATTTTGTAAATAAAAAACTTTAATAAAATTTTAAAAAATTAAAAAAAAAGATTTTGGGGTTCTAGTAGGCTGCAATTTCATCATAAACCAGTGGCATGATATTACAGTCAAAATTACTTCTTTCAAAGGCTCATGGCTTCCAGGAATAAGGAAATGAGAATCTGTTTGAACTCAACTCTTGTTAGATACTACTAGGCACACTGGGTTCAGTTTTGAATGTCACAGTTTAAGAAAGATTTAAAGAGTTGGGGAGTATCCAGAAAAGTAAAAGCAGGAGAGTGAAGGGCCTTGAGTCCATTTTTATAAAGTTAAGGGAGAAAGGCATATTTAGTCCAATGAAGAGAAGACTTGGAGGGGTAGTGGGGCATAACTTCAAATGCTTAAAAGGTTATCTTTTGGAAGAGATAATAGATGTGTTCTGTCTGACTCCAGTGAGTAAAAGCAGGAAGATTGGGGGTAAAAGTTGCAAAGAGGCACATTTAATAAAGAGAAATGCCCAAGAGTGGTGTGGACATTCCTGGGGACACAATGGGTTCTTTTTCACTGGAGATCTTTATTGGGGATGGTATTCCTTTTTTGGTGTGAATAAACTAAATGGTTGCTCAGGTTCTTTTCAATTTTCAAATTTAATTCTTTTGTGATTCTATCTATTCTTTGTGGATCTGTGTAGCCAGAAACACCTCTCATGCTGCCTTAACTGAGGCAGCTAACTGGCACAGTGGATAGAATTCTGGGACTGGAAGATTTGAGCTGAAATCAAGCCTCAGATATTTATTATGTGGCTCTGGCCACACAGTACTTGATCTCAGTCTGCCTTGGTTTCCTCATTTTTAAAACAGGGTTATCTCCTAGGGTTGTCATGAGGATAAAATAATATAATATTTGTAAAGAACCTGGCACATGTTGCTGTCTGGTCATTTCAGACTCTTCTCATTTGGGGTTTTCTTGGTAAACATACTGGGGTAGTTTGTCGTTTCCTTCTCCAGCTCATTTTGCAGATGAGGAAACTGAGTTAACAAGATTAATGATTTGTACAGGTCATACAACTAGTAAGCATTTAAGGCCAGATTTGAACTCAAGAAGATGAGTTTCTGACTCCAGGTCCAACACTCCAAACCATTGTTTCACCTCACTGTTTATACCTGGCACGTTGTAGCTGCTTAACACATGCTTGTTCCCTCTCCCCATCAAGGTATATCACCTGTATTGCCCCCTCTTTTCTTTATATATTCCATTATCTCTATATCCTCACACCCATAAACAGCTGATATTTCTGCAGGCTGCTTCTCTGGGTGAAAGCCTCAGGATTTAAGTTTTAGAAGAGTAATTTCTCCGATATCCACTGGGTGGCAACCCAAGCTATACCTAGGACATTCCCAGGTCCATAAAATGGGAGTGTCTGGGTTTCTTCCCAAGAAATGATTCATGATTAGCAGGATTTTTTTTTTTTTTTCCTTCCCATTGTTGTTTGGTTTGATTGTCTGTGCCACTTCGTCATTCCCTAGGTCTTTTTGGGACCTTGGTGAAGTGAAGTTGGGAGTGAAGGTGCTGTGTCTTATCTTTGTTATTGACCATTTACTATGTGACAGATCTACGAAAAGTAGCATGGTGGAGTGGCTAGAAAAGTGGCCAGAAAGAGCTGGGTTCAAGTTTCACCTCTTGACTCCTACTGATTGATTCTGGGCAAGACCTCTGTCTGTCTCTTTCCTCACTATAAAATAGGGATAACAATAGCATCAACCCCTCAGGGTTGTTGTGAGGATTAAATGAGGTAATATTTATAAAAATTTCTTAATAGAGTATCAACACATAGTAGGTACTATATAAATATTTATTCCTTTATTCCCTTCCCTCTCTTCTCCCAACCCTATCACTAACTCCTATGTGCCAGGAATGATGTGTTTTGTACTTGTTTGATCACCATTTTTTGAAGAGGATCAGTGATGTCATGGGATGATGTCTTGTGCATGAATTAGATTTAAATGAAGCAGAATTGCACAAAGTTTTCAGCTCCATTCTCTCTTTTATAGTCATCAAAGTCCAGTAGTAGGGCAGAAGTCAAGAGACCAGCAATGGTTCAAGATGCGTGGATAAACATGGCATCTTCAATGTCTGGCTAAGCTCTGAGCCTCCATAGCTCGTGCTTCATGGATATTAGACCAAATTGTTCTCATCTATTATTCCACTGGGGGAAAGCCTTCACATGCTTGGGGTAGATATTCCTCTGACAGGTATGACTATACTTCAGATTCCATCTGGTCATTCACAGGGAATCCAAAGGCCTACCCTGCAGGGGCATATTACCACCTATTTGCATCTCCTTACCCTTACTTTCTTTTTTATTATGAACTTTAAAACCTTCAACAAATATGAACATTTAAATATACAAAGAAAAACAAAGAAAGAGATTGATTATGAAACAGCTGTTGTTCAGCCATGTCTGATTCTTCACAACTCCATTTGGGATTTTCTTGGCAAAGATTTGGTAGTGGTTTTGCTATTTCCTTCTCTAACTCATTTTACAGATGTGGAAACTGAGGCAAATAAGAGCAAGTGCCTTGACCAGGATCACACAGTTACCAAATGTCTGAGACCAGATTTGAACTCAGAAAGATGAGTCTTCCTGACTCCAGGACTGGAGCTCTAACCATTGTACCATGTAGCTGTCTCATATGAAATAGTATACTTCTATTATATCCTAAGCCTATAGATTTTGTTTTTTATAATTCAAATTTAACATGGAAGTTTCACTACTATCCTGCTTGTTTGTGTCTGTTGATTTTCCTTCCATTTTCTCTTTTTTAAAAAATGATTAATGCTTTTGTCTTCCCCTCCTCCTCCTCTTCTTCCTCCTCCTCCTATTCTTTCTCTTCCTCCTCCTTCTCCTTTTCCTCTTCTTCCTCCTCTTTCTCCTTTTCTTCTTCCTCCTAATCATTATTCTAGCCTCCCATTATTTGCTAAAAAGAAAAACCTTTTGTAACATATATCTGTAGTCATATAAAACCAATTTATAAGCTTGTGTTTGTTTCATTTGTACCTCTAGTCCATGACCTATAGGCCTAAGGAAATTTCCCAACAGGTAGGAAACATGACTGATCATCAGTCTGCTAGAGTCTTAATTGCTTTGATCATGATCATTGTCTTTCTTTCAGTTGTTTCCTGTAGTCATTGTATAAATTATTCTCCTGATGCTGCTTAATTCATTCTGCTCCCAGATTTCTCTGAACCTGTCTTTGTGGTCATTTTTATGGTTAATTTCCTCCTACATTAATATAGACTAATTTGTTCAGTTATTCCTTAATTGATGTACAGCTACTTTATTCCAGTTCTTTGCTAAAACAAAGTGCTATTATAATTACTATTGAACACATAGATCTTTTCCCTCTTTCCTTGATCTCTTTGTGAGATATGTCTGGTATTTCTGAATCAAAGGGTGTGCACAGTTCAGTGACTTTTTTTGATATAGCTCCAAATTATAGAATGACCGAGTCATGTCACAGTTTCGCTGGTAATGCATTAATGTGTCTGTCCTTCCACTTCCCCTCCAGAAGTTGTCATTTCCCCTTTTTTGGTTATCTTTTCCAATCTGAGTATAAGGAAGAATTTAAGAGTAGTTTTAAATTGCATTTCCCTGATTAAGAGTGATTTGGAGTATTTTTTTTCCATATAGTTGTTGAAAGTTTGCCTTTTTTCTTATGAAAAATATGTTTGTAGCCTTTGATCACTATTTGTGTTCCTCAAGGTTCTGTCCTGGACCATCTTCCTTTTCTCCTACACTTTGTCTTGGTGAACATATCATATTCTGTGGCTTCAGTTATACCTTTTGGGTAAATGATTTCCAGATTGATTTATCTTGTCCAAATGTTTTTCCCAAGCTCTACATCTCCATTACCTAATGTCTATTGCACTTTTTTCAAATAGGATGTCCTATATGCATCTCAAAGTCAACATGTGAAAAATCGTCTTCATTATTTCCCCCTGTCCCAAATCCTCCTCTGTTACTGTTGAAGTACCTTGATCCTCATCATTCTTAACTCATGACTCTTCCTTATCCCACATATATATAGCCATACTGATCTATAGTTTGTTTATGACTCCATTCCTTTGCTCTGGCTGTTCCTCATGCTTGGAATCTTCTCCCTCCCATACTCTAACTTTTAGAATCTCTGTTTTCCTTTAAGGCTCAGTTCAAGGGTCACCTTCTTCTGAAGCCCTTTCTCTTCTAAGGCTCCTTTGCCATCTAATCTACACTTATCTCTTGCATCCTGACTTATACAAGTTGTCTCCCCCATTTAAAATGTGAGCTCCTTAAAGGTGTAGAAGAGTTTTGCTTTTTTTTTTTTTTTTTTTTCTATCCTTTCAGCTAAGTAGAGCTCCTGGCACATAGTGATTGTTGATTAATTTAATATTTCTCATATACTTGCATAAATTCTCTGAATCTTGGCTATCAGATTTTATCAGAGAAATTTGATGCAAAGATTTTCTCCAGGCAACTGTTAGTTTCTCTCTGAATTTTTTTTTTCCTGAGCTGGGGTTAAGTGACTTGCCCAGGGTCACACAGCTAGGAAGTGTTAAGTGTCTGAGACCAGATTTGAACTCAGGTCCTCCTGAATTCAGGGCTGGTGCTCTATCCACTGCGCCACCTAGCTGCCCCTCTCTCTGAATTTTAATTTCATTGATTTTGTTTATGCAGAAAAATTATGATTAATTTTATATAACCCAAATTGTCCACTTTATCTCTTGTGAACGTCTAAAGGTATCTCCTTCATTGCTCCTCCAATTTGATTATGATATGACCTTTTATATTAGGGTCTTAGATTCATTTGAGCCTTATTGTGATTTATAGTGCATGGTATTAATCTAAATCTAATTTCTGTCAGATTTTTTCCCCAGCTTTCCTAGTGGTTTTTGTCAATTAGTGAATTCTTACTTTAGATATTGACATCTTTGGGTTTTTCACATGTTATACATGTTAGATGTTCAACTGTTTCTGGGTCTACTTTTTCAAACAAGTTTTGGGTTTTGTTCTGAAGAATAGTTTGATAAGTAGTACTGTTGCTTTCCTTTCTTACCCACTTTTAAAATTATTTTCCTTGAAACTCTTGGACCATTGTTCCTCCAAATTAATTTTAAAATTATTTCATCTAGTTTTACAAAGTAACCCTTTGATAGCTTGATTAGTATGGCACGAACTCTATAAATTATTTAAGGTAGTATTACAATTTTGTTATAATCCAACCAAGAGTAATTAACAGCTTTCCAATTATTTAGGTCTATCTTTCTATTGAGTATTTTTAGTTGTATTCATGTAATTGCTATGTGTGTCCTGATAGTTGGACTACCAGGGTATTGAGCATCCTTTAGATACTTTGAAAGCAATTTATTTTTCTTTCTCTTCTCGCTGAGTTTTGTTGGGAAAAGTGAATGGGCTGATAATTCTTACTGTTCTATCCTGCTATTTTGCTGAAGCTGTTTTTTAGTTAATTTTTTAATTATCTCTCTTGAGTTCTCTAAACAAGCCATAATATCATTTGTTTATTTTTTCTTTCCTTTATTTTTGAGGTCTTATTGTTTAGTTATCATTTGTAGAACTATATTAAATGGACATGCTTTTTTATGGCAGATTTTAGGAAGAAAGCTTCTAGCACTTGTTCATTACAGATAATAGTGATTTTTGGTTTCAATATACATTTGGTTTCAAAACTGCTCTTTAAAGTTTCTATTAAAAAAAAAAAAGAGTGGGGGCAGCTAGGTGGCGCAGTGGATAGAGCACCATCCCTGAATTCAGGAGGACCCCAGAGTTCAAATGTGGTCTCAGACACTTAACACTTCCTAGCTGTGTGACCCTGGGCAAGTCACTTAACCCCAGCCTGGGGGGGGGGGGAAGAGTATTGGTATTGGAGTCTGGAGGACATGTGTTCAAATGCAGCCTCAAACACTTATAAGCTGTGTGATTTTGAGCAAATCACTTAACCCTGATTGCCTCAAGTTCATACACACACACACACACACACACACACACACACACACACACACACATTTTTGTTATTCATTTTTACCTATATTGACTATTATGGATTCCTTAATATTGAACCAACCCTGAATTTTTGGCTAGTCATAATGAATACTCTTTTTCATATGATTTATAGTGATTTCTTTATAATTTTTAATTCTTTTTTCCCTCAATGTTCATTAAACACATAGGTAACTATAGTTGCCTTTCTGTTTTATATATCTCTAGCTTAGGTATCAGAACTATATTTACCATCAGATCATTTCCCCCTATTTTTGGAATAATTTACATAATATTGAAATTACTGTTTGAATGCTTGATAGAATTCACTTTAACTCTGATCCTTTTTCTCTCCTTTGAAAGTTTCTTTATGGTTTTATCTATTTTCCCCAATGATCGTATTGTTAAATTTTTTAATTTTTGTTTTATTAATCTGAGTATTTTGAAGTTGTTAGTTTTTGAACACATAATTAGGCATGATATTTTCTTATAGCTATTATTTCCTTTTCATTTTTTGGTTAATTCTTTTCTGTTTTATTTCTACATTATAAATTTAGTTTTATTCTCCATAAGATTAGCTAATAGTTTATCTATTTTGTTAGTTTTTCTTATAGTTTCTATTTTTGTCAATTTTTTCAAGTTTTCCTCTTTGATTTTTAGGTTTTCCATTAGTTATTTGATTATGAGTTTTGTAATTTGTTCTTTTTTTTTTTTTTTTTTTTTTTTTTTTTTTAGTTGTATGCAATTAACAGATTTATTTTTTTTATTTTGTTGATGATAGTGTTTGGAGATATACATTTCCCCTCATAATCACTTTAGGTTCATTCCAAAGGTTTTGATATGTTGTTTCATTGTAATGTTCTTTAATGAAGTTATCTTTTGTTTCTGTGCTTTATTCTTTGACCCACCAACTTGTTAGAATTAAATCTTCTAATTTTGAATCTATTTTAAAAAAAAAGTCTTTTAATCTATTGTAATTTTATTGTATTGTCCTTGGTAAAGTATGTATGAATATTTCTGTTTTCTGAGTTCTTTTTTAAATGACCTGTCACAATGCCAATTTTTGAAAAATGTCATTCGTAGATGAGAAATCTTTATTTTTTATTCTTATTCCATAACCCCCAGAGATTCATCATACCAACCTTTTCTAAATTCTACCTAGGGTTCTTTTTTTTTTTTTTTAGGCTAGGATTAAGTGACTTGCCTAGGGTCACACAGCTAGGAAGTGTTAAGTGTCTGAGACCAGATTTGAACTTGGGTCCTGAATTCAAGGCTGGTGCTCTATCCACTGCGCCACCTAGCTGCTCCCTCTACCTAGGTTTTTAATTTTTTTTTGTTGTCTTGTTATATTTGCTAAGGTCTAAAAGAGGCACATTGAAGTCCCCAACTATTATGAGTTGACTGCCTCTTTTTCCATTTTATTTCATTAAGTTTTCCTTCAACTGCTTATAGATATGATGCCAGTTGATGCATATATATTAAGTATTTTTGCTATTTCATTATCTATGATTCCTTTTAGCAGCTTTACTGCTTATCTCTTTTAACTATATATATGTACATATATATACATTTACTATTGCTGTGTTATGACTGTTACTGCTCCTTTTTATAATTCATCTGAAGCATAATAAATTCTGCTCCAGCCCCTGAAATTTAATTCTGTATTATCTATAATAATGTATCTTTACATATCAAAAATGCTTCTAATAGTAATGATGATGGTAATAATAGTTTTATTATTTATATACAGCTAATATTTACATGGCACTCATTATGAGCCAAACACTATACTTATTATTTCATTTGATTCTCACAACAACGCTGGGAGCTAGGTGATATTATTATTCCCATTTTACAGATGAGGAAACCAAGGCAAGCAGGAATTAAGTGACTTGTTCAGGGATACAAAGATGTTAAATATCTGAGATCAGATTTTAACTTGTGTTTTACTAATTTCATGCTCAGTGTTCTACCCACCTAGCTGCTCACAACATATTGTTATATTGTATTTTATTCACTTTAACAGGTGAATCAATTATATTCATGTTAATTATTGTAATTGTTTTTTACTTCCATCTTAATGTCTTATGCTTTTTCTTCTTTTCCTTTCCTCACCTTTTTCAAAGAAGAAAGAGTTGGTGACTACACACTTTTCAGGTCTGCTAAAATGACAGGAAAAGATGACAAATGTTGGAGGGGATGTGGGAAAACTGGGACACTGATACATTGTTGGTGGAGCTGTGAACTGATCCAATCATTCTGGAGAACAATTTGGAACTATGCCCAAAGGGCTATCAAACTGTGCATACCCTTTGATCCAGCAGTGTTTCTACTGGCCTTGTATCCTAAAGAGATCATAAAAAAGAGAAAGAGGGCCCACATGAGCAAAAATGTTTGTGGCAGCCCTTTTAATAGTGGCAAGAAACTGGAAACTGAGTGGATGTCCATCAATTGGAGAAAGGCTGAATAAGTTATGGTATATGAATGCTATGGAACATTATTGTTCTGTAAGAAATGATCAGTAGGTGATTTCAGAGAGGCTTCGAGAGACTTTCATGGATTGATGCTAAGTGAAATGAGCAGAATCAGGAGATCATTGTACATGGCAACAATAAGATTATATGATGATCAATTCTGATGGACATTGCTCTTGTTAACAGTGAAATGATTCAGAGCAGTTCCAATGGTCTTGTGATGAAGAAAGCCATCTGCACCCAGAGAGAGGACAGTAGGAAATGAATGTGCTCCACAACAGAGTATTTTTACTCTTTTTGTTCTTTGCTTGCATTTTGTTTTCTTTTTCATTTTTTTCCTTTATGATCTGATTTTTCTTGTGCAGCATGATATTTATGGAAATATGTATAGAGGAATTGCACATGTTTAATATATATTGAATCATTTGCCAACTAGGGGATGCGGGGGAAGAAAGGAAAAAAAAAATTAGAACACAAGGTCTTATAGGGATGAATGTAAAAATTATCCCTGTATATATTTTGAAAATAAAAAGCTATAATTAAAAAATAAAGACATGGTGAAAGAAGAGAAGGAATATGATCACTGTTAATAATCTGTAATTGAAGTGGTTTGTTTCTATTCTGTATTTCCTTTTTTAAGCAAGCTCATACTCTACATATTCTTGTGCTTTCTTTTTAGCACTTTAATAACTTTTTATGGTGATTTTTTGCCAGCTAGGTGATACAATGGACAAAGTATATTCTTGAAGTCAAGAATAAAACTTTAATTCTAAATTCAAATACTTAATAGCCGGATAACCCTGGGCATGCCTTTTAACCTTTCTCTGTCTTGGTTTAATCATTTGTAAAAAGGTGATAAAAATAGCACCTAACTCGTAGATTTTTGGGAATATAAATTATATTTATAAAATATTTGGGAAATATTAAAAGCACTTTATAAATGCAAGCTATTGGTATTAGCTTGCATTGATATTAACATTGTTATTAACACTTTAAGGTTTACTGATTACATTAAGTGTATAGTTTGATCCTCACAGCAACCCTTTGAGTAGATACTTCTATTATTCCCATTTAACTGATGAGGAAAGCTGACAAAGGTTAAGTGACTTACTTAGGCTCATATACTTAGTAAGTGTCTACTCAGTTCTTTCTGAATTCAAGTCCAAATTTAGCCAAGAAGTCACTAAACACATAGGATCAAAACGAGTAGATCAAGTAAAAGTTTTTCAGTGTTGAGGAATCATGGGAATGTTTGTGGACAACAAGGAAGAAGCCAGTAAGGATGATAGTGGGGGCTGTCCATCGGAGAAGACAAATCAGCTGAGAAACAAGGAGGGGGGAAGGAGAAGATATACAGTTTCATCTGATACAGGAAGGAAGGAGAGGAGATTGGAATATGAGATAAGGAGGAAGGAAAAAGAAGGAACTTTTGGCTAATATCCTCAATTTACACAGCAGAGAGAATCTAGGGAAATAGGGTACATGAGAAATGTGAGGAGAGATGAGAAGGTGTGTAACAATCACTGTAGACACTGGAATTGTAAATTGATTAGGAAACTATCCCTGTAGAAGGTCTGTGATTCCCCAGAACAAAGTTTTCCTCTCTGATTACCACGTCTCTACATGTGTGGTATTTCTATTAAAATATAAACTCCCTGAAGGCAGGAACTGTCTCAATTTTGTTTTTAGAATCCCAGCACTGAGCACAGTGCCTGGAACATAATAGGTGCTTAATAAAAGTTAATTCATGCATTCATTATTAGCATTATCTTTTTAACATTTCAGGTGAATGTAGTTTTAACTGATTATTATGAAACTATTTTACAACAATATAGGCTTATTGTTATATAGCCCATAACAATGAGCATTGACACTGAACTTTCTATCAGTACAAGTCTGGCTATAGAGATCTTCTCTTTGAATCGATGCTAAAAGCCAGAAAGCTTGCTTGGATATGTGAAGTGCAAGGAACGGGGAGGTCACCATTTGGAAGTTTCCCCCGTCATTGAATCCAGAGCTGCTTTTTGGGAGGGGAACAGTCCTTTCTTTCCTCATGGACATCTTCTCTGCTATGAACACATATTCTCTTCCCTCTTACTCCTGCATGAGTTCCTATGATGTTATGTAATATATAGGGATTTGAAGAATAAATAAGAATAATAAAGAATGGAATCATGAATATTTGTTCTGCTGTCCCTTCTAAACTGTGAGCTCTACTTAATCACAAGTCTCTAATTTTGCATGTGTTAAATGACCAACAGTAACATGATCATAGGTTAACTGGAAGGAACCTTGGAATTCATCTAATTCAACCCTCTTATTTTATAGACAAAGCAGCTGAGGCACAGAGGAAATTCTCACTTGCCCAAAGGCACATAGGTAGTAAGTGGCAGAGGATGAGGGGTGGGTTTCAATCGCTAAATCTACTTCTCTTAGAATCAGGAAGAACTGAGGGCACATCTAGCTTTGAATACTAACTTTTTGATCTTGGTCAGGTCACTTAACTGCTATTTTCCCTCAGTTTCCTCATCTGTAAAATGGGGATAATAATAATATTTACTTCTCAGAGTGATAAAATGAAATAATATTTGGAAAGCTCTTTGTAAAACTTAAAACACTATATAAATGCTAGTTATTTTCTTCTTCCTCTTCCTTTTCCTCTTGCTCCTCCTCTTCCTCTTCTTTCTCCTTCTTCTCACAGAGATTTCAACCAAAGTTTACTTTTGATGATTATGTGGAAACCAACTTTGGTAAGTTATATAAAACTAGAGAGACTTAACAATTACGACAAATGGGGTTTTGTGATGTTGTTTTGCTTCCAAAGTTGTCCCTTTAGAAAAGGTAAATACAGAGAGGGAGGGAAAGGTTGCTTTTTGGGTAAGAAAGGATTGGAAAAGTGAAGAAGTGACCAATGGTATGAGCTCAAAGAAGAAAAGGAACAGCTGCTCTAGTCACATTTTACTTAAAATTGGGCATATTTATTATCTTGTTATGGAGAAATGTAATCTGGAAAGATCTTGACCAATCAGGAGCCTGATGTGAGGGTGGGACTAACTAACTAACTAATTAACATAAAAAAGCTTGACCTGGCTCTGTAAAGTGTGTTCCTATTCTATGGAATTGGACATACCTGCTTCTCAGGAGGACCAAAATAACTGACTTCTTCCTTACACTTGGCATCTGTCTAAGTAGCTGGAAATGTGATGCTGAGGAGCCACCTCAATTAGACTTGCAACCAGGAAAGCCTTGGCAACAATTCTGAGCTAACTTCCTGATCCTGTGGGAGATCAAGCAGACCACTCATAAAAAGAAAGGGTTCTTCCCACAGCTTATGGGGACTCATCTGTTAAGAAGTTAAATAGACTGAATGAGAGAGTGCTCCTGCTAAATAAAAGGTAGCCCTCTCACCCCTATGCCCTGGCATCACCCTCAGTTTCTGTCTAGATAAGAACTTTCTGTGTCCAGACCCCCAGGGTCTTAAAATCCTCCCCACTGGACTCAATGTGTGTGTAGAAGGGGTGTGGCTTTTTCAGTTTTCCTAGGTTATTGTGTGGGCTTTGGGGAGATCCAATTGGCTCAGTCCTGGCACTCCAGCTCTGGGTTCCCTACAGGAAAAACTGAGATGATAAAAAAAGCGCTAGAGCTCTCTCTCTCTCTCTCTCTCTCTCTCTCTCTCTCTCTCTCTCTCTCTCTCTCTCTCTCTCTCTCTCTCTGTCTTTCTCTGTCTCTGTCTCTCTCTCTCTCTCTGTCTTTCTCTGTCTCTGTCTCTCTGTCTCTCTGTCTCTCTGTCTCTCTCTCTGTCTCTCTCTCTGTCTCTGTCTCTCTCTCTCTCTCTCTCTCTCTCTCTCTCTCTCTCTCTCCCTCCCTCCCTCCCTCCCCCCCTCTCTCTTTCTCTCTCTCCTTCTTCCCTCCTTTTCTGGCTACAGGAGGACTGAAGAAAAGAGAATCCTAAAATTTTTTAAGTGGGCCATTATGGAGACTTGAGCCATTGCTTTTTTGCCCCCATGAACCATCTGGGTGGAAAACTAGGAGTCTGTGCCATTTAAAAATTATTTAGGAGAATAGAGGCTAAAAGGGGTGAAACCTACTAATTTGGGAATAAAAGCTGGCATATTTAACTGTCTTACCCACAAAAGGGAAAAAAGAGCTTTCTCCCAAAAAATGTAATATAAATTTCTGTATTTAATTTAAATTGTATAAGATTAGAATTATTTTCAATTGATGCATCTGTGAATAAGATTTTAGATATATGTGCACATTAATCTTTATTATTGAAGTATTGTGACTAGAAATTTAAATTTGTATTTGATATGATTTTAAGCCAAAAGCTACATCTTAAAACAAAGTTCTCTGGTAATTATCTAAAGAAGTTATATTTTAGGGTCTGTTCAAGAGCACTTAATATTTTTCCAATTGTTTAAATATAATAAAGATGACAATACTCCCTAAAATAATCTATTTATTTAGTGCCATACCAATCAGACTCCCAAGAAACTATTTTAATGACCTAGAAAAAATAACAACAAAATTCCTATGGAAGAACAAAAGGTCAAGAATTTCAAGGGAAAGGGGAAAAAATCAAATGAAGGTAGACTCACTATACCTAATCTAAAACTATATTATAAATCAGCGATCACCAAAGCCACTTGGTATTGGCTAAGAAATAGACTAGCTGATCAGTGAAAAAGGTTAGGTTCACAGGACAAGATAGTGAATAAAAATAGCAATCTAGTAGTTGACAAACCCAAAGATCCAAACTTTTGGGATAAGAATTCACTTGACAAAAACTGATGGGAAAAGTGGAAATTAGTATGGCAGAAACTAGGTATGGACCCACACTTAACACTGTACACTAAGATAAAATCAAAATGGGTTCATGATTTAGGCATAAAGAATAAGATTATAAATAATTATAAATAAATTAGAGGAACATAGGATAGTTTACCTTTCAGACTTGTAGAGGAGGAAGGAATTTGTGACCAAAGAAGAACTAGAGATCATTACTGACTACAAAATAGAAAAATTTGATTATATCACATTAAAAAGCTTTTGTACAAACAAAACTAATGCAAACAAGATTAGAAGGGAAGTATTAAACTGGGAAAACATTTTTACAGTTAAAGGTTCTGATAAAGGCCTCATTTCCAAAATATATAGAGAATTGACTCTAATTTATAAGAAATCAAATCATTCTCCAATTGATAAATGGTCAAAGGATATGAACAGACACTTTTCAGATGATGAAATTGAAACTATTTCCAATCATATGAAAGAGTGTTCCAAATCACTATTGATCAGAGAAATGCAAATTAAGACAACTCTGAGATACCACTACAGACCTGTCAGATTGGCTAAGATGACAGGAAAAAATAATGATGAATGTTGGAGGGGATGTGGGAAACTGGGACACTGATGCATTGTTGGTGGAGTTGTGAAAGAATCCAGCCATTCTGGAGAGCAATCTGGAATTATGCCCAAAAAGCCATCAAACTGTGCATACCCTTTGATCCAGCAGTGCTACTACTGGGCTTATATCCCAAGGAAATACTAAAGAAGGGAAAGGGACCTGTATGTGCCAAAGTGTTTGTGGCAGCTCTTTTGTAGTGGCTAGAAACTGGAAAATGAATGGATGCCCATCAGTTGGAGAATGGTTGGGTAAATTATGGTATATGAATGTTATAGAATATTATTGTTCTATAAGAAATGACCAGCAGGAGGAATACAGAGAGGCTTGGAGAGACTTACATGAACTGATGCTGAGTGAAACGAGCAGAACCGGAAGATCATTATACACTTCAACAATAATACTGTATGAGGATGTATTCTGATGGAAGAGGATATCTTCAACAAAGAGAAAATCCAATTCAGTTCCAATTGATTAATCATGAACATAATCAGCTACATCCAGAGAAGGAACACTGGGAAATGAATGTGGATTACTTGCATTTTTTCCCCAGGTTATTTTTACCTTCTGAATCCAATTTTTCTTGTGCAACGAGAGAACTGTACGGATCTGCACACATATATTGTATCTAAGATATACTTTGACATGTATGAGACTGCCTGCCATCTAGGGAGGGGATTGAGGGAGGGAAGGAAAAAGTTGGAACAGAAGTGAGTGCAAGGGACAATGTTGTAAAAATTACCCATGCATATATTCTGCAAATAAAAAGCTATTAAAAAAAGCTTATACTGGAATTAATAGGAATCAGGTTTGTGGGGCTATGCTGGTGAAAACCACAAGGTAAAAAGACTTGAATTTTGAAGTAAAAATAGGCGCTTGACCCTTTCCTAGTTAATAAAAAAGAAAAAAGATTTGTGTTAATTGGAAAACAACCACAAGGTAATTGTATTTGAATGGAAAACAGAATTTAGGGAATCTCACTATCATTTCTGAAACTTCTTGATTAGAATTTTTTGAAATTATTTTATATTGGGGATTGAAAATTGTATACTCATTATTTGCATAATTTCATGGTTTTGTTTTAGATTAGTTGACCTTGAAAATGAGGGCATAATCTACCCTCTTCATCTGAATTCAAACTCAGTTATAATCCCAAGAGATTTTATCTCAAATAGCATGTCTCACAAAGCACAAATTTCATAAGTAGTAAATAATCATAATTTAGGTGAGCTCAGCTTTCAAGGATCACATATATTAAATAATAAATATTGAATAAAAAATACCCCCTTCCCCCTGCTAAAAAGCAGGACACTGAGATAGGGTTTAGCTTAAACTCTTACATGACGTATATTAAATAATTACAAGTATTTGTACCTTGGTGGAGAAAAAGAATTTTATAGAACTGCCTGTCCTATTTGGAATAAGTTTTGATTTATTATATTATGAGGGTTGGACATTTAGAGAATGCAGATAAAAGAGCAAGTGGAACATATGGTTTGAGAATATATGTAATATATGAACTGATGCTAAGTGAAATGAGCAAAACCAGGAGATCATTATATATGGCAATAAGAAAACTTTATGATGATCAATTCTGATGGACATGGCTCTCTTCAACAATGAGATGATTCAAACCAATTCCAATTGTTCAGTGACAAAGAGAGCCATATACACTCAAAAAGAGGACTATGGGAACTGAGTGTGGACCACAACATAGCTTTTTCACTCTTTCTGTTGATGTTTAGTTGCATTGTTTTCTTTTTCAGGTTTTTTTTTTCCTTCTTGATCTGATTTTTCTTGTGTAACAAGATAACTGTATAAATATGTATACATATATTGGATTTAACATGTATTTTAACATATTTAACATGTATTATACTATCTGCCATCTAGGAGAGGAGGTGGGGAGAAAGAGGGAAAATTTTGGAACAGAAAATTTTTCAGAGGTCAATGTTGAAAAATTACCCATGCATATGTTTTGTAAATAAAAAGCTTTAATAAAATTTAAAAAATAAATAAATAAAAATAAAAGCAAGAAGAGAGCAACAACAAGAAAAGAATATATGTAATATATGTAGGAAGATTTGGAATCATGGTTCCTAAACCTCAGATGAAAGTCAAGGACTTAAGGTAAATAGTAGAGAAAGAAATAGGATATAGGCAAAGTACTCTGTAAAGAGTCTGAACAAAAACAATCACTATGCCTGTGCTACTGGTTGCCTCATAGCCCAGATAGTACTGTTTCTTTTGGGTATGAAAAAAAATGAGAATAAATTCAAGTGCATGGTTGTCCTGTTCCCAGGAGACAGGAGGGATCTTTCCTCCTTCTCTTCTTCCCTCTTTCCTTCCCTCCCTTCTTCTCTCCCTCTCTTCCTCCTTCCCTTCCTCCTTTCCTTCCTTCCTTCCTCCCTTCCATGTCTCCCTCCTTCCCTTGTCTCCCTCTCTCTCTCCTTCCCTCCCTCCTTTCCTTCTTTCCTTCCTTCTTTCCTCTTCCACCTATTCCCTTTTGTGAGAGAATGAACCTGGCTATACTGGTCCCTCATCCCAGCTCTGGAAATCTCTGACTGCTTCTCATAGAAGGGTGAAAGATTCCAAAACCTAGTGACTGTAAGGGCATGTACCAGAGTCTGAAATGTAACTGAGGATAGTTCTGTCAGCTTCTCAAGCAAACTTTTGTTGTTACTGCAGAAATGGCACTCTCATACCTTTTTTGCCTGGGAGCTGAGTGGGCACTTGTGCATTGATACAATTGGCTATTCTTTTTACCCTGGTATTTGAAGCAGAAAGTAATACCAAATCAGGAAGAAGTACCTGATAAATTCAGGACTAGAAATCGAGTCATTTCTGGATTTTGGTTCATTCCTATTCCTGTGGGTAACTATTATTGGATAAATTACATCAGAGAGGCAGTGAAGGAAATAGCAGAGCAATTAAATGCCACTAGCAGAATGGCATGGGGAAATAGGCTCTGGACAGGTTGATAGAAGAAAAAAGGGGAGTATGTGGAAAATTGAACTTGTCAACTTATTGTCTAAAAGTTGATAATAATGGACAAGTTGTAAAAGATAGAAGAGATTAGGAAATTAGCCCATGTTCCAGTGCAAACTTGGACAAGTCTCTTTAATACTAAGTTGATTAAGTTGGTTCAGTGGATCTTGGTGGATTGGTAGAATTATATTAATTGCTTTATGTGGCCTCATATCCCTACCATTGTGTATACCATGCCTTAGTCAATTCATTACAAGAGTAGGGCAAAGCACTTTCCAGAATATGAGGAATATTCATATATCTGGGGGTAATAATAAAATTATAATTACAGAGGATAATAATTATATCAATAGTGATGACAAATGAGGATTGATGTTAAGAAAATTTGAGAATATTATGTAGAAGCAAAATCCTTATTAGGAAGAAAAGGGAGAAATTGTGAGAAATGGGGTTTTGCAATTTTAGCTTTTTGCTTCCACAGATGTCCTTGAGAAAGGATAAATACACCAGAGAATGTACTAGAGTTTCAGTTAAGGAAGGGAAGTGGGAGGGTGCCTCTTGAATAAAGAAGGATTGGAGAAGTGAAGAGGTGATCAACTGCACAAGCTCAAATAGCAAAAGAAAGCTGTTTGGGTCACATTTTGCTTAGAATTGGGTGTAACCTTATAAGGGAGAATTGTAACCTGGAAGGATATTGAAAAATAATGATGAATGTTGGAGGGGATGTGAGAAAACTGGAACACTAATACAGTGTTGGTGGAATTGTGAACAGATGTAACCATTCTGGAGAGCAATTTGGAACTATGCCCAAAGAGCTATCAAACTATGCATACTCTTTGATCCAGCAGTGTCTCTACTGGGTCTGTATGCCTAAGAGATCATAAAGAGGGAAAGAACTCACATGTGAAAAATGTTTGTGGCAGCTCTTTTTGTAGTGGCAAGGAACTGGAAACTGAGTGGATGCCTATCAGTTGGAGAATGGCTGAATCAGTTACGGTATATGAATGTTATGGAATATTATTGTTCTATAAGAAATGATCAACAAGATGATTTCAGAGAGGCCTGGAGAGACTTACATGAACAGAGGCTGAGTGAAGTGAGTAGAACCAGGAGTAGAAACAGAAGTACAGGAATACAGGCCAGTTCCAATTGTCTTGTGATGGAGAGAGCTATCTGCACCCAGAGAGAGGATTATGGGGACTGAGTGTGAATCACAACATAATATTTTCACTTTTTAAAATTGTCATTTGATTATATTTTGTTTTCTTTCTCATATTTTTTCTTTTTAATCTGGATATATTTAATAATTGTGGAAATATGTATAGAAGAATTGCACATGCTTAACCTATATTGAATTACTTACTGTCTTGGGGAGTGGATGGGGAGAAAGGAAGGAGAAACAAATTTGGAACTCAAGGTTTTGCAAAGGTTGAAAACTATCTATGCATGTGTTTTGAAAACGAAAAGCTTTATAAATACCTTCTTCCTTATATTTGCTTAATCAGTGTCTGATTATGTAAGTATGTGATGGCTAAGGAGCCACCTTCATTAGGCTTGTAATCAGGAAAGCAGATTGGGCTAGCTTCCTGATTCTGTGGGAGATCAAGCAGATTACTTACAAAAAGGGGTTCTTCCCACATAATGGACTATGTTCAAAGAGGCCCATCAACACTGAATTGGTCACTAGTTGAGTGATTTTTTTTTTTTTCTTTAGAAACTCATGAAGACATCTCATGAAGGTGTGGAGAGGTTGTGATATTATCAAGAAACAAAATTTCAGGAACTTTGGAAGTAGAGACCTGGACTAGTATTCAGCTCTAACATTCCCTTCCATTCCATTCTATACCACTTTTCTTCACCTTGTTCTGTCCTTTCCCTTTCAGTTCTATCTTATCCTCTCCCATCCTATTCCATCCCATCCTAACCCAGCTAGTCTATGCTATTCCATCCCATCAAATTCTGTCTTGTTCCATCCCATTCCATGCTGTCCTGGCCCATTCTGTCCCATCCTGTTCTGCCCTTTCTCATCCCATCCTATCTCATCTTGACCTATCTATCCCAACGTATCCTATCCTGCCCTATCCTATCCTGTCTTGTCCTATCCTGTCCTGTCCTGTCCTGTCCTGTTTGTCCTATCTTGTCCTGTCCTGTCTTATCCTGTCCTGTTCTATCCTATCCTATCCTGTTCTGTCCTGTCCATACTGTCCTATCCTGTCTGACCTATCCTGTTCTGTTTTGTCCTGTCCTGCCCTTCTCTGTCCTGTCCTATCCTGGCCTGTCCCATCCTATCCTAACCTGTCTTATCCTGTTCTATGCTTTCCCATCCTGTCCTGTCCAATCCTGTCTTATCCTATCCTATTTTATAGAAAAGTTATATAATGATTAGTTGGAATGTTTTGAATAGAGAGGAGAAGACTAGGGGAAAATTTGTCTTCAAGGATATGAAGGACTCCACTTTGATAGAGAGATTAGATTTATTCTGTTTGATTTCATAGGGTAGATCCAGCAGCAATGGATAAATAGCAAAGGAGGCAAATTTGGGCTTAATGACTGGAAAGAATTCCTTACATTTAAGTTTTCCAAAAGTAAAATGAATTTATTTGGAAAGTGGAGAATTTTTTTTCTCCTTGCAAGACTTCATACATAAAAAGAATGATTACTTATTAGATACATTTCAGTAGGAATACTTTTGAGTACAAGATTGAACTAGATTGATGTTGAGATTTCTTCCGACTCAGAGTTGGTGATTCTATGACTTTATTTTATTCTTCTCGTTTACTTTTCACAGACATTACTGTACATGCATTCGTTTAAATTTGAGGACTAACTACTGGTGTCTATTGTTATTGTTATTGTTCAATCTTGTTAGAACATTCAATCTTCCCTCCTATTCTTTGTAGCTTCTATTTTTTCTTTCTTTGACTTGAATGAAATCTTTACTTTGCCTACATGCCTTATCTATGATTCCTTAGCCATAAATCTACTTGGCCATTTTTTTGCCAAGCACAAGTGAGACAATAGTTCCTGTCCCACTCCTTTTCCCACCTCTTTTCCCCCCTTACACCCAGCTCCTCTTTCATGACTTCTCATTCTTGTCCTCTCTTCGAGAGCACATGGGCATGTATACATTTCACCCCTCTGGAGTTATGTTGCTTTTCTGGCCACGTATTATTTTTGAAGGGAACTTTCTGGGGAGAACACTTAGGTGTTAGACCTCAGGAATTCCTTTCCCCTGCATTTTCTCAATGAGAGCATCTATTGCGGGTTTCTCTGGTCAGAACAGGAATTGGTCTCGACTCTGACACAACTCAGGTCTGTGAGGATGATCAAAAATCCTGGTTACATTCTTGACACCAGGGTCACAGGTGGGTATATATCAAACTGTCCCTCCTGACAATATCGAGGGCTGGGGCAGCCCACACAATATCCCCACCCTACTTGATCAAGTGTGATATGCCTCCTAATCACTCTTGTGCTGATAGCTAATGATCTAGGCATGTGGATACAATCTTTCTCAATGCCCTCATCTCAGGCATAACTCAATCATCTAAGAATAGAGAGCCACCATATTGTCCCTCCACTGAAACCAAAGGGTCACACCATTCCCAGCTATATCCAACCACCTTTACATATCAACTCTCGCCTTATGGGGTACCCCTTGCTAACTAAGAATATAAGCACCTCCAGGACAGAGACCATATCATTTTTAGTTAATTGGTCAGTAGAGTATCTGACATATAATAAGTACTTACTAAGTACTTGATTTATTGATTAATTAATATAAAGAAAGGGAAGCTGGATCACTAGACAGTGATTTCAGGCCTCTGCTCTCCCATAGAAAAGTATCAAATATAGCTTCTCCCATAGGCCTCTGGGCACACAAATTCTAGGGAATCTAGTACTGAGGGATTAGTTGTGTGTGTTTGGGGTGAGGGTGGAATATTTTAGAGGCTTTAATTGTATTCCACTTGATTCTTTGGAAAAGTCATGGTGTGAAGCTCAAAGGAATACCAACTGAAGTTGATAAATAATAGGCAATTTTACTTTCTAGGCTTTCCTCCTTCCTTCCTTTTTCCCTAACCCTCTCTTCGTCCCTCTCCTCTCATTCCTTCCTTCCTTCCTTCCTTCCTTCCTTCCTTCCTTCCTTCCTTCCTTCCTTCCTCTTCCTTCCTTCCTTCCTCCTTCCTTCCTCCTTCCTTCCTTCCTTCCTTCCTTCTCCTCCTCTTCCTTCTTTCTTTCTTCTTTCTTCTTCTTTCTTTCTTTCTATTCTTTCTTTCTTTTCTTTCTTCTTTCTTTCTTTCTTTTCTTTCTTTCTTTCTTTCTTTCTTTCTTTCTTCTTTTTCTTTCTTTTCTTTCTTTCTTTCTTTCTTTCTTTCTTTCTTTCTTTCTTTCTTTTTCTTTCTTTCTTTCTTTTCTTTCTTTCTTTCTTTCTTTCTTTCTTTCTTTCTTCTTTCTTCTTTCTTTCTTTCTTTTCCTTTCCTTCTTCCTTCTTCCTTCTTCTTTCTTTCTTCTTTTTCTTTCTTTCTTTCTTTCTTTCTTTCTTTCTTTCTTTCTTCTTTCTTTCTTTCTTTCTTCTTCTTTCTTTTCTTTTTCTTCTCTTCTTTCTTTCTTTCTTTCTTTCTTTCTTCTTTCTTCTTTCTTTCTTTCTTTCTTTCTTTCTTTCTTCTTCTTTCTTTCTTTCTTTCTTTCTTTCTTTCTTTCTTTCTTTCTTTCTTTTTCTTCATCTAATTAGTCAATCCAGTATGTACTGCCCCACCCTGTCTAATTACTCCCTCTTTAGCCCCTCTGTATCATTTCTACCTTGGGATAATTAAACTGCATGTGGGGCTGGCAGTGTTGCACCATCCCCATTCACGTCATTAGTCTCAAACTGGAAGAACTGGCTTTCACAGGGTTGAGAAGTGAGAAGGGAGATGTGGAGAACTACAGAGTCAGGAAACAGGAGATGGCAGCAGCAGTTCTCAGGACAGAATGTTTTCTGGACAACCTCTGACCACCCCTTCCCCAATAACACACACAAACACACAGACACACACACACACACATACACATTTTAGAACTCTAGTGTAGGTAAGAAAAAGTGTGTGTTAGTTAAGACAAAATTTGCAAATAATCTTACTTTGGCAAAGCTATACCTAATGTGGCACAACCAGGATTTTGTCCCTCTAGACAATGTGCTTCTTGCCTGAAGCCATAATATGGCCAGCCATTTGTGTTTTGTGTTGGCCATCCCTAAGGGTCCCACTTCACTCTCTGGTTCTGCCCATCTCCTTCACCTTCCCCAACTTCCTCCTGGGAGTTAGAAATCTGGGATTTCTAGTCACAGGGGCTAGAATGAGATTTTCTGAGAAAAGGGCTGCTCTCTATCCTAGATCATCTCTACCAAACCAGGAAGATTGCTTTCTGTTCCTCCCTTTCTCTGAACAATTGAATTTACCCCCAGGGACCAGAATTTTGGATTATGTCTCTGGCCACTGGGATGTTAGTTTATAATGAGAATAATTCAGGAATCTATGTTTATCAAAGTCTCTGAAAACAAAAGTTATGATATTTCTTTAAAGTCAGTTGATTTGAATAAATGAGAATATGCAGAAAGCCTCTTTCTGGCTACTTTAAAAAACTTAAGTAATGTCTCATTGACTCAGATCTGTCATTTGAGAGATATTTTGAGGTAATCATCTTCCATTATAGTGGGTGCAATTGAATCAATTAATTAAAATAATTATTATATATATCATACTGGATGCCTGTCACTGGCTAGATAATAAATGTTATAGAGGTAGATAGGGGAATTAAAAGAAGTATATAAATCAATCCACAATGATTAACTGAGCACCTGTTGTATATAATACCTTTCATTTATTTATTCTACTTATATAAAGCACTGTGCTACATCTGGGGAAGTTAAAAGACAAATGAGAAACTGTTCCTTCCTTCATGAAAGGATTACATTCTAGTGTACCTTTCATTCAGTAGTTTTAATCATGTCCAACTCTTTGTGACCCCATTTGGGATTTTTTTTTTCACAAAGATACTAGAATAGTTTGTCATTTTCTTTTCTAACTCATTTTATAGATGAGGAAACGGAGGAAAATAGGACTTGTCCAGATTCATACAGCTATTAAGTATGTGAAGCTATTTTTGAAGTCATAAAGATGAAGACTTCCTGACTTTAGACCCGACACTCTAACCACTGGGCCACCTAGCTACCTTCTACAGCCTAATGGGGAAGACAAAAATTGTTTACTGATGGGTCCTGATTTTTTCCATGTGGGTTCTCCTTCCACTGATTCAGATTGTAGTCCCTCCATTTCTTTTCATCCAGTGAAGTTCTTGTCTGGTTCCCCCACCTCAAATCTCCCATAAATTCACCAAGGGGGTCTACTAGATACATTGGAGGCATATATAAAGAAAAATATAATACAAATTATAATGTGAAAAGTAATTCTTGTGTGTAACATGTCTATATTTTATGAGGAAAGGCTTTATGAAGGAAAGAACATTTGAGCTGAGCCTTGAAGGATGAATAGGATGTCAATGGAGATGGGTTGGATGGAGATAGGGTTAATACTAAAGATAGATCTGTGGAAATGCTGGATCTTATTTCTTTTCCTCTGCCACCTGACCTCTATGGTACATGGATTTCTCTAGTTTTCTTGGCCTAGGAATAGACAAATATCTTTTTTCTCTTTAATTCAAATAAAATAGGATAAGCTTAAATTGTTTTGGTTGAGAATTAAAAAGAAAAAGCTAAACATAAAGCCCCAGGAAGGCATCAAAGCTTACAATGGCTATGTTTGCACCAGATTAGGGGGATTATATTTATTAAAGTCTTTCAGAAGCCATTTGATGTATCATATGTTGAGAATCTTATGTGGGATGCTATTGCCAGAAAGTCAATGTTTTGGCCTCCTACTGTCAATCTCCTCCTGACCTGTTAGTTCTGTGATGGATTCTGTTGTGCGCTGCTTCGGGGTGAAAACTAGATTTCAGAATTTTCCCAGGCAATATTCAGGGTCATAATTGAACATTTCATAGGTGACTACTGTCTCAGTAGATTCCTTTCCCTCCCTTTGGGTGGTGTCTGTATACCACAAATAACTTCCCAGTTCTATTGCTGGAGAGATTCTATATTACCTCTGAATCTGGAATCTTTCCCTTGGCTACTGCCCCTTTGAAGGTCCAGAAAATCATCATTCATGGCTGGATATGTAGAGAGAGATTTTACATAGGAAATCTTTTTTTTTTTTAATGGTGACTCTGCCAAAGCGTTTCTCTTATGGCTTAAACCATTTCCTTCTTTAAGTTAATTCTCTCTCTCTCTCTCTCTCTCTCTCTCTCTCTCTCTCTCTCTCTCTCTCTCTCTCTCTCTCCCCCCCCCCCCCTTTCCGTTACTTCTCTTGGTCTGCATGGATAAGGTAGAAAGAATACTGGATTTGTAATCCAAAAACCAGATTGCAAATTCAAGCTTTGCTACTTAATAGAAATAGTCTAGATCTAATCTAGAAAGTGGGTTAATTGGATTAGGTGATCTCTAAAATCCCCTTTAGGACAGCTGAATAGTGACTGCAATGGATAGAACACCAACCTCAAAGTCAGGACAACTTGAGTACGAATATGCTCTCAGACACTTACTAGTTATGTGACCCTTGGCAAGCCACTTAATTCAGTCTGCCTCAGTTGCTGGAAAACCACTCCAGTATCTTTGCCAAGAAAACCCCAAATAGAGTCATGAAGAATTGGATACAACTTAAATGACTCAACAAACATAACAAAAATCCCCTTCTACTCTAAAGCATATGATCTTGTAGAAGAGCACATCCTTCCCAAGTTGGCTGGCTTTCAGGGTGTGGTCTAGCCTGTTTGCCAAGCAATCTCTCAGGGCACCTGTGGGTCCTGTTCTACTGCCCCATGCCATCCTCTCCTAGTTAGTGACTCAGTTAAAGTTTCACTTGGTTCTTGGTTACCTATATTGGCATATTATCTGACAATCAACCACATGGCTGAAGTGCTTTGGGTCCTATTAGCTCTGCTGTAGCCATCCTGTTTAGTCTGAATTAGACTCCTGGCTGGCACTTACCTCATTCTACTCCTTCATTATCTTTTCTATCTGCTGGTCTTTGCCCTTATTGTGTTACATTGAGTGTGGTTTCGTTATATCATCTCAGAATCACTTATGCTGGAAAACCCCATGACATTTGGGGTTCATTGGTTGCCTCTATGAAGTTTGTCTTACTTCTTCATGGAATTAAAAAGTTTCATAAGTTAATACAATAACTATTTGAAATTTTTATACTTGTTTTGTCTTAGGTTGTTTTATTTCAACTCTTCAGAAAAACTTTTTTTTTTTTTTAAACTCTTACAGTTTCTTATTTGAATAAAAGGGAGAAAAACAAAGCTTTAACTAAGGTGGTACAACTGAGGTTTTTTGGTGGGTGCCAAAATTCATAGGATACATAAAGCACTTGTATTTCTTTAGTAGGTAAAAACAAAGTTAATTGATCGCCTAATAAGAAAAATTATATAACATCTTTCTTCTTTAGGCTTATGTTTGTTCATTGTAATTCTGCCACATTTAATTTTTGTGACTGTTTTTCCACTTAGATTGTCATTTTGTGTTTTAGATTTGCTTGGTTTTTTGGCTTTGCTTCCTTTACTCTTTTTCAGTTTATGTAGATATTTCCATGCTTCTCTATATTCATCATATTTGCTGTTTCTTACAGCAGTTATATTACATTACAGCTTTATGTCACAGATTTGTTTAGCCATTCCCCACATCAATGGGAAGCTATTTTGCTTCCAGTTCTTTTATTTAGGTTTACATGGGAGCTTTCTTCTTTTTAATGACTTCTTTGGTATATGTGCCTAGTAGGGGAATGCTTGGTCAATGGGTGTATACACCCTTGTCCCATTCGTTTCCAGAGGTGGGAAGTTCACAGGTTGCAGATATTTTCAGATTTTGGGAGCATATTGATTTGTTTTTTACTGATTTCCTCTTCTCCCTCATTTTTTCCTTAAAAATGTTTATTTTAGGGGATCACTTTCTGGGAAAAGGAAAGGAGAGGTATACTAAGAGGAGTTTTGATGATATAACAATAAAAGATATTAATAAAAAACTTCCTTCCCTGACTCTGCTTCTTCCCTTGGAAGCAGTCTCCCCAGCAATGACTTCTTGAGATCTTGTGATTTTTGCCTTGTTCCCATGGAGTTCCTGGGATTACCCCTCAATTCAGACCTTATATTCCAAAAATCTATCACAGAAGTATTGCCCTCACCACTAGCATCTTTCATGCTACTTGCCCTGGGAGATAGAATTGCCAATTATAGATGATGATTGTTCCCAACTAGACTATAATTGGGATGGGATAGGGCGAGATCCCAGTATCCTAGATTCCAGGGTGGTATTTGTGGCAGTGAAGATAGAAAAAGATTTACAATCTGGTTACAATTTGGCTGAGAGTTCTTTTCTGCCTAGAGCGTTTCTTCAGAGAGTGAACACAAATTTTAAGTAATAAAATAAAATTAAATCCTGCTATAATAGAACAAGAGATGACTCCATGAAATCTGAAAAGGCTATTATTTGACAAAAAAAAATTAAAATACTAGGGGCAGCTAGGTGACCAAGTAGATAGAGCACCAGCCCTGAAGTCAGGAATACCTAAGTTCAAATCTGGCCTCAGACACTTAACACTTCCTAGCTGTGGGACCCTGGGCAAGTCACTTAACCTCAATTGCCTCAGGAAAAAAAAAATAAAAATACTATTAAGCATAATTTGTTGTATATTTGTACAATTGATACAGTGTGATCTGGTACAATCTAAAAATAAAAATAGATTCAAGGAAGTATATAGATGACTTTGGGGTTGTTGAGAGCAGTTAGGGATGTTTGGGATATACCTCTAAGTTCTTGAGGTGGATAAGTACTATACTGGGTTAAATCAAGTGATTAGGGCTCTAGTCCAGGCACAATGCTATTAACTAGCTGTGTTTTTACCTTTAGGGCTAACTTTATGTTTTGAGGAACAAATAAAATAATGATAGTAAAAATGTACTTTTCAAGTAAAAAGTTATAATTGCCATGGAGAATATTCATGCTTTACTTACTTTCCTATGTTTGGACACATCCCTTAATCTCATCATATCTTTTTCTTTATCTGTGAAATGAGATTCTCTTTAAGATTCCTCCCAGCTCTAAGCTTCCATGAGTCTATAATTTTATGATCTGTTAGCATAAAATTGGCCTCCTGGTAACTCTTTGTCAAATCAGAATCTAGGCTTTGTGAAATTCACTCAGTGTGGCTGCTATTGATCTCAGAAGGTTAAAAATAGATGCCAAAGATTCCTGAATCTGCTGTTCAATTCAATTCAAAATATTTGGTTAGCATTACTAGTATGAGGGACTTGGGGGGAAAAAAAATGAAACAAAACCAAAGTGAAACAGTACTGTCTTTAGGAAGTTTCCTTTTTGCATGTATTCTGAGAAGGAAAAATAAGGCAAATTCAGAAGGGGAAAAAATACGAACAACTGTGTAGGGGGAGGATGGGAAGACATCAAGATATGCTTCTGTCCTGTAGGAGGAAGCCCGTCAGTTGAGCCAGTAATGATTTGGTCTCCTCTAGTCTTTTCCTTCCATCTTTGAATGCAGATGCAACTGCCCACAATTCTGACTCCCACTTCTGAGCTTTTTCTAAAGTGATGCTTTGAACCTACAGTGGCTGCCCTACCAATCTCCAGTGGCTGGATTATCTTATTCTCATTATTCATACAATAAAATAGTTTCATACTTTATGGAAAAATTGGAGACTATTAATTGAAAGATCTATTTTCTCACTTCCTCCATTATTCTTCTCCTAAGAACTCCTCTTTCACACCTTGTCCCACAAGAATAATACTGACAAAGGAAAATCTTTCTATATCCACCCTTGGTCTCATCCCCTTTCATCTTCTCCAGCATATATTATACTGGCTGCAATATTCAGGTCCCTTCCTATCTACCAGCCTCTTCCTTGTTAATTACAAATTAACAAATTAATTACAAATGTCTCCTTCATCCTTAGGAAAAAAAATCCCTACTTGATTTAACCATTTCCAGTGGCTATCACATTCTATTTCTTTTACTTCTTTTGGCTAAATTCAAGAAAGTTGCTTATGCTAGGTACTCCTTCTTTCTGACATTATCACTGAACTGAAATTGTTTTCTCCAAAGTTACCAATGATAAAAAAACTGCCATTGCTAAATCGAATAGTCTTTTTTTTTTCTTTGACTTCTGCTCTTTTTCCTCTATATGCTGTCTTGCTCTATGATCTTATTCACTTCCATGGAGCCAACTATTATTTCCACTTAGAGGATTCCTACATGTATATATCGAGTCCTAATCTCTCTCCGAAGTTCTAGGTCTCCATTACCAACTGCCTTATTAGATATCTCAAACTAGATCCTTGTGGGTATCTCAAACTCAATATGTCCAAAAATGAATTCATTCCTTCCCCAATCCCAATTCTACCCTATCTCCCACCTTCCTACAACTATAGAGCAGGGCTTCTTAAACTTTTTCCATTTATGACCCTTTTTTGCTAAGAAAATTTTATATGACCTCGGGGTATATAGGTGTTTCAAATAAGCATACAAATCAATCATTTACTCATAATAAATCATAAACAAATTTATTTTAAAACAATCCTTTGGAATATATGTAGTTTTTATCATTTATTAAAGATGAAAGCAAATTTGCACACTAATGATCTGGATGTGATTGTTTATTTTTACATAAAGAATTAAATGTTGATAGAATATTTGATATGTTTTATCATTATCAAATTTTTTGTGACTCCCACATTTAATTATGCGGCTCTGTATAGCCATGATGCATAATTTAAGAAGCTTTGTTACAGAGAACACCACCATCCTTTCAGTTACCTGGAGTCACTGTGATCATTGGCTCTCTCTCCCTCCACAAATCCAATCAGTTGTCCAAATCTTCTCCTTTTTTAGCCTTTATAACAACTCTCTTGTGTGTTCTCCTCTTTGAAATAGTCACTACTCTCATCAGGGGCCCTTATTACCTGTTCCCTAGACTATTACAATAGTTCTCAAATCAATCTCTGTCTCTCTTCCTTTTAGTTTCTCCTGCACTCAGTTGCCAAGGTGATTTCCCCAAAGCACAAGTCTGCACGTCATCCTCTGAACAATAAAACTCCACTGGCTTCATATTACCGCCATCAAATACAAAGTCTTCTGTTGGGCTTTTAAATCCCTTTACAACTTAGGCCCTCCCTACATTTCTAGTCATATAATCAACTCCCCTCCATGTACTCTAAGCTCCACCTGGCCTCTAGCCTTTTCTCACAGGAGAATCCACTTCCTGATTCCAAGAATTTTCACTGGCTTTCCCCCAAACCTAGGGTTCTCCCTCCACCCTGCCACTTCCTAATTTCCTTCAAGATTCAGTTTATATCTCATCTTCTCCAGGAAACCTTTCCCAGTTCTTCCCTACCACTACTCCTTTTGAGATTATCTTACATTTACTATATGTCTGTAGTTATTTTGAATATTTTTATGTATACTTATATATTTTGTGAATATAGTTATTTTTCTATTGTTTCTCCCATTAAACTGTGAGTTCCTTGAGGGCAGGGACAATGTCTTTACCGTTCTTTCTGTTCCCAGAGTCAGGCACACAGTAAGCACTTAATAAATGCTTGTTGACTGACTGGCTGACCAATGAACAGGCACTGAGATGGGTTAAGGGAAAATCGGTCAGATACATGAAGCATCTGTAGTATCTCATGGGAAAGTCTAGAAGAACCCACTTATAACTGTGCTGCAACTTTAGAATCCTCTTTGAACCTCAGTTTTTCATTTATAAGATAAGGGTGGGAAGAGGATCATTTGGTCATAGAGTTAGAACTGGAGGAGATCTCACAGGCCAGCCTCTTTATTTAACTGCTGAGGAAACTGACTGAAGGAGATCAAATGATTTACTCAAAGTCATAGATCTAGTAAGTGGTAGAGACAGTATTTGAACCCGGAGTCAGGGCTTTTCCTGCTGCTCATTATTTCCTGCATGGCCAAATGAGAAAATGCATGAGAAATGTTCTAGGAATTATGAAGGGCTGTCTTAGTCCTCTGTGGCAATTTCACAAAAGGATCAGAGTGGTCAGCGAATGATTCAAGCTGGTGCACTTTAATTCATTAAGGTAATGCTTTAAGCCAAACACAAAACACTTAGAGATGATACTGTGGGGATTAGGGGGAACCAGAGAAAGATAAAACCAGAGAGGTAGAGATGTTTCCAAAAAATAGAAGGCTGGGGAGGGTGTCATGTAGGAAACAGGGGGAATGTAACGAACAGAGGCAGTCTGACAATAGAGAGGGTCCATAAAACCAGAAAGTTTCTTTGGACTATCACATACTCACTGCATGAGTGCCAGCAGTTGTGATGATTTTCCTGAGGCTGTAGCCCCCAGGAAGGTAACTTTCTCCAAGACCCAAGAAGGCAGAGTCTGCCATTTTTTTCACTAACCGTCTGCCTGATTTCTTTTAGGCCTGACTCCTAGTTTATCTTAAATAGAAATTTATTTTCAATTGCTATGTTATAATTATAATAATTGCTATTATTTGAGGTGAAACTTTCCTGGACTCGAGATGGAAAAATCCCAAAGTAGAAATGACCAGAGAGAACAAGTGCTCATGGTTTCAGGGTGGGGGCCTGTGGCTCTGCTGCCAGGGATGGGCACTCCTAAGCAGCTGGAGAATAGAAGGTGAGTGTTATTTTTAACCTGGGCTTTCCTGATGGAGTTCCCTCCCCCAGAGGACCTGGAGTGCTGATTATGGCCTATTTTTAACGGCCCAGTGTGGAGGAAGCTGGGGCCCCAATACCTATTGCCCAACCAGGCTGACAGGTTCAGTTCTCTAGAACAGGTAGGGGACCCTGCAGGGGAGGCAGATGGGAAAGCAGAGAACCAATGAGTAAGGACTCTTGGTTCCACTCTCAGGAGGGGAGGTGGGAGGGAGACCAAGGGAGAGGTCAGAGGTGAGACTGGGCAGGATTGCAGGTGGTGTTAAGACCAAGAAATGAGGCAGAGTGAAACCTGCCAGACTGAGCTGGTTACAGAAAGAGAGGGAGAAAGTATGTGACTGAGGACAAATACCCAAGATCCCAGGCCATGAAGGTAGAATCACTGTATCTAGGCAAGGTGTACTGGCAGTCAAAAATGGCGAGTCCATGGGCTCAGGCCACAGGAAAGCTCCCTCCCCTCAGACGAGAAGCAGAAAAAGTTACATTCCTTCAGAACTCACTGGGCATGGGTTTTTGTCTTCTCTCTCTCAGGCCGAGCCCCTGAAACTTATTTAGAAATAGTTTTAAAACATAGAAGTGGTGGTAGGTTGTCATTATCTCAAGTTCATTGCTTACAGCTGGAAGGGACCTCAGAGGGCCCAACTTCTCCATTTTATAGAAAAGGAAACTCAGGCCTTTTTTGTTCAGAGAAATTAAATGACTTCCCAAAGTCAGGGGCAAGATTTCACCCTCTGACCACAAATTCAGTGTTCTTTAATTCTCCCTCCTGCTGTGATCCACTAAGGAAGCTAGCATTGGGGTTTCAAGGAGCTACAAGCCTAAGTCATATTATTCCTGTAAAAGGCAGTGGGATAAAGGCATGGGTAATTTTACAACATTGACCATTGCCAAACCTTTTGTTCTAATTTTTCCCCTCCCCCCCAGATGGCAGGTTGACCCATACATGTTAAATATGTTAGAGTATAAATTAAATACAATATATGTATACATAAATGACTAACTTTCAAACAGGTAAAATAAAATAGAAATTTTTATACTTTTTGTGGAAAAAAATAAAAGATTGAAATGATTAATTCAAACTTTCTAGAAAACTTAGTTCCAGGTCCTGGGATCAAAGAGTTTCTCTGTTTCAAGGAAGTAGTGTCTATCTGCTCCTCCCTTTATAGCATCCATTTCCCCCACTGATTGGTGTGTAGAAGGGAAGACTCCAAGACAGCCAGAGTGCTCATTCCTCTGGGTGAGGATTAACTTCCCCGGGTCCCACCAGGAAGAGCAGAAACAAAGGGAATGGCAAGGAGCTTCCATCTTGGCTCTGCCTCCCATTCTGGTTGATCTCATGGATCCTGAGCTATAAATATCTTGGTGAGATGACTAGTCCATGAATAAAGGGTATAAATTCCATTATCTTCACAGTGATCATTCCTCTTGGAAACAGAATACGGTACTTGGAAATAATCCCCAATCCCAAACTCCTAAATTTATATTTAACTCTCTACATGCCATCTTCTCCACTTCCCCACGAAGATTTCATGGAATATAAACACAAACAGAAGCTCTGAGGTCATGCAATCTCCCCGACTCTCTACAATTCACACAGGGAGCGAGCACAGCTGGGACTAGAAGGCAGCTGTCTCCTACGTTTCAGTACAGTGATCCTTCCGTATTTTATCACTTCTCAAACTACCCCATATAGGTGAGATTGCTGAATTTCTAGCATATAATTCTGTTGTTGTTGTTGTCATTCAGTTGTTCTCAGTCATGACCAACTCTTTATGACCCCATTTGGGGTTTTCTTGGCAAAGATGCTGGACTGGTTTGTCATTTCCTTCTCCAGCTCATTTTTACAAATGAGGAAACTGAGGCAAAAAGCCCAGAATCACCCAGCTAATAGGTCTCTGAGGTAAGATTTGACAACAGGAATATGAGTCTTTCTAACTCCAGGCCTGGCACTCTAACCACTGTGCCACCTAAGCTACACTGTACTACCTAGTTGTAATTAGCATGGGGCAAACTGCTGACTGAGATGATGATTATATTTATTTCCTGTTTGGAGCCATTCTTACTCCCTCCTGTGACCACCATTCATATCCCTTGTTTCCCTGAAACTTTGATAGCCCGTGCCAAAAACCATCCATGGGACTGGTGCTGCCTCTAAAACCCTGTTACTGTGGCCCCCCTTTCCCCAAATTCTAGCAGAGCTGAGGGCCAGATTTCCTAGGGGACAAGGGTGCCCTTTTTCCTGAATGACTACACCCATTTGGATGGTCCTGTGTACCATTAACTCCCCTCCATAGTCTTAATTCTTTGCCCTAGGTGATTAAAAAAATGACCAGAATTCTGTTGAATTTCTTCAGGAGGATAAGGAAAAGTTCTTGAAAATTCAATTATATCTTTCTTATTGCAATTTTGGATAATTCCTTCTTTTATTTGTCCTGAGATTATTGGTCCCACTATATTAATAATAATTCATAATTTTATAGTGTTTTGTAAAAAGCAAATCATTTCCCTCACAACTACTCTGAAAGGCAAATACTGCAAACTTATTCACAGTGATCCTCGTCACCCATTCCCCCTTCATTTTATTGTGGCTGAGAAAGATTATATTACTTGCTCATGGTCACACAACTAGTAAGAAGCCAAACTAGAATTCAAACTCTGTTTCCCTCTTATTCCTGGGCACTCTCTCTCATACCACTCTGCTTCTTTTTCTATTTCTTTGAATTCTAAGATTTGAGATGGAACACAGGCAGTAACATAGATTTTACCCTCTGTTGGCATGAATCCTGTCCTGCCTCCTGTGTGGACTAGGTGATAGTGGAGAGAATTTGGTGGGAGATTTTTTTTTTTTTTGATGCTTAGGGTGATAACATTATCTACATTCCCCTAAGGATTCCTGCTCTTTCTCCTTAAGTATCAGGCTCACCCCTCACACAAAGCTTCACTCAAGAGTAGCAATAGGATGATAGTTTCAGGCAAAGTCCCTAGTATTCGCTGAGTAACTGGGGAACCAGCTGGAGGAGGGGTGGAGAGACAGGTCCAGCTAGTTCTGCCTTGTTGTTTATACATCACATTACCTCACACATCCCAACCACCTTGCTCCCCCGCCCCATCTCTGACGGGGGCCAGCCCTATAGGCCTTTGAGCCAACCTCTTTTTCCCCTCCTATCCCTGGGACACCAGAGTCCAGTACAACATGGATCTCCCCATCAGCTGAGTTGGGAAGTTTCATCCCACCAGAAATCATGGAGGGGGACAACCACTCGGTAAGCTAGCTTTGGGGGAACCCTGCTCATCTAGTCATTCTCAGAAGGTGGTTAGGTTCTAATAAAGATTTAAAAGGAAGGCTCAGGAGAAGGAGAATCATGTGGTTTCATCATTTGCTTCAGATTCTTCCTTCCTTCCCTCCTTCCCTCCTTCCCTCCTCTCCTTCCCTCCTCTCCTCTCTCTCTCTCTCTCTTTCTTTCTCTCCTCTCTTTCTTTCTCTCTCTTCTCTCCTTCCTTCCTTCCTTCCTTCCTTCCTTCCTTCCTTCCTTCCTTCCTTCCTTCCTTCCTTCCTTCCTTCCTTCCTTCCTTCCTTCCTTCCTTCCTTCCTTCCTTCCTTCCTTCCTTCCTTCCTTCTTTCTTTCCTTCCTTCCTTCCTTCCTTTCTTCCTTCCTTTCTCCCTCCCCCTTCCTCCTTCCTTCCCTCCCTCCAGCCCTCTCTCCCTTACTTTTTTTCTCCCCCTTAGATTTCGAATGCAGCTTTTTTTTTTTAACCTTTAATGACTACTTTGGATCATCTCTTTTTGTTCAGAAAGGAATTGATGGGGGAGAGAAGCCAATGAATTGGGATCTGATCAGTGGGAGTAGCTAGGTTGGGATAGGGGGAAGGTCAAGACCCCCGAATTTTCTCTATTGCAACTTACTGTACCTTGCACTCTGTGGGTATTCAGTCATTTCCAATTACTTATCATACTTGAGCATAACTTTTCTGGGGTTTAGGAACTCATGGAAGGAGAAAGGACCTTTAGTAATGATGTGATTTATCTCTACTTGCAGACATTTAAAATATTTCAGATAGATGTGAATATTTTGTAACATAATTTTAAAGGAGGGTTCAGTCTTCCTTGCTCACCCATCCTCTCACTTAATAATTTTTGCTATTATAATGCTGGCAAGTTGGTTCTTATTTTGTTTAGTAGTTTTCATTCATGCCTGACTTTTTGTCATCCTTTTTGTGATTTTCTTGATATACTAGAACAGTTTACCATTTCCTTCTCCATCTCATTTTACAAATGAAGAAATCGAGGCAAAAAGGTTTAGGTATCTTGCCCAGGAGTCTGAGGCCAGATTTGAACTCATAAAATGCATCTTTATTCTGGGTCTGGTGCACTATGCACTATAGAGCCATCTAACTTCCCCATTCTTTGTTACCCTTAACTATAACTTTTTTCCTACTATAAGCTCCTTTTCTCTGTTCTGTTCTTGGTTACTCTCTCCTCTGTGTAAGAACTTCTCGTAGATATCAGAGGATCTTGAGCTGAAAGGAACCTCAGAAGTCATCTAGTATAAACTCTCATTTTACGAATGGAGAAACTGAGGTCTAGGGAGCTTAAATGGTCTCATAATTGGCAATCAGCATTTGAACCCAGGCCCTCTGCCTTTGATGCTCAATCCATCATAACTACGTTGCCCTAGATACTTGAGGTAGTTTTTTAGATTTCAAAATATCTGTGATATCTTTGTGATTATTCTCTCTATAAATCTCTCTGAGTTTAAGGACATAATTTATGAGAATTGTAAAAAAAAAAATCTAACTACTTTATCACTTGGTGGCCCAAGAATTGGCGATAAATCTTGCTGGATTTAGCTAGGTAGTAAGCACTTGTTAAGTGCATAATATGTACCAGGTACTTTTTAAAGTACCTCACTTGATCAACATAACAACTTTGTGAAGGATTATTTCTGTTTTAAAGGGGAGGAAATTGAAGGACAGACAGAATTTAAGCGAGATGCCCAGGGCACAGCTCCCAGTGTCTGAGGCTGGATTCGAACTCCAGATCCAGCACTCTGATCTTTGTGCTTCTTAGGACAACGAGCATCCCATTGGACCTGGTCTTTTAGGATTGAAAGGACCTGCCAGAACTTTTGTGAGCTCAGAATCACCTCCATTCCATAATAAGGCAGTTGAGAAGCTAGAAGTAAACCCAAAGTCTAGTGGTAAATTATACCTCAGGCTTCTCTTCTCCAGATGAAAACATTCCAATTTCCTGAACCTGTTCTCTGAAACCTGGCCTCAGACTCCCATCCTTACAGTCCTCCCTTAGTCCTGAAGAGCAGGTCCAGGACTTTTAAAAGGTCCAACCATTTACTGATTTTAGAGAGAAGGTTTATTCCATGTTTTACTTCTCCTTAGGCAAGTGAGATATATTAGCACCAGCTCAGAGAAGGCTGAGAAAGCCCATTGTTAAATATTCATTGTGAACACTCAGACTTCAGAAAAGCTTAATCTCTATAAATCAAGCCTTGATTCGATGTTTTGTTGATTGTCTAGATTTAAGAAAGCGTTTAATAATATAGATTAAAATTAAAAGGGTGTGTTCATGCACTCCCTTCTTCCCCCAAGCCTGGGTGTTAAACATTTACTAGAGCACCCCTATATTGTTCTACACATCTTGTTTGAGCTCAACTGGAATCTAAGGCTCAGAGAATGAAGTCATCAGACTAGAGGTCTGGTGACTGTAGATTAATAATAATAATAGGCCTTTATCTAGCATTTTAAGTTTGGAAAGTGCTTTATCTCCATTAATTTATTTGAGCCTCACAACACCCCCAATAACAGAGGCACAAAGCTGATTTGGAGTCAGCTTCATTTTCTACCTTGGCACTTGTCATTTTCTATCCTTCTCTTTAGTCTTTCTGGCTACAACCCCCATACCCACCCCTCCCTCCACCCCCACATTTTGGATAGCTATTTTCTTGTCCAGTGAGTTTTGTTTTGTTTATTTTTGTTCGGTCCTCCAATTTGCTAAGTTCATCTTGGAGTCCCACACTTTCAGTAATCATTGATTTGGGTGAGTGGAACTTGCCAATCAAGGTGGGTGAGGGTGATCTTGGGTCAGCATTTGCTAAAGAACAGTCACTTCCAACATGGAAGAGTGGGCTTATTCTTGTGGACAGAAGGATGATGACTAATGAACAGTGAATTCCTGGGTGCCATATAGGCCCCTGAGTGGCAAACTTTCACTCTTGGGGTGAGCAATTTTAAATCATCATTCCCTCCTCTGTGATCTTTGAACTCATCCCTTTGTTTGGTGTGGCTCCTCCCCTTTGGGTAGCATTCCAGAGCTTGGGGAGGCAGGGCTCTTTAAAACCCTTAGAAGGCACAGTCTGGAGCTTCATGCTGATGAGGTAGGCTTAGGGCAGAACACAGCTGACCAATCATCCCTGAGCTTTACAGACCCTGTTGTGTCCCACTAGAAACACAAGGACAATCTTAGGCCTTCAGTCTGGGAGCTGGTGGCTTAAAAAGATTGCTGGCTTAATGATGGCCATTCATTATATTTTCTCTAAAGCCTCTAGGGATAATATAGAAGAGAAGAAGGAATACTATTTTCCCTTCTTCATACAAGGAAGAAGCATGGGACCTTTCAAATGTCATAGAATTGGAATATTGGCCTTTTCAAAGATAATAAATTTAAAGTTGAAAGGGATCTTAGTTCAGCCCCCTCATTTTACAGATAAGAAAGCTGAGATCAGAAGGTTAAGTCAGTTGCTCAAGGCTATCCAGATAACAAATGACAGAACCAGGAAATGGCTTCCAAAGCCAGTGCCCTTTCCATTGTACAGTATTTTTTTCCACTTACAGAATAGATTTTCTTTTAATGGTCTGTGCATCATTTAGTCTAACTCTGCCATTTTACTGATGAGGAAACTGAGACCTAAAGAGGCCTTAAGTAGTCTGTCAAAGATCAGGCAGAGGTAGTAAAGGGGGAATGAAAGTAAAATAGTCTGCAAATTGAATTTTTGCACGCAAAATGTAATTTAACACATGTTATGAACTTGATATTTAAGCAAACTGCTGCAAGCCCTTTTGTTAAGCAAATAATTCCTTTATAAAGGAGTATTTTGGTTCCTTGAAGTAATCATAGTCAATAGATATTTGTTAAGCCCCTATTTCAGGCCAGACCCTGTGCTAAATATTGAGAATGCAAATATGAAAAAAAAGGCAGTTGCTGCTTTCAAGGAGCTTGCAGTCTACAGGTAAAGACAATACATAAAAGGAAATTGAGAAGGAAAAGGGGAAAGTACTATATGGGGGTATAAAGTGGGTGAGAACAAGGAAATTCGTGAAGAGCAGCCAGATGAGAAGTAAGTTGTTTGTAATGAGCCTCTAAATGGAGGTGTTCTCCGCTCCACCTTCCTGAGGGGCCGAAGGTAGTAACCAGTTGTGAGGTTTGAGGCTAATTTGATCTTGCAGAATGATGAGGTTTCCCAATGATGACATTCCTGGGGCATGGTGGAAAGGTGGGTCAGCGGAGTCCCAAGTAGTACAGCTACATAAACTGGGTCCTAGCTCCATCACTGCAGGTTACAGCCTGTCTACACTTCCTCATCCTGGGTAGTCTTTAATTCTTGTCCACATCCTTCCATAAGTCTACTTTGTGAAACATACCCAAGCTGTTGGTGGTCTTCCTTTAGTTCTTCCCATATTTGTGGGGGAGAGATTACAGTGCAAGACTGGGGATGGTTATCTATTCTTTCTTATTCCTCTTCGTGGCTGGCCAGCCTCCATTTACTAGTAAGTGTAACCTTGCATCTTTAGCATTCATCTTCCCACTGTTTTTTGGACCTTCTTCAGGTTTAATTCCTCTTTATAGAATAATAACCTCTGAATTCATGTTTTCAAAAATCAGATTTTCTTATATCAAGCACTCTTAAAACATCACCCTAGTAAGAGTGAGACTAGGTCCGTGGGGATGGCTGGAGACACCCTCCCAAAAGCAGCCCTGGCCCAACATCAAGATGTCAGACCATCCAACAGAAAATCCTTGCTCTAATCCTGTTGCTCGGGCTCCCTCCCTTCTCACCACCTCTCCCAGAGTAATAGTTAATGTTTATATAGTGCTTCAAGGTTTGCGAAGAGCTTTGCATGTGTAATCTCTGTTGATCCTCAATTCAACCCTATGAAGTGGAAATGCGGCCTTGAAGTCAGGAAAAACTTTCTGTCGATGGTGGCTTCTGGATCTATCCAAAATAGCTTTTCTTGGGAGGGAGTGGATTCTGTGTGGAGGTGGGTGTTCTTTTGGGAGGATATAAATTATATTAGATAACTGTTGAGGAGCTTTCCAACTCTAAAATTCTGTGATTCTAAGCAGGTGCTGTTTTTATTCCCATTTTACAAGTGACTTTTTATTTGTTCAAAGAGACTAAATGATCTGACCAACATTACATAGCTAGTGTATGTCTCAGACAGGATTCAAATCTAGGACTCCCTGATTACCAAATCCAGTGCTCTATTAGATATTCTAAACATAACATACCATAAACAAAGCATACAAAATGTACGTTCTTCTCAGAGCATTGAGAGAGTGAGGCTTTGTGTTAGCCTGATGGAAGAGCCCTGGATTTGATGTTGTCAATCATATGTAGGTATCTCCCTTAGGTTGCAGGCTCCCCTTCTCCCCAATGGATTTATCCTTTTGTATTGAGCACAGTATGTAGGGTGTGTGTGTGTGTGTGTGTGTGTGTGTGTGTGTGTAGGTGTATGACTCCTAAGCTGACGTCTGGCAATTCTGATTTGTGTAATAATTAAATGGCTTATTGTCTTGAAATGTATCTTCCTCTTTGTGCAGCAATATTGGGGGTGGAGGTGACAATCTAAGGCATGCAGGAAGCTGTTTAGGGTGGGTGGGGGGAGGACAAGTGCCAGGGCCTTGAATGGGGACGGACTGGCACCCTGAAGCTTGGAGGCCGAATCCTACTCTATTTAGCCTTTTGGGTGATGGAGAGAGCACTGGGGGCATCCTTGGCTCCACTCTGGGGATGGGAGGTGGGAGGAGATGGAATCAAGATTAAAGGAAGAGCACTTTCCTCCCTACTCGTGTCTGCACCAGCTTTGCTCTATGGCAGCAGGTTCTGTGCTCTTCCTGAACAAAGGAGAAGAGGGAGCACTCTTTCAGTGACATGAAAGCATGAGCATGTTGAAAACTCACTACTGGGAGTCAGTAGCTTGGGGGTTTGATATATTCCTGGTTATATATTTCTTTCAATAAGAAAGAAACTGTTATTCCCTCCAGTCCAGTCCAGTCCAACTAACAACCCAAACCTGATCTAATTTTGTTTGGCTTTCCACAGACAAAGGGCTCCATCTACTCACTCTAGGGAATGCCAGGTCTTTCTGAAGCCCTTAGGGCTTCCAGGAGAAAACGTTCTCTCTGCTCCTCCTCCCCCTTCAGAAAGAAGTCAAGGTGGAAGGTCCTGATGTTCCCTATGTCCTTTTATTCTTTAGGGGGACAACAGGACCCTTGTGCTTCAGCAAGGCACCAGGGGCTGGTGTAGGAACCTGGCCTCTGGGTGCTACCTTTCTACGTGTGAGTTCTGGGGGGAAGGGGCAGCATCTAGCCGGTGGGCCACATGCAGCTGCCTTTGTGCCAGTGTCTTTTATTGAACCACAAATCCCAAGTCCCAGGAGAGGTGCTGGGAAGTTCTCTGCAGCTCTGGCGTGTTTCCTGAGGTTTCTGGACTCCCAGACCATGGGTCTCAGATAGGTCTCTCACTCTAAAAATGGGATGGCTCCTGGACTCTTGGGTGTCTCGCACTAAGAATAATATGACTGATTATCAGAAGAACATGCACTCTGTGTTATTCCAAGTAATGCATTGCAGCATTGTACCCTGAGCCCCCAGAGGAGTTCCCTTTTTCTCTCTGCAACTTCTCCCTCGCCAATCTGCCTCCAAGCTAGCAAGCAGGAGTTTCACCAGAGGGAGGGCAGTTTCTATATTTGATACTCTCAGAGCGGCAATCATAGGGTTACTAACATTAGTGTTTGTAAACCCCTTCCTTCTATCCCTATCAGGGTATTTTCCATTAACATATCAGTCACTATCACTCCATTAACTTTAACCAAAACATTTACTAAAAATGTAAAACATACATAATATTTGCATAATATTCCACTCATAAACCTGTATCACACTCTCCCAGCAACACACTTAATGCCTGTTGGAAAGAGTGGACATCTACTTAAGGCACCAAGGCAGTAAGTGTGACCGTGGTGTGAAGAATTCTGGAACTAAAGATTTATGTTTCCATGCTTCTTAGGGACTGTCTCTACAAGTTACCTGTAGTTCCAGTGTGGACCGGGTATTTCTACTACTAAAGCTGGGCTGGGCTGGGCTGGGCTAACAACCTTTCTAGGCACAATCTTTGCTGAGTGACCCCGGTTCTGTCAGAAGGCTTCTCTGATGATCTGTTCCACTGCCCAGCTGGGCCTAATCCTTGACAAGATGTAGTATCTATCACGACTGGACTCTGACTTAGTAGTTGCCTACAGCTGAAGCATTGTTATATTCTTTTTGGAAAAAGTGATGACTTTTATCTTAATATTGGCAAAAATCTTTTCACAGTTCTTTTGGCAGGGTTCTTCTTGCCCACTTTGCAACAATTCTCATGCAATGCAGAGAAATATCTTCTGTCTTCTCTTATTTTTTTGTCATTTTTACATTTTTTGTCAATTTTATATTTTTGTCAGAAGCTCTGGTTGGTAGAAAGCAAAGTATCATTTTTACTTTTCCTCAGCATCAAGCAGCACATGAGAGAAGAAAGTATATCCTTTCAAACTTGCTAGATGCAGTTCAGCAACTTTTATCTCAGAACAGAGATAGCTAGGTGGTTCAGTGGGTAGAGCTCTGGAGCTGAATTCAAATTCAGCCTCAGACACTTATTAACTATTACTTTCCCTGTTTACTTTAATCCATTGGAGAAGGAAATGGCAATCTACTTCAGTATCCTTGCTGAGAAAATGCCTTTGCCAGTAATGGTGTACTATTGCCCACAGGGTCCCAAAGAGTCAGAAATGATTGTACAGCAACAATAACAACAATATTTCAGAAAATACAAATACAGAATAATACAGTGAAAGAAATATTAGATAGAGAGTCAGAGAACTTGTGTTCAAATTTTCTCTCAGATGATTATTTTAGCAACTACTTCTCTCTTTTTTAAAAATAGTTCAATCTATTTCCTTTTATTAAAGCTTTTTATTTTTCAAAACATATGCATGGGTAATTCTGTGATCTTAACCCTTGCAAAACCTTGTTTTCCAGTTTTTCCCCCTGTCACCCATTCCTTGCAAGTAGTCCAATATATGCTAAACATGGTAGAAATGTATGTTAAATACAAAATATGCATACATATTTATACAATTATTTTGCTGTACAAGAAAAATCAAATCAAACTGGGAAAAATGAGAAAGAAAATAAAATGCAATCAAACAACAACAAAAAGAGTGAAAATGCTATGTTGTGAACCACACTCAGTTCCCACAGTCCTCTCTCCTTAGGTGTAGATGGCTCTCTTCATCACAAGACTGTTGGAAGTGCTCTGAATCATCTCATTATTGAAGAGAGCCATGTCCATCAGAATTAATCATCGTATAATCTTCTTGTTGCCATGTACAATGATCTCCTAGTTCTGCTCGTTTCACTCAGCATCAGTTCATATAAGTCTCCCCAAGCCTCTCTGTATTCATCCTGCTGGTCATTTCTTACAGAGCAATAATATTCCATAACATTCATATATCATAATTTACCCAACCATTCTCCAATTGATGGACATCCACTCAGTTTCCAGTTTCTTTGCACTACAGAGAGAGCTGCCACAAACATTTTTGCACATGTGGATCCTTTTCCTTCCTTTAAAATCTCTTTGGGAGATAAGCCCAATAGAAACACTGCTGGATCAAAAGGTATGAAGTTTGATAACTCTTTGGGAATAGTTCCAGATTGCTCTCCAGAATGGTTGGATCAGTTCACAGCTCCACCAACAATGCATCAGTGTCCCAGTTTTCCCACAGCCCCTCCAACATTCATCATTATTTGTTCCTGTCATCTTAGCCAATTTGAGAGGTGTGTAAGTAGTATCTCAGAGTTGTTTAATTTGCATTTCTCTCATCAGTAGTGTTTAGAGGACCTTTTCATATGACTCTAAATAGTTTCAATTTCTTCATCTGAAAATTGTCTGTTCATATCCTTTGACCATTTGTCAACTGGGGAATGGTTTGAACTGTTATAAATTTGAATCAGTTCTATATAGATTTAGAAATAAGGCCTTTATCAGAACCCTTGAATATAAAAATGTTTTCCCAGTTTATTGCTTCCCTTCTAATTTTGTCTGCTTTAGTTTTGTTTGTACAAAAGCTTCTTAACTTAATATAACCAAAATGATCTTATTTTGTGATTAATAATGACCTCTAGTTCTTCTTTGGTCACACATTCCTTCTTCCTCCACAGGTCTGAGAGGTAAACTATGCTATCTTGTTATAATTTATTTATAATCTCATTCTTTATGCCTAGATCATGAACCCATTTTGACCTTATGTGGTGTTAGGTGTGGGTCAATGCCTAGTTTTTACCATACTAGTTTCCAATTTTCCTGGCAGATTTTGTAAAATAGTGAGTTCTTATCCCAAAAGCTGGGGTCTTTGGGTTTGTCAAATACTAGATTGCTATAGTTATTGACTATTTTGTCCTATGAATCTAACCTATTCCATTGATCAACAAGTCTATTTCTTAGCCAAGACCAAATGGTTTTGGTGACTGCTGTTTTATAATATAGTTTTAGATCAGGTACAGCTAGGTCACCTTCATTTGATTTTTTTTCATTAGTTCCCTTGAAATTCTTGACCTTTTGTTCTTCCAGATGAACTTTGTTATTTGCTTTTTCTAGATCTGTAAGATAATTTCTTGGGAGTTTGATTGATATAGTACTAAATAAATAGATTAGTTTAGTTAGTATTGCCATCTTTATTATATTAGCTTGGTCTATCCAAGAACACTTGATATTTTTCCAATTGCTTAGATCTGACTTTATTTATATAGAAGCTTCAACTGCTTTTCTTCTAAACATTGAGACAAATTAATATTCCAATAGAGTTATCCCAATCCTTACATTCAATCATGTTCTCTCATTTCCTGCCTTCTCCCCTCTCCAACTTTGCTTGTGAAGTGACTCAGGAGTTAATAAGTCTGCAGAGAGCTGCTCCTACAGTCTCAACTTCATTAGCCCCATGATCTAACCAACTATTTAGTATCACACAAATGAAGACACTGGCTATGAAAGCAGAGGAACTTGGCTCAGATTTCACCTTGGACACTACCTTTGTGATTTTGTAATTATATTGAAATATAGTTGTTAAATTATTTTTTTAAAAAGCTCAAATACCCCAGGTTAATAACTCTTATATTAGATGATTGCTAAGGTTTCTCTCTATGCTAACATTGTTATTTGACAAATGTTTGAATTTCCCTCTACCATCTCTCTATAGGGATGACCCAAATGGTCAGGGCTGGGGATGGAGGGTATCCCTGTAAGAGATGAGCTGCGTTCCTTCCATAAACCATTGCTCTTTACACCAGGATAAGATTATAGAATGTAGAGATGGAAGGAAACTTTAGTATCATACTCAGTTTTACAGAAGAGGAGATGGAAATGTTGAAAAAGAAAGTAACATCCATATTTATAAAAGTAGGAAATAGCAGAGTCAGGATTCCAATCCAGCTCCAAATCTGCTACTTGACTGGTTTCATACTTAAATAGAAATGCATCTCTGTAGGGCCACATACTGACTTAGAAAATTATAAACTTAAAAAAGAAAATTATAAGCTAATTTTTTTGGGGGGGTGGGGAAGTGGGGAAGTCAGAGTATTGATCAAGATCACACAGCTTGTAAGTGTCAAGTGTCTGAAACTGGATTTGAACTCAGGTCTTCCTGACCTGTATCAGGTTGTATCACCTTGTATTTCTTATTTGTATCATATTTCCCAGTTACATTTTGATCTGGTTCAGGCTACACTAGGGAGTATTGTAGGTCATATTTGACACCATTGTATGTCTTTCCTATACCATGACCTCATCTTCTTCCTTATGAGCAGAAGGTGTGAGGTAACCCCTTATACACAATGCAGGAAGTTACAAAACTCCTTCCCTCTTTTTTTAGAAGCAACATGGAGAAAGCAATAGTATCAAGTCAGAAAAGCTGAGTTCAAATCCTAGTTGTGTGACTTTATTATCTCTGTGACCTTAAGCAAACTCATTTAATCTTCCTGGGTCTTAATTTCCTCAACTCTGAAACAATAAGTGTATTTATATATCCCCTTAGAGTTTACTGAGCATTTTGGAGCTTATTCTCATGGCAATCATGAAAAATAGGTGCTATTATTATCCCAATTGTACAGATGAAGAAACTGAGGCAAACAAAGGTGAAATGAGCAGGATCATATAGTTAGTAAATACTAAATGAGGAGATTAAACTACATGACCTCTGAGGTTCTCCAGTTCCAGATCTATGGTCCCAGAATGTCACAGAGCAATTCTTTTACACATTTATTAAGTGCCTACTGCTTGTAAGAACTATGTGTCTATAGTGATCCAGTGAGAGAAATTAGCATTGCTGTTGCTGTTGTTATTTTAGTCATATCTGACTTTCCATCTGCCCATTTGGAGTTTTCTTGGCAAAAATACTGGAATGGTTTGCCATTTCCTTTTCCAGCTCGTTTTACAGATGAGTAAACTGAAGCAAATAGGGTTAAGTGCCTTGCCCAGGGTCACATAGCTAGGAAGTGTCTGATGCCAGATTGGAACTCATAAAAAAAGTTTTCTTGATTTCAGGCCCAGCACTCTATCCACTGGTCTGCCCATCTGCCAGAATTCAAACATTTGTAACTCCGTTTAATAGATGCAGAAAGGAAGAGGTAAAGGGTCTTGCTCTTAGTCACACAGATATTGAGTTTCGTGGCAAGGACTAGATCCCAGATCCTCTGACTCCTTAAGTAGTTAGGGGGCTTTATGAGGCTTATAGTCTTTATATAATAAATCTTTATAGTCTTTATATAATTATATAGTCTTTATATTTTAATTATATATTATATATATGATTTACATATATATATTTATATATGTAGTAATATAGTCTTTATATAATAAGGAGTTGGGTCATATGTACAAATAAATATATTCAAAATCCAACTTGATTGGTCAGTTATTAAGGCCCAAAATAAAGTGTCTGGGGAGGTTTTTTTGGGGAAAGTAGTTAGGAATCTTGGAAATTTGTGGGGAATTCCATTGGTGCTCTGGTCCAAGGATTCTGACAATAAAGTCTTCATCTCTTTCTTCAAAAAAGCACAAGGGTCATCTTCCCTCCCTAGAGCAGGCAACTGTTGCCCCAGAAAGCACAGAGGGTCTACTGATTTATTTGTTCCTTCTCCCCTTATGAAAGCAGAAAAGGTCCAGATTACAGATAATAGACAAATGGCAAAACACCTCTTAAGGGAAAAATTTTGCCTTAAAGATTAAAATAATTTTGATCCTGGTTCAGCTACTAAATAACAGTGTGGGAAAATCATTTGCTCTCTCTATATCTTCATTTCTTTATGGATAAGTTGAGCATGATATTCCCTATTTATCTCACAGGATTGTGAAGGATAAAATGCACTCATTAGTTGTGAATAGGAATGCTCTGAAAAGTACCAAGACCTGTGGGTATAGAAGAGATTTCTCTCTTCCTCTTAGAGCTTCTCTCTTTGCTCTTCTGAAGGTGCGAGGGGTTGAGTAATGGGGTGGGAGTGGAAAGGAATAAGGGAAGTGTGTTATTGCTGACTTTTTCACAGCTAAGATAATATGTCTCTTGTCTCTCAGATCTAGAAGGGGTTGAATTCATGAAGAAGAAGGCTGAGGGTTATAGAGGTCACTGCCTCAGGGAGTGGAGGAGAGAATTGAGAATTGAGGTGAAAATGGAGATGGGGAAGGGCAGGGCCATGCAAGCTAGAGAAGGGAAGTCCCCTATGTCACTGAGGCCCATGAGAAGCCAGACACTCACAGATTCTCCTCCTTCATTATTCTCTCCAGTACTTATTCCTTCCCCGTTTTGTTACTGAGAAAGCTTGAGCAAAATCAAATCTTAGGCCTAAGACTGTGATCCTGAACAAGTCATTTAACCTCTCTGAACTTAGCTGTATCATTTGTAAAATGGGGATAATAAATCTTGTATTACCTACCTGCAAGGATTTGCTGTGAAGAAAACCTTATAGAGAAGTGAATGGTTGTTGTTATTAGTAGCAGCAACACTAATTGTTATTATTATATAATTATTGTTCATATTATATTCTAATATACAACATATAATTATAATTATTAATAAAACAATACTTCATTATTAATAACAATTATCAACTTTTCTCATCTTCTATGGAATTCAAATAGAAATGGTCTTAGGGTAAGTCAGTATTCTGTTATTGGTATTTTCTACTTAATGTTATTTGTCCTTCATTCTCGAAAATGACCATGACATCAAGGATGTGATGCCATGATGTGCAAATGAATTGGATTAAAGTGAGGAAGGGCTGTGCCGAGCCATCAGCCTTACTTTCTCCTCCACAGCCATCTGGTCCCTGTGGCAAGATATAGATCAGGATGACTGGAAATGAACCTGTATGCAGGGAAAGATGTTGGCTTGAGGACAGCTGCACAAGTGGCTAAAATAATTGTTTTTGTGTAATTCAATAAAAAATTTAGGTTATGAGTTTATTTTTATAGGCTCATTAAAATATTCAGAACTAAAAAATATTAATCAACATAATAAATAGTAATAGTAGGAGGAGGAGAAGGAAGAGGAGGAGGAGGAGGAGGAGGAGGAGTGATGGTGGTGGTGATGGTAGTGGTAGTAGTAGTAGTAGTGGTAACAGAAATTTTTTGGTTGAGAAGGAAGCATTCTGGCCTGAAATATGAATTGCAGCTTGAGAACCCTCTCATCTTAGAAATTTTTTGTAGCCTAATTACTTCACATTAAGAAACAGAGTAGGTATAAATGTCACAAAGCTAGGATGAATAACTAACAGATTGGATGACAGAGTCAAGATCCAAAAGCATCTTGTCAAGCTGGAACAATAGCCTTAATTCTTGCAGCTGAAACCTTCTATATATGTTGTCTCTTCCATTAGAATGTGAGCTCCTTGAGAGCAGAGACTATCTTTATATATCCTCAGTTCTTTGCACAATGCTTTTCACTTAGTAAGTTCTCAATAAATATTTTTTTCATCATCTTTTTTTAAGAGTTCTAGTGGGGATAAATTAAAGTTCTAAAAGAAAATGATTTTTTCTAAAAAAAAATCAACTTTATAAATACAGGTGACTGGTAAGGTTAATCAGAGGTTTATATGAAAAAAATCTGGGAATTTTAGCATACTGCCACCCTGATATGAATTACTGGTATCATATGGCAGTCAAAAAAGTAAACATACTCTTAAGCTGAGTTAAAAGCAGCCCAGGCTTTAGAAAAAAGCCAGTTATGGTCTCCTTGTCCTTTAAATTGTTCAGACCACATATAGAATATTATTTTCTGAGGACCAAATTTTAGGAAGGTCAAACTCAAGCCATTACAGAGAAGATGATCAGGATAATTTAGGACCTTGAGATCCTGCCAAACAAAGACTGGCATAATTTAAGGGATGAGAGATAGCTAACCTTTAGAAAAGACCACTAAGAAAAAACTGTCTCTAAGTACAGGCATGGGCAATAAGAATTAGATTGTTCTACTAGATGATCTTAGAATCAGGAAAAATGGAGAGAAGTTTCAGAGAAGTCAATGAGTAGGTTTAGGTCTGACTTAAATAAAACTTTCTAGCAATTAGCATTATCCAAAGTAATAGGAAGTATTGGGTTTCCTTATCATTAGAGTTGTTGTTGAATGGTCTATCAGATTTGCTGTAGAGGGGATACTGCTCAGCTATACAGGAGGCTAAATGGCATCTGAGGTTCCTTCTAACTCTGAAGTTCTCTGAGTTGGTAAACTCAGATTATTTACATGGGATAGATCTAGGATTTCAACAGATCACAATTCCAGGGCTTCCCCACTACTCCACAACAGCCTCACCCTCAAGTCTACTTCTCAGGCAAATTGTCCGACTTGTTGTTCCCTATATATAGCATCCCATCTCTGACTGTCACTCCTCTCCAGAAGACTCTCTCTCCTCACCTCCAAACACTTTGATTCCTCCAAAGCCCAACTCAAGGGACTCCTGCATTTGGCCTCTGTTACTGCTCTCCTTCCTTCAAACTCCTTTGTGTTTTCTTTGAGGGATGGGGGGTGGGGGGCAAGAGTATGAATTTGTGATTTCATAAATGGAGGGGGCTGTCAGTAAGGAAAACTTCCTCTATTGAAGAGGACTAGCAACTGCAGCTTTAAAAATCCGAGAGCTGTTCAGGACTCACTGGGGTTTAATGATGTACTAAGTATCATATAGCCAGTATTTGTCAGAGGCAGGATTTGAACCTGGAACTTCCTGATTCTTTCTATATTTAATTTGTACATATTTTGAATACACACAAAAAAGCAGCATGGAAAAGTTAGCCCCAACAAGGTCATTACTTGGTTGATTCTAGGCAAGCTAAGCTGTCTATGTGATAGCTGCCTAAGACCAGGAAGTTTCATCATCTGGCATGTAGAGCATAATTTGTGTATGTGATGGTTCATCTTGTAGAACAAGGGTTCTTAACCTGGGAGAGGATCCATAAACTTAAAAAAAAATAATTACTATTTCAATATAATTATAATCCTATATATTTAAATTGTATTCATTTAAAAACATTATTCCAAAGAGGGATCAAAAGACTTCACCAGATTGTTGAAAGTATCTATGACACAGGGAAAATTAATAACCTTGTTTTAGAATGTAAGTTCCTTGAAGTTAGGAGCTAGTGTGTTAGATGCTAGGAGTACAAAGATAAAAAACAAAGTCCCTAGCCCAATTTTGTGGTTGTTCATTTGTTTTAATCACGCCCAATTCTTTCTGAACCCATTTGGGGGTTTCTTAATAAAGATATTTGAGTGGTTTGACATTCTCTTCTCTAGTAGTTCATTTTACAGTTGAGGAAACTGAGGCAAACAGAGCTAAGTAACTTGTGAGTGTCTGAGGTCAGATGTGAATTCAGGAAAATTAGTTTTCCTGGCCCTGAGCCCCATGTTCTGCTCCTACCTAGCACAAAATAGGTCCTTAATAAATTGTTTTGAGTAATGAAAGCACCTAGAGTCTGCAGAGATAGATGAATATGAGCTGTTGCTGAAGGTGAGGGCGGGTGGGGAAAATGTCAGAACTATGGTCAAAACACTAGATTCTCACCAACCCCAACAAGATTCCAGTGGGATGCAAACTCCTGGAGGACAGGAATTGTTTTTATTTAATTTTTTTTCCTGTTTTTATACCTCCTGTTCATAGAGCAGTCCTTTGCATATTGTAAAAATAAACGTTTGTGGAATTGGATTCTCCATATTTACTGAAGAAGGAAGAAGAGACAGTTTAGTCACTGTGTTCTAGTTTACAGCTTAAGAAGGAATTCCTTATTGGGAGGAATGCCAAATACTAGAAGCAGTGAAGAGGAATACTGTGGAATCCTATTAAATAAACATTCATTATCAAGTGCACCCTGTATGCAAAACATTAGTCTTCCTAGGTGGGTGCTACAAGCTAGATCACTCTATGTACTTTGTGAACCAGTTGGGGTGTGGCTCCGCCTCAAGAGCTGTGTCTGTGCTGGAAGACCCTGATTCTGCCCTTTCTAACCAAAGATTTCATAAACTTACAGGTGTGCAAGATCACCTAATTCAATCCATTAATTTTACTTTTGTGGAAACTGAGGCTCAGCTGGTCGGGGCAGAACAGGGATTCGAACCCAAAGCCACTCTAGGACACCCCAGATGCTGTTTCCTCTGGATTTTAATCTCCTTACCACTCTATCCCTGTGAGGGAAGCAGATCTCTCACAGGAGACTCTCTCACTTAGCTCCTGGTACTCTAAGGGAGCTTTGTTTGAGTGCTTTCCCTAAGAGGGATTCTCCCAAGGGAGGTTGCTAATATCTGTGGTTTCTTCCAATGATTCTCTACCCTCCCCACCTCCCAGCAGCTTTGCCAATCAGCCTACCTGTTCTTCTGCTTCCCTGAGTACCTTTGCCCAAAGCTGGGTCTTGGGAATAGAGTTCGGGTAGAGTAGGACCCTAGTCCCTTCTGAATTCTAGGGTGTCTTCTGTCCTGTACTTAATCTCTTTACTTCTTCCCCTCCCTAGCCTCCTCTTCACACATACTTCATTCCCAGGACAGGATCTCATTCCTGGCATTTTGCCTCCACCCTCCAGGTTTGTGAACATTTCACAATGAGCCACAGGAAACTAGGAACTTATTTATTTATTTAAGCTCCTAGTTCTGGGGATGACTGTCCCTTTCTACTATCTTTCTTTTGAGATAAAATGGGACTTGGTATCCCTTACATCCCTTACATACTTCCCTTACCCCTGAGCCTGGCACCCCCATTTCCTGCTGGGGCTGAAGCAGTGGGTGGGCAAATATTTTTAACCTGCTTACTTGCTAGAAGAAAATGAACCTGGAAGGAAAGATGATGCCCTTCTGAGGCCCTTCTCACCCTCTTCCTGTAGTTTCTCCAGGTTGAAATCTTTGGGATGAAAGGAAACTCAAATTGACACAGGAGAGCCATTCAACAATCTCCAGCTTCAGACCCCAGGATGAGGAATACTTGTATTAACTCTGTACAGCCCACCCCAGTACCAAACTTAATGCCTGGCTTATATTTTGGGGAATAGTTCAGAAAAGATTCTGCATGTTCCCTTTTCTTCCAAAGACCAGGGAAGGCTCACGTCTTGTACACAGGGAAAATAGGCTGGGCAAATGCTTATAGTACTAGGCCACTGGCCAGATGCTTCAGGGACTTTGACAAAAGTATTTCAAGGGTTAATCACTATCTCATGGCTAATGATTTATATGGCTGTGAAAACAGGAGGATGAAATGTGTGGGGGAAGCACACATCTTCTCCTGTGTAAATCTTCACTGGGAGATTTCTGCAAAGCCAGCCTCTAGCTTAGGAGAACAGAACCAAAACTAGGGCAGGCCAAGCAAGAATCACACATTGTAGTTCCTCCACAACCCATCCCCCTTATAGGGAAGAGAATTTGAGTGACAAAGGTCCTTTTCCCTGTGTAGCCTGCGCCTCATATCCTATGAGAGTTAAGGAGGAAGGCAAGTCATGGACAGGGTTAGTCCATGGAAAGTGCACTCCCCACTGCCCCCCATTGTTTTTACCCCAGGTGAAAATTTCCCTACTAAGCAATGTCCTAGATAGATCAGTCATGATCATCATCAGTTAGACAAAAATATCTCTGAGCACTTTAAGCCAGACACTCCTGAGAGTAAAACAATTGAATGGAACAAACATTTATTAAATGCCTACCATGTGCCAGGCACAGTGCTAAGTGCTTTACAAATATCTCATTTGAGAAAATCATTTGGGAAATCAACACCAGTAGCAGATATTCCATAATTAATTCTAGCAACAAGCTAGCCAAGTTACCATGCTTTCTATTCACTTCTTCAGCCAGTGGAATATGGCATATGGAATGGTCCTCCATTGCTGAGCCTTGGGTATTATCACAAAGAGGCCCTTCTTTCCCAGAACTCCGTATCACTCACCTTCAGAGCTGTGAATAATAAGATTTTTTGGGGATGGGACTGGATGAAGGATTCCACCTATATAGAGAACTTGCAATGAGAAAACTTCTACCCATACAGAGGGTACCTGCTGGCAATTTAGGGACTAGAGGTGTTACTTGGGAGCATGATCAGGTTAAGTACTTGCCCAGGACACACATTTAGTATGGGTCAGAAGTGGGATGGGAAACCTTATCCACTATCACTTTATTACCTTAATAATAACACAGCAATTATCAATAACAATAATGATAATAATAATGCTGATGATGTATCCCTCCCAAAAGGGATGCTAGTGTTGGATTGAGGCAAGGATTTTAGTAACTAGATAGATCATTTTTATTAATTGTTATCCCTAGTAATAAAGTTAAATAATTATAAGGGAGGTTCTACTATGCCTTTAAATTAACTGGAGACCTTTAGAGAGGTGACTTTTTCATACTCACCTAGCACAGCAAATATATTAGATCTCAGAGCCAACTTTCTTTATGTTCCCCAAAGCAACTGGCATAACTTGGCCTATAGAGTATCCAGTTTCTTATTCAGCATGACTATATGTAATGGCTTGGAATTAGAGCATCTGGCTTTATATTACAGCTCTGCTACTTTTTCCCTGTGTGACCTTGGCCATCTCTCCCTTAGCTTTCCTAGATGCTGAATCCTTTCATGCTATAAAATAAGGAGTTGGACTAGATAGTTTTCTGAGGTCCCTTCTAACTCTAAATTTGGGACTCCTAGGAGCCTACTCTTCCCGGTTCTACCTCATTCACCTGTCAGCTTAAGCAGTTTGTTGTTGTTTTTAATTATAGCTTTTTTCCTTCAAAATACTGCAAAGATAGTTTTTTTATATTCACCCTTGCAAAACTTTGTGTTCCAAATTTTTCTCCTTCCCTTCCCCTTCCCCTCTCCCTCAGCAGCAAAGTAATCCAGTATAGGTTAACCATGTGCAATTCTTTTATATATATTTCCCCAATTATGCTGCACAAGAAAAATCAGATCAAAAAGGAAAAAAATGAGAAAGAAAACAAAATGCAAGCAAACAACAACAACAAAGGTAGAAAATACTATGTTGTGATCATAGTCCTTTTTCTGGATGCAAACGGCTCTCTCCATCACAAGTCTATTGGAACTGGCATCAATCATCTCATTGTTGAAAAAAGCCAAGTTCCTTAGAGTTGATCATCACAATAATCTTGTTGTTGCTATATACAATATTCTTCTCTTGGTTCTGCTCACTTCACTCAGCATCAGTTCATGCACATCTCTCTAGGCCTCTCTGAAATCATCCTGCTGATCGTTTTGTATATATCAATAATTCTCCATAACATTCATATACCATAACTTATTCAGCCATTCTATAACTGACAGTCATCACTCAGTTTCCAGTTTCTTGCCACTACAAAGTGGGCTGCCACAAACATTTTTGCACAGACGGATCCTTTTTCCTTTTTTATTATGTCTTTGGGATATAGACCCAGTGGAGATACTGCTCTTTGTCCAGAATGGTTAGATCAGTTCACAACTCTAGCAACAATGTATTAGTGTCCCAGTTTTGCCACATCCCCTCCATCATTTATCATTATCTTTTCCTGTCATCATAGACAATTTGAGAGTTGTGTAGTAATATTTCAGAATTGTCTTAATTTGCATTTCTCTAATCAATAATTATTTAGAGCATTTTTCCATATGACTAGAAAGGACTTTAGTTTCTTTGTCTGAAAATTGTTCATATCCTTTGACCATTTACTAATTGGAGAATGGCTTGTGTTCTTATACATTTGTATCAATTCTCTATATATTTTAGAAATGAGACTTTTATCAGAGCTCCTTGATGCAAAAACTTTTCCCCCTGTTCTCTGCTTCTCTTCTAATCTTGGTTGTATTGGTTTTGCTTGTATAAAATATTTTATATTTAGTATTATCAAAATTATCCATTTTGCATTCCATAGTGTTCTCTAGTTCTTCTTTGTCCATAAATTTCTTTCTTCTCCACAGATGTGAGATCGAGACTATCCCTTGTTCTCTTAATTTGCTTATATCATTCTTTATGTCTAAATCATCAATCATTTTGACCTTATCTGGGTTTAGGGTGTTAGTCAATGACTAGTTTTTGCCATACTAGTTTCCAGTTTCCCAGCTGTTTTGTCAAATAGTGAGTTCCAATCTCAGAAACTGGAGTCTTTAGGTTTATCAAACACTAGGATTACTATAGTTATTGACTATTGTGTCTTATAAACATTATCTATTCCACTGTTTCACTACTGTTTCTTAGCCAGTACCAATGGTTTTGGTGACCACTGCTTTATAATATATTTTAGATTTGGTATAGTTAGGCTACCTTCATTTGATTTTTTTCATAATTTCCTTGAATTTCTTGACCTTTTGTTCTTCCAGATGAATTTTGTTATGATTTTTTTCTAGCTCTGTAAAGTAATTTCTTGGCAGTTTGATTGGTATCACTCCAAGCAGCTTGGATCAAGAATTATATGAGGAGCACAGGGACACAGGGACTGGCCTGCTATCCCCAAGGGGCTGATTGGAAGAAGGAAGAGGAGGCCTGCTCCAGCTGCAGCAGTGCCAGGCACAAACAGGAAGCATCACCTGAGAACAGCGAGCTTGGATGCTGGAAAATACCCGGCAGCAAAGATGCATCAGCACACGGGCCCTGTTCCAGGGTGGTAGTCAGAGCTTGGAAGGGGAAATCGGATACTCCACAGGCCTAGCGTTCAGCAGGGGGATGAGAGGGGGAGACGTGGCTTCCAAAACACTGGCCAAGGACAGCTGCAGGTCCCAAGGTCTGGTGGCTTTTACTAAGAAGCCTCCCCAGGTCTCTTAGTGCTGATGCCTACTGGTAGCTGAGTAGCTCAATGTCTGTGTCCTGAGACTGCTCTCAGGATTGGTGAGTCCCCAGCCCTGCCTCAGGAGGGGCCCTCAGTCATGCTCATTTCATTTCTTGTGTTCTTCCCTCCCCATGTTTTCCAGCTTTTTACCAGCAGCAGCTGTGCCCCTCTCCTCCCTCACCCTGTCTCTCGCCTCCCTTACCAACTCTTCTTTTTGTATTGTCTTCCCTTTTTAGAATGTGAACTTTAGCCCAGAGAATGTCTTAATGCTTAATATAGTGCTTGGCACATAGAAAACACTTCATGAATGGAAGGAAGGAAGGAAGAAGGAGGAAGAAAGGGAGAGAGTGAAAAAAAGAGAGAGGAGAGGAAGAATGGAGGGAGGAAACAAGGAAGGGAAAGAGGAACCAAGAGAGGGGTGGTGAAAGAGAGGAAAGAAGGGAGGGAAGGAGAAAGGAAGGAAGGAAAGAAGGAAGGAAACAAACGTTTGTTAAGGATCTATTATGTTCCAGGCATTGTGCTAAGCCTTTTTAAAAAATATTTTAAAAATATTATTTCACTTGATCTTCACAACAACTCTGGGAAGTGTATGCTATAAGTACAGGTGTATGTCATCCATCTGAAGTATATGGGATGATTAGGACTACATTTCTGCTGTGAGGGCTTGCTGAGCTCTTTTCGGGGCTGCTCATCAACCTTGGGGGCCACTTAAGACTCTCTATCCTGTGGCTCCAAGAAGCTGCAGCATGTGCAAGCAGCTACACTCTGGTAAACCATCTCAGCAGATAGACTGAAGGAAGTTGAGGTTAACTAATAGTCCTCAAATCCATCACTATCCTAGGCATGTGAAGACTTTCCCTGTGCAATGGGTGGATGAGAACAATTTGTTCCAATGGCCATGAAGGCAACTAAAGTGGGTGGTGGAGCACTCAGAGCTTGGTCAGACATCAGAGCTGCCAAAGTCATCAACTATATCCTGGGCCATTGCCATTTGTCTTGACTTTTGTCCTGGCACTGGACTTCAGTGATGTTGAAAGAGAGAGTGAAGGTGATGACTTTGCACAATTCTGCCTTACTTAAATCCAATTCATATGTGAGTCAATACATCAGCCATGATGTCATTAGTTATCTTTGAAAATGAAGGATGAACCACATTTCTCTCTCTCTCTCTCTCTCTCTCTCTCTCTCTCTCTCTCTCTCTCTCTCTCTCTCTCTCCCCTTCTCCCCCCTTTGTCTTCCTTTCTTCCTCCCTCCCTCCCTCCTTCTCTCTCTCTCTCTTTCTTTCTTTCTTTCTTTCTTTCTTTCTTTCTTTCTTTCTTTCTTTCTTTCTTTCTTTCTTTCTTTCTTTCTTTCTTTCTTTCTTTCTTTCTTTCTTTCTCTCTCTCTTTCTTTCTTTTTCTTTCTTCCTTCCTTCCTTTCTTTCTTTCTTTCTTTCTTTCTTTCTTTCTTTCTTTCTTTCTTTCTTTCTTTCTTTCTTTCTTTCTTTCTTTCTTTCTTTCTTTCTTTCTTTCTTTCTCTCTCTCTGTCTTTATCTCTCTCTCTTTATATTTATCTATCTATATCTATTTTTCTGTCTTTGTATATATCTAGCATCTTGTAAGCCTGGTCTAGGGTGACTTAATTCCACTTTTGTTTTCCATTGCATAGAAAAAGCCCCAAAGGCCCTCCGGGAAAATGTCCAATTGCCCTCAAGATCCCATCTTACCCTTAGCAGATCTCTAGAGGTGATAGTTTGGGGGAGCTATAGTGTTTCATGCTGAAACCATTTCAGACTCTGATTTATAAAGAAATTTCATAGAAAAATATACTCTTAATATGTGGCTTCTATCTGCTGGTTTGGGAATATTTGGGAGTTATAAACATTTGAAAGTTCAGGGATATTACCAAAAATGTCCTATCCATCTCCTCTCCTTTCAGAATGCCTTGCCTTCTAGGTCATCATCCACGAGATCCCCATCCAACACACCACCCCCCATAAGGTCTTCACCCAACAGGTCACCATCCACTGGATCATCCCCAGCAAGGTCAACACCCAACAGATCACCATCCACTGCATCATCCCCAGCAAGGTCATCACCCAACAGATCACCATCCACTGCATCATCCCCAGCAAGGTCATCACCCAACAGATCACCATCCACTGCATCATCCCCAGCAAGTTCATCCCCTGCCAGAGCATCCCCAGTCAGATTGGTTAGATCAACCCCAGTGAGATCTGCTGTCAGATCAACCCCGACAAGATCATCTCCAGCCACACGAGCAGCCCCAGAAAGCAGAAGTAAGATGGGATATTGAGTGAAGGGGAACAAAAGCAGGATTGAGGCTCATAGGGAAAGAGTAGGCATTTTAAACCCACAGAATAAGGGGGAAGGTTCAGCTAATGGTTCTGTTTCTGGAATTGGGGTGTGTTTATATGTGTTAAGAGAATAAGAAGAGCTGGTGATGAAGACCTATCAATCACTGAGTATTTATTGAGATGTTGAAGAAATAATTAAATAGGAGACCACTGTCACTATGGCAATACAGGAGGTAGGGAATATAGAGTACCAGTAAGATCTATAAGAACTTTGACTGCTATTGTTCTGTCTGATCTTCTGATTTCCTGGCATGGGGTAGTCCATTACAAAGTGAATTAAAAACCACAGCTTTTCCCACTGGGTCATCCTATTTAACTAGCTATGGAGCCATCTGGTTCCACACACTGCTAGCTCTGGATTGAAGTGACAGTAAGCAAGATCCATCTGTGAAGAAAGACTAAGATCAAAAGCTTCCCTCTCTTGAAGGAGATGAAGCATGTCAATGGATAATTCCTCTACAGCAAGGGGTGTGAGGTGGGGAAAAGAACCTGTGGATAGATTTCAGAGGGTCTGTGGACTTGAGTGATTAAAAAAATATTTTAACTTTCCACAACCTCTAAATGAAATTTGGCATTTCCTTCAATTATTTGAATACATTAAATGAATCCACAGATTTCAAATGATGGTCAAAGAAGTTTAAGGTACCGATAATGTTAAGAATCACTGATCTACAGGACAATTAGTCATTGTGAATGGATTACTTCTTATAATATTCAAATTTTATCCATGCTCATTCTGCTAGCCATCCCAACTGTGCCCTAATTCCCTGGACATGTTACCAATTTGTCCCAGACCCAAATGATCTCCTAATAGTGGGAATGAGTGTCTAGGTACTTTGCTTTAAATGGTTGCAATTTGGGGAAGTTTAAGTCAATCAATTGAGAGAATTTTTTTATGGAGAGTTACAGCCCTAACAGGTCCCATGTGGGATTTGTTTCCTTCACTTTGTTTCCTTTTCCCTCTTCTACGGTACCTGTATCCTTCCCAAGAACCTCACCTTCCTGTACTGTCACCCTACTCCTAGGTGTGTCCATGCCCAAGATCACCTGGCAGGGGAGCCAGAAGAGACTTAGCCTCATTGGCTGTATCCTGCTGCTCATTGCCTTGGTTGTTGCACTCATCCTGTTGTGTGAGTCCTGCTTTGGCTGGGTGGGCTGGGCAGACAAGGTCAAGTGCATCCTCATTAGAGTTCTCCCAAAGTGGAATGAGTTATCTTGGGAAATAGTGGGTGCCCCTTAATTGGAGGCCTTCAAACAAAAGCTAGTCATCCATATGTCTGGCATGGCATAGAGCAGATTCTGGATCATAATGGTCATGGCCTTAGATTCCTTCTTATTCAGTGATACTCTGATTCCTTGGCAGGAAGTGACCAGAAACAACCCACTTAACTTTTCCCCTAACAATAATAATAATAGCTAATGTATGTGCTTAATGGCTTTTGGAGCAATTTACACATATTATCTTGTTTAATATTCCTAACATATACCTAATATATATATATATATACATATATATATATATATATTATATCTTTATAGGAAGGAACTGTTACTGTCTCATCTCCATCAAAAGGCAGAAAGATGGTACAATGGGATATTGGGCTTACAGTCAGGAAGAATTGAATTCAAATACTGACTCTGGCACTTATTAGCTGTGTAACCCTGCCCCTGTCAGTATCTGACTCTCTCCGTTTCCTTATTTGTAAAATGGAGCTAATAATAGCACCTTCCTCATAAGATTGTGTGATTAAAGAAGATAATATAGGTAAAGTGCTTTATAAACATTATAATGTTGTATAACTTCCATTATTCTATTATTATTATCTTACAAATGAGGAAACCAAGACTCATAGGAGTTTAGATAGTTATCCAGAGTCACACAATTAAGTATCTGAGACCAAACTTTTGGAAGAATATGTAGGATGAAACTTTATGGAAGAAGGAAGACTTAAGGTAGACTTAGAAAGGCTATACTTTGGACTGGTAACAAGAAAGAGAAAAGATATTCCAGGTAGTTCATTCCAGGTGGGATGCACAGCTCCATTGTAGGTGAAGCAAGTAAGAATAAGCATAGAAACAACTTCTGAAGTTGGTGAGGATTCAGCCCTGACTGACAGAGCAAAGGATATGTAATGTGAAGTGGTAAGAGAGAGATTTAGTTTAGGTAAAATGGACCAGATAATGGACTCATACTTAAGTCTCAGTAATCTTATTTTGGACTTGCTCTGATACACAGTGAGGATATTGTAGGTTCTTGAGAAAGGGAATGATAGGATTTAAGTGGCATTTAAAATTAATTAAATGATATTCATCATGGTTTGATTTGGAGGTGGGCAAGTCAGGAATAGATATACTGATGTCAGAAAGACTGACCAATTGATTAAAATAGTGATCCAAGACGAAAAAGTCTAGATTAGAGGGATGGTAACGGTAACAAAAAAGAAAGAACGAATTCAAGAGATTTGCAAAGGATGAAGTAACAGGCCTTAGCAACAGATTTGATAGATAATATTAAAGAAAGGAAAAGTCAAAGCTTATCCAAGATTGCAGTATTGGGAGAATGGCACCACCAATATCAGCAGTAGGAAATGAGGAGAGGATGGACATTGAGATGGAGGAGATACTGGATAGCATTATGTAGTAGAAAAATTTGAACTTGTAGTCAGAAGATATTGGGTTAGAATCCAAGCTCCAACCCTTATGAGGTACGTTAACTTTAGGAGAATCACTCAATTTTTCAAAGTCTAATTTCCTCACCTGTGAAATTGAATTAATAATATTTGCTATCCCTACTTCATAGGCCTGTGGTGAGGAAGGTGTAAACCTTAAAATGTGAGTGATGATGAGGATGTGGATGTGGAGATGACTAGGAGTCAGCTGAAGTAGTAGGGACTAGAACTTAGATGAGACTTCAGGGCTGGATAGAGTTATTAGAAAAGGTATGACCAAAAAAGTAACGGGATGGATTGTGGTATGTGGCTTGTGGTGTTTGTTTCATTGCTTATAGAGTCAGCAAAATGATCTAATGTACCACAAAGAGATGGTAATTATGATTGTGATCATAGATGAGTCTTCTTTCACCAAAAGATTAATGGATATAAATGTTTCTGTACTTTTGTTGGTGAACTCACAGGTAAGGAAATTCCCTCCACCAGTGCAAGTCAGTAGCTTCTTGAAATATATATATATATATATATATATATATATATATATATATATATATATATATATATATATATATATATATATATATATATATATTTTTTTTTTTTTTAGAGGATGTCCTAGAATACTGAAAGATTAAATCTGATCAATTTGATCAAACAACTTGATACCTTTCAGAGGTGGAGCTTGAAATTAGGTTCTTCTGGCTTCTAGGCAATTCTCTATTGACTATGTCACATTGTCTACCACTGGTAGTCATCTATCATCAGAGTTAGAAGGGGCTTTAGAGGTAATCCAGTATAGTTAATGAGGGAATGAATTTAAAAGGGGTCAGGATAACATGTTGAGGGGCTCCTTCATTGAATGGATAAAAAGAGGAAAGGAAGCCTGTAATGAATGTTTGAAGTTCTGGGGGATGGTGGAAGTCAGTCAGTGGACAGAATTTGTGTGGGTTAGTGGTATAGAAAGAATCTCAAGGGGTTTTAGGGCTGAGATGTGATGGGGACAAACGGCACATAGCATTAACAGCATAGAGGACATTTTCTCCATTAAGTTTGGATTCATAGTCACTTATGAGAGTTTTCACTTTCACTTCACTTTTACCTTACCTATTATCATAAAGATACTATTTAAACCTTACAACTTTTCTATGAAGTATGTAGTATAGAAATTGTCAACCTAATTTTACACATGAGGAAACCTAGGTTCGGAGAATTTAAGAATATTGTCCAGTGGTCACACAACTGGGCTGTCAGAGGCAGAATCCAAAGTTTTCCAAGTCCAAGTTCATTGCTCTCTCTCTCCACTTTGTCACATTACCTTCTTGACCATTTATAGTTTAAACCAACTTGGACCAGTCCAAGTCTGTCATTTCACAAACTGAGTCTAAAGAGTGAAAGGACTTGGTTTAATTCCCTTGAGGTTGCTCTCCATGTTATAACCCTTTGCGATTATCTATTCTTTGAAAATGGTGAAAGAGAACCCAATAGTCCTAAAGAGAAACCAGATTTCTGTTTCTGCCAGACTCTGGTTCTTTGCTGAGCCTCCTGTTTCTTTCCCAGTTTATTTCTGGAAGGGCCACACAGAGATCAAGTACAAGGAACCCACCGAGAGCTGCCATAGGAATGCCGTGCGCTGTGATGGGATTGTGGACTGCAAGTTTAAGAGTGATGAGCTGGGATGCGGTAAGTGGGATCAGGGTGGGCGGGCAGTACTTTGGGCATAAGTATGAATGATCCTGCCTGTGCTTGGATATGCACAGCAGGGTCTGTAGGTGAGAAGGTGAATGTGAGACAAACAAAAGATTCCTATGTCTGCCCCATCCCCAGTCAGGATACTGAATATTAACATCTAGGAATATATATATATATATATATATATATATATATATATATATATATATATATATATATATATATATATTAGGGTTTATATTCTAAACACATGGGAGCCTGGATCAGTATATATGCCTAGATGTGTTTCAGGGGAATTTCTCTCTATAAATAGGTTGGAATCTAAGGTACTTCAAAGATACCTTCTATTTCCAAATTTAGGATGCTTTATCTTTTGATGTGTATGAATTTGGCTTAGATTGTGGTCCCTGCTCTCTCTTCTGTGGACCTCACACCTTTTCCTAGAACAGGATGTCTTTTTTTTAAAGAAGTTTTTCCATCCCAACCATAGTGGTCAGCTGTGGCCCTCCCAGGGACAGTTAGCTTGGCCAAGGTCTTATGACCCAGGGGATTAGGAGCATAGGACATCAATTTAGAGCTAGAAAGGACATCAGGGATTATATGGTCCAATCTTGTCATTTGATAGATAAGGAAACCAAGGTTTAGGAAGTTGCTTCTTCTTTTTTTTTTAAAGCAACAATAATCACAAAAACTCTAGTTTTAAAAATAATTTTATTTATAATTCTTATTTATATATTATATATATTTATCCACAAATCTATAAATATTTATTTATAATTTTATTGATTTTGTTACTTCACCTTCACTTCCTAATATATCTCTCCTCTATTCTTTCCTAGCCCTCCAAAATATTAGTGCCTTTCTTCTGAGACTATCCTCAATTTTTGCTGTTGTTGTCATTGTTCACTTGCTTCAATTCAATCCATTTGTGACCCCATTTGGAATTTTCTTGGCAAAGATATTAGAATGGTTTTATATTTCCTTCTCTAGCTCATTTTACAGATTATATATATATGTAATTTTTTATGAACATAGTTGTGTTTATGTTGCTTCCCCCATTCGATTATGAACCCCTTGAGAGGAGAGATTGTTGTTTTATGTAATTCTTTTTAATCTTTCTTTGTATAATGCCTGGCGTGAAGTAGGGGCTTAATGTTTGTTGACTAAGTGACTGAATCTTCTTTTTCCAGTAAGTCATTCCCTATCACAAAAAAATTTAAAAGGGGAGAGAAAAAAAAAGTATTTCAGCAAAATTAATCAACACAACAACTGAGGTGTCCTCTCTTTTTTCATATACCGCCACAGGATGCCTGAGCCTCAGTGAATATTGAGTTTCCTGGCTGGGTTCCTGTTTTGGAGATTTTGTCTTGGAATCTTATTCCTTGTACAAACAAAAGTCCAAGCCCTCAGTATGTCTAGCTTTCTTCCTCTCAGTTTCAGTTCTGTGAAGCTGGCTTCTAACTCCATAGATCCCAAGCCTCAGAGACTTTCTCTTTTCTTTCCAGTGAGGTTTGACTGGGACAAGTCTCTGCTTAGACTCTATTCTGGGGTCCATCACCAGTGGTTGCCTGTCTGCAGTGATGGCTGGAACAACTCCTACTCTGAAAAGATCTGCCAACAACTTGGCTTTCAGAGGTACTTTCTGATGCTTACTGATCCTTTCATCAGTCCTGCGCCTATGCCCTCATGCTTTACATCCCATTGCCTTCAATCCAACTGCCCCCCCTCAGCCTCCAAAGCTTTCTAAGTCTGATAATAGCTAAATATTAGTTGAATTAACAAAATATTAGTCTGAAAACTAAACCTTTGGCCTAAAATATTCTCTGAAGAGGCAGCTGTGCTATTTAATAAAATGGCTGGGATCCAAAGAACTCAAAGGTGTGCTGGTAAATATTTAACAATCAGTTCTCTGAGGGGAAAATAATGCATGACATTTTAAAGTTTAGTCAACATGATTAAAATTTTTTTCATTACTTTCTTAAGTCTGTAAATCAACAAAACAATAAATCAAGCCCTGATTTGCAGTGTTTGCTGATTTTTGAGGTATTAAATTTTCACACTGAAAACTGGGATATGAAAAGTCATTTATTTAATTTACCTCACAATCCAATGAGGGAGTTCTAGCACACCTATGAAAGGACCCATCCTGAAATGATTTTCTAAATCCCAAAAAGGGTCCTAAAATGAATGTCATATAAGAAAGAACTTTGAACACTTTTTACTATAAACAAATTTTTATTTATATTTCCCAATTATTTTTCCCAAATATTTTCCCATATATTTCCCAAATTTTACAATTTTTTAAACATTCACTTAAAAAAATTGAGTTTTAAATTCTCCCTCTCTCCCATACCTTCCCCACCCTTTGAGAAGGCAAGTAATATTGTATTGCTATAAAGTCATGCAAAACGCATTTCTATATTAGCCCATGTTGAAAAAGAAAACACACACACACACACACACACACACACACACACACACACACACACACACATGCCCGGAAACATAAGAAAAATAAAGTTAAAAAAAATACGCTTCAATCTACACTCAAAAGTTAGTCAGTTCTCTCTGGAAACGAATAGCATTTTTCGTTATGGGTCTTTTGGAATTGCATCATTGTCTTGATCAGAACAGCTGAGCCCTTCACAGTTGATGACTGTTACAATATTGTTACTGTGTACAACATTCTCCTGGTTCTCCTCACTTCACTTTGCATCAGTTCATATAAAGCTAAGGGAGAACAATTTTAAGAATTAGTTTTTTATTTTATTTAAATTTTATTGATCTTAACAAACACCAAATAGAATGAGTATTTGTATAACAAAGTAGAGCAGAAGAGAGTTGTACATGAATTTGCTTATGTCAATTATTTATTACTTGCTTTTTTAAAAAAAAGCATTTAATAAGTTCATCTTATCACTTTCAAAGCCATCCTGCTAGTCTAATCTTCCTTCTGGCCTAAGAAAGAACCTCCTAACCATGAGAGCTGTCCAAGAATCCAGCTGGCTAAAGTCCTATAAATATAGTAAAAATGATGAACTTCTTGTTGAGAGAGATAATTGCAGTCAGGCTTCAATCACCACTTGTGGAGATGTCATAGAGAAGTCTCTTACATTGGATAGTGAGGTAAACTAGATGACTTCTCATATCCATTTCACACCTGATATTCAGTAATTGCACGGATCTCATGCCACAGAATGAGGCAGTTAAATAATATCTTGGACAAGATATTTCACTTCTATGAGCCTCAGTCTCTTTACTGCAAAATAATAGAGTTGACCTAAGTGATTCTAAGACTCCTTCCAGATCCAAGTCCTATATTCTTGTTATCTTGTGGGAGAGATGACCAAGGATGCTGGGAACTTCTATTAGGAAGGGCAAAGTAGCTGTTCTACTAGATTGAAGTAGGTAGAGACAGTGCCTGCGATTCATCATTGCAATGATATTGTAAGGATAAAACAAGACAATAGGCAAAAATGCTTTGGGTGGGGGTCAAGAAAGAGTTCCATCAGTGTTAAGAGTATGTGATTGTGAGTGCTTATCATTTGACTTCAGGATTGTGTTAAAGTTCAGAGACTTGGAGCGGGAACCCCCAGGGGTTCAAGGATTCTCATTCTTTTCTCCTTTTCCTTGGCAGTGCTCACTACACAGGTGAAGTTGTTCTCCAAGGGGTCTTCGGTAGTTATTCTGTGTCTGAGTACAACAACACCATCCAGGAGAGCATCAAGAGGTAAGGATCAAGTAGGTATGCTACCAGTTTGTCTGGAGGCCACCTGTCCTTCCATTCTTTCTCACCTGTCAGGTGGGCCAGAGGGCTAGAGGACCAGTGTTGGTGTTAGGGATCTTCTTCAACTTGGATTAGGTGTGGAACTTGAGACTCCTGGGTTATAGCCATGGGCAAGTACATCAGTAGTGTGACATGGTGGCCAAAAAACTTTTACCATCTTTAACTGTGCTCAGAAAGTCATGGTTTCCAGCAAAGGAAAGGGAAAGTCTCTCTGTCATTATTAATAATTAGTAGTTAGTTTAATAGTCTGAATACTGTGGAATTGTGGGCTTCCCTTTTTATTAAGGACATTAACAAAATTGTTCTGGATCAAAGAAGTATGATCAGCAAACTGAGAAGGCTGGTGACCATGCTATGCAAGGTTCAGTTGAAGGAATAGGAAATGTTTTAGCCTAGAGAAGAGATGTGACTTGGTTGAGGAAGAAGGGATGAGGAGAAGGAAATATGATTGTTATCTCCTGGTATATGAAGGTTTTTATCTAGAAAAGGAATTAGGCTGGTTCTTTTTAGCCCTAGAAGGCAGAACTAGGAGCAAGTAAGGAGACAAATTTAAGCTTGATGGTAGGAAAAAGTTCCTAATAATTAGAGCTATTAAAAATGGAATATTTTGCTCTTAAAGGTGGAGGGTCCCACTTTTACTAGAGATTTTCAAGCGAAGGATAGATAATGACTTATTGGGAAAGTTATCGAGGATGCTTTCTCAAGTATAGTTGGGCATAGTCCCATGACCTCTCTGGAGAGCACGTTCTTAAATCTGTAAATGACCTCTAAGACTGTTTCCAGCTCTAACTTTTGGAAACCATGGTTTCATGACCTAGGAGGTTTCTTCCAATTCTGAAATTCTGTGATTTTGTGACATCTGTGGAGATCACAGGAAATTCAATCCTCCCCTTCTTTTATGGCCTATAAGCATATATGCAATGCCTTTTTAGAATGAACATGCCATGTAGATATAATTCTTATTTTGTGGGCTTCTGGAAAGCTGGCATTAAGGACAGAATGGCTAATTTGAACCCACAAGCACAATATAACATTTAATAAAGCTAATGCCAAGGTAAATATTACATTGTTTTCAGTATAAATCTGCTAGGAGGAAATGGATTTTGAATAGGAATGGGGAGGGTGAATATATCAATGTGGTAGAAGGATAAAGGCAATTACAAGAACTGTCAGGATTTGGGGGGGTGAGTTTCCAACATTGCCATGGATATGGGTTTCTCTGATGCAGCTTGGTCTCCTGTGCCTGAAACCTTGCTATTTGTCAGTGGATAGCATTTCCTGAGCTCCTCTTTGGAGCTAAACAGAGGAATACTAACAGCACTCTGTAAATAGGGCGCTGAGCCTGTAGAAGATAAGCATGATTCATGGTGTAAGATTCAGCCAATCCAATCCCCTCATTTTAGAAATAGGAAAACTGAGGTATAGAAAAACAGAGCAGTTTGCTTAAAGTCACACAGTCAAAAGGTAGCTAAGCTGGGATTCTAATCAAGGTTTTCTGAGTCCAACTTCAGGACTTTTCCAACTACACCACCCTCATAGATTCCACAAATCAGATTTATTCAGAGATAAATTATGGAACCCATCTATCCTGGCAAGCGCAGGTCTTGAGCCACAAGAGCAACTGATTGCCCAAGAACAACATTTAATAGCTAGCTCTACTGGCAGTGAGTCAGCTCGTCCTGTAAGGATTGGTATTATTAGACTTTTTATGTGAAGTGAATTCTAACAGCATGGCTGCAGTAGTAGCAATACAGATCGACTGGGGGGATCAGGGGAGGCTCTTGGGGTGATGACTTTGTCCTTTTTGCTTCCCACCTTTTTGTGTATCTCCTTCTCTAGGTCTGACTGCCCTTCCCATCAGTTCATCTCTCTTCAGTGCACCCGTAAGAAGATTTCCTTTTTGTTGGATCAGAGTAGAACCGGCCCCACTGGGAGCCAGGTTTGGGCTAAAAGCAGCATCAGGGAATTGGAGGGGAGTGTGTGGCTAGGCTTCTGTGGCTCTGGACCACAGACTACTTGAGAGACACAGCTTTTTATGGAATATCAGGATAGGAGCAAAAAGAATCAGAAATCAAGAGTTCTGATACTTGCTGGCTATGGGGCTGTAGGGGAGCCATTTATAGGGTCATAGGATTAAAATTTGAAAGAAATTTAGAAGCCATTAAGTCCAATTTTTTTCATTTTACAAGTTGAAAAAACTGAGACAAATAGGGATGGTCACATAGATAAGTGTGTGAGGCAGGATTTAAATCTACTTCTTCCTGATTCTAAAACCAGTGCCCCTTCCTATACCATGCTGGCCCTCTGAGCTTTAGTATTCTCGTCTGTGAAATGGGAATCATAATATCTATATTACCTACTTCATGGGCCTGTTATAAAGAAGATGCTTTGTAAGCTGTGAAGTGCTAGAGAAACATGAGTCATTATTACTGATTGGACAGTCTACCTCTAACCTAACATCACTCTGATGCAGGAGAAAAAGCACTGAAAAGTCAGAGGCCCTGAGTTTAAATCCTGCTTCTGAGACTCATTTTCTGTGGCACCTGGACAAGTCGCTTTACCTTGGTCTGCCTTAACTTTGTGATCTGTAAAATGGGAATATTTATAGCATCTTCCTCACAGGGTAGTTGTGAAGGTCAAATGAGAGATCACATTTATAAAGCAGTTTGCAAATCTTAAAGTACTTTGTAAATGCTAGCCAGTGTTACTTTTACTAATAACATTACAAAATATAAGCCAGGCTTTTGGAAGAGGGCTGGAATCTCTCAATGTCACATTGTATTCCCAGAATGATGGCTTCATATTTCCATTGACTGTGGTCAGAGTGGAGCTTAATGCACTCAGGCCCAGAAGGGAATATTTAATCTATTGTATTATAAGACAGAAATGTCAAACATGTAGCTTACTCTAAAACACAGCCTGGCCCAGATAAAAATGTAATTGGGAAAAAAAGTACGACAAAATATAAGTGACATAACATTTTAAAACTAAGTCAATCTGTGAACTGCAGAAATCCTTATGTACAGATTAGTGGCCCCATTTCTATCTGACTCTGACAACATTGTTCAAAAGAACAAGGGTAAGTAAGCAGGAGTCTTAGCTCAGATGTGTCTCTTAGTAGACAGAGCACCCAAAAGCTCACTTAGCTATCATTTCTTCCCTCTGCCCGCATCACAAAAAGTGTAAACTTCCTCATTGGCTTCTGGACCGCTGACCTCTAGAGGAATTCTGTCCAATCTGTGCTTTGTTTGAAGTTTGCTCCCCTATTAGCATGTATGTGCTTGAGCCAGCTCTAACAATGGGCTATTGCTACAAATTAGGGCTTGATTTATGACTTTGCTGTTTGTCTGGACTTTAAAAAAGTGTCATGTTGATTAAACTTAAAGCACGTATGCAAATATTTTTTTCCTTGTTAAACTTTTACCAACATACCCCAGAGTATTGTTGTTGTTCAATTGTTTTTAGTCAGTTTTCTGACTCTTTGTGACCTTATTTTCTGTTTTCTTGGCCATTTCCTTCTCTAGCTTATTTTACTGAGGGAAACAAAGTGACTTGCCTAGAATCACCCATTAAATGCCTTAGCCTAGATTTGAACTCATGAAGATAAGCCTTCCCTACTCCAGGCCTGGCATTTCTATCGATGGCATTTACCCCTGCATATTACCTATCACCAAAGAAACTCATTGATGAAATAGATTGTTTGAATATGCTAAATCAGAATAAGGAGTTATCCTCAGTTATCTGGGAGCTATGGAGTAGAGGATAAAATATATATAATATAATTTAAAATAAATTAAAACATATTTAATCTGGGCTTTGAAGTATATCACATGATTATTTTAAAAATAGATTTATTCTCCTAATTAAATATTGCTTAAGAATGATATTAAAATTAGATTGAAAAAGAGAGGAAGTGTCATAGCCTTCAGAGACTAGAGAGAATAATTAAAAACAACAACAGAGTACTACACCACCCTCACAGATTTTTAAATAGCACTGAATTTTACTAAGTGCTTTACATATGTTATCTCATTGGAATCTCCAAATACTAGACAATCCTCAAAGTGACTGATGCCCAAAGCAGGTCCCTGCAGTTTTGCAATGTGAGACTAGGAAATGATAAAGCCAGGTCATGTTTGGGACATGATGCAGCGGGTGTGGGTGGGTGTGTTTTGCAGGGGTGGGGCTTCTCAGCCTTTCCTGGGCCCAGGAAGGAACAGCGGGGAGCCCAGGTTGAGGAGCCCAGTGAAGAATCAGAGTTTCTAGGTCTCTCCCCTTCTTTTTTCCTTCACAGGCTGTGGTATGAGGGTCATGACTGGGCGGATTGTGGGGGGAGCCCTGGCCCCTGAGAACAAATGGCCCTGGCAAGTTAGTCTCCAGTTCGGTACCACTCACATCTGCGGGGGGACCCTCATCGATGCCCAGTGGGTGCTCACAGCCGCCCACTGCTTCTTTGTGTAAGTGAGGATCTGGGACGGGCAGAGTGGGCTAGGCTGGGCAGGGAATTTCCAAACTAGCATGGTTGGTAAGGGCTGGGACACACTCCCAAGTGAAGAATTTCCTTCTCCTCCATGCATCTGGGCTATCTCAGCTGGTCATGCTCACAGTCAGGGGGAGGTTAAAGATGCTACTGCTCTCTCAGGAGCTTCATCTCTTCTGTAGAATGAAAATTAAATAACACGATTCGAGGCCATGGGCCTAGAGCTAGAAGGCATCTTAGAACTCTGGCCCAAAGCACTTATTTTGCAGATTAGAAAGTGGAGAAAGGTTAAATGATTTCAGAAATGGCAAGTCTGAAGGCTGGAATTCAGGTCCTGTGATGCTAAGTTCAACATTCTTTCTCCTCATCTCTCTTGGGACATTTCAGAAGGGGAAGATGGCAGGGGGAAAAAGCAGCCTCAACCTACTGAGAAAATGAGATTGCATTTGTGAAATGGAGTCAAGAAGGTGGCTTTCTTGTGGCAGCAACCACTGAATCAGAGCTCATGGGGAAAGGATCGAACAGGAGCAATTTCCCATTTGCATCCCTTCTGGCACAGGGGTGTCAGGGATGGACAGCTGTCCCGGTGTCTGGATTTTTGGGTGGGAGAGGAGCAGCAGTAGTAGGTATTCTGCTTAGCTTGTGTAGTAAGAGGCAGGAGCTCAGAGTGAGTGAACCCTTAAAAACTCTGTCCCTCCGAAAGGCCCTCCCATTTACCACTGAGCTTCCAATGAGGTTGGATGTTACCTGCCAGCCAGGGCAGGTGGGCGTCTGGTCACAATACCACTCTCACTATTGTTCTAGCAGGACCCGAGAGAAGATCTTAGAGGGCTGGAAAGTATATGCTGGGACCACTAACCTGCTCCACTTGCCTGAAGCAGCCTCTGTCTCCCAGATTATCATCAATTCCAACTATACTGATGAGCAGGATGATTATGACATTGCTCTCATGAAGCTTGACAAACCCTTGACCCTTTCTGGTGAGTTCAAGATCCTTCTTCCCAGATCTCCCTGGAGATGATACCAGAGAAAGAGAAAGCTTTGTAGCCTCCATTAAGTCACTCATTCATTCATTAAGCATTAATTAAGTGCCTACTGTGTGCAAAACATTGGGGTATGGAGGAAGGGAGACAGGGAGAGAACATGATGAAACTTGAGACTGTTTTCATGATACAGTGAATGGAGAGTTAGGTTTGAGACAGGAACAATTGGACTTCAATCTCCCTTCTGATACTAGTTATGTGTCTCTGGGCAACTTCTCCCAGTCTCAGTATCCTCATTTGTAAAACAGGATAATAATAATACGTGCAGCACTGGCTTTTAGATTCGTTGTGAAGAGCAAAGGAAAGCATGTTTTAAGTGCTTTGCAAACCTTAAGGCATTATATAATCTCATTTATGATGATGGCATGCTGTTGTTGTTCAATTTTTTTTTTTCAGCCACGTCCAACTCTTCATGACCCCATTTGGGATTTTCTTGGCAAAGATGTCAGAGTGATTTGCCATTTCCTTCTCCAGCTCATTTTATAGATGAGGAAACAGACAAACAGGGTTAAGTGACTTGTCCAGATCACCTAGTTAATAAGTGTCTGAGACCAGATTTGAACTCAGGAAGATAAGTTTCCCACACTGTACCACCTAGCTCCCCATGATATCACATGGCATGGGTCACATGGCGCATATATATGAATCAATCAACAGTTATTTAGCACTTACTTTGTGCTAAGCACTGGGAAGACAAAAGCAAAAGTGAAGATCCCTACCCTCAAAGAACTTACGTTTTACTGATGGAGATGAACAAATACAATTATAGAATTTATAAGAAATGAATACAAAGTATTTTAAACACAAACATGTAATAAATACATTATAGATGCCATGGAGAAATAGAGTAAAAACCAAAAGAGTCTGAGAATCTTGAAAAGATAATTTTGGGCTGGTGGTACCACAGAAAAGTTTATAGAGATTATTAGAGCAGTATTTTGGAAAATGGGTATGGATTCAACAAGCAGAGATCAGGGTCATCTAGTCTTGTCTGAATACTAATTTCCTCTACAATATCTAAAAGAAATGTCATCTAACCCTGTTCTTAAATGTTCTTATGGGGAATTTAATTACTCGTTGAGGAGCTCCATCTTGCTCTCAAATATCTAATTTTTAGGGAGGTTTTAATTATATTGAGATGAAATCTGAAGCTTCTAGTCATGTTCCTTTTTAAGAAAGCAAATCTAATCCCTCTTCCAGGTGACATTCCTTCAAATATTTGAAGACAACTATTATGTTTCCGTTAAGTTATCTCTAACTAATTCCTAAATTAGTTATTCTAATCCTAAATTCCTCCAACTTTTTATATGGTGCTCAGAGAATTGAACACCATATCCAAAGCAGAGTCTAGTGAGGGTAGAATTCAGAGGGACTTACACCTCACTTGTTTTATGCTTATACTGATATAGCCCACGATTGTATTTGGGCCACCTCTACCTGAAGTCCTTTTCTGCGGTTACATTATAGCATGGAGGTGATCCTGACCAATGGAGCATATGTTATGGTACCTCCTAATGTGCTGAAAGATTTTGACTATAGAGGCTTTTTGTACTGGTCTGGATGCTGACCTAGATGTTGTATCTTTGGGCCACAGGAATTCATGAAAATTAACTCCTATGGCAAAGAAAAGCTGTAAACTTTGTGAGTAGAGAGAATATTCTTGCCAATGCAAGAATAGACCCCCTGAACTAGTCAAGGAACTACCAGGTTTGAGAGTGCTTTGCTGTTCTGTTGGCTCATATTGAGCATGCATTGCATTAAAAAATCCTGGGTCTGTTTCACAGAAGCTGTTATCCCTTACTTTCTCTCTGTGACCCCTAGATTCCAGGAGTTTTCAATCCAGCTGGAAAGATCAAATATCTGCATTATTATTTTATTTTTGTTCAGTTTGTTTTTGTTATTTTCTTTTCTTTTTGTTTTCAATTAGCAAGAATTTATTTTTTTCATTATCATCTTTCTTTACCTCTGCCCCTTATTGAAAAAAAGAAGAGGAAAAACCAGTCTCTTTAAACAAAAATTCATAGTCAAACAAGACAAATTCCTTCATTGGTCATGTCCTATAAGTTATCTACCTCTTGAGGAGTCCATCGCCACCATTCTTCCTTATCAGGCCTCTGGAATTATAGTTGGTCTTTCAAATTTGTTGGTCTTTATACTATTATTATCTTTCTATAAATTGTTCTCCTGGTTCTTCTCACATCCTTCGGCCTCAGTACATACAAATTTTCCTAGGTTTCTCTTGATTTATCCCATTCATCATTTCTAATGTGTTCCATTATATTAACATCCCATAATTTATTCCAATCCCTTGATGTTCCACAAAAAGAGCTGCTATAAGTATTTTTGTATATATGAATCCTTTTTATCTTTCTTTGATCTATTTGGGACATAGTTATAGTAGTGTTACCACTGGATTAAAGGGTATGAACAATTTTGTGACTTTTGAGGGGGCATAATTCCACTTTTGCTTTCCAGAATATCTGGGAATGTCACCCACACAATGTCAAATGACTCTTAAAAGTGTGTGCTATCCCTCTTTATAGATAGAAAGTGAAAGACTGCCGGTTGAAACTTTTATTTTTTTTGATTTGGACATAGTCAACACAGGAATTGAGTTTGACTTCATGTGCATGGTTTTGTTTTTCCTGTTCTTTCAGTGGTAGGGATGGGGAGGGAGAGAGTTTTCATAAGTACCAAAAGAAGGATTCAGGTAGTAAGGATTTTGGAAGTTCAAAGGAGGGATAGCAATCACTGTAATTTGTGCTACGAAGAGGGGCTTTATGGAGGAGGAGACACTTGATTTGGGTTTTGAAAGATGGGGAAGAATTGGGGAAGAGGGAAAAAAGAATGAAGACCTGCAATCAATCCTGATGCTGTGGGAAGAACACTTTGGAGTCAGAACCTCTGGGCTCCAATTCTGTTCCTCTCACTAACTAGCCATGTGACAATGAAAAAAAAATCACTTCCCTAATCAAGGTCTTTGCCCATAAAATGAGTACAAGGAACACAGAGCTCTGGAGACAGAGAACCTGGGTTCAAATCTAACCTCTGACAGTTTACTGCAACTTACTTAGCTTCCTTGAACTTTAGTTTGCTCATGAGCAAAATAAAAAGGTTGGGAATTCCTTACACTCTCAGATCTTTGATCTTATGGCCCTACAAAGGTGTGAAGAAATGAAGGAATAGTGGGAATATGCCTCCTCTGTGTCTAACATGTGCCAGCAGGAGGTCCCAGGAATCTTAACCTTGTTAATCCTGCCACTGTCATGCTCTTGGGACTTGGGGTACTGGCTGATATCTGGTTCTTTAATTATGAAGATGACACCATGAGTCATTGCAATTAGTCCATTGGAATGAGGAGGAAATTGAGGTCTGGTGCATAGGGTGGGACTGGAAGTGGGGCACAGGGAGATCCCGGGAAGCCTACCCAGGGCTTGTGACCATCACAAGACCTGCCTCAGTGATTTCCATTTTGAGGGTCCCCTTTTGAGGAATGCAGGTTAGATATTGGTGGGGGAGTCTCAAGTGTGATAACTTGTCATCTCTAAAATATGTTTAGACTATCAAGAGGAAATACTCATTCCTGTGCAGGAAAAGTCTGTAATGGGAAAGTTTAAACAACTTTTGAAGGGAAGAGAAGGAGGCTGGAGGGAAAAAAAAAAAAAAAAAACAAAACCTCTGCCTATGAGGCCCATAATGGAAAACAGAGAAAGCAGTGGAAGGACCCATACTTGAGAGATTTGCTAGGTGTGAAATTTAATTTAATAAGCATTTTCAGACATGCTCAAGACCACATTTTAGAAAGAATTAGAGATCAAGTAATCAGTTTTCAAATCTTCATTTGAAAAACAGGCCTGGGGACAGAAGTAGCTTCCCCAAGGTCATAGATACTTAGCAAAAGCCAGAACTTAGCCTTGAACCAAGATCTTTTGATTCTCTATTCAGTGTTCTTCTATGCATTTTGCTGGAGTTGGAGCCATGGTAAACAAATTAGAAGCCCTTTTCCTTGGATCCTCCTTCTGTGGATTAATCTCAGGGATAAGGGGGAGACACCATCACCAGAGTGGAATGGGTATAGCTCTAGGAGGCCGGACCATTGGCCTGGATGTCCAGGAATTCAGACTACTGCTTTCTTCTCTCTAAAATAAAGAGTGTAAAAAGTGCCCCCTGACTACAAAGCACTGTCCCGTGTGCGCTCTGTCAGGTAGATGTCCCTCTATTGCATGGATGGTACAAGAGAGCCGCAGTGTGCAGCAAAGGAGCTGCTTCCAGGATGCTCAGTGTCCACAGCCCACACACTTAATCCTATCATGGCTCTGGGTGGTCTGAACACTGATCTTGGGACTGGGGTAAAACCAAAGTATGGATGGCTGTAGGCTTAGAGTTCCTTCTTACTCTCAAATTCAATGTGTATATGTGTGAAAAGGGAAGAGGAAGTCCTAGAGGCATGAGACCTCCTTGAGAAAAGGCATGGGGTCAGTGTCAGGTTTCATGAGGGTTCCGAGATCTCTGGGGGACACAGGAGCATGGTGAGGGAAGAACAAGGATTTTTAGGGCATTTGATGGATTCTTTTTTTTTTTTTTTTTCCTTTTCCTTTGGTGGATTATATACCTATGATAAAAATTGAAAAAAAAATTCCAGTGCTGGGCTTGGGCTGATGCTGTTGTGTCTTTATTGTAGCTCACGTCCATCCTGCCTGCCTCCCTATGCATGGGCAAACCTTCAGTCTTAATGAGACCTGCTGGATCACAGGCTTTGGCAAGACGAAGGAGTCGGATGGTAAGGAGCCAGCAGTGATGCTGAGACAGTGGCTGGTGGTGGGCAGCCTGAGTCACAGTCTTACTTTCCCTGCCCTGAACCAGAGGGGAGCTATGTACAGAAGTGACCATAACCTGTGGGGAATAAGATTGGGGGGCTTGCGCCCCAGAATCTAGTTAGGGATCTTGTGAGCAAGGGAAGCCACTAGCACCGGGGGTCTGAGCATTCCAGAGGGAAGTTATCTGCCTCTGGAGAGAGGTGGAGGACCCTAGCAATAGTCACTACTACAGATCACTGACCATAAAGAGCCAGGAGTCCTGGCAGGCAGCTTAGCTTTAAGTCTTTGGTGTTAAATGCAGTAAAATAGAATATTGTACTTAAAATCAAGGTAATCCGAATTCAAATTCTGCCTCAAATATTAGCTGTATGAGTCTGAGTAAGTCACTTAACTTGGCTGTTTGCCTCAGTTTCCTTATCTGTAAAATGAGGATTATAGCAACAATTACTTGTTGTTATTAAGGTTGGTAAGATGAGATAACATAACATAAAATGTTTTGCACAAAATGCTTAGGGCACATATAAATACATTTTGATGATGATGATGATTGTGTTCTATGGCTTCTTAGATTGAAAGGCTTGGGGGAAGTGCAGCAGTGGGATAGGAACCAGATGGAGGCTTCTGGTCTCTGTAAGAGAAGTCTGTGTTTATATGCCTGTGTAAAGTTAGTGTTTCTTTTTGTGTGTATGCATGTGTAACTGCAGGGTATTTTGGGGGGTTATATATGCATGAATGCAGCATATGCAGAAAACAAGGTAATATAGCATATTGGAAGTAAAAGAATTAGGTTCCCCGTTACCAGTCAGATGACTTAAGGCAACCTCATTCAACTTTAATTTCCTTATCAGTAGAATGGGAATGAGGATAGTTGACCTGCTTTCTTCAAGGAACTTTTTTGAGGACCAGTGCAGGTATGTGAAGGTGCCTTGTAGACTAGTTTATGCAAAATCAAAGTATTATGTGTGTGTGTGTATCTGTATACGTTTATGAGTGTCAACTAGAATCTATAGAGGTGTATTGAGGGGTATATATTTAACTTGGGTCTAGGGTCAAGTATAAAGAGCAATAACACTTGGAAGACCCCAACAAAAAGGTTTCTACAACCCCAGGAGATCTCCCCGGTCACGGGCGCTGTGGAGAATGGGTTGGGCTAGGTTGGACTGGCTTTGGAGGCTGGAAATCAAACTCTGGGTTTCATTCCCCATTTTTCTTGCTCCCCCTTTCTCACATTTTTTTCATGAAGAGAAGACTTCCCCTTACCTGCGAGAGGTTCAAGTCAATCTCATTGACTTTAATAAGTGCAATAATTATTTGGTCTACGATAATTACCTGACTCCTCGAATGATGTGTGCTGGGGACCTTCGTGGAGGGAGAGATTCTTGCCAGGTGAGGGAATGACTTCTATTTGGGTGAGAGGGAGGGGACAGTGGATTCTAATGTCTCAGGGGATAGAGTGAGGAGATTTGGGGGAAAGGGGGAATGGAGACTCAAGCTTCCCTATAGTAAGATGCCTAAGATACCTGGGGAAGAATCTGGTTTCCCTCTTTGTGACCACTTTCTTCTCCTTATAGGGGGACAGTGGGGGACCACTGGTGTGTGAGAGGAACAACCGATGGTACCTCGCAGGTGTGACCAGCTGGGGCACAGGCTGTGGCCAGAAGAACAAACCTGGTGTATATACCAAAGTGACAGAAGTCCTTCATTGGATTTATAGCAAAATGGAGGTGAGAAAACTAGAAAATGCTCTTTAGAGAGAGGTGGGGGTATTAGACCTTGCTCTCCAATAGTCCAGTTTGATTGGATACCAGTCTTTTTATTATTTTTTTTGACATTTGAAAACTGTTACATAATTAATGAGATATATTTTGTTATAAAACAGATAATAATAATAATTTACTATAATAATCAAAATGTAACATTAATTACTGAAACATTATGGCATAAAACAAGCATTTCTATAACATATTACAATTTTTAAATGATTATTGCACATGAAACCACAAATCCATTATATAAACTTGCTATTTCTTTTAAATACACAACAAAGTATAATGTAAATTTCCTTTCCCCCCTGTTTTTTCTCCCCCCTCCCAGAGATAGCTACTATTAGACACAAATAGGTATAAGTATACATATATATGTATATATAAACATATATAATTATTCTGTACATCTATTTATCATTTTTTCTCTGGATGCAGATAGCATCTTTCTTCATATAGTTAACTTGGACATTAATGCTAATCAAAATGACTTATTCATTCAAAATCATTATTATTATTGGCAAGGAATTTAGGATTAAGTGACTTGCTTAGGGTCATATAGCTATTAAATGTTAAGTATCTAAAGCAAACTTGAACTCAGGTTTTCTTGATTCCAATACTAGTGCTGCCACCAAGCTGCCCCTCAAAGTCATCCTTAAAACAATATTGTTTTTACTGTATACAATGTTCTTTTGGTTCTGATCATTTCACTTTTCATTATCCTGGCTAAGAAAAAGAAAGTTAGTTCAATGGAACAGAAGATAAATACGTATAGTTTTAACAAATTTAACAAATAAATATGATGATCTTGTATTTGAGAAAGGTAAAGGCAATATTGTGGGATATTGTGGGATAAGAATTCATTATTTGGCAAAAAAAAAAGCATTGAGAAAAACTAAAAAGTAGTATAAAGAAATTGGGCATAAGCCAATATATTATTCCATTTACCAAGATAGGATCAGAATGGATACATGAACTGAGAGGCAGGGAACAAATGCATTTTAAGTAGGGCAAGGAGAATTCCTCAGTGCCCTTCTAATGAGCTCTGTATTTTTCTTCCATTCACAGGGTGAGGTGCGGGGCCAGAAGTCCTAAACAGCTGGCATGGCAAGCCAGATCATCTCATAGCAGTGACTCTGAAGGCTCTTACCTGTGACTTAAGCAACAGGGATTTCTCCAGTATCACCTGGAAATGTGGACCCAAAAGATGCTTTTCAGTAACTTTATTATCTCATTCAATGGGTTTACGTATGTGTGTGTGCATGTACAAGTGTGTATGTTTGTGTGCCTATGTGTCCCTGCTTTCCCAAGCTGGGCAACATTATTACAGTGGAAAAGAGCCTAATTTCATAATCAAACTGGAAAATATTGGAAGAGTTGACCTTGAATTCCATGGATCTTTTCAACAGGGATATCCACACCAGTTTAGAGAGGGAAAGGAGTTGACATGGTTGGATTCAGCAAACAGGGTCATGGAGGAGCTTTGGAGATACCTTCAATGACCTATACATTCTCCTGCTCTTATTATTTCTGACTTCTGGATTGTGGCAAAAAGACAAGTTGACAAAGGCACTCAATTCTTTAGTCTGCAGCCGTACTGGAGGTGGGCTGTGTGTAGAGGGCCTGTGAAACAAATTCTCCCTTAGCCCTTAGATAATGGTTTTCCAGAAGGAAGTTTCAGCTGGATCTGCAATGTCCATCTAGTAAAGGCTCTCCGGACCTCTCCCCATTGTCCTTCTAATGCTTCAATCTACCATATCAACCATCCCACCTCATGACTGTCAATGAAGCAGCTATAAAGTAAACTGTGTCTGCTGCTCAACCATCTCAGGGCTGATTTTTTTTTTTTTTTAAGAATCGTAAAGAAATTAGATAGATATTTTTGAGGTCTTCACAGAATCTCAGAGCCAACATCTTCCTCCCAGTCTCTCCTGTGTCCATAGTCTGCAGCTGGACTTTGCCAGAAGGCATCAGAGTCCAAGAGGTCCCCCTAGGACTCCTTTAGACTTGCCAGGCTTCTGAGATACCTGGTTTTTCCTTTGGCTCCCAGCAAGTGAACCACATTTTCCCCACCTGAAAGACTCGAGGGCTGGAAGTGGTAAAGATTTGGGACCTTGCCCCGGCTTCTGAGAATCCCTGGCAAAATCCTGTGGACAGATACATCTTTCCTATCACGGGCTTTTCCCAAGCCCTCAGTGCCTTAAGATTCCCTAGAGGCTTTCCTCTTCTCCCCTTTGGGTGTGACCATGTGGCCCCTTTGTATGAGCTTGGATGTACATCCCCTGCTCTCATCTCCCCACTGCTCTTTCTGAGGATCCAAGCTGGTTTTGCTCCCAGAAGATACTAGTGTGGACAGCTTCCCGTTTCCCTCCAGATACTGAACATGTGGACAATGTCTTTTCCTCTTCTTGCACACTTCTCATTCTCCCAGGAGTACCTCTTGCTCCCTCATGGGCCTCTGAGCCAGAAGATGGGGCAGCAGGTGCAGAAAAAGGGAACAATCCGCTTGTGGGAAGTGGGGGGCTTCCTTGCTTATGCTTGGGGTCATCAGCAAGAGAAGAATCAGAGCAGAGAAACCAAGTTCTATCCACATCCTGGCACTTCTTTGCCAAAGCAGGGATCACTGCCCTGAGATGTACTGGCTAATGTCCCTGTAGGGGATGCCGGCCCCTTTCCTTGGGATATTCTTTTCCTTTTCCTACATCACACAAACTGCTCCAACAATAAAATGTGTTCAACTTTAGGGAGTCATCATGGGTTGCTGACCTCAAAACCAGGTTTCCTTCTTAGCCTGAGGCAGCCTTATGGTGGCTTCCTTTCATGGTCATGAGGGTGCCCAGCCACATTTCTGCAACATGACACCAGGACTTAGCAGGACAGTCCCGGATTCCAAGTTCTTGTCCCCTCATCCTATCTCTCCTAATTTTCCTATTTCTGGCAAATTACCAGCATCTTTGGGATACTTGGTTCACAACCTCAAGTCATTGGTCCTTTCCACCTTGCTCCTTATTACCCGCTGCTTCTCCACTTCTGCTTCCTCTCCTTTCTCTGATATATCTTCCACCAAGCTGCCAAACTGAGAGTCCCAAAGCATACTGTGACCACATAGCTCCCCTTCCATTGGTCCCACTTGCCTCATCAGAAAGCCTGGCTCCAATCTGTCTTTCCAGACTGATTTCACACTCCTCCCATTTACATTCTCAACATTTCATGTCCCTGGTTTGTATTTGGAATGCTCTCTCTCCTCACTCTCCTCTTGGAATCTGTAGTTCCCTTTAGCATTCAGCTCACATTTTGCCTCCTACAACAGGCCGTCCCTGATTTTTCCATTATTAGTGTTCCCCTGAAATTAGCTTATATTTATTTTGTATATATATTTTTATTTACTTACCAATGTGCTTGTTGCTCCTTGGCTCCTGTATTTCAGTAGAATGTAAGCTCTTTGAGGGCAGGATTGTTTTTGTGTTCCTAGCACAGTGTCTGTACAAAGTAGGTGGTTATTAAATATTTCTTGAATCAAATTGACAAAATAAAGCCCCAAACATCCCTCATTTTGTTCCTACCTCAGTCCTGATTCTTTTTTTTTTTTTTATTCCTTTTCCCTTTCTTTCCTCCTTTATCAAAAACTAAATTTATGGCCTTTTACATCTCTGCTATTTCCATTTTGCAAGGAAATTTCAGAGATCTTTGGACCTGAAAGTTGTTAAGGATCTTACAAATCATGGAGTATAATTTTATTTAAGTAATCAGCAGAAGTGATCACAAGAATACTACAAATCAGTAGTATTAAACTCAAAAAGAAAAGGGCTGCTGTCCTTATATTGGCTTAGAAAATCACATATTAATATTATATATATTCTGTGGTATTTTTATTTAATTTGTTAAATAGTTCCCCATTATATTTTAGTTTGGTTACAGCCAACTGGGAAATGTTGCAAGCAGCACAGCCTACAGCCTCTGTTTGACCCTTGTGCTAGAGACCACCTGGACAGGATGCCCGACTATATGAAACATTTAGAAAATAGATCGAAAGCCTGGTATTAAGGCCTTAGATAGTACTAATGGGGGACTTCAATTATCTGGCCATCTGTGGGAACTCTCTCCCTCTGCCAAAGGCAAAGCTATTATTATATTCTTGGCTGGTCTTAATTATAATTCAATCATTCAAAAGATAGAACAAGCTACAGCAAAGGAAAATACTAGCATGGACTAGGTCCTTCTTAATAATAATCTTAACTGGTTGCTGGGGCAGAAATGGTGAGGCTTAGTGAAAAGTGGCTGGACCATCTTAGAATTTATGATAAAAAGAAAGAGAGGTAGTCTTATATGAATTTTGGGAGGGCAGAGATCAGAGGGTTCAGAAAAAGGATATTCTTAAAATTGGGGATAAGCTTTCAATGATGAAATTCTGAAGACACACAAAAAAATAATTCCTTTGAGGAAGAAAAGGGGGAAATTATTTCAATAGACCAATGTAGATTGTAAGAACTGAACTGCAACCCAAGATTTTTTAAAAAATCTGTATAAAATATGGAGATAAGAATTGTAAGTGGGAAAAAGGAGTCAAAGAGACAGTCAATTCTTGTAAGAATGATGAGCTGCTTAAGTAGACAATCCCCCCAAAAAGTTTAGGACAACAAACATTTTTGATTTCATTTTAAAGCTGTATAACGGAGAAAAGAAGTGTACTTAGGGTGAATGGAAAATGTAAACTTATAATGGAGAGAAGGCAGACCTTTTCAATCAACTTTATTTTGACAATGCTTTTAGAATAGAATAGAATAATATTTAGGCAGGAAACATGTGGATAATAGGTCAGTCAGTCAGTTAATGAACATTTACAAGGTTGTAACTATAAATGTGACAGTTAGTTAGAGAGAACTTATTTGCCCTTGATAAATTCAAATCATAAGACCCAACCTATATCCCATATAAGTACCAAAAGAAACGGTGTGATTGATGAAAGATTATGGAGAACAGGAGAAGTATCTCTTTTTTTTTTCTAGAAAGAAAGTAAAATTACAAGTTTTACTTTTATTCCTGTAAAAAAAAATTTCTAGAATGTATTATGAAAGGTATAGTTAGTAGCATCTAAAAAAGGAAGTGAAGATCATAAAAAATCCCAAAACAACAGGATAGTTTCATCAGAAACAGATCATATCAAATCAAATTCACTTAACTTTTGGCCAACTTACAAAACTGATAGATCAGGAGATTACTATAGATTGAGTTTATATATATTTTAGCAATATGTTTAGTTCGCCACAGTAATTTAATTTATCTAAATTTAGCAACTAGCTCTGACTGCAATTAATTTTACTATTGTCTAATCTCACATCTCCATCTTGACCACAAGAATAATACAGAGTTTAATCTTATGATATTTTTGTGGACAAGATGGGGAAATATGGGCTGGACAAAAAGTATAGCTAGATGTATTTCAAATTGATTGCATGTCCAGACCCAAAGAGTAGTTACTGAAGATAGCATCTTTGAAGGTCTTTATTAGGGTACTCCAGAGACCTTTGCTTGGAAGGCATTTTTGAACTTGTTTTGTCAATTGCTTGAACAAAGTCATAAATGACAGACTTTGGAATTTGCAGATGACACAAAGTTGAAAGAGATGATTAGTATATTGGATGGCAGAGCCAAGATGCCAAAATATATTGACAGGCTAGAATACTGGGGTGAATATTTTAAGATGGAATTCAATAGGCATAAAAGTAAAGTTATGCTTGAGTGCAGAAAATCAACTACCCAAATAATACATGGGGAGATGGCAGTTTATCTGAAAAAAATTTTTTTTGTTATTGAATTTCAGACTTTATTTGAATCAATACTGTGATAATGTTGCTAAAAAATTAAAGTGATATTGGGTTGCCAAGAGAAAATTCTACTACCCAGGACCATGGAGGTGTCAGTCCTGCTGTAGAAGCTGTATAGATCACAGCTGACATATTATGTTTGATTCTGGTTGCCATGTTATAGGCAAGAAGATGATAAGCAGGAGAAAATTCAGACTAGGGTGAATACTATGGTGAAGAGCCTCAAAACCATGCCTTTTGTAGAGGCAAGTGGAGGAAGCATAGCCAAGTACTCCTAACATTCCCCTGAAAACAACTTTAAAATTTTTCCTGACATCAAATTCTGAGGTGACAGAGACCACAAAATATCCAGATGAGACATTTTCCAGACCAAGACAACTTAGAGAGTTGGAAGGATCTAGGACAATGGGATGGGGAGCTGACCTGGAGTGCACCAGCAGTGGGACTTGTGGGCAATGATAGCAGCAACAGAAGCTTCAAGAGTTCTCAAACCAGAAAAAAATAAGAGGATTGGACAAGTGATCAGAAAGAAATTACAGGGGACCCCTGTGCTAGTGCAGGGTGAAGGACAGTGTATTGTTTGAGAACTCTATTGATTATCCCCACTTCCAGGTTGAAGTTAGGATGGGTGGAGCACTTTGGTCACAAAGAGTCAGGGGTCCTGGGAAACAGTGGCTCTTGTGGTTACAAGGAATTAGAAGTCATCCAAGTTAGGACCAGAGAGCAGACCAGGATATCAGTATCTACACATGTCCCTAGATCACACCACCTTGGAAGAACTGAAAACTTCCAAACACTCAAAACTAGCTCCGAAAACAGCAGTGCAAAAACCTGGAAACAACCCCATTCCCAGCCTGGGAACAAAGCCTAATCTTATAAAGTTTAAAATCAAGAAATAGGATGAAAAATTAACAAACAAAAACAACAGGAATCTAGCCATAAAATCTATAGAAAAGAACAAGACAAACTCAGAAGACAATGTCAAAACAGCTACAAGAAAAGGCCTCAAAGAAAACTCTAATTTGAAATAAACCCAACAAGAATTCCTGGAAGAGATAAAAGAATCTATCAAATAAGAGTCAAAAAATTGGGAAAAGTGAAATGATGTAAGAAAATTATGAAAAGAGAATTAACAACTTGGTAAAAGGCTAAAAAATAGAAAAAATAACTCCTTAAAAAATCAGAATTGCCAAATAGAAAAAGAGACACAAAAGCTCAATGAAAATAACCCCTTAAAAATTAGAATTGGGCAAGTGAAAGCTAATGCCTGAATGAAGCATAAAGAATAAAACAAAGTCAAAAGAATAAAAAATAGAAAAATATGAAATATCTCATAAAAAGTAAATTGATTTAGAAAGTAAACTGAGAGATAATTTAAGAATTTTTAGACAATGAAAATTGTGATTAACAAAGAGGTAATCATATATCAAGAAATTATCCAATAAAATTACCTCAGTATCCTAGAACCAAAGGATTAAATTGAAAGAATCTAGCAATCACTTCCTAAAAGAGATCCCAAAATGAAAACTGTCAGGAATATTATAGTCAAATTTCAGAACTTCTACATCAGAAAAAATACCTGAAGAAGCCAGAAAGAAAGCATTCAAATACTGTGGAACCACAGTCAGGATCACAAAAGATTTAGCAGCTTATACATTTAAAAAGCAGAAGGCTTAGAATACGATATTTTGAGCAAGGGAACTAGGGTTACAACCAAAAATAATTAACTCAGCAAAATTGAATTTAATCATATAGGAAGGAAATGATTATTTGATGAAATGTAGACTTTCCAAGTTTTCTTAAATAAAATAAAAGTATAAAAAGGTAAAAGCGAAAGCAAAGCCATAAGGAACAAAATCAGATTTAATTGTTTACATTTGTATGTGGGAAGATGACACATATAATGCCCACAAACTGTATCATTTTGGGGGCAGTTAGAAAGACTCTACACAGACAGTAAAGGACTGAGTTGATTGTGTTGAGAGGATCTAAAAAAAATGAACACAAAGAGAAAGATGTACTGGGGAAAAGGGACCAAGAAGAATGGGGAAACTTCTCTCATATAAATGAGGCTTGTAAGAGCTTTTACAATGTGTGAGAAGGATGGGGGCAGGTAATTTGAACCTTACTCATCTGAATTGGTTCAAAGAGAGAAGAAAATATATGGCCACTCATTTGGGTATAGAAATCTAACTTTCCCAACAGGGAATTAGCAGGAAAAAGAGATAAAAGAAATGGAGGGGTGAAGGGAAGCAGCAGTCAGAACAAAACAGACTTTTGAGGAGTAACAAGATAAAAAGAGACAGACAGAGAGAGAGACAGACACAAACACACACACACACACACACACACACACACACAGAAAGAAGAGAGAGAGAGAGAGAGAGAGAGAGAGAGAGAGAGAGAGAGAGAGAGAGAGAGAGAGAAGGATAAATGGAAGAAAATAGGATGAAGGGAAATGAACGGTTAGAAATCATAACTGTTTATGTGAATGAGATAAACTTGCCTATAAAATGAAAAGAGATAGCAGAATGAATTAGAAACCAGAATGTAACAATGTGTTGTGTACCAGAAATACACTTAAGGCAGAGCAATATATCCAGAGCCAAAATAAGGAGTTGGAACAGACTTTATTATACTTTAGCTGAAGTGAAAAAGGCAGGGGTAACAATCATGATCTTTAGACAAAAACAAAAAACAAAAATAGACTTACATAAAAGAAATAATAACAGAAACTACATCTTACTCAAAGGCACCAAAGATAAGGAAGCAATATGAATACTAAACACACACACACACACACACACACACACACACACACATATGCATCAAATGGCAAAGCATCAAAGGAACAGTTAAATAAGTTGCAGGAAGAAATAGAGAATAAACTGTACCAGTGGGGGACTTCAACATTCCCCTTTCAGAGACAGATAAATCTAACCATAAAATAAATAAGAAAAAAATTGAGGTGAATTGAATGTTAGTAAAGTTAGAAATGATAAACCTCTGGAGGAAAATTAAGTGGGAATAGAAAAAAGCTGATGTTTTTCAGTTGAACATGGCAAATTCCCAAAAATTGACCATGTATTAGAATATAAAAACTTGACAAACAAATTCAGAAAAACAGAAATATTAAGTTTATCCTTTTCAGACTATAATGCAATAAAATTACAATCAATAAAAGGTTGTATAGAAACACATATTAAAAATTAATCTGAAACTAAGTATTTTAATCCTAAATGATGAGTGAGTCAAAAACCGAAAACAAATCATAGAATCAAGAACAATTTCATTAAAGATAACGATAACAATGAGACAATATGCCAAAATGTGTGGGGTGCAGCCAAAGCATTATTTAAGGGAAAATTTATATCTCTAAAAATGTACATCAATAAAAGAGAGAAATGAAAAGAGAAAAATGGGCATGTAACTTAAAAAAAAAAAAAACAGAAAAAGAAAAAAACCTGCCAATTAAACACTAAAATGAAAATCTTGAAAATTAAATGAGATCAATAAAACTGAAAATAAAAATTGAAATAATAACCAAAACTAGGAGCTGCTTTTATGAAAAAATAAACTATTGATTAATCTGACTTAAAAAAAGAAGAAAAGCAAATTATTAATATCTATATCATACTATGTGAGGGCTGGTTGAAGGAACTGACGTCTTTAGCCAACAAAAGACTGAAAGGCACATAATAACTGTATTCAGGAACTTTAAGGGCTCTCATGTGGAAGAAAAATAGCCTTTTGCTGCTTGGTCCCAGTGGCAGAACTATTAATTTAGAATGGTAGCTACAAACTGACAAACATCAGTTTAGTGTGGAAAAATACATAACAAGGAGAACTATCCAACAGTGGAATCAATGGTCCATCTCTTTAGGTTTTCCTTCATCAAAGGTCTTCAAGAAGTCTGAAGGATTCTTTATTTTTTAGGACTTTTTAATTAAGAATATTGTCAGGGAATTCTAATTCAGGAGTTTATTAGTCTAAATCTAAATCTAAAGTCTATTCTAACCTTGATATTAAATTATTCTAATTACAAATTTGATGCTTTCTTCATTGCCTCCCCTACTTATCTTTTCTAACTTATTCTTGTTCCCTTCATATATCCTAGATCGAACATTTCAGTCCTATCCCTCCCCACAGTAGTGATGCTCAAGGACACAGTCGATTTTATTTGCAAAATTTCCCAGGTTTGCCTCCATGTGTCCAAGTATTGATATATGTGAAGCTTGGTCCCGTTAGCCTGCTAATGTCATAGAAAGAATACATTTCCTTAGGAATGAACTAGATTTAGAGTTGGAGGAGCTGGATTGAACCCTGAAATCCATGTGACTTTGGATAGGTAACATAACCTTTCTTGCTCTCAGTTTCCTTTTTTGAAATTTATAATAGTTGAAAGTAGGTTAATAGATTCCTTCTGAAATTTTCATCATCCCAGAGAAACGTGGGGTGGGGAAAGGTAGGGAGAGAATGGGGTATGTGACATCTTCATCAAGTGCCAGGGTCGGATTCTCTTCCTCAGACCACGATGAAATCTCCAGAAAACCCAAACCCGGGACTTAGTGTCCAAGGGCTCAGAACATGCAAATTGAACCCTCCCAGGTCATCTTGTAGTAGGAACTGAGTACATTAGATAAACCCACTAGATGTCGCTAGCACAGTAATATATGCTGGTTGGTTGGTTGTATATGGCAAGGATTTTGGGTCAAAATAAAGACTAAAAGCCAGGCACTCTTAACTCTGAAGTTTTAGCTTCAGGAACCAGATCTCAGTCACATATGACTTAACACAGCCTTAATTTTTCTAAAAGTAAAGAAAGTAAATTTTCAAATTTAGGTTTATCTTTGTTAAGACAATTATAGAACCGTATTTTTTTTTTTTTTTTAATAGCACATTAAACCTGTAGGGGACATACAGATATATACACCTCATCCCTAAGCTACAAATGGGAACTTCCATTTTTTATACGCTGCTGCATTCAACCAGATTTCTTCCTAAAACCGAGTAATACCTGAGTAAACTAACTGATAAAAACTAATCAAGACTATTGGGTGACTCAATAAGGACTTGGCATTCAAAATCTACAGTAGGAGAAGCACAGTCTCTTAGTGTTATCCCTAGAACCCTGAAAGTAGCAGTAGCTCTCTTCTGGGGACCCAGCCTGCCAATTCTAGCAGAGATTGGGAGATGCTACTCCTCTTCCTCCTCTTCCCCTCCTCCTCCTCATTTTTCTTTTTCTTATTTCCTCACCACACATGGCCTCTCTCTCCATTTGGAGTTCCATAGCTTACATACAGATGCTCTATTCATACGAAAATAATTTTTGATTGTTTATATTTTATAAGATATTTTGGGGTTTGGGGCTAGTTTTTTTATTTGAATTTTAGTTATTATTATTATTTTTTCAAAAAGCTTGGTCTGGTCCCCAAGAGTTGCATAGGAAAAGACCAGGGGTTTGGGAAAAGAGAAAACATTTTTTTTTTTGCTTCAGACTGGTAAGTTAAGACTTTAAAAGATCAAAGAAATGTTTATGACAGCCTCCCAGGTCTTATCCAAGCTCCGCAGGGTGAGGAAGGGGAGTGGTGGAATCCAGATGAGGAAAGATTGAATGATATCACAGAGGGGCATCTGAATTTGAGGGCTGCTGAGGGGATCAAATAGTCACCCGCATGGGAAACAACTTCTCTTTTGATTCCATGGAATTTTCTTGGAGTGGGGGATCTTTGGAGTAAGAGCCAGCTACAGTTATAATCCAGCCAGTTGGTCTCTTTCCTTGTTGCCCACCCCTACCCACACCCACCCACATACAACAGAGCATTGTTTTCCATATTTACTTGGGAAAAGAGTCCTTATGCAATGGGAAGAAATTGGGGGAGAGATTTTTGTGCACTGTGTTTTTCCACCTTTTTTTCTCCACAATATCTACTGATATAGGGTACATGACTAAGTAGTGTGGGCAGGCAAGATCCCCAAAGCTGAGCGGTCCAATCCTGATGCCAGATGATGAGCTGGGGACTAGGAGTTTTTAGAAAAATGCAAAAAGTGGAAAATTCCCTGTGGGCTGTATGCCAGATGCCTGGTTGCCCTCAGACACAGAATCCTACCACACCTATGGCAGAGGTATTTCCAGGGGCCTCTCATGCCATTTAAGACTGTCACCTTGAGGTTACCACTCCTGTCTCCAATTAACATGAGTATTTGGCCAGAAGAAGAAATGTCTCCTACTCTCTCTTTCCTCCCTTTTAACCAAGCCTTTTATCTCTGAAATACCAGTATGAGTAAATATGAAATACCAAATATAAGTAAAAGCCCAGCTCACTGTTCTAAGTGGGTCCTAAAGTTGTTCCGGGAGGGTCAGAGAAGACAAAAATGTTTATTTATTTCTTTAAGTAGCAAATTGTTTTTTTAATTAATCTGCTTCTTTCATTCCCATCCCCTCCCTTCCTACTACCATTGATCAAATAATTAAAGGGAAAGGGAAAAAAGAAAGAAAAGAAAAAACAAATCTCTCAATATATATCCATATAGTCTGGTAAGACAAATTTCCATATTATCCATATTCTAAAATAGATTTTCTCTATTTTAAGTTTATCTTTTCTGCTTTTATAGATTTTCTCCATTTTAAGTTTATTTTTTCTGCTTTTATTAATCTGCTTCTTTCATTCCTATTCCCTCCTTTCCTACTACCATTGATCAAATAAATAAATTAAAGGTAAAAAAGAAAGAAAAGAAAAAACAAATCTCTCAATATATATCCATATAGTCTGGTAAGATAAATTTCCATATTATCCTTATTCTAAAATAGATTTTCTCCATTTTAAGTTTATCTCTTCTGCTTAAAAATTCATGGTTTATTATTGCATTGATAAGAATTCTAAAGTATTTCTAAGTACTTTTTTCCATAATGTTGTTGTCATTATATAATTGTATAGTTCAGCTTATTCCACTCTATATCAGGGCACAAAGGTCTTCCTAGTTTCATTTGAAATTGTACAATCCATCATTTCTTATGGCACAATATTTTGCATTATATTCATATACCACAATTTATTTAGCCATTTTCATAAGAAAGAATATACTATATAGGAATATGGCTCCTTAATTTTCTATTTTTGGCTACCATGAAAAAAGATGCTATAAATATTTTTTATACATAGAGATCTTTTTCCTCTTTTTTTGAATTTTTTAACAACATAGGTCTGGTAGTGGTATAGCTGGGTCAAAGAGTTTGATAATGAAGTTTCTCGGCATGATTCCAAACTGCTTTCCAGAATAGCTCTACTGACAGGATATTAGTGTGAACCTGTTTTCCCACTGCCCTATGACATTAGGGAAACAAAATCTGTAACCAAATTTTCCCTGGAATGAAAAATTTGGCTATTCAATTAGGAACTCTTGCCTTGGAGCTTCCTTCAAGGAAGGAGTGGGGTGGAGATTTGGGATGGGTCTCCTACATCTCATTTTCCCTACTTCAGAAAGAATGGCTTATGTTAGGGATAGCCTTTGCTCGCTTTTGGGGGAGTCAAATTCTTCATTCACAGAATGAGTTCACTGTTGTCAAAGCTAGCATAGGGATTGGGGATCATAGGACCATGGATTGAGAGTTGGATGGAATCTTAGAAGTTATCTAATCCAATCCCTCCATTACACAGATGAGAACACTGAGGATCAGAGATGAAAAAGGACAAATCATGTCACAAAGGTAGTGAGACATGTTTTGGGAACTAGTCCTATGATTTCATTGGTATGGCAATTGGTAAGGAAACTCTTTCTGCAAATTATAGTTTTAGGCAGCTAAAACTGTTGGAAAATTCATCTTAACAAAACTGGAGAAATAATGACCAAATTTTCTCCACTTCCCAAAGGAGTGATGGTGAGATGACAGAAAAAGGGAACTGAATAAAAATTATGCTGTTAGAATTATGAATTTGATATTTTTTCTTTTGGTCTTTTTGATAAAATGTCAGTTAATACTAGGTAATGGGCTGTTTTTTTAACATTTAATTTTTGTTTTACTTTTTCTCAATTACTTATAAATAAAAATGTTTAGCATTAATTAAAAATATATTTTTTGAGTTTCATATTTTTTTGATGAAAAATCTCTCTCTCTTCCCCTGACTTGAGAAGGCAGGCAATTTGACATAGAACATATATGTGTAGTCATGCAAACATATATTTCCATACCGGCCATGTTACAAAATAAAACACAGATGAAAACAAAGAAACAAATCAAGAATAATAAAGAAAATATAAAAATATGCTTCAGTATGCATTCATATTCCATCAGTTCTCTTTCTGGAGGTAGAGAGCATTTTTCATCATAAGTTCCTCAGAATTTTCTTGGATCATTGTATTGCTGCCAAGAATAACTAAGTCATTCACAGTTGATTATCATATAATATTGCTGTTACTGTGCACAATGTTCTCCCAGTTCTGCTCATTTTACTTTGTATATAAATCTTGTACATAAATCTTCACAGATTTTTTGAAAATATCCTGATTATAATTTCTTATAGCAAAATAGTATGCCATATAATTGCATACTAAAACTTGTTCAGCCATTCCTCAATTGATGGGCATCTCTTCCCATTTCTAATTTTTTGTTACCACAAATATAAATATTTTTATTCATATTCAAAGGTTCTTTCCCTTTTTCTTTGATCCCTTTGGGGTAGTGACCTGATCATGGTATTACTAGGTCAAAGAAAATGCAGTTTTATAACCCTTTAAACTTAATTCCAATTTTTTTTCTGAATGGTTGGATCAGTTCACAACTCCATCAATGATGTCCCTATTTTTCCACATCCCCTCCAATATTTGTCATCATTAAACAATCTGCTAGACATGTTGTGATATCTCAGAATTGTTTTAATTTGCATTTCTCTAATCAATAGTGATTTAGAGCACTTTCTTCTTTCACATGAGTATAAACAGGATGGATTTCTTTACTTCCTGTTCATATCCTTTGACCAACTATCAATTGGGGAATGACTTGTATTTTTACAGATTTGACTCAATTCTGCATATTTGAGAAGTGAGGCCTTTATCATAGAAATTTACTGTAATTCCATCTCCCTCACCCCCAGTTTCCTGCTTTCCTTCAAGTTTTATTTTATTATTTTATTTATTTCTAGGCACATTCAAAGATGATTTTCAATATTCATCTTTGTAAAACCTTGTATTCCAAATTTTTCTCCCTCCCTCTCTTCACCATCCCCTAGATAGCAAGCAATTCAATACAGATTAAATTCTTCTAAACATATTTTCAAATTTATTCTGTGCAAGAAAAATCAGATCAAAAGAAAAAAAGACGCTAGAAAGAAAAACAAACAAGTAAACAACAACAGCAACAAAAGGTGAAAATATTACGCTTTGATTCACATTCAATCTCCATAGTCCTCTCTGTTTTTTCCATCACAAGTTTACTGAAATTACCTTGATCCAAGTCCATCACATTTGATCATCACATAATCTTGTTACTGTGTTCAGTGTTCTTTTGGTTCTGTTCATTTCAGTCAGCATCAGTTCATGTAGGTCTCTCCAAGCCATTCTGAAACCATCCTGCTGATGGTTTCTTACAGAACAATAGTATTCATATATATTCAATATATATTCATATATCATAACTTAGTCAGCCATTCTCCCACTAATCTTCAACTGATGGGCATGCACTCAGTTTTCAGCTCCTTGTCACTGCACCAAACATTTTTGCACATGTGGGTCCTTTCCCTTTTTTTATGATCTCTTTAGGATACAGACTGAGTAAAGACATTGCTGTATCAAAGGATATGTACAAAAACTATTCATTTAACATCCCAGAATGTTTTCTGTCTCTTTTTTGGTCATATTTCCCCCTTATCTATAAAATTGTCAGGTAAAATATACAATGTTCCCCTATTTTGCTCATATCATTCATTATTAGTTCATATACCCATTTTGAACTCACCTCAGTATATCTTGTGAAACGTTGTTATATCTGAAGTTTCTGCCAAACTGCTTTCCAGTTTTTCTAGCAGTTTTTGCCAAATAGTGATTTCTTGTCTCAATATTGTAGATCTTTGGAGCTATTAAACACTAGAATTTTATGGCTATTTACTATTTTATTATCTATTTTACTGATCCAACACTATATTTCTTAGTCAGTACCAGATGGTTTTGATAATTATAATTTTGTAGCATAGTCTGAGGTCTTGTACTGCTGAGCCACCTTCCTTCATATTTTTTCATTGATTTCCTTGATATTTTTGACCTTTTGTTCTTAGAAGAATTTTATTACTTTTCTAACTCTATAAAATACATTTTTGGCAATTTGCTATGACACTGAATAAATGAATTAATTTAGGCATAATTGCAATTTTTATTATATTGACTTAACCCAGCCACGAACAATGAACATTTCTCCACTTGCTTATATCTGACTTTATTTGTGTGAAAAGCATTTTGTAATTTTGTTCATATAGTTTATGTGCTTGTCTTGGCAGGTAGGCTCTTAAGTACTTTATATTATATGCAATTACTTTAAATGGAATTTCTCTTTCCATCTCTTCCTGATGGGCTTTGTTGCTTGGGCTCTTCTTTAATGATCCTATTAACCTTAAATCAAGGATGGAAACTGTTGTTTCAATTGGCAAGGATAGAATGTACTGAGCTGTCCTCACTCTCGTCTCTTCTTGCCTATGACCATTGTCACTCATATTTACATGAGCACTGCTTGAACCTATGATGTGCAGTCTATGTCCTTTAAGTCATTTTCCTTTGCATGTATTTCCTCAACTATCAATTCCATGATCTTGCTTTCATGGTCAAGACTTTAATCATCTTAACTAACTGAGCCCAAGGACTGAAAATAAGCAGAACTTAGTCATTCCCTCTGCTCTCAAGAGGAGGGTGATAGCTTAATACTACCACTTTCCCTCCAATATAATAGCAAGAAAAATCACTTATCTGAAGAAAACAATAAAGAGAAGTAGGAGGTATTATACATATTAAAATATACCAAATAATAAATAAGAATAAACTAACTTCATCTGGGAGCAGAAAAAACCAAAAACTTCACTTCCATCAAAAAAGGGGGAAATTTTTACTAAGGGGAATCTATTCTCATTATTCTCTAGGGTTTCAAACAAAGAAATTCAAGAGACATGTTGGATGCTAGCACTTCTACATTTTTATAGTGTTCCTAAATTGTGTTGGTCTTTCAAAAAATTGCCCCCTTCATTTTCTTAATTAATTGGTCCCTTCTTAAATCTTGTTAAAAATTTCCAAAAATCAGTCCTGGGCAGATAGGAGGCATCACATTCTGTTTCTTTCAGCCAATTAGGAGTCATGCCTTCCTCCATTTAGATTCTCACAAAGTCACTCACGTGACTTTCTCTTGGAAAAAATGACCCCTTTAGGGTAGAAATGAATGTTAAAATGAACAAATGAAAAAGCATTTTAAAAAATCAATGTAATTTTTCAATTAATAAGTATTTATTTTCTCTATTTCACTCCCTAATTGAAAGGGAAAAAAGTAAAACTCTTGTGAAAAATATACATGTATAACAATGACTGCCCTACCCTGCACAGCCTGAAGGCCAGGTATGATACATTTTCTTCTTCTTGAATTTTTGTGCCTGAGATATTCATCTTATTATTTCCCACCTAGCTGTTCTCTGGATTCCGTGATCTCCAGGAATTCATCATCCCACAAAAATGAAATCAACTTCGTCATTTTCACTTCCTGAGATCATTTCCTATCCTAGTGACATGATTTCATAATAACTTCTCAAACTTCATATTCCAGCCCTTTCCAGTTTCTTTTTATGTGTTGTTTACCCAATTGCTCAGGATAGGGATTGTCTTATGTCTTTCTTTTTCAGTGCCTGGTATATAGTGGGCACTTAGTGGACAGAATGCTGATTTTGAAGTCAGGAAGACTCATCTTTCTGAGTTTAAATCCATCCTCAGACACTTACTAGCTCTGTGACCTTGGCCAAATCACTTAATCCTGTCTGCCTCAGTTTCCTCATCTGTGAAATGAGCTGGAGAAGGAAATGGCAAATCACTCCAGTATCTTTAACCCAAAGGGATTGCATGACTGGAGGAAAAGAAGACAACTACTGAAAATACAAAGGGAGGGAAACTTCCTTGGGAGTTCTTTGTCCAACAAAGGAGACAACACACACAAACAACACATATACATAAAAACAGAAGTCACTTTCAAAGAGGGAGAAGCAAGAGCCAATTAGTGAACCACCAACTTTGTAAATAGAGAGAGAGGGAGCTGAAGAAATATAAGATCTGAGGGGGCTTTCTGCCATTCCAAGTTCAAGTTTTGGGAAATGAGGTGTTAGAATCTTAGTGTTGTAGTTTCAATCAGGAGTGATGAAATAGGCACTTATAGAAATGCTGGCAGAACTTTTCCATTTGTAGGGGCAGAGATATTTGGTATCCTTTCAGTTTCATTTATAGATACTCTTGGGATTTGGATCTCATGTCAAGTCTTCTGCAGACTTATTTTCCTTTCCACTGCTTTTTCTAGATACTATTTTGTAGCTTTCTGTCATCATTTTCTTTGGTGTTTCACAAATGAGCTTATTCTCTAAATAGGTAATACCCTTGGCTACCATATCTATGCTTGACAAGAAGATAAAGCATTTACTGGCTGAAGCTACCTTAAAGTACTATTCCCTTCTTTGTAGCAGTTGCTTCATATCAGTTAAACTTTGCTAAGATGTGATAATGATCAGTCATTGTCTTTTCATTTTTATCCCTATTCCATTTTTTTTCAGAATAAATAGCATATTTTAATGCAGCTAGATGGTGTCGTAAATAGAATACTTGGCTTGGAGTCAGAAAAGACCTGAATTTAAATTTTGCTTCAGACACTCACTAGGATAAAGTGAGATATTTGCTATTTTTTTTTCAGTTTTTTATTTTTTTTTTAGTTTTCCCCCCTAATTACATGTAAAGATAGTTTTCAATTTTTTGTTAAGGTTTTGAGTTCTAAAATTTTTTCCCCTCTTTTTTTTTTTCTTTCTCTTCCCCAAGACAGCAAGCAATCTAATGTAGGCTATGCATATACAATTGTGTTAAAAAATTTCTATATTAGTCATGTTGTAAAAAAGAACCAGAAAAAAGTAGAAAATCATGAGAAAGAAAAAAACATATTTTAAAAAAGTGAAAATAGTATGCTTTGGTCTACATTTGGACTTTATGGTTCTTTCTCTGGATGTGCATGCCATTTTTTGTCACAAGTCTTTTGGAATTGTATTGGATCACTCTATTGTTGAGAAGAGCTAAGTCTGTCAGAGTTGATCATCATACTATGTTGCTGTTACTATGTAAAGTGTTCTCTGGTCTGCTTACTTCCCTTTGCATATCGGTTCATGTACTTTACAGGTTTTGCTGACATCCATCTGCTCATCATTTCTTGTAGAACTTTAGTATTCCCTTATATTCATATACTATAACTTGTTCAATCATTCCCTAATTGATGGGTATGCCCTCAATTTCCAGTTCTTTGTCACCATAAAAATAGTTATGATAGATATTTTTGTACATGTGAGTCCCTTTCCCTTTTTATGATCTCTTTGGGATACAGTCTCATAATGATATTGCTAGATCAAAGGATATGCACAGTTTAATAGCCTTTTGCTCTCCAAAATGGTTGGATCACTTCACAACTCCACCAACCATACATTAGTGATCCAATCTGCCCACATCTTCTTCAACATTTATCATTTTCTGTCACATTAGTCAATCTGAATGAGATATTTGTTGAATGATTTTCAAATCTCCAAGTGCTATATAAATGCTAGGTATTATTGTTATATGTTAGCTATTAATAGGTTGGGTTGGAGCTATCATAATTGTACACAATGTTTTTTTTTTTTTTTTCTCATTTGTAGTCTTTCTTCTAATTGGGTTTTGATCTTGGCTTTTTCTCTAACTCTTCCATGGTTATGACTACACTCAGACTATACTCAGACTATACTGATTTAAAATGATTTTCACATCAATAATTTTTTCTTGTTTTTTGACAATCAGTACTCAGTTTTATTTTTGCAATCACCATGTCCAAGGGTTTCCAATTCTTTTCTACAAGTATTCATATTTTCTAAGCTTCTTTTTAAAATGTTATTTAATATTTAATTTGCTTCATTACATTTAAAAATAATTTTAATATTCTTTTTTTCTTGAAAATTTTTAATTACAAATACTCTCCCTCTGCCCTGCATTTCCCTCCTATTGAGAAGTTGAGTAATTTGACAAACATGTTTCTATGTAAGTCATTCTGTAAAAGAAACAAAGACAAAAAGCTCTCATGAAAAATAAAATAAAAAAACAACATTATTTTTGATCAGTATTAAAATTCCACCAGTTCGTTCGCTTAAGATAGACAGCACCTTTCATCATAAGTTCTACAGAATTGTCTTGAATTGTTTAAAATAGCTGTTATTCATAATCTATCATTGTACAATATTGCAGCTAATTGTGTGCAAAGTTTTCCTTGTTTGATTCATTTTATTTTGCATTAGCTCATGTAAGTCTTTCCATATTTTTCATAATTTCTTAAAGCACAATGGTATTCCATCACAATTATATACAACAACTTGTTCAGTATTTCCCCAATTGAACTTCCCCTCAATTTCTAATTCTTTGCCACCACTAAAAGAGCTGCTATAAATGTTTTGTACATATAAATCTTTCTCCTTTCCCCCATTTTTTTTTAGCTCTTTGAGATTCATACCTAGGAGTGGTATTGTTTGGGTAAGCTTGGTTTTATATAGCCCTTCAGGTATAGTTTTAAATTGCTCTCCAGAAGATTGAATCAGTATGCATTTTCACCAGTAATAGTACATTAGTATTTTAATTTTTGTTCATCCCTTCAATATTTGTCATTTTCCTTTCTATCATATTAGCCAACCTGACAGGTTTGAAATAGTAGTTTTATTTTTTGTTTATTTCATCAATAATGATTTATAACATTTTTAATGTGACTATAGATAGCTTTGATTACTTTGTCTGAAAACTGCCTGTTCATATTCTTTGACCATTTATCAATTGTAGTGATTTTTTTTTTTTTTTTTTTTTACAAATTTGACTGTTCATTTTGTATTTGAGAAAGGTAGTCTTTATCAGATAAATTTACTGTACTTTTTTTTTCATGGTAATAATTACCAACTATGTATTTCCCTCTATCTTATTTTCCTCCTGTTTATCCTATTCTTTCTGTCTCTGTTTCTCTCCTTTTGCTCTCTCCATTACCAAATGTATTTTGCTTCTAGCTTTTACCTCCCCCAAGTTGCCTTCTTTTCTATCAGCTCCTCTCTGCTCCTCCTACTTTCCTCTCTCACTTTTCCTATCTTCTTCCCTTCCTACTTTCCTGTATGGCAAGATAGATTTCTATACCCAGCTGAGTGTGTATATTACTTCCTCTTTAAGCCAGTTCTAATGAGAGCAGGATTCATGTCCTTCCCTCCCCAAATCCCCCGTTTTCCTTTCCGCTGTAAAATCTCTTCCAGGTTTCTTTATGTCAGATAATTTACCTCATCCTACCTCTCCCTTTCCTCTTCTCCCAGTGTATTCTTCTTCCCCATTCCTTAATTTTATTATTATTATTATTATAGATAATCATACTATCACATACAACTAGCACTTCAGTTTTCTGTATATGAATACTCCTTCTAACTACATACACTAATAGTGAGAAAGTTATTAAGAGTTATAAATATCATCTCATGTAGAATCATAAACAGTTTAACTTTATTGAGTCCTTTATGGTTTTTCTTCCTTTTTTATGCTTCTTTAAATCTTATATTTGAAAGTCAAATTTTCTATTCAACTCTGTTCTTTTCATCAGGAATGCTTGAAAGTTCTCTATTTCAATATAGTACTTAGAAACATCAGTTTGACTCCATGCAGCAGCACTATTATTTTAGCATAAGGCAAAGCCTAAGTTGATCATCCAAATGCTAACTGAAAAGACATTTTAAAACTGGTTTGAAATGTAATATAATGAACTAATGCTAAATGAAATGAGCAGAACCAGATCATTGTACATGGCAACACCAAGACTATATACAACAATCAGTTATGATGGATGTGACTCTCTTCAACAATGAGATGATTCAGACCAGTTCCAATTCTTTAGTGATGAAGAGAGCCATCTTCACCCACAGAGAGGACTGTGGAAACTAAGTGTGGACTACAACATAGCATTTTCACTCTTTTTTGTTGTTGTTTATTTGCATTTTATTTGCTTTCTGATTTTTTCTGGTTTGATTTGATTTTTCTTGTGCTGCAAGATAATTATATAAATATGTATCCAAATTAAAAAAAAATGTAATGTGATTTCCTTAAGGCCACCAACCCCTTCTCTACTTGTTATTGAGCAAAATTCTTCAGTAGAAGAGAGATTACCTATATCTTTTCCCATCAATTTTAAACATTACTTGTGAGTCATGAAACACAATTTTCACAATCTGAACATCCAAGCTTTCCTCCAAAAAGATGCTACTATGTCCAATACCAATATACATTTTAATATCTTATTGAGTTGGGGAGAAGATAAGTTAAACCAGAAACTAGGTGAGGGGAAAGCTGATTGAGTTTATACTACATTGGGAGTGGGATGGTATTCTTAACCCTGTCCAGAATACATCTGAAATATTGTGCTTTTTTTGGGAGCACAATATAAAAAAAGCATCGTTAGGTTGGAGCAGGGAAAACATGATTGACCCGACCTGCGGGTCTCAAACTAGGGGGGTCTGAAGCCCCGTGCCAACCTGTAAGCAAAGCTCATAAGGCGACAACCTGGGAATGGGTGAAGAAAGCAAGAGGCGGAGACAATTCTGTGTAAGGCAGAATAGCTCATTTATTAAAGGGAAATACAAGGTTTATATATGTTTCCAGAGTATAGGTTTGAAAAAATAGTTCTGTGACTAATTAGGGGGACTTTTGATGATTAAAGAACATCTGGTGGTAGATATGTGTGTCCTTGTGATGTTTTATGGCAGGATGTTCTCATGCTTCACTGTATTGCTTATCAGTTCTTTGGTATTTGGGGTGTGGGGCAAGAGGCTCCAGCATGTCTCCCTTCTTCAATTTAAAAAAAAATAGGAGGGAAGGCATTTTGACTCAGAAGAATCACGTCTAGCCAATTTGAAATTTTAATTATTATAATCCTGTTGTTATGGTTTTTCTCAATTCTATGCATAGGGAGGAGAGCACTGAACAGAGCGGAGAATTAGCAGAGGCTTCTATCCCTAGGGTCAGATGGTCCACTGCGACCAACAGCTATGGGGAACACCAATTTTTGTTGAGTTTGTCTGTCTTTGTTAGGCCGTTGAGTCATAGGTGGTCCTGTCTATTCTATGGTAGGCAGAATTCCTAATGACCATATGTATTGTAGGCCGATTTGAGACAGGTATCAAGCATACAGTCCTGATGATCTTCCGGTGCTCGTGTGTTGCTGAGGTGCTTTCTGCTCGTGTGTTGCTTTCTGCCTTTCAGGGAACAGCCAGTGCATTATGAGTTTTGCATCTCCATCTCCGTATTTCTCTCCCCTAGCAAGAGTATGAGAAAGTCTGGCCTTTTATAAAGGCTTATCAGCCAATTAGAGGTTAGAATTTGAGGGACTAATTCTTATGAATATCATTTTGCCTTCTCTCTTATCAAAGGTAAAGGCCAATGCCTGTTGATGTACAACAATTTGCATTACATCAGATAACTGTGAGATTCTATTTAACATTATCCGATCCAAACTTTCTTGATGCCGCCAAGCAGCATTGTTTTTTAATCATAAATTGTGGTAGAGTCGCAGCTAAAAAAGCTACCTCCTGTTGAATTTGATATATTAGTATTTCCTCTATCACATTAAGAGCCAAATTAACCACTGATATAGCTGTATCAAAAGAACTGTCTCGTTTCATTCTAGTTAATTTTCTTATCATGTCTATAGACAAAGAAGGATTTTTACCAAAAAATTATATAAGGGTTTGGCACATACATCTGTGCAGGTGCGGGGTACGGAAGGGCTTCCCTAGTTGACTCGTTCCGTATCGTCTGTATCTTGACAGTTCTTTATTAATTGTCTATGCCCAGGGAGGGAGCCACTCTTCTCTGGAGCACAAACATCTCTAGGAATGGCTAGTTCCTAGCATCTAGTGTCAAAAATATACAGAGTTCATGGAACGGTCAAGTTCCCATAATTTGGAAGCAGAGGCCTGTTAGATTTGAGTGAGCTTATAATCCTAATATGAAATTTTAAATTTCTTATTCATTTGGCCTTAAGATCACGAAAATAATAAGAGGACTGAGCTAGTGGGGTGAAATTAGAGTAAATTAATTTCATTTTCCAATACATAAGACAATTACACATACATAATATAACTAGAAAGAGTAATAATAATACTATGGGTATAGCTAAACTATTAAAATAAATGGTAGCGCTACCTGATCTAAATAAGAAATCATACCAATGGTGGTTAGTATCCGATGTTACTAAATGAGAGGCCTCGATAAGTTGTCCTGCAGCTATAAGAGTCTGTATTCGATGTTCATTTAATGCGCGCTGATTAGACTCTAATAGTTTCTTCATAACTAAGATCTGTTCAGGATATCCATATATATGAAGTAAAGCAAAGTAATCAGGTAAGACAAAAGGTAACACATGAAATTAACACATAACAGCCCATAGCTTAACTTGACAATACACAATAGTTCCAGTACACCAAAAAAAAAAGTACACATAGCATTTTCAGGTCATTGTTTTTCCATGCTTCTGGTAAATTAAACATATGATCCCACATTGCAACAATCTCTGAGCATTTTCTTTTTGTATCTAGGTATACGTATTTTGTAAAGAGCATTTGGTCCACTAAAATAATTTACTAATATTTCCAGTAAAACCCAAACTAGTAATAATACTATCATCAAAAATCTGTAGAAATTGGCTTTGATATTATAATGTATTTTGGTGGGGTAGGATCGTCGTGGGCAACTATTGAGCATTTACAGTCAAAGCTTGAGAAACAGCTTGTCCAGCCCTGCGCAGTCTGCTGGCCAAGGTCTCAAGGTCTATTGAATTAACTATACCCAAACCAGTTCCAGCACCACCAAATAAAGTGTCATACCAGGTTCTTTTCTTTCTAACACAATTCATCAGATGAGGAAAAGTTACATTATTGGTACAAGTTTTAGGAACTCTTATGATTGATGGAGGATGTTTTGTAGGAGGGGGAGGTGTCAGTAATAGATATTTTATCTAATAGTGAGGTTTCAATACCGCTATCAAGATTTTACATGCACAGTTCATCAGTTGCTTTTCAATGTCTGTCTCAGCTTGTTCTCTGCATTCATTTGGGAAGTCCACACCCTCGGAGTCCACTCTCTTTCCTATGTAGCACTGCTGTATCTGGATCTGGAACAGTCCTTTCCAGCTCAGGGTCAGCTTGTCCTCCTTCCATGTCCCAACCAGGACCCCGTCTCCAAGCTAGAACTCATGCACTGTTGAAATCCTAAGGGAGGAGTCTGAGCAATAAGCCTGTTTAGTTGTAAAGTTTTCAGATGTTACAGTAAAGACATAACATATTTCCTTAAAAACAAATCCTTGGTTTCAAATATTGGATACAAGGAAGAATTTTGAATCCCTTTTGGATAAGGGTGACCATACAACAATTCATAAGGTGACAATTCCACATCTCTTCAGGGGTTTTGTTTTAATTCTTAATAAGGCAAGGGGAAGGCACTTGGTCCAGGGCAATTGTGTCTCTAATGCCAATTCAGTCAGTTGCTATTTAATTTCCTTATCCACCCTTTCCACTTTACATGATGAGGGAGGATGCTATAGCTTGGGCCACAGATTGGAGGATCTTAGCTGTGAAACAGGTGCCTTGGCCTAAATCTACCTGCTCCACCATCCCATACCCTGGAATGATATGCTCAAGAAGTACTTTTACAATTACTGAGGCTGTTGCCCAGGCAAGGGGAATGGCCTCCACCCATAAGGTCAGATGGTCCACTATGACCAACAACTATTTGAGACACCCCACTGACAGCAGCTCAGTAAAGTCCACCTGTATGCTTTGGAAAGGCCTGATACCAGGAGGCCTTCTTCCTTTTAGGCTTGTCATTGGGCCGTCCTATTCATCCTCTGACAAACAGGACACCCGCTGACCAGTTGTCTGCCATTGTGTATGAGCCAGTGCCACAAACCTAGTCAGCACCACATCACACAGGTCTCGGACACCCCAATGACTGCCCTGATGTAAATGTTGGGGTACATGTCTCATACCTGCTGTGGTCAGTATCTCTCTGCCATTAGGGAGGAGCCAGTGCCCCTCTTTTATCCTTCTGAGCACCAAGACTTTTAGATTTCCTGCTTCTCTTCTGGGGTAAGGGAAGGTGGAGGCACTGGAGGCAGAAATGCCAGAATTAGCACCATCATCTCCTCTGTACTTACAGATTCCTCTTCTCCAGGCCGCTTTGCTTCCTCATCTGCAAAGCAGTTTCTCCTTATGTCAAATGAATCTCCTCTTTGGTGCCCCTGCACATGAATCACTGCAGCATTCTTAGGTAACATAAGATTAGTCAAAATTTCAGTGACCAATGCCCTGTGTGCCAATCCCTTTCCTTTACTGTTTACCATTCCCCTTTCTTCCCATATTTCCCAAATATATGAACAATTCCCCAAGCATATTTTGAATCAGTCCTTCAAGCAATTTTAGGGCTTGATTTAGTGCCTATAATTCACAAATTTTGAGCTGACCACTCTTTTGGCAAGAATCCAGCTCGAACCAGAGTCAAATCTTCCCCATTAACAATAGCATAACCATTTTTCCTTTTCCCATTAACTATTTGTGAAGAACCATCTATGAACTATTCAGTGCCTTTCAACAAAGGGACTTCCTACAAATCTTCCCTAACCTTAGTTTGGTAATCAATCACATTTGGACAATCATGTTCAAGGGACACATGTTCCCCAGGGGAAGCAGATAAGAACATGGCTGGATTAAAGTTATGATCTGGTGAGAGTGCCAAATCATCTCTTTCCAATAGTATTGCTTCATGTTTTAAAATCCTTGAATCAATTAGCCACCTCCTGGCCTCTTTGATTCAGAATTGATTGAACCTGGTGCAGGACACTCACTATTAAACTATTCCCAAAGGTTAATTTCTCACTTTTCTTCTACCAAAAGTGCTGGGGCTGGCCTTGCTTTAATTGTGATAATACTCCTAAAGCCACATTGTTTACTGTATTTACATATTGAACTATATCAGGCTTCTCTTCCAACAACTGAGTTAATAAAGGCTTAGTTAATAATGCATATTCATCAATCCAGGTTCTACAATACTCCACCAATCCTAGAGATCTCTGGAGACTCTTTTTAGTTTTAGGCTTAGTAATTTGAAGAATCCCCTCCACCTATACAGGATCTAGTTTCTTTTTTTCCTAAGCTTATAAAATGGCCTAAATATTTTACCTCATGTTCCACAAATTGCAATTTGTCTTAAGAAATTCTCAATCCCTGTGCTCCTAAATAATTTAACAAACTGATAGTGACTTGGACAAGGTCACTTTTTTTCTTCCTGTCACAAAAAGATCATCTACATTTTATAAGACTTTTAACAATAAGAAATTTATCCCAGAATGTTCACACAATTCTTATATACCCAAGTAGATGTTTTATAAGTTGAACATTGTACCAATTATTTTGTTTTTAAAATACCCAATACACAGAAAAATCCCAAATTACATATTGCCATAACAAAAACATTTTCAAAAGGACTATTATACTTGGAGACCCTTTAAATAATTGGAATCAATACAATTAATTAAAACTTCTATTTTCACATAAAGGAATCTTAAAAATTCTTAAAAACATCAATTAAACATTTTTTTTTATAAATAACCCTTTCAGACTATATATCACATTTCTGATCATATTCTTTAAACACAAAAACCATTATATATCTAAGGAAACAAATGTTCAATAAATTAACATCTTGTAAGAGCAGCTTGACCCCTTTATCAGTTTGCTTTCTTCAACCAGAAACAGCTGCAGTTTCTTACTGCTGCTCTCCCCCTGCAAAAACACATCCTGTCTCACAATCATCTCTCCGTGACTCCCCTGTCCAACTAGTTCCTTCTTTTCCCCACTGATTTCTTCTTGAAATCATTTGCTCTCACTAATCAATCCTTCTTAAATCACCTTCATTCTCCTGTCCCATCTCTCTGTCTTTCTCTTCCCAATGCTTACTTACTTAAACCTAACACTTCCAAACCAATAACTCTTCTGACTTCATTTAAACTATTAATTGCTTTTGTAAATCAATCTCTCTTGTCCCTTTTCTTTAATCACCCTTTTTTTTTAAAACTTTAAACTTTAAGATTCATAACCCATAATGATAACAAATTACCCAATGTTTCAGAAGCAAACCAAATAGTTTTTTTTTTTTTCCTGCCTGAATGCTTCAAGGCCACTAGTAAGAAGCTTCCCAGGCGGTATTAAGCAGATAAGATTGTAATGCCGTTACTCCCCTTTAGCAGGCTTTGAAAATCTGCTTTTCAGAGAAAACTTTCCCACCAGTTTAAAATAGTCAAGGTTTTTTTTTTTATACTTACAAATTGGTACAACAGATTAAAAAGTTTAAAATCACAAACAATTTTTATATTAAGTAACATTAAAATAATCAATTCTCAAATTTCTTAATCATTGTTTTTAAAACTTAACAAAGCTCTTAAATCACTAAAACAAACTAGAGGCTTTTCCTAGGACCCCCGCTGCCAGAGAGAAGTTTGTTTCACCTTGAACATTCTTCCCTCCCAGAATTCAAACAGAGCTTCTCTAAACTTCCAAGCCCATTTTAATGCATTTCTCTGCCTTCACAGGGAATGCCTAGATATTCCATGATTTAAGACCACTCTGAAAGAATTACTATTCTGAATGAATTCCAATTTCCCCAATTCAGCCTGATATTTTTCTAAGCCTGTAACACAGAGGCTGAATTCTTATCTCTTATGAGCTTGCTAACTTTTAACACAGAACAAAAAATTCAAAGCAGACAAACATACACACACAGACACACAGCTCTATTTTTATTAACTTTTAAGCCTCTTTCTCTAAAGCTTTCTTTTAAGATCTTTTATAAAAGCTTATTCTTTAGAGAGTTGGGAACCCATGAATGCGGCAGATGGCATACTCACCTTTGCAATCTTTTGATTGCTGAAGTAGGGGGTCTGGCCAGACGGGTACGTTCCTTCTCCTCGCCGATCTGCCGGGCTGCCACGAATCTTCAGGTCCCTGTTCGAGGGCGCCAATTGACCCGACCTGCGGGTCTCGAACTAGGGGGGTCTGAAGCCCCGTGCCAACCTGTAAGCAAAGCTCGTAAGGCGACAACCTGGGAATGGGTGAAGAAAGCAAGAGGCGGAGACAATTCTGTGTAAGGCAGAATAGCTCATTTATTAAAGGGAAATACAAGGTTTATATATGTTTCCAGAGTATAGGTTTGAAAAAATAGTTCTGTGACTAATTAGGGGGACTTTTGATGATTAAAGAACACCTGGTGGTAGATATGTGTGTCCTTGTGATGTTTTATGGCAGGATGCTCTCATGCTTCACTGTATTGCTTATCAGTTCTTTGGTATTTGGGGTGTGGGGCAAGGGGCTCCAGCACATGATGATAAAAGGATCTTGATATTCTGCCATAGGAGGATGGGCAGAATGTTCTGTGGATATTTGGTATAAAGAAGAAATTGGAATAGGGAAGGGGGAGCTTGTGATACCCAGAGTAAAGCATTTTGAAAGGCTGTAATGTGAAAAAAGGATTAGATTCATTCTGCTCAGGGCCAGAGAGACTAGGTAGCTGTTGGGGTCCTTTCCACCTTTAAATTTCTGTAGTTTTGTGTTTTCATGGGTGGAAGTTACAGAGAGGTTCTTTTAGTTTAAATTGGATGTAAGGAGAAACTTACTAAGAATTAAGCTCAGATAAGAGTGGGATGAATTGGGGAGATGACATGATTAGTAAACAATGTGTGCCAAGCTCCAGTGCCAAGTTGAAGAGGTCTGGTCCCAATTTATCATACAATTGCTATGCATTGCTTAAAAATTGATATGCTCACCCTTTGACTCAGCAGTACTTCTGCTGGACTTATATCCCAAAAAGATCTTAAAGGAAGGAAAGGAACCCATGTGTGCAAAAATGTTTGCAAAAAAGCCCTTTTTGTAGTGGCAAGAAATCCAAAACTGAGTGGATGCCCATCAGTGGGAGAACGGCTGAATAAATTGTGGTATATGAGTGTTATGGAATATTATCATTCCGTAAGAAACAACCAGCAGGATGATTTCAGAGAGGCCTGGAAAGACTTACATCAACTGAGCTGATGCTAAGTGAAATGAGTAGAACCAGGAGATCATTATACACCGTAACAAGATTATGCAATGATCAATTCTGATGGACATGGCTCTCTTTGGCAATGAGATTATTGAGACCAGTTCCAATTGTCTAGTAATGAAGAGAATCATCTACACCCAGAGAGAACTATGGGAAATGAGTGTGGACCACAACATGGCATTCTCACTCTTTCTGTTCATGTTTGCTTGCATTTTGTTTTCCTTCTCAGGTTTTTTTTTTCTTTCTAAATCTGATTTTTCTTGTGTAGCAAGAGAACTGTATAGATATGTATACATATATTGGATTTAACATATATTTTAACATATTTAACATGTATTGGATTACCTTCCATCTAGAGTAGGGGTTGGGAGGGAAAGGAGGGGAAAATTTGGAACACAAAGTTTTGCAAGGGTCAATGTTGAAAAATTACCCATGCATATGTTTTATAAATAAAAAAGCTTTAATTAAAAAAAAATCGATATGCTCCCAAACTCGAACCTTTGTGTCCTCAGTTATTTCAGATTTCATTCATCATATCCCTCAGGGGAAATGTTCAAACAAAGGCTGGAACACTCTTTGAAGGAGGCTTTAAGCCACTCCACATTTGAACTCTGGTCTTCCTGATCCCAAGCCCTGTACTCTATGTACTTGCACCACACATTGTACAGCAAGAGCCTTTGTGATCCATTAATAGATTTCAGAGGGATTTGTGAACTTGAATGGGTAAAAATGCCTTGCATTTTCTTTTCAGTACAAATACACAGGCAGTAAACTCACATATTTTATTTTATGCATTTTAGAGCATTATTCTGAGAAAGGGTGAAGATGGGCTTTACCTAACTGCCAAAGAGGCTTCATGACACAATAAAGGTTAAGAAACCCTGATTTAGAAGGAATTCTTGTTCAATGACAGGGTTGAATAGTTGGTCTCGAGTTTTCAAGATATTTGGTTCTGGTATGTGCATGTGTCTCCAAAATCAGCCCACCAGGCTGCATTCCTGACTTCTCTCCTATGTCACAGAAACCTCTTCATCCTGAAGCCTTGGTTCAGCCTGGGAGTTTATGCCTTGGGGGTCTGTCTCTCAGATTTCATGTTTTCTCCTATAACCTTTATTTAAGGACACCCAGGCCAGCCAGGTCTCATTTCTCACCAAGTTGTACTTGGGATTTCTTTACCTTGTCCCTGATCTTCAGCTTTCTTTTATGTGTTGTCTTTGCTTGTTAAAATGTAAACTCTGTGAAGGCAGAAACTTTCTATTTGTTTGTATTTGTATTCCCAGAGCTTGGAACAGCTTTCAGAATATAGTAAGTGCCCCTGGACAGCAACCTAGACTATCGGTCCCTTCTCCTTACATACTTCATACTCTCTTCATGTCGATGAGGGCCATTACAGGCCAAATAATATACTGCATTTTTCAAGCTTTCATTTTCATTGCTTCAGAGGAGTTGTTACACATGAAATATGGTACAAAGAACTGGTTATCGGTGTGCTCCTTCCTCTGAGCTATGCCCTAAATAGTTGCCTCCTTTGCCTACCCTTGGGCATAGCTTTATCCCCAGAATGCTTTATTGTATTTTCTTATAATGACTTGAATACATGATCTAGATCTCCTTCCAGACTAAGTGCTTCAAGGCTATCCAGAGTAGGGGAGCTAAGTGTTATGTGCTAGGATAGGTTAGAATTCTGGACTGAGAGTCAGGAACATGAATTCATATTTGGCATCAGAGATTTCTTATCTGTCTGTCTGTCTGTCTATCCATCTGTCATTTTGTCTCTGTCTCTCTGTCTCTCTGTCTCTTTCTCCCACCCCTTTGTCTGTCTGTCCTGTCTGTCTCTGTCTTTGTCTCTGTCTCTCTGTCTCTAGGTCTCTCTAAGTCTCTCTCCTTTCTCCCACCCCTCTCTCTTTTTGTTTGTCTGTTTCTATCTCTCTTTTTCTGTCTCTCCCTCTCCCTCTCTCCTTCTCTCTGTTTGTCCCTCTCTCTTTCTCTCTCTCCTCTCTGTCTCTATCTCTGTGTGTATATGTGTGTATGTGTCTCCTCTCTTATCTCTTTGTGTGTCTTTCTCTGTCTCTGTGTCTCATTTTCTTCAGGCACTTTCCTTTACCCATAACTATGGACAAGTAACTTACTCTTCATCTCCCTAAGTTTTTTATCTGTAAAATAGAAATAGTAGTAGTACCTATCTCAGTATGGCTGTGAAGCCCAAATGAGATACTGTTATAAAGCACTTTGCAAATCTTAAAACATCATATAAATATTATTACTATTCACTTTAATACTTCCCAAAATATTTGATCCCATTTTTGTCCTTCATTCTCAAAGGAGGACCATGACATCAGGGAGGTGAAGCTATGAGCAGTGAGTTGAATTTTAAATAAGGGAGGGCTATGCAAAGTCACCAGACTCACTTTCTCCTTGGGAGTCATCTGAGTCCAGTAAGATACAGATCAGGAAGACTAGAGATGATTCTGGATTCAGTGGTCCTATAGGCTTAGTCCTGTACTTTGATACTAAATAAATGGTGATTATAGCAGGACATCAAATGGTGATTGAGTAAATGAATGTTTCCAACATTCATTTTTGTTAGATTTTGTATTTAAAAATTTTCTCCATACCTTTCTTATCTCCTCCCTCCCTAAGACAACAAGCAATCTGATATAAATGAAATATGTACAATTCTTTTAAGCATATTTCCATATTTGCCATGTTAGGCTGAAAAATGAAACAAGGCAATGCCAGGGAGGTCACAAGAAGTTAGAAAAAGCTTTGGTGTAGACTGAGTAGAACTAGGCAAAATCCAATCAATAGTTTTCTCAGCATGGACCAGGCCTGTGTAAACCAGTTCAGGTCCTTCCCAAACAGGAAACTGGGAGATCTGCATGGAGCTCTAATGGAGGCAAAGAACAGAGAGCTTAGGAGTAAGGCACAGTGTATGGAGAGAGAGAGAGAGAGAGAGAGAGAGAGAGAGAGAGAGAGAGAGAGAGAGAGAGAGAGAGAGAGTGAGAGAGAGACAGAGAGACAGAGAGACAGAGAAAGACAGAGAAAGAGACAGAGAGAAAGAGACAGAGAGAGAGACAGAGAGAGAGACAGAGAAAGAGAGAGAGAGAGAGAGAGAGAGAGAGAGAGAGAGAGAGAGAGAGAGAGAGAGAGAGATACAGAGAGAGAGAGACAGAGAGAGAGAGAGAGGGAGAGAGACAGAGAAAGAGAGAGAGAGAGAGACAGAGAGAGAAACAGAGAGAGACAGAGAGAGACAGAGAAAGAGAGAGAGAGAGAGAGAGAGAGAGAGAGAGAGAGACAGAGAGAGATACAGAGAGAGAGAGACAGAGAGAGAGAGAGAGGGAGAGAGAGAGAGAGACAAAGAGAGAGAGAGAAAGAGACAGAGAAAGAGACAGAGAAAGAGAGAGACAGAGAGAGAGAGAAAGAGACACAGAGAGAGACAGAGAGAGAGAGAGACAGAGAAAGAGAGAGAGAGAGAGAGAGAGAGAGAGAGAGAGAGAGAGAGAAAAAGAGAGAGAGAGAGAGAGGGAGAGAGAGAGAGACAGAGAGAGAGACAGAGAGAGAGAGAGACAGAGACAGAGAGAGAGAGATACAGAGAGAGAGAGACAGAGAGAGAGAGAGGGAGAGAGAGAGACAGAGAGAGAGAGAAAGAGACAGAGAAAGAGAGAGACAGAGAGAGAGAAAGAGACAGAGAAAGAGACAGAGAGAGAGAGAGAGAAAGAGAAAGAAAGAGAGAGAGACAGAGACAGAAAGAGAGACAGAGAGAGAGACAGAGAGAGAGAAAGAGAGAGAGAGACAGAGAGAGAGAGAGACAGAGACAGAGAGAGACAGAGAGAGAGACAGAGAGAGAGAGAGAGAGAGAGAGAGAGAGAGAGAGAGAGAGAGAAAGAGAGAGAGAGATAAATGGACAAAGACAGACAGCTAGATAGTTGGACAGAAAGACAAACAGGCATATAAACAGTATATGGAATATTTATTATGTTCCAGGCACTGTGCTAAACACAAAGGGTACATATATAAGCAAGCAAGACAATTCCTCCCTTCCTAATGGAGGAAGATACACATAAGGGGAATGGGAGATTCCTATCGCTATATGGTATAGGGAAGATTAAGAAGTGATGGGGAGTCTTGTTTCCTGAGGTGAAAATCTCACCTACCAAAGTTAAAGTCTCAGGGAGAATCCAAATTTCCAAAAGAAGGCAGATTAAGATGATGGCCAGAGTATAGAGAAATGTAGAAATGGGTGGGGAATAAATGAAGAAACAATGGAGGGTTAAGGGACTTTGGAGCAAGGAGAACAACAGACAGGAGCAGATACTAGCAAGACTTCTACATATTCTAACATTAAGTGTACACTTATATGCCATGGAAATACTTCACTAGAGTGTATGTGTGAATGTGTGTGTGTGTTGGGGGAGGGGGATTGAGTGTTTGGAAGGGGATTAATGAGGTTGTATAATTTGGCCTATAGATTCAAATTTTTATCCAGTCAATCTAAGGGTTTAGAAACCTGCTCTATGGTTTGTCTCATCTACTGCACTCCATGAAGGGCTCACATTTAATAGACTTTAGGTTTACAAAGTGCTTTTCTAAACAATGTCAGCTCTGTTATGGACCTCCCCCAAGTCAGCATCATGTGTATTCATCAAACACATGGTTAAAGGGGCTACACTCCTAAAATATCAATGACAAATATTTAACAAAATATACATTTAAAATACAGTATAATATTGATAGTATCACATTTTAAAATGAAATCATTATATAGGGATTAATGGCCCCCATTTCTATTTGAGTTTGACTTCACCGGTTAGTTGCCAGAGCTGGGCTTGAATTCCTATTCTATCTCTCACACATACTAGAAGAAAACATTGCTGGGGCAGTGTTTTCAGTTTCTCAGATTTCTAGGTGACTCTCTGAGACTGACCAGCACTGATCTGTGGTAAAAAGTGTTTCCTCACTGGGCTTTCCTTCCACTGATGAAATCAAAATGCTGGACTTTCCTTCTCAGCACCCCATGAGAATTTCCATTATTTTCTTTATAGAGACGAGAAAACTGAGGTTCAGAGACATGAAGTGATTTGTTCAGGTCACACTTAAGCATCAGAACCCTGTTGGGGACCCAGGATTCCTCACTCCCAAGTCCAGTGTTCCGTCGTCCATGCTGACTAAATGTCACAGCCCTATTCTGCTGGTACAGCATGGAGTCTGAGCTGGGTGTGGGCACCTGGCAAAGAGTGAAGGTTGATGAAGCTTATGGTTATGGTGATGATGGTGTCCAGATGTGGCCCCAACTGAGGCTACTCCCCCCCAAATGGATTGTTCTGATTCTTGTTCCTCTCTGATACCAATGTCACAAGGCTCCCTCTTTTTTTTTTTTAAATCAAATACAGAAATCTAATCTCAACTATGAAGAAAACAAGAGGCTTGCTCTAGGAGAGCAAGAAATAACCTATTCACAGTGAAAAAACATCCCCTCCCTTCTCCCCCGTCCACAGATTGCTTGGACAAAGAAAGCAATTTCCTGTCCAACTCCAGCTAATGGCTTCCAACTGCTGTTACGAGGGAAGTGAGGGCCATGACTACAGGCTGGAGCTATGTTTCCAGGCCCTGAGAGCAATTTTGTACTAATGGGTTTTAGAAATGGTAATGGGGCACATATAAATATGGGGTAGAGTGGGGAAAAGAGATTTCACCGGGTGCTTGGACGCCTTCAGAATGGGGCATGTCTCTAGTGTTCCAGAGTGTCTTGGCTGCTCTACTTTGGCTTAGGGGTTGGAGGGGGGGATTGGGATATATGAGGGACTTATAAAATATAATGCTGAGAAATCTGGAAAGTGTCCCCATGCAGAGCCAATGAGGAGTTTTTAATCTGAGCCAGTCGTCCATGGCTACAGGTGATTCTGTGATCACTATTTGCTAAAGAGGAACCCCTTTTCTCCTTTAACCAATAAACCAATAAATATCTCCTTTGATTATAGTCTTGCCTCCTCGCCATTCCCTATGCTCCTGCCTCAACTTGTGGCGTGGAATCCAGAGCTCCCAGATAGTCTCTTGAGATGTTCCCAGCTTCTTGCACTCATGAAAACCTGGATCTCCTTGGCATTGCATTGCTGGCTACCCAGTACCTCTACCTTATATCCTCCCTTCATCTCTATGGTGACCAAGAGGTTGAATCAGTTGACAGATGAGTAAGTTCCCTTCTAGCTCTAAGTCTTGTGATTACTATGGTTCTAGGACACAATGGGGTGTTGCTTTGCTGTGTACAATTCACTGCCTAATGGATTACACAAAATCCAGGGCTATCTCACATAAGAAGTTTGAGTCCTGAGATAAGTGAAGGACTCACTGTTGTGAGGAGGAGATCTATTCATCTCTTCACTCACACGACCCCTCAACAACCTTTCCTTCTTCCAGTTCTCTCCATCCATTGATATTATTCCCTACTTGATACAGTCATCTCTTTGCCTCCAGGTTATTTTCTTTTCTCTCTGAATGAATTCTTCCTCCATAAAATCCTTTGCCTTTTATACTAAGAGAATTCCATAGGGATATTTATGATTTTAGAATTTATACACCAAACATCCCTAGATTTCCAGCTTATCAACCTCATCGATTTCCATTATCTACACCTTCATTCCATCTCAACTTTTCACAGTGATGGCTGTAGCTTAGAATCAACACTCCCATTATTGTGCTATTATTGTGCTATCTCCAACATATTGAATCCTAAAATCCCCTTCTCTGATCATAACTCTTGCTTTCATTCCTTCCCTCGGCTTCATTCCTTCTAGACTTATTATTTTTTAAATTAAGTTTTTATTTTTTAATTTAAAAAACCTACTTTGCTTCCCTCCTACCTTCACCCTATTGGAAAAAAAATTCCTTGTAATAAGTATGCATGGTCAAGCAAGACAAATCCCCTCCTTGGCTGTGCTAAAAATATGTTTTATTCTACACCCTGTAATCAACATTTCTCTGTCCTTGGTGAATAGAAAACTTCATCACTGGTTCTTTGGAGTCATTCTTCATCTTTAGATTGATCTCCAGTCAATTTTGTTTTTACTTTGTTTAGAATTTTATTTTCTCTCAATCACATGTAAAAACAATTTTTAAGATTTGTTTTTAAAAATTTGAGCTTCAAATTCCCTCTCTCCTTTTCACTGAGAAAGCAAGTAACTTGTTATAAGTTATACATGTGTAGACATGCAAAACATATTTCCATTTTAGTCATGTTGTTTAAAAAAGTACACTAAAATAACAAGTAAAATTTTTAAGAAGTAAAAAAAAAATGATGCTTCAACTTGTATTCAGACATCATCAATTGTTTGTCTGGAGAGAGAGAGTATTTTTTGTCATAAGTCCTTTAGAGATGTCTTGAATTGTTGTACTGCTGAGAATAGCTAAGTCATTCCTATTGATAATCTTACAATATTGATGTTACTGTGTACAATGTTCTGTTTTTACTCATTTTACTTTGTATAAGTTCATTTTAGTCTTTCCATATGACAATCATATACTACAGCTTGGAAGCCATTCCCCAACTGATGGGCATCCATTTGATTTCAAATCTATGTCTCCATTATAAATATTTCTTGTACATTTTTGACATTAGAATTTTCAACTCTCTTTATTCTTTCAGGCCATTACCCCAAAGCTGATCTCACTTTCCTCCCTTTATCATATGGACCCTATCTATACTTGACCAATTCAACCAAAGATGAATTTCTGAACTTGCTTTTTTGTCTCATTGTCAGGCATACCTAACCAAAACCTAATCCTGGGGAAATGATAATAGAACCTAACATTTTTATATTGTTTCAAAAGCACTTTACCTGTGTGTATGCTCTTCCATATGCTCTTCTCATCACACCTGCCTTTTCTCTTCCTACTTGGGTAGGAAAGGAACAATGGGAAAAGCCACACAATTTCAGGATAGATATGTCAAAGGGCCAGAGATTAAGCCCTGAAAAGGTCATAAAATCCTAACTACTTATTTTAGCAGATGAGGAAACTAAAAAAACAGAGAGATTGAATTACTTGACTTCAGCAGGATTCAATCCAAGTTGATGAGATCTAAGTTTACTGGAACCTTACTATTGAATAGAAATCCTTTTATTCTTTCATAGTTGAAACAAAGAGTGTTTCAAATCTTTCATATCCTTAAGACATAGCCTCCCAAATCTCTCCCAGGAAAAGAATTTGCCTTCTAGTTTACTGAGAAAATACTGAGTTTTCTTTTGTCCTTTATTTCTTATTTCAGAACCCCACTACATTATCTATTTCAGTCACTGAGGAAGAGGTGTCCCTCCTCCTCATCAAGCTTAACTTGTTTACTTGGATGTTTAATTCCCTATCTTCTTTTCCCCTTTAGAAGTTTTGACCTTCATTCATTCCCTTTCTATCTCTCATCTTAAATATATCCTTTCTTACTACCTACAAATATTTTCAATTCTTTACTATCTTTAAAAAAAAAGCATTAAAGTACACTATGAATGCTGGTTATTATTATTATTATTTTCCCATTATGTATCTAAGAAAAAGCCTTTTTGTTGTCCTGGTTTTTCTTAAAACCCTTTATTTAAGCTTCCTATTCACTCAAGTAAACATCCTAAAACTTTTTCACAACCAAATTCTGAAAAAATATTTTCTATCATAACACCATCCAACTCACTTCTCTACCCTTTGTATACTGACTTCTAATTTTACTATATGACTCAAAATTCTCTCTACCAAGGATCTATTAACTGCTAAAACTGGCAATTTTTTCTCAGTTTTCAGTTTATATTAGAGATGTCAAACATGCCTGAGGGTGCCTGCAACCTGAAACATTCCAAAGTGGGGCTGGCAGCAGATTAAAATGCAATTGGGAAATATGTAAAAAAATAAACAAAAACACAATAAAAGATAGATAACATTACATTTTAAAACTCTATATGTGGTTCTAATGTATTATTTAAGTTTTATTAGCCCCTATTTATATTTGAGTTTGACACTACTGGGTCTACATGATATCTCTATAGTTTTTTTTTTTATCTTAATAACACTATTCCTTTATGTAGCCTTCCTCTTCCAGTCAACAAGTATTTATTAAGGACCAACTATGTGCTAAGCATTATACTAAGCACTGGGAATACAAAGAAAGGCAAAACACAGTCTTTGCACTGGATTTCACAATTTATTGGGGGAGGAAACAAAAATATAACTTTACACACACAAAAAAAAGATATATGCAGAATAAAAATAATCAGTAGAGGGAAGACACTAGAATTAAGTGAGATTGAAAAAGCATTTTTATGGGAAACAGTCTTTGTTTAAGAATTTAAGAAAGCCAAGGAAGTTAGGAAGGAAAGAGATTTAGGAGGAAGAATATCCCATGCATTGGAGACAGCCAGAGATAATGCACAAAATTGGGATCTGGAGTGTCTTTTTGAGAAATAATAAGAAGCTCCATGTCATTGGATAACAAAATATGGGGGTGGGGAGGGAAATATTAGGTATAAGAAGACTGGAAAGACAGGAAGATGTCAGGTTATTAAAGGGTTTGAATACTAAGAGATGAGTTTATAACTGATCCTGAAGATGACAGGGACCTGCTGGATTTTATATCCATTTCAAGATGTCGGTCAGGCAGTTGGAGATGAAAGACTGGAAGTCAGCAGAGAGGTTAGGATTGGATAGATGGATATGAGAATCATTGACATAGATAATAACTGAATGTGTTGGACCTGATGAGAACACCAGATGAAAAGGTATATATAGAGAAAAAAAGCAGTACTAGATAGAAGCTTTGGAGAACATTCATTATTAGCAGGTGTGCTATGGATGAAGCTGCAGCAGAAAAGATTGAAAAGGAATGGCAAAGTAGATAGAAGGAGAAGCGGGAGATAGAAGTATTATGGGAATTAAGAATCAGGAGACTATCAAAGAGAAGCAAGTCAATAGTCCTGGGGGTGGGTTCAAAATGGTGGAGTGAAGATAGGGGACTGTTTGAGTTCTCCCAGTTTCTTTTGAAAACCACATGAAACCAACCTCAGAACAAAGTCTGGTGGAATGAAACGTCTCTCTAGCTCAAGACAGGCTGGAAGGACTTCAAGAAAGGTCAGTCTCACTGGGGCAAAAAGGATGTTCAGCCCAGCTCAGACAGACTCTGCAAAGACAGTGAGAGGGTCTTAATCACAGCAAATCAGCAGCTAAAACCCTCAGTCCAGGCTCAGCAGAGGAGCACAACAGGGGGGGCAGCCTCCAGTCCCAGCTCAGGAGGCAAACTCTGGGAAAGCAGGATGTGTCCTGGAAAAAGCAGGCAAAGCCACTCCCTGTAGATGCAAGAGACCCCTATGCTTAAAGCCAAGGCTCAGAACTGCCCAGAAAGCTTGGGACAGAGCCCTGTTTACCCCAGGAGCAGAACTCAACCATAAAAATAAAAAAAAAGTGGAAATACTAAGAGAAAAGGAAAGAAAATGAGCAAGAAACAGAAAAGAATGTTGATTATAAAAGCTACCATGATGACAGGGCAGGCCAAACACAAACTCAGACGAGGACAGAATGCCCACAGAGGAACTATCAAAGAGTGACATGAATTGGTCTCAAATCCCAAGAGGCTTCTTGGAAGTGCTCTTAAAAGACTTTAAAAGGCAAATAAAAGAGATAGAAGAAAAAATGAAATAAGTTATATGCATGAGAGAGTCAATAGCTTGGAAAAGAAAAAAAAAGTCTAAAGAAAACAACTCCTTAAAAAGTAGAACCAAATAGGAAAAAAAAAAGACATATAAAAGCTAACTGAAGAAAACCACACATTAATAACTAGCACAGGGCAAATGGAAGCTAATATTTCTGTGAGACAGCAAGAATCAGTCAAACTAAAAAGAATGAAAAAATGGAGAAGTGAGTCAATAAATAATAAGCTCTAGAGAGGTTAAAATGGTCAAATGCTCTGTGGAAAGTTAAGTGTGGTAATTAAGAGAGCTCTTTTGTGTGTGTGTGTGTGTGTGTGTGTGTGTGTGTGTGTGTGTGTGTGTGTGTGTTGTGTGTGTGGGGGCACGTGTGTGCATTGTATATTGGTAACATTGGAAAAAACTTTTCAATTGAATGATGAGGTCAGAAGCAGTGCTATAGAGACTTGGGAAGTGCAATTATCAATTATAAGTGAGTTTCTGAAGAAATTGAATCACCAAATGGAAGAAAGATGTGGGCAGTCATATAGCAGAGATGGAAGTATCATATAAGAGCTTGTTGAGACAAAGGAATTTTTGTTGACACCAGGGAAACAGCCAATAAGTCAGAGAAGATCAAAGATAGGTAAGAGAATGAGAATGATGAAAAACAGTCTGCCAGAGAAGACTGGCTAGGTAGAATAGGATTCTTGTGTATATAGAAGGGTTTGTCTTGGCAAGAAGAAAGTTCAACTCTTTAGGAAAGACAGTGATAAAAACAGATTTTCAAAGTATCAAACTCTGAAAATAAATGATCAAAAAACCATAGAAATTATGCTTTGAACTCTGAAAATACTGAGGAGCTCACAGAAGTTATACATATTAACTCTGACAAACAAAATAACCAAAGAGCCCCAGAGGTTGTACACCAACAGTTAAAACTCTGGAAAAAAAATAAAACCAAAGAGTTCACAGAGATTACAGGCAAAAGGCCTAAACTAATTGAAAAATGGGGAGATAATTTTTTTAAAACCTTTTATTTTCAAAACATATACATAGATAGTTTTCAACATTCACCCAATGTAAAACCTTATGTTCCAATTTTTTTTCTCCCTCCCTTCCTCCTCCCCTAGTGGAATCCAATATATGTTAAACATATGCAATTCTTCTATACATATTTTCATTATTATCATGTTGCATAAGAAAAATCAGATCAAAAAGAAAAAAATAAGAAAGAAAAAATGCAAACAAACAATAACCAAAAAGTGAAAATACTATGTTGTGATCCACATTCAGTCTTGGCAATTTTGTCTCTGTGTACAGATGGCTCTCTCCATCAAAGTCTATTGGAATTTGCTTGAATCACCTTGCTGTTGAAAAGAGCCACAACCCTAAGAATTGATCATTATATAATCTTCTTGTTGCCGTGTACTATGTTCTCTCAGTTCTACTCACTTCACTCAGCATCAGTTCATGTAAGTCTATCCAGACCTCTCTGAAATCCTCCTGCTGGTCTTTCTTACAGAACAATAATATTCCATTACATTCATAAACCATAACTTATTCAGACATTCTCCAATTGATGGGCATCCACTCAGTGTCCAGTTCTTAGTCACAGCAAAAAAGGCGACATTTTTGCACATGTAGATCCCTTTCCCAGGGAGAATATTTTTAGGAAGACCACTTTGGCAGTTTAATGGAGGATAGATTGAATTAGGAGAGATTTGTGGACCATCATGCCATTTCTGACAGTCTAAGTTTGAAATTATGAAGATCTCCATGAAGATGATGGCACCTAATTACACATGCTGAGCAGCTAAACTAAGATTTAACACGTATAGTTGAAACTAAACATACAGCCAGACAGTAAGGAGTAATAGCAACAATTGGCAAGTTTGCCTAGTGAAAAAGTCTATTCATAACAGAACTTCATGACTGAAATGTGGTTCCTGCAGGTGCTTGTCTGAGCTCATGGACCACTCGGTGCTTGTCTAAAACAGTTCTGTGATTTTGCTGCAAGAGTTCCTTCAATGGGTGAATTGTTGTTATGTCAAGCTCAGGGCACAGCTTGCTTGTTGGGTCTTAGCTCTGGAAAACAGGGTGTCTCCTAATAGTAAAAAGAGAGGAGTAAAAAGAGAAGGTAGTATTGGCATGGAGATCCTGACAAAAATAATAGAAAAGGAACGTGACATAATTGTCAATAATTTGGGTAGGCTGTTGAAGGACATAAACATTCATCTACTCTTGTTGTAGTTGTGCAGTGGCCCAGGCATTGTGGAATGCACTTTGAAAGTGTACCTTCACACTAATACATTGTTGGTGGAATTGTGAACAGATCTAATCCTTCTAGGGAGCAGTTTGGAGCTATGCTCAAAAAGTTATCAAACTGCAAACCCTTTGATCCTGCAGTGTTTCTACTGGATCTTTATGCCAAAGAGATTGTAAAGAAGGGAAAGGGACCTGTATGTGCAAAACTGTTTGTGGCAGCCCTCTTTGTAGTGGCTAGAAACGGGAAACTGAGTGGATGCCCATCAATTGGAGAATGGCTGAATAAATTGTGGTATATGAATGTTATGGAATATTATTGTTCTGTAAGAAATGATAAGCAGGATGAATACAAGAGGGTTGGAGAGACCTACATGAACTGATGCTGAGTGAAATGAGCAGAATCAGGTGATCATTGTACATTCCAACAAGATTATAGAATGATCAATTCGAGGCTCTCCTCAACAAAGAGATGATTCAGACTAGTTCCAGTGATCTTGTGACAAAGAGAGCCATCTATACCCAGAGAGAGGATTGTGGGAACTGAATGTGGATCACAACATAACATTCTCATTCTATTTAATATTGTTTGATGCATTTTCTTTCTTACTCATTTTCTTTCCTTTTTGATCTGATTTTTCTTGGGCAGCAAGAGAACTGTATAAATGTTTACACATATTGGATTTGACATATATTTTAACATGTATAACATATATTGGATTACTTGCCATCTAGGAGAGGGGGTAGAGGAAAGGAAGGCAAAATTTGAAACACAAGGCTATGCAAGGGTTAATGTTGAAACATTATCCATGCATATGTTTTGAAAATAAAAAACTTTTAAAAAAGAAAAAGAAACTGTACCCTCAACTGTACCCTCAATTGTACCCTTATTATATATGCATATATTTTAGATCAGCACTGCCATTACAATGCTTTTGCTCACAAAAAAATCAAAGAAAAAGTAAAAGCACATGATATATAATTATATTTAAAGTATATAGCATATATTGTATATAATTATATTTGAGTAAATAAATAAAGTGTATATCCATTAATTGGGAAAGGCTGAACAGGTTATCACATGTCAAGTCCAGCTAACAAACATTTATTAAGTTTCTACTATGTGTTATACACTGAATATATAAAGAAAGATATAAAGATAGTTTCTACTTTGGAGTTCACAGTCTAATAGAGGAGATAGTAAGTAAACAATTATTTACAAACAGGATACATGTAGGATAAGTTGGAAATAATCAAGAAAGGAAAGGCAGTAGAATTTAGGGAAACCAGAATAGTATATTTGTAGAAAATATTTTAGCTGATACTTGAAGAAATTTAGGAAAGTTCAAGGACAAAGATGAGGAGGAAAGGAATTCCAACCTGAGTGGACAGCCAGTAAAAATGCATAGAATTAGGAGATGGAGTGACTTATTTGAGAAACAGCAAGGAATCAAGTGACATAATGATGGTGGTGGGTACTAGGCATAAGAAATTTTGAAAGATAGGAAGGGCTTTGGGCACCAAAAATGGGAGTTTATATTTGACCTTGGAGATAATAGGAAGCTATTGGCATTTAGTAAATGAGGGCAGAGGAGAGGTGAATTTCTTTAGGAAGATCACTCTGACGGTGGAGTGGAGATTGGAATGAAATGAGGGAAAAAATGAAGCAGAGAGACCAAGCAGTAGGCTACTACAATGAAGTGGTGAGGGCTTGAACCATGATGGTATCAAGGTGGGAGGCTAAAAGGAGAATACACAAAGAATATTATGAAGGCAGAATCAACAATCTGGCAATAGATTGCAATGAGAAAGATTGAGGAGTTGAAGATAACTGCAAACATTTGTGACTAGGAGGATGATTGTACCATCACAAGAATTATAAAAATAGGAGGATTTTGGGGGTGGAAGGTAGAGAGGAGATAGTGAGTTCAGTATTAGACATGTTGGGATTAAGATGGTTTTAAGACATCCAATATGCAATTAGAGATAAAAAGCCAACAAACAGTTAGGGCTGAATAAGTAGATCTAAGCATAGAGATGATAACTTAATGGGAGTTGATGAAATTAGGAAACAAAATAGTATAGAGGGAGAATAAAATATCTATGAGACAGGAATCTATGGGACACCCATGCAAAGCCAACAAACAGTTAGGGCTGAATAAGTAGATCTAAGCATAGAGATGATAACTTAATGGGAGTTGATGAAATTAGGAAACAAAATAGTATAGAGGGAGAATAAAATATCTATGAGACAGGAATCTATGGGACACCCATGCTTAATAAATTTAACTTGGATGAAGATTAGCAAAAGAGACTGGAGACAGAGTAGTAAGATAAATAAGAGAATGAGCAAATACAATGGGAAGGGGAAAGCAAGTAGAAGGTGATTAACTGGGTCAAAGATTACAGAGAGTTCAAGAAGGATCAAAAAAAGACAAAAAAAGACTATTGGATTTGACAATTAAGAGATTACTGGTAATTTTGGAGGTTGAAAATCAGTTTATAGAGAATTAAGAAGAGAGTGGGAGGCCCCCACTAAAGACAACCTTCTCATGGAGTTTAGTGACAAAAAAAGAATGAAATTGAATGGAAAACATAATTTTTTACTTCTATTCCCCACTTCTGGTGACAGAGGGGAGTATGTTTCACTGTTATTCTTTTGAATCTATAAATGGTGACATTGATCAAAGTATTTCTTTATTTACATTTTAAATTGTACATATCCAATTCTTATCTAATTGTCTTTCCTCTCTTTCTGACTTCCTTATTATTCTCAAAGATATCATCACCATCCTTTTCATCACCTACACTTGTAACCTAAGTGTCAACCTCAATTCATCAGCCTCTCTCATTCTCATATTTAATGTCATCCTCCACTATGCTGCCAAAGCGGTCTTCCAGAATTTCAGGTCTGACCATGTTACTGCCTATTCAATTAATTCCAGTAACTCTCTATCACTTCCAGAATCAAATATAAAGTCTGTAGGACATTCAAAGCCCTTCATAATTAGTCTCCTTGCTACACACATGCTTTCAAGCTTTATGATACCTTACTCCCCCTTTCTTTCACATACACTACAATAGTATTGACCTATTCCTTGATGAAAACATTCTTATTTTCTGATTTGGATCATTTTCATTGACTGTTTTCCAGTCCTAAAATCCTATTCTTCCTCCTCTTTTCTTCTGGACCTACCTGGCTTCCTTCAAATCCCAGCTAAAATTCTACCCTGTACAGGAAGCCTTTCCTAAAGGTCCTTAATACTAAAGCTTTCCCTATTTTTGATCTTTAACTTATCTAACCTTTATATTTTCATGTGTCTCCCCCATTAAACTGTGATGTCCACATGAATATAAATTGTCTTTTGCCTTTCTTTGTGTCTCTAGCATTTGGCATAGTTCCTGAAACATAGTAGGCACTTAAATGTAATGTTTATTGACTGACCAACAAAGGAAGTTCAGAAGTGGACACACACAAGCAGGACAGTGTTCTAACTACCATGTTAAATTTGAATTATTAAAAAAATGTAAAGGGGAAACAATAAATTATAGGTTAGATATACAATCTCACTTTTGTCCTTCCTTGAATATTTTATATAATTTTATTGAAATTTATTTTGGTCAGAATAAAAAAGAAAATTAAGTGTAATATTTGATTTAGGAGCCTTTCCTAAATCATTACTGTAAGTATATTTTTAAGAATAAAATGAAATGTAGAAATAGTTTTAATTTTCAATTTTCCTATTTAGTAGAATGGTTTGAGAGAAACTAAAGAAACTATTTTCCTGTCATGGCTGGAAAGAAGATAGAAAAGACAGAAAATAGAGGCTTTCTTTCTTTCTTTCTTTTTCTTTTCTTTCTTTCATTCATTCATTCTTTCCTTCTTTCTTTTTTCTTTCCTCCTTCCTTCCTTCCTTCCTTCCTTCCTTCCTTCCTTCCTTCCTTCCTTCCTTCCTTCCTTCCTTCCTTCCTTCCTTCCTTCCTTCCTTCCTTCCTTCCTTCCGCCCTTCTTTCTTTCCTTTCTCTTTCTTTCTTTCTTTCCTTTCTCTTTCTTTCTTTCTTTCTTTCTTTCTTTCTTTCTTTCTTTCTTTCTTTCTTTCTTTCTTTCTTTCTTTCTTTCTTTCTTTCTTTCTTTCTTTCTTTCTTTCTTTCTTTCTTTCTTTCTTTCTTTCTTTTTCTTTCTCTTTCTTTCTTTCTCTTTCTTTCTTTCTTTCTTTCTTTCTTTCTTTCTTTCTTTCTTTCTTTCTTTCTTTCTTTCTTTCTTTCTTTCTTTCTTTCTTTCTCTCTCTCTCTCTCTCTCTCTCTTTCTTTCTTTCTTTCTTTCTTTCTTTCTTTCTTTCTTTCTTTCTTTCTTTCTTTCTTTCTTTCTTTCTTTCTTTCTTTCTTTCTTTCTTTCTTTCTTTCTTTCTTTCTTTCTTTCTTTCTTTCTTTCTTTCTTTCTTTCTTTCTTTCTTTCTTTCTTTCTTTCTTTCTTTCCTTCCTCCCTTCCTTCCTTCCTTTCTCCCTTCCCTCCTTCCTTCCTTCCTTCCTTCCTTCCTTCCTTCCTTCCTTCCTTCCTTCCTTCCTTCCTTCCTTCCTTCCTTCCTTCCTTCCTTCCTTCCTTCCTTCCTTCCTTCCTTCCTTCCTTCCTTCCTTCCTTCCTTCCTTCCTTCCTTCATTTTGTAAAACTTTGTGTTCTAAATTTTCCTCCCTTCCTTACCTTCCCCTCCTCAAGACAGCAAGCAATCTGACATTAGTTTAACATATTTCCTTATTTGTCATATTGTATAAGAAAAATCAGACCAAAAGAAAAAAAAAGAAAGAAAAAACAAGCAAGCAAACAAACAAAAAGGCGAAAATATTATGCTTCTATCTACATTCAGTCCCCACAGTTCTCTCTCTGGCTGTGATTGACATTTTTCAAACCAGGTCTACTAGAATTGAGAGTCCTTATTTCTTGATAGAACTATTTCAATTTTTAGAAGAAAATTCTTGAGAAGAAGACTTTTCTTGTGGAGTAGAGGGTGTTGTATGGCTCACAGGGAGACAAAAAAAAAAAAAAAAAAGAGAAATTTTCTAGTGTCTTCCCCCTCTTAGCCTTCTCCAAGGGAGATTTTGGTTTCTGCCAGGAAGAGCAGCAGGAGATTGATGTCCATGAACTGGTCCCTCTTCTCTCCTCAGAGAGAAAGGGTATTGTTATAAAATCATGTCTATATGTTCCCTTAACTAGTATTAGTCTAGGTAATATATTTTTTAGATTCAAGCTAAATTTCTGGTCACTATTTCTTGATGGGGAAAAAAAAGACACCAGGCTTTTTATACAATGCTTAATTTCTTTCCCACCAAATGCCAATTCAGCCAAGAAAGCACACACAGCAAAAAATCAAAGAAACTTGCTTGTCCAAATCAATAGCAAAAGCTAGAGAAATCTGAGGAAGTAGGAATTTGAAAATATATAACAGACAATACAGTGTTAAGGAGTTCTCCTTGTGGGATTGAGGTAACTTAGCCAAGAAAGATGGAGAGAATCCCAGATTTCACTGAAGAAGTTATTCCCCAGTCTTTCCCATAACAAACTAGAGATAGGGACATGATAGAGATAGCCTATTCCTCTCATTCTTCCTAGAGTCTTTCTGTCTTCATGGCTCTAAGATGGCCTGAGAGGTTGATATCCAGTGTATCTTTTCTTTTGATGTTGAAAGCTAGAAGTTCTGTACCTCCCCACTCCAAAGACCTAAGAGACCAGATCTTTCTTTTCTCCTGTTCTTACCTAAGCTCTGTTCTTCAGGAAGGTGTGAGGCATTGAGCAATTAATTTTTACCAATGAAGATAGAGTCCCTCCCAGTTGGCCCTTTGAGCCAGGGTTATATTTGGTGAACTGAGTGACGAAAATTTAAGAAGTTAGAAGTCATCTGTAGTTACAGAGATGGTGAAAGGTGATTTTTGGCTTTGATCTTTCATACAGATGACATATTAAAAATAGTTATTTATGTCTTATAATATTATTGATTATTTTTGTATATAAATTTTATAGCCATTTCAAAATTGAATTAACTCTAATAGATATTTGTTTTTTAAAGTACAGCAAAGTATGAGAAACTGCTTATGGCAAAAGAAAGTTTTCGTTTATTAAATTATGTCTAATAAATGGGATGGGAAAAGACCCAATACTTAAGGAGAAAGGGATTGCAATTTTTAATTAATGAGGAAATATCTAAATATACCTCTGGATTACTCTAGAATTTAGGATATTGAGAATAAGCATTGTAATAAGTGAAGAGCAATCTGAGGAGTAACGAAAAAGTCAGATAGTTGATTCTAAATATCTTTCTATAAAAGGAAGAGAAGAAGAAAGAGAAAAAGAAGAATGGGAAGGAGAAGAAAGTTCCCCAGCCACGGTTATCTTGTATTTTATTTTTAAATACAATTACACCAGGCTATACTTCATCCTCCAGCTTTTCAGTTTCCTTTTTTGTGCTATCTTTCTCCATTACAATAATAAATCCTTAAGAGCAGTGACCTCACTTTCTTTTTTGCTTATATTTTTATTTTCAGTTTATCACATTACCAAATGTTTTAAAATGCTTATTGACTGCCTAAATATATCACCTGTGATTTCTGGGGTACAAGTTAATTTTTAATTTATCTATAATTTATAGTCATAAAATTTCTTGGAGAGCTGATAGGTTCAATGACTTGTCCATTGGTATTTAGATATGGGTCAGATACAGGACTTGAACCTGGATTTTTCTGATGCCAAAGCTGACCCACTCAACTCCACCATATATAAATATATAAATCACACTATTTATAATAACAGGTAACTCTTAGAAAAGTGCCTGAAGGTCTGATAAGTTAAATAATATGCACATAGTCATATGCTAATAATTGCTGGAGTCAGGATTTGAACATAGATTTTCTGATTCAGGTTCAACATTTTACCCATTCCACCACATTGTCCCTCTTACTCAAAATTACTAGTTACTAAAAATGACTTACTGGGAAAATTCATATTTTTCCAAGTAAAATGGTTTTAAAAAACATTACTATTCTAGTCTTCCCTTTTGTTGTTGCATGATGATAGGTTGCAAATTTGGGGAAATGTGCTGTCCATCTTGACTAGCACAGTGGTACAAATGAGTTCTCATTATTATTGTATAGTAAATACTCATTGAATGGTTCCCAGAATTATCCTCAGAAACCTTGGAAGAAAAGGACACTGAGCTGTGTGAGCATATGGTCCGTGAAGTCTTGACATTTGGGAACAAAATTTTTATCTTCTGGGAAGGCAGGCTTTACTACTTCATAATGTCAATTCTAACTGATGGGAAAAATTTGTTCCCCAATTTCCCTTTCCTCCACCATGGAAACCCCTTCCCTCTTGTTTGGCCTCTGGCAGATAACAGCTGGGAGCATTTAAGCAGCTTGCCAAGCAGTGTAAAAAAAAAAAGGTGGGGAGGGGACTAAAAATAAACCCAGTTTGAATGGAGCTTCTAAGACTTCCTTTGAATCCTAATATTAAAGGACATTTGGCTTCTAGGGAGAGAGAAAAAGAGCCAAAGCAAGAGAGAAAATGTTTTAGCTACAGATCCATAAACTTTAGTGACTGACACCCTTTACTCCTTCTTCTGTTAGAAGTTATAACTTGCAGAGATGCTCAATTATCAGATTTATCTATCAATACCATCTTAGAAGTTGGTGGTATCCTCCTGCCAGCTTGGGATCCAGTCAGTGTTTCTTTGATTGATTAGGATAATCAGATAAGAAATGCAGACATCAGATGGATTTTTTTTTTTTGTCTCCTGAAGGAAATTAAAACCATGTTCCAGAAAGATTGGGTAGGAGCAGGTGTGTGCCGTAGAAAGCTGATTATTAAATTTTCAGTGTGTCCATTTTATACTTGACAAAAAAGCAAATGCTACAAATCAGAGCTCAATTTATTGTTTTGTTAGTTGTCTAGATGAGAACGTGATAAAGGAAACATTAATGAAGTAGATTAAATTTAAGAGTACATAGTATTTGGGCAATGATTGTTTCATACTAGGAAAACCACTTTCTCCTAGGTAAGTACTGTGTTCCCATTTTTGTATCCCTGATGCCTAGCATGGTTGGTGCCTTATTTATAGTAGATATTTACTAGATGTTTGTTCAATTGAAGTAAATTGAATTTATTATCACTATTTTCTCACTTCCTTTTTTTAATCAAATAGGGGTAAGAGCTCTGATCTGCTTCCCATAATTCCTAATGCCCAAATGTCAATTATATGGCTTAGCTTTGAATCAAATCTTTCAGTCCATCTCTTGCCTCTACTATACAATATACTGAATTCAACTCAGGCAAATGGATATTCATTTTATTGTTTAAAAATCTATAGGGAAGGATATTTTTTTCCAAGGGCTATCTGATGACATAGTGCATGACCATGGCAATAAGTGGTTTCTGTCAAATTCTCATTAATCATGACCCTTGGACTGAGAGATAGTAACCTTAAGACACCATGTTTGAGATAATTGTATTGGAGAAGAGCAGAGCAGGATAAGGAAAGCTTCTAAGGATCTGAACCACATGAAAAGGTCACTCTTGATTACTTGTTGCTACCAAAGCAGTGCACTTTTCCAAGAGCAGGCTGACCACAGACCCAGTGTATCAGGCTTTCAGCCAAAATTGTTAATGTTCTAGTCACTATTATTCCTACTTCATTCTCTCCTCTGCTGTCCACTTGCCAAGCAGAGGTTTATTATGTTCTGGAGGAATACCATCCTTACCTCTCCCTTCCAATATGGTCTTTCTGGAAGCTTTGCAATGTATTGTGAGGTCATAGTACCTTTGAAAATAAATTCCAACTATTTACCAGCCCATAGCTATTTGTTCCAGCTTGCCCACTTCCATCCCAGAGGGCTGGAGGATAGAATAAGAAGAGAGAAAATGGAATAAAATTATCTCAAGTTGTAATTTGCCTTATGGGGTCTTTTGGTTATTCTTAAACTCAGAAACATGATTATGACACTGATTTTGAGCTTTGGCACTTCTATCACATTTCTACTTGTTGAAATCTTCTTCTTAAAAACAAATTTAAAAAGAAATCTTCCTTCAAGACCAAGATTAAGAGTCCCCTCTTTTATGATGCCTCCTTTGATTCCCTGCTTTTTTCCCCCTGAGGGTCTTTTGTTATGGGTTTTATAGCACTTTATCTATATTTCTCTTTCATCCTTATGTACCTTGTATCAATCTTATTTGCATAGCTCCTACTTCCCCATTACATTGTAAGCAACTTCTAGGAGAGAGAATAGGTTGGTTTTTTTCCATCTTTACCTCCTGAGTGCTCAGTTTACAGTCTGGCCCATGGACTTATTTTATAAATGTTTATTGAATTGAATTCAAAGTATAAGATGACAAGCGCTTGTGTTGAAAAACAGGCCCCTGGTGCTCCTCTTGGTGAGTGCATGGGTCAAGTACCTGCTTATGCTAACAGGCTGTCATCTTCCTTGAACATGAGAGAAGAAGAAATGGAGAGCTATTCTAGTTTTGTCTGGGGACCCATTATGTCTCCAGTTTCCAAAGTCATTATCTCCGAAGGCTGCTGTGGCTCCTTATACCTTCCATTTAGTTTATCGTGCCAAATGTTCCTCCAAAATGTGTCCGTGAACCTGGGGCTGGTGGGGGATATTGGTGAAGAATTGATAAGCAAATGCTTTAATAGGGCCAAGGGAATGTCCAGAGAGATGCATACTGGTAATTAAAGGAGAACACTAGGAGGAGATAGTTCACTCTGTTGGAAGGCAAATTTAATCTAATGAGGTAATTATTGCTTTTTCTGATAAGGTGAGGAAGGGAGGGGGAGAGAAAACAGTTTATACTGGGGGGATGAATTTCACTTATATTTGTATAGGTAGTTATTAAATAATGCTATTCATTTAAATGACTGTTTTCTGTGGGGTGGGGGAAGAAGAGGGATTTGATTTAATTCCTGACTTCATTACCTCATAGGATGTAGAACCAGAAAGAACCTTATCTAAACTATCTAGTCCAATCCTTTCATTTAACAGAGGAGTAAACGGAGGCCCAGGGAAAGTGGCTTTACCCAATCCTTGTCCTTCCTATTATGAAATCTTTGAGAGAAAGAGTAAAGAGAGGGGTCAATGCTGACAAGACAACTATGGAATCTTTGTCCGTCTAATTGTGTTGACATGAATGTGAAAATTTGTGGATTATATTTCCCTGGGTGCACATGTATGTGTGATGTGTGTGTGTGTATGTGTGCATCTCTAGATGGCAAGTAGAGGACTGGAATTATAATGTAGGAAGAAGACTAGAGATACCCAGGTTATAAGAGATGAAATTTAAGGGGAGTCAGCATGACAACTCATGACATGCCCACAGATGTTTGTATACAAATGCACCAAGTATGGGTAACGAGCACAGCCCACTAGAGATACTGATGCAAAAGGCAAATTTGGCATCATGTATGTTATTGAAATTTAGTGAGATGTATTGGTCTACCTGTCATCTAGGGGAGGGGGCGGGGGGAAGAAGGAGGAAAGTTGTAACAGAAGGTTTGCAAGGGTCAATGCTGAAAAATTACCCATGCATATGAAAAGCTATAATTAAAAAAAAAGAAACTTAGTGGGAGAAGATCTCTCATGAATTATAGTTCTGGAGGGATTTACAATATACAATGGACTAGAATAAATAAAGGGGAATCAGATTAATACTGCAATAAGTGGGATTTATACATGTGAGGAAATCTAGGAACTAGAAAAAGAAATATTTGTGTAAAGATCAGTGGAAGCAGAAACAGATGTTTTATTGACATTATTGCTGTTCAGTTGGATCCTATGGCAAAGATATTGAAGTGGTTTGCATTTCTTTCCTCATTGCATTATGCGAATAAATGTTAAGTGACTTGCTTGGGATCACACAGCTAGTGAGCAGCTGAGACAAAGATAACTTAGGGCTATCCTGACTCACCACTCTATCCACAAACTATCTGACTGCTTCCAATTATATTGACATTAGGACCTATTATAAAGCTGGACAGAAAGAGGAAAGAGTTGAGGATTTTGGAAAATAGATCACAAAAGCAAGCTTGGCCCAAAGGTATGATAAATATGATATGATGGAGACTTGAATTGTCCAGATGGGTATCTGTTGGTACTCCCCTTCAGTCAAAAGCAGGTTCACTAATATTTTCTTGACTTGCCTTAATGATACTCCATTCACTGAAAGGTGGAAGGTCTCATGATGGAAACTGCTCTTCTAAATCTAATATAAATAGCTAGCATTTACATAGTGCTAGTCGGTTTGCAAAATACTTTATAAATATTTTCATTCAGTCCTTACACATCTGGGAGATAGTGTTACTATTAATCTCCATTTTGCAGATGGAGAAATTAAGGCAGTTAGAGGTTAAATGACTTTCTCAGAGTCACACAACTAGTAAGAGTTTGAAGTTGGATTTGAACTCAGTTCTTCCCAACTTTAAGTCTATTATTAATCATTATTAACAACCTCAGGTCCAGGGCTTTATATCTTCTGCAACAACTAGTTGTTTTACAATGTCTATAACAATGCAAATGGTACCATAGCAACAAAACTTCAGCAACTCAAAAATCAAGTAATGTGTAATTATAATGGACAAGTTTGGTCCCCAAAAGAGAGGAGAAAATATACCTTTCTCCCTTCTTCACAGGAGATGGATTCTGTGTCTGAATTATTGTATATTGGCACTGTTTTTTTTTTTTTTCTTTCTTTTTTTCTTCTTTCTTTTAGGGCATGTTTCATTGGCTGGAGGGTGGGGTAGGGAAAAGCCCTATATATTAAGAAGTGAAAGTAATATTAAAACATATCAATAAAAATAAGAATAAAGAAGCATAGGGAGTTCTAAAGCTCAGAATAATCTGCCTAGTAGGAAAAGAAAAAGACAGCTAAAAATTGCTTTTCTTTTACCTGTGTTGCAGAAAAGAGGACTACTGTCTGATGTGGATGAGGTAATGGCCAAGGATGACTGAAAGAAAACAGATCTATTAGACTCTTGCTTTTAATTTTTTCTTCTAAAGAAGATGATCTTTAAATTGGTCAGCACATAAAATTGGAGGAAGGAGCTGATTATTGAACTGATAACCAGATAAGGAAGGAGATAGGGAATGCTTGGCTCTCTTTGGTGAATTTTAATAACCAGCCCCAAATAACTATATTCGATGATCCTGAAAGGAATGAATACTGTAACTGCTAAGCCATTGTCACAGGGATTGTGGAAATAGGAGAGGTTCAGCTAGAATAGAGAAAAGCAAAGATTATCCCAATATTCCAAAAAAGGAACAAGTGGAATCTAAAAATTCTAAACCAGTGTGTTAACTTATGTTTCTGGTAAAATTTCAGAACATCTTTACAAAGAGATGATTAGTAAAACCTTCTGGAAAAGGAAGCAATAATAAAGACTGCATAATGGCTTGAGTGCTTGGCCTGGAGTCAGGATATTCAGATATGGTCTCAGACACTCACTAGCAGTGTGATTGGCAGGTTACTTAACTGCATTTCCCTCAGTTTCTCCATTTGTAAAATGAGCTAGAGAAGGAAATTGCAACCACTCCAATATCTTTCCTGTGAAAAATCCAAATGGGGTCACTCATAATTGGATGTGACTAAAATGACAACAGCTACATTGAAGAACTAGAACGTGTCCAGAGGGTGACAATTAGGATGTTGAAGGGTTTCAAAATTATGCTATATGAGGACCAGCTGAAGGAAAGGGGGATGTTTATTCTGGAGAAAAGAAGACTAACGGAAAGAAAGGGATAGTAAGGAGGTGATATCTGTCTGCCAGTGAAAGAGCCATAGGATTTTTTCTGTTTGGCCCTGGAGGATAAGTACAAGCTACAAAAGGTAAACTATCTGCATTTAATTGTGGGAATTTGGGACATATAGAAGATTTCATAAAAGCATCAGAGTAAGAACAGTAAATTTGATTACCATTTATTTTCAGTCATCTAAAGGAAGGCTTAAGGAGACACTGATGGTTGGATGCATAGGCACCAGGACAGCCAACATGGTCAAACATTTGGGCAGATTGTATTCTCCTACCAGAGCCAAGAGAAAGTGCCCAATGACAGTTAAAGGACTGTGGATTTCATAGTGAGGGAGCAGGGGTCTCCCTTAAGAGTGCTTCTGATTAGTTACCTATCCTTAGTGTCACAAGGATTGAAGCAAGGATTAACCAGGGGAAATCCCTTGGTATATCAGTGTATGTTGAGAGAGAAGCAGAGTACAAGAAAGATTTCAGGATAAAAATTCCCAGCAAAGGGCAGAAGGGGAGGGATTCTGTCAAGAGTAGAGAGAGGCTGCTGCAGAAGAGGTTAGGCTTCAAAAGTATAGAGACAATTGCAATAATTGCACAAATTTAGGTTTGTTGTAAGGAAAAATTTCCTAATGATTAAAGTTTTTTACAAGTAAATTAGACCATCTCAGGTAGCAGCTATTCTTCCTTATAAGGATTTTAAAGGAAAGAGGAAAGTCTGTTGAATATATTTTTGCAGGGATTGAAATCTGAGGCTGCTTAACATTTCTGCTTCCCAGTTCTTTTCCTACAAGATGAAGATAATGGACTATATAGGCCCTTCCAGCTCTAGACATGGTGTTAGCTATCTATCTGTATTTTAGCCCAGATCCTTTGGTTCTAAATCTAGCGCATTTTTTTAGTATTGTCCCTGCAAGTCTTTTCACTCAGTCTCACCAGCCCATGTGCTTGGCACTGAGCTCATATCTTCCAGAGACAGTACATCAAAAGATCTGTAATTTCATAGTCCTCTCTCCACGGTCACACATCACATCCTTTTTATAACTATAAACCATCTTCACAAGTTTCTTGACCAAAAAACAAATAAAAATCATGACTCAGTGGCTAGACCAGATACCAACCCAATCTCCCTGCATCTGGCGTAGCCAGCCTTTGATCAACAGGCACTCACTGTATCATGGAGCCTAGATTGCAAAATTTTTCAGTTGGTAAGGATTGCATTTGTGGATGTGCTCTGGTGGCCTTGAGAACTAGGCTGTCCAGTATATCAGGAAGAGATATCAAAGTAGGGTTCAGGTATCAAATCACCCAAGCTTGTACAAAACTTTTGTTTGGAAACATTTCAGGTTCTCTTTCTTTCAGTTCCCAAGGTTTTTAGACAGTAGAGAAAAGGGAAGGAACTGCAGAATAGAAATTGAGTTGGAAGCTGGGAGTGGGAACTAGTTTTGGTGGAGTGGAACTTTTACAACATTGCCAAGTTTTATGATGCTGTGCCAGGAGAGGGACATCTCAGTGTGAGAAGTATGAAAAGCTGAGTTTCTGTAGATATTATTAGAACAGGATAAGGGGAAGGGGGAATGAAATATCTTGTTGGGATGTCTCTAATCACCTGTGAGTTGGGGAACTGGTTAGACAACTAAGTTCCTGACAAAAGGGGCTTAGAATTAAACCAACCCAAACCATCTATGATCAGTGACAAAGCATAAGACTTTTTGAGGAGATTGTAACCCAAACTAATTGCTATTCTGAGAGTAAATTCAACCATTTGTAACCAGCCCTGATTGTAATCTAATCAATCTAAACATTGAAGGTAAAGAATGGAGCTACCAATATAAAGTTTGCTCTCTGAAAGTATCTAGTGTGTCTTATCTATGGGTATACCCACTTCTCATGAGAATTGCTGAATAAAGGATTCTTCTCTCATTCTAAAGAACATTGGTTATAACACTACTCCTGGACCAGTTTGCAAATGGGAAGCAGTGGACAGTGGCAGCCGGCCCCCGGCTTACTCCCTAATCAATCCTGCTGAGTTCTACAGAATCCTTTGATAACTTAAGAGACTATAAGTACTATGAACTTGATGCCTTTGGAGCTAGGACTACCCAAACTTTGGATAGGCCTGTCTTTGTATTGGTCTTTCTTATTCTCTGTCTTGTCTCTTATCTCTCTCTCTCTCTGTCCTCCTGAAGTTGTAGGCTGTACTATGAATGGTAGAATTTGGGGGGAGGGAAGAAAGGGAGGTAGGGTGAGGTTTGGAGGGTGGAAAGGGAGGGGAAAAGTCCAACCAGAGGGGAAAATGGAAACACTGGAATAGGATGTTGAATGGAGATGGGAAGGGCAGGGTAGAATTTTGGTATGGTCCAACTTCACTATCTATCCCTCTTCCTTACTCTATAAGTATATACTCTGAAGTCCATGTGAGCTATGTTAAGTTAATTGAGAAAATAATAATAATAATACAAAGGGTACAAAACACTTTACTTTACAAAACTTGGAGAAAGTAGTATTTGAGTTAAGAATGAGAATTAATTCAACAAAGGTGGAGGGAGAGTATGCCAGAATTACAGAATAATTATTATTTACTTTTCATTTTTAGAAGTTGTTGTTGTTGTTTTTTGGCTGAGGCAATTGGGGTTAAGTGTCTTGCCCAGGGTCACGAAGCTAGGAAGTGTTAAGTGTCTGAGACCAGATTTGAACTCAGGTCCCCATAACTTCAGGGCTGGTGCTCTATCCACTGCGCCACCTCGCTGTCCCCTTTGCCCTTCATTTTTGAAGAGGACCAATGATAAAATCTGATAAAACTGATCTTGATTTTACTGAGGTAGATAAACCCTTTTCTGATAGAGATTAGCTTAAAAGACTTAACAAAACTTGGATTTCTGCCAGGATTACCTCCAGTGGGTGGGACCATGGAACTATACAGTCTTCTCCTTACCTGCCCTAGGGAATAATTTTTATCAGTTCTTTGGTTTCTCTTTGCCAACCATATCCATCATGTAGGACCTCATGTTTGGAACTGGAAGTTCTCTATTATGTCCCTATCCTCATCTGACTAAAGTGGAGACTTTGAGGAACATCGCCTTAAGTGAAATCTAGGATTATTTCTCTTGTTGGAGATGAATGAACCTTCTCTGATTTCTGTTTTGTTATGATTTGGATAAATGAGTTTCTTTGCTATTTGCTATGTGTATTCATTGAGGAACTTATATCTGGTAAGAAAGGGGATACAGAGCTGGGGGTCCTCTTTCCCCCTAATAATGACACAGAAATTAGAGGTTATATTGAACTTGATCATATTCCCCAGACTAACAATATCCAAGCGAGAAGAGAAATATAAATCTAGCCTAGAAATATAAATTCCCTCTTTATGAAGAAAGCATTGTAGCTTCCTGTCCCAACTTCTTACTTGCCCTCCTAGCAGGAATTAAGTTTTCTTTGAATAGGGGCAGGGGAGAAAAAGCTAGAAATGTCTGTTCTACCTCCCTTAAACTGCACAAAGAGAGTCTTTGAAACACCTGGTCCTTTTCTACATTTATACAAAGTCTGCAGGGTCCAGCTCCTTCCCACTCCATTCTTAAAGGAGGTAAGCATTGGTGATATACAGGCTTGGGGCTTGTGAGTTGGTTACTTTTGTTTCTTTAATCATATTTTCCAATATAACATTCAATATCTTCTTTATCCATTTTCAAATGAAAATCACTAAAATCAAAATACATTTTGACTTAAATTGAAGGATCTAATCCAATCTACGTCAGATGATCACTATAATGAAATACTAATCACCAATTTCACCCCAAAGTTCTCCTAAAGCATCTGGTGTTGGAATGTAGTGGGGATCAATTTAGGAAGATCCTTAAAAATCTCACATCCATTTCAGCATCTGTTCTTACAACTTTTTGTAGGGGAGAGGGAGGGCATTTCTTAGCCTAGTTGTTGTATTCTATCAAAACTAGGTGATTCCTGCAGTGTTAGTCAAAGGGACCCTGAAAAATGATTTGGCAAAGGACTTTGTTATTCTCATTATAAAGATATTAGAGCCAACAAATGTTACCACTTCTAGCTTCTGATCCATTGGCAAATCCTCTCCTATTCAGGTACTTGTATAGTCCAGATTTGATGAATCCTTCCTTGATAGAAGGTGTACCGGAAAACGGCAGTAAGAGGTGCCCAGAATATAGCATTTGGGATATGCCCAAAATAGAAAATGAAGATAAAAATAATAGTCCAGAATGTACAGGTAGAAAGAATTAGGGACAGAAGGATTGAACAATCAGTTCAAAGTTATAAAACATTGCATATGTGATAGGTTTTGGACTTGATTGGTTTGCCTAAGAACATAGAAATCTCTTTACACTGGCTCAGACCATGAATACAGTTTGTACTGTTGCCAACAGAAGTATCAAAACATTTGCTAGGAATTCAACTGAGCATTTAAGTATGCACTATGTACAGGACACTTTGCTAAGAGCTGGGGATACAAATATAACACAAAATGAAACAATTCCTGAACTCAAGGAATAGGGAATAAATACAAGGACAGAAATGTTCTCCAAGAAACCTACATTCTACTGGGGGAAAATGATTGCCTGTTGACAAAAGTCCAGGATTGTTTTCCCTGAAATTATCTTAAAGATTAGGCAGAGTTCTACTATATCTTGGCAAGGAAGTTTGACTATAATTCAATAATTGATCCAAATCCATTTTCAATTCATTTCTGCTTGCAAATATTAGTACCTCTGGGGGTAGTGAACTCCCTAAGTGTATTATTACCTGCTAGTGGGATTGGTGGCTTCCTTATCTATGCCCTAAATTTAACTCACATGTTTCAAAGGGTAGGTACTGCACCTTCCTCATCACCTTCCTGGATTTGGTTAACAAAGCCTTGTTCCCTCTTGGCACAAATTACATTTGAGATTTCATTGTCTGGGATTTTATGGAATTTGACCACATCTCTTCTCATTCTTTGCCTTTCCATAAAGCCATTGGAGTATGATTGAGCAATAAGTTCCCACAGGAGACTCTGATTATTGTTATCATGTCTCTTCCCATAACATCTTCCCATCACATCTCCCTCTGCTCCTCATATCCCAAAGTTTCAGAAGGTAAAATTCTTCTCCTCAGGACTATGCTCTTTCCAAAACCATGGCTCACTTGGCTGGCTCCTGGTAAAGGTGTCCAGGCAGAGAAAGGCCTATATTTTCAGCTCAATTTCCAAACCATTCTTTTGAAAGGTTTGTTTTTTGTTTTTTAACTTTTCTCTAATGAGTCCAAGAGCCCTGGGATTGTGGTGGTGGCAGAAAGTACTTTATGGTTGTCAGTGGAGAGGCCCACACCTTTTCCTTGTTTCTTTCCACTTAGACTGCTATTGTCTTCTTGGTTTTTCTGATAGTGCTGGGGCTATATCTCTTGAGACCAAGTTCCTTGACCTGGGGTGAGGATCATGCTTGGAATCGCACAGGTGTGCTGAACAGAAAATCTCTGGAAGGATTTGGCCATCCTGTTAAGGACCACAGTCGTCCTCGGTCAGTTATAGCTAAAAATGAGATTTCTACCAAACAAAGGCTGGGCTCCCTGTAACTACAATGCAGTCATTCATAATTTTAATCCATTTTTTTCCTTAATTACTGAGGCTCCTAATGAACGTGGGCTGCCTGAGTCTGGTACTGGGCTTTTAAATATTTTTACCCTTCCCTTCCCTTCCCCTTCGTTTACTATTTCTGAGAGACAGAGTAGGAGGGGGGAAACACTAGTTCTTTCATTGTGTGTGCATGCTTCTCTCTCATCCACTCCTACCACAGAAAAACCAAAAAGCAACAGCTGATTGCAAATTCTTTCTTCCACCTCCGCACCCACAGTAAGGCAGGGCTCCTGTTGCTTTCTCCATGCTTGACTGGCCTTTTTATCTTTCCCCCTCCACCAGTCAGAGAGGAGAGGACTGTACACAGGACCATGGGGGGAGGGGAAAGGAAGGGGAGGGGGTATCTCCGTCTGAACCTACCCAGAAGCCATTAGACAGCTGAGACGGATGCATCTGGGTCCCCAGACTTAACAAGACAGCCCAGCCCTGCCACGCACACAAACACATACACACACACATCACACAGAGAACACTTTATTCCTGCCTGCCTGGACTCCTACACAGAAGAAGAGAGGCTTGGGGAAAACAAGCCAACGCTTACTTGCCACCCCCCCATTTTACCCCACCCCCACCACTCCTACTAATCTAAGAGACTTCTTGGGCCTCCTTGGATTTTGTTGGAGACTGGGGCTATAAAGGTAAGTAGGAAGAGGGGTGGGTAGGGGGAAGACAGAGAAAGTTTGGTACTTTTGGGGGGAGGAGGAGGTGGCTTGGATGGAAGCCCCCTGGAACCCAGGGCTGCTTTAGAAACCGATTGAGTTGCTGATGGCATAATTTGGATGGTTAGAAGAGATTCTCTCAGAGAGGGGTAGAGGTATGGTTTTCAGGTGGGAAATGACCTTAGGAGAAATAAACCATAGTGGCTTTTTTTGGGGGGGTGAGGGGGTGCTAAGTAGAGATTGGAAGAAGAGGGAAAAGGAGTGTAGGGGAGACAGATTATTGGAGATATAATGGAGATAGGGGCAGGACAGTAAAACTGGGAATGGTTTCTATGGTTATCTTGAACTTGGCATTTGAGGCGGGGAGGGAATATTTGTTCCCCCTACTCTATTTTTCTTTGAGAGATTATTTTTTTCCCCTTTGTTACTTGGGGCTGTGTCAGTGACTCAAGGCTAAGAGTATGTCTGTGTTTAGCTTGTGTGGATTTGGAAATGTATCCTTGGATTTGTGTGTACATATCGGTGTCTAAGTAATAAAAATTTGGGTGTAGTGGGTTGTAGGGTGGTGAGGAGTGGCAGATTGAAGAGAATTGAAGGGTCTAGTTTGTGGAAATGGGAAGCTTCTTTTCTCTTCTCTTTAATTCATTTGAACCCTCATCTCCTTCCCTCTTTCCCAGGATCGAATGCTTCCTCTTCCTCCCCCTCACTCCCATTTCTTTTCTCTAAGACAGTGGGAGCAGGCAGAGCTGGGGGTATTGATCACTACAGTCCTCATGAGTGCCTCTTTTCCCTGTCCTCACTTGGACAATTGGGAGGAGCAAATAAGGACTTGTGCGAGGTGGTGGTGGTGGTGGGGGCAGTTTAGACACTGATTTGAGCTGTCTGGTAGGGTGTAGACACACCTGAGGAATGGGTTTGTTTTCCCCTTCCCCCTCCCTCCACCCTTGCCAGCTCTCAGGTATTAGGGTAATGACTATTATGCCAGGTCTGTTTAGAGCTGTTGGTTGGTGTCCCCTTCTCTGTCTCTGGAGCTGTAGAATTGGTCTGGGATAAGCTTCGAAGGACATTGGGGTGCATCTCATGAGCAAGTTGGGTGTCTAGGCTGTTCTTTTCCTGAATGGACCCCACCCTGACCGGCCCCAGCCTCGCCTTGCTTCCCTCAAATTGTGTATGTGTTTCAGCAACTTAGCTCTTTCTCACGTGACCTGCCTGGTAGTTGCCATGGAAACTCCTCTCCTGTACTCTGCTTCTCTTCTCTGGCCCACTCCCCACCTCTTTATCCCTCCCTGCCTACTGCCCCCTCCTCTACACATAGTTGCCTAGATACTGCTTGTTCCTGGCTTTTCTGGAGACTTTATTCTGGATGCCCAACCGTCATCTCCAATTTGATATCCCCAAACTCCCTCCTATCCCCTCCCCAGCGTAGACCCACCTCTCTCTAGGCTGTGGCTCTCCCCTTTCTGACCTCATCACTGCCTCTTTCAGCTCTCACACATTCCCTCCCTCTCCCTTTAAAAAAATCAGTAAACCTGGTAATCACAGAATTTGTATTTAGCTGGAACTCAGAAGGGGATTATCCTGTCTCTTGAAAAATTAAGAGAAAAAAGAGAAAGGCCAGGAGGGAACTGATGGATGTCTAGGTTTGAGAGGTCAGGGATTAGGGAGAATGCCAGAGCTGAGACAAAAGGGCTAATACAGTTGTAAGAGGTGATTTCCAGGTCTGTTTTCAGGTCTAATGAGTATGATTCTAGAAAAGGAGGTCAAGTTATAGATAGGTAGGGATTCTGCTCACCTAGCATCATGCAAGGAGGCAATGTGTTACAGATGCTGGATTTGGGTCAGGAAGGCCTGGATTCAAATCCCACTTATATCACAATTTGCAATTTCAGATTGTTGGAGATATGATGGGGCCAGGGACAGGAGGGTTTAAGACTGGAAAGGATGACATCAGACATAGAATGCTGGGCTTGAAGGCAAGAATACTTGTATTCACATCCTACCTTCAGCAGGATTATCAGATGTGTGAGTACCTCAGGCAAGCCATTTAGCCTCTGAACTCAGTTTTCTCTTTTGTAAAATGGGGATCATAATCATAAACTCTTGGTAAAGAGTTGTTTACTAATGGCTGCCTTAAGCTCAAATGAGATCATGCAAATGAGGTGCTTGGTGTAGCCCCTGAGGATAGAATGCTGGTGGAATCAGGAAAACTCGTCTTCCTAAATTCAAATCTGACCTCAGATACTTACTTATTAGCTATGTAACTCTGGACAAGTCAGTTAATCATGTTGCCTTAATTTCTTCATCTGTAAAATGAATTGGAGAAGGAAATGGCAAACCACTCCAGTATTTTGTCAAGAAAACCAGAAAAAGATTCACAAGGAGCCAGATACTACTGAAAAACAATGAAACAACAAATATATATATTTCAGCTATTCACCTTATACAGAGAAGTATATACAAGATAATAAAGTAAAGGATTTTGGGAACTAGTGTACTGAGGGTGAGCTTGAAATACCGAAGGTAGTATTTGGGGTTGAGGGAGAGAAGAAAGAAGTTGGGACTTGCACAGAAATTTGGCTAAAGTCCACACTGTTCTCATTTTCTGCTGTCTTCCTCTTGGCCTTAGAAAAAGTCACGTATTTAATGGTATCCCCCTCTTCTACAACCTTTGTTCCCTTCAGTTATCAGTAAACAGGAAAAGAAAAAGACCCCAGAAAGAGCCCTATTACTTCAACAATGGTGAGAGAGTTGGTTTTTGCCAAGAGAAGGGAAATAGGAAGGGCTTAAGGAAATAGCTATTTTCCATCATCTTGGGTTATAGGCAGAACAGGCTTTTCTCTCTTCCTCCCTCTCTCCTTCATTCTCCTCTTTTTCCCTACCCCAACTTTCTCCCTCTCCACTTATCTCCTCTCTCTCCATCTCCTCTCTTTTGCCCTCTCTCTCCCTTCTCTCCTCTTCATCCCTTTTTCTTTTCTTCCTTACCCTCTCTTCCCCTCCTCTTTTATAGCCGGCTTAGAACCTCAAAGTCCACAGAATGGAAGCTTAGAGAAGGCAGCTTCTATGGTGTAAGGGGAAAAAAAAAAAAAAAAAGCATTGCTTTTAGGATCAGGAGCCCTGGGTTCAAGCCCTCTCTTTGCCATTTACTACCTCTGTGATTTTAGGCAAATGATTTTACTTCTCCAGGTCTCAGTTTCCTCATATGTAAAATGAGGGGTTTATGCTAAATGACTTAAGGAATTTTCTATGACTCTTTGATACTGAAGAGTAATTGCCTTTCTCTTGTGTCTTGTGGTTATTCTTTGGTGTGATTCCTTCTAGGGGACTGGGGAAATAACTACAAGGTAAAAAAAAAAAAAAATTTTTTTTTTTGCATCCATGGAAAGTGAAAAGGTTCCTTTGTTTACCTTTAAAAAAACCTCCCAGAAACTGGAAAATAGGCTCTTATGTTTTAGTCATGGCTCCTCCAAAGGGCAGATGGATTTTTTTCCCTCTAGGGACCTGTGGAGGAACCTCATTTTCTAAATTTCAGCATGTTATAATGAATAGAATACTGGCTATTGTTGTTTGTTCTCTGTTCTTAATGGGGACCATGACATCAGGGAGGTGAGGCCGTGGCTTGCAAGTGAATTGAAATTAAATGAAGGGAGGCTGTGCAAAGTCACCAGCCTCACTTTCTGGAGCTAACTTGTAATTGTACTCAAGAAGACCTGCCTTCAAATCTTACCTCTATAGTTGTGTAACCTTGGCTAATTTACCTGATTTCTATGGCTTTCAATTAAGGAAGTTGGACTTGAAGAGTTTAATAATCCGTATGCCCACTAAATCCCGGATCCTGTGAGAAAGGCACAGATTGCTCCTGAGTCCTTGTCAATTTATAAGGGCCTTTCAGGTTGGGGAGGCAACTCCCCCCTGTTCTCACCCCAAAATCAGGACTCCATCAAAGTCTCTGATGATGAAGGCCGATGAAGATCAAAAGGCTAAGGCCCTACAGGTGCCAGCTGCTGAAGCAACTGTGCCAGGCACCCATCAAACACCTTCTGTGTAACAAATTGTCTAGGAGATTGCCACAACTCCTTCCTGGAAACCAGCCAGATACTGATTCTGGTATCCAGACAGCAGAAATGTGGCTCAGAAGGGCTAGCATAGTCAAAAAGAAAGAACCAAGAGATCTTGGGTCTTCACCCCTCTCCTGCCATCTGTTAGCTATGTGACTTGAGGCTGGTCACTCAATCTCTCCGAGATACCTCCTCTGAAAAATGATGGTCTAGTCAAGATGACATTTGAAATTTCTGTGCTAGTAAATGATGATCACAGACAGTTTATATACTTTCAAGCACTTATCTGCTCATGCTTTTTTTTCAGATCATATTTATTTATAGTTAAATATTTAAATTCATATTTATTTATATTTAAAATTGAAGGAAGTTTCAGAAATCTAGTTCAACCCATTTCACAGATGTGAAAATTAAGGCACAGAGAGATGATGTGACATATCCAAGGTTACACAACTAATTGGGTTCAGATCTGACACCAGGATCAATGTTGGAAAGAAAGCCCTAATTTTATATATTCCTAGGATTCAGGTAATAACCCCCTCCTCCAAATTCCCCTCAACCAGCACACATATTATGAGAAATGATATTTAATATAGTCACCATCGAGTATAAGGAGATACTTCTGAGAAGCTTAGTTTAGGTATGAAATTTCATTTCCCCTAACTTATCTTTCCAGAATTTCCCCAGGAATATAAGTCAAGATCACTAGCTTACTCATGTTCCATTATTTCCTTCTGGTCAGGAAATCTATGGTATACTCACAACATAATACTGCTTCTTTTTCTCCCTTCACATTGATCTTCAATCAAATCCTCTGCCATGGTTGTTCCATCTAATTCATGGATTATTCATTCCTTCCCTTTCTGTACTTTAAAGTCCAAACAAACCGGCCTATTTTCTGTTCCTCCTACATGGTATTCCATTTCCTGTCTCCATGCCTTTGCTTTTCCCATATCCCAGTCCTGGAGTGCACTCTTTCCTCACTTCTGCCTTATGGAATATCTCATCTAACATTTTATTATCTTTCTTGATCACTTCCAACTGCTAGACCCTCCTTTCTTTGACTGACTTATATTTAATTAAGTTATATTTGCTTTTTATTAATTTTTTAATATATTTATTCTGGTTAGACATATGCTTATGTACACATATATGTCCCTATCTATCTATATATTAATCCATTTACATTCATGATGATCTTGTAATAGAATGCAAGCTCTATGAGAGAAGGGACTGTTTCACTGTGTCCTTGTCACTCTAGCTCTTGGCACATAGTAAGTGCTTAATAAATGCTTCTCAAATCACTGATTGATTAGGGGTCATTTAGTTCTTTTATAGATGGAGACACTGGTAGTAAGTGTTAGTCAGGATTAGAAGCCAGGGAGCTTGACCCCACACCTGGTAGTCTTTCTACTCTATGACACTATCCTTTCATGTACATGTTATATCCATTTCCTAGAGGCCCCACCTTCTAGTAGAATCTAAGCTCTTTAAGGTCAGAAAATATTCCATCTTTGCCCTTATGTCCCTAACGCCTAGCATTCTTGGAACACAGTAAAGCACTTAAAATCTTGTTAGGATGGATTGGGAATGCTTAGGACATGACATCATCAAGAAAAAACTGAATGAGGTGATTTTTCAGAGCCTTAAAAAGACTGCCTTTGGAAATCTTTAAGAGGTGCACTGAAAGAAGTCAAAGATAGCTGTGATATCAGGTTTACTGGTCAGGAGAGCGGAGGTACCCATACCCTTATTCCTCATGGCGGTATCACTCTCAGAGACATGTCAAAATACTTTGGCAGCATCCCCTTACTAAAATGGGAAAATAGGAATTTGGCTTAGAAGTACAAGGTCAGGAGGGGGGGCTGTGGTCAACTGGACCCCAGCTCTCCATCCTCAGGGAGATTTCTTTCAGCCTCTCTAATCCTGGATTTTGGATTTGCATGCATGGTACTCCTCTCTCACTGTTGCTTTCACCAGTACTAGCCCAGATTCGAGGGGACTTGGATTCCCTTGGTTTTCCTGGCTTGGTCACAAAAGTTTTGTCCCCCTAATTCTGTTTGAGCAAAGACTGAAGTTTTTCAGGAAGGACTTTTTCTGGTGACAGGGGAAGATAAAATAAAGCAAGACATACTTAGAGAACTCATGAGTTTCAGAGCATGAAAATTTTATCCTAAGATTTCCCTAATGCTGGTCAAAGAGGCCCACAGAAGTTATAAAGGGAAGTTTCCAAAATCAGTCTCTCCCATGCTTGTAGCTTAATATGCTGGCAGTCTTTAACTTTTAGTGAGTCCCTTGTTCTAACTGTCCTTTGGGCCTGGCTGAACTTTAACAAATGGCTAACCTCAACCAATGTTATTTCCAACTAACTCTTTTTCAGCTTTGAAATTTGGTTTTACCAGTTTCTATTTTCTAGCCTGAGGGTGAATTTAGGGGAATGTCTCAAATAGAGTTGACAATTTCTGGGTTCAATTAGTATTTCACATAGAGAATTTGCTGGGTGGGTGGAGCATGAGGCTTTGCTCCAGTGTGGGGGATTTTGAGGTTTCAGAGTCATGATTGTGGGCCCACTTCTACCCATTTCAGACTGTGTGGCAATAGGTACTGATGCTATGGGCTCACCTGAGGGCATTTTTTCCCCTCTATAGTAATACTCAGGTGAATCTTCCCCCTCTGCCTTCCATGATCTTCTCTTGGATACATTGTTAGAGCTTATTTTCTAATCTGTATTCTTAAAGTGTTGATCATTTATCCTCAAACATTATTTTATAATTTATTGGACCACACAGATGTCTTGTACCTGTGTGTTTCTGAGGTTGTGATTGTCCTTCCAAAGTATTGGTTGCTTAATTGGGTCCTAGGAATGTTCTTGAAGAGGAGGATGGAGCATATGGCTGTTTTTGTTGCTATCAACTTAGGAGAAGGAACAGTAGGAGATCAAAAATTGATGTCTCAGGTGGCAGTCTGTTGTTCCATAAGAGCAGGGATTTGGGGCACTTTATAAAGATTTGAATCTCAGCAGAGACACGGAATGTTACTTTACTCTTCCTCCTCATCCATAATTTGCCTCTGGTGACTTCTCTGGAATTCAGAAAATCTATTGTCGGGTTTTCTGATTTCTCTTCACCATTCATGTCCCTAACTTCTTTTGCCTCAGGACTAAGACTGGGGAGCCTGAGGCTATGTATGACCTAAAGGAGGTTTCTCTCTCTCTCTCTCTCTCTCTCTCTCTCTCTCTCTCTCTCTCTCTCTCTCTCTCTCTCTCTCTCTCTCTCTTTAACCAGGGAAAGTAACAGAAATCCAGGAAGCCCCTTTGACCCAGCATTGCTGTTATTGGGATTATATCCCAAAGAAATACTAAAGAGCGGAAAGGGACCTGTATGTGCCAAAATGTTTGTGGCAGCTCTTTTTGTTGTAGCTAGAAACTGGAAGATGAATGGATGTCCATCAGTTGGAGAATGGTTGGGTAAATTGTGGTATATGAAGGCTATGGAATATTATTGCTCTGTAAGAAATGACCAGCAGGAGGAATACAGAGAGGCTTGGAGAGACTTACATGAACTAATGCTGAATGAAATGAGCAGAACCAGGAGATACACTTCAACAACAATACTGTATGAGGATGTATTCTGAAAGAATTGGATATCTTCAACAAAGAGAAGATCTAATTCAGTTCCAGTTGATAAATGATGGACAAAATCAGCTATACCCAGAGAAGGAACACTGGGAAATGAGTTTTGATGACTGGGAGTTTATTGAGACTGACAGATCAGAAGCAAGGAGAGCTGGGAAGGAGAGAAGATGGGAAGGGGGTGGGGAAAGGAGTTTGCAATTCCTTCTCAACAGTTCTAGGATCTCTAGGCAGGTGCTGAGCTTCCTCTGTAGGATGACTAAAAGAGCTAATGGGCATGAACTAATCATTAGACCAGAATTACCAGTAAGATTAAGGATAGGGAGTAATAGAAATCAGAGCATCATTAAGATCATTAAAAGAAAGAGAGAGAAAAAAAAGCTACCTTTACAGAGGGAGCAGACAGGGTCAGGTTCTAGGTTCCCAGCCTTGCTGTAAACTCAGGTTTGATCTTAGGTCTTTGTTCTTTCTCCTCAACTATTTAGAAAATGGACTTCTCAGCTTTTAATCTCTTCTAGACTTTCCACTGTTGCTTCCTTGCTCTCCTTCCTAAGTATGTGATCCAATTATTCTCAGGAAGGGTGGTACAGCCTGACCTGTTTGCCATTATCTTAATTGACTAGCTGTCTTAACCCACAAGGGAAGGGATAAGGAGGCCAGTTGTGAGACAAATAAAGGAGGCTTGCTCTTTCTTGGACCTGGACTTGGGTGTGTTTCAAGCATGACCTGGGAAGGAGGGTGGGTTGCTGTTTCTAGCCCCCGGGTTGGTGGGTAAGGGTCAGCCTGAGTAGTTCTTTGTTGGGAAGAAACTAGAGGAGGCAGACATTCAGCTTTTGGACTGACTCTTGACACCGATTTGATTTCATCTGCTTCTTGGGTCTGTGTCTCCTCAGGCTAAATATTAGGCTAAAAAGTGACAGTCCAGACTCCCAGGAACCACAAATGACATTTTTGCTGTGGTGCAATCTTTCTCTTTCTGTGGGAGGCTGTGATGGAAAAGATCCCAGTATTTAGGAATCTTGGCCTAATTTTGTGGCATATTTATGGGCAGATTCCAAGAGGTCAAGGTCCTCTTGTTTACTTAGCTTCCCTAGTAGCTGTGGCTTAATCAATGTTTACTTAATGAATGAATAAAATTCTAGTCCCTACTCTTGTCATTAATCTATTTTGACTTTAGACTATTCACTTGATTAATATGCCTCGAATTTTATTTTTTTATCAAAAGGGCAAGTATTGTTCCCTCCATTGTACTTGATGATATTGTTTTAAGGATCAAGAGAGATAAAGGATGTGAAAGTGTTTTGAAAAACACTTGGCAAATATGAAATATGGGACTGAAAGACTGATTCCAATGTTGGGATATGTTAAGGGGACATTTAGCTATAAATAAAATATAATCTTCATTTAATCCTCATAAGCCTGGGAGGTGGGTGATATTATTATCCCCTTTTTACAGTTGAGGGAACTAAGATAGGCAAAGTTAAGTGATTTGCCTCTAGTAAAGGTCTGAGGTTCAAAATTCATTTGAACCAGGACTTCTTTCACTGGTTCAATAAACCATCTAGCTGCCTCAAAAGCATTGAACTTAGAGACAAACAAGCTAGGTATTAGCTTCATCTCATTACCCATGAGTGGAATATCCTCATGTATAAAATGGGGAGATTAAATCTCTTTTTGTCTCTTTCCACTCAAATTATGATCCTTTGACCTCTTTAGATCCCAGTTTGTTTCTTTACAAAATGAAGGAATTAGCCTCCATACTTCCCAAGATAACTTTCTTCTTTAGATCTGTGATTCCAGTGAACTGCTAGATCACAAAACTGGATATCTATTGGCAATTCCTATCTTGGAAATTTCCATGCCTAAGTCAGGAATTACTTTCTTCATTAACCCATTTTCCCATCATATTAGACACTTTTAAGTGGCTATGCTTCTTTATTGTGGAAACTACATATACTATATATATAACTACATTATCAAGGATGACCACCTCTCTCCCTCTAAGGAGGATGGGGGAGAGGATGCTTTTGCTTACAGCTGTTCTGTTTTCATATTCTAGGTTTTAAGGAATTCATCTAGAATTCTGTCAGAATCACAGATAGGTTTCTATGTCATACAGAATTATCTACCCATTGGCTGGTCTCTAGTCTACTGAGGGTGGCACGCTGCATTTGTCAGCTGGTTCAGCTGGCAAGGTTTCTCAGGAGCTGAGCTTTGGTGCCCAGGAGGAATGTAGGAGTGAGTGAAGTATCTCTCTCCTCCATGCTCCATTTCAGTCTCACACATTCCTTGGAGCTTAAGAAGAAAGGGAAGCAATGAAATCTTTAGGTCTATTTGATAGACCCTTGGAAGTCACATAGGACTCCTATCTTACATGTTTGATCAGTAGAACAGTGAAGTAGGAATTAGTAAGGGTTTATTAATGCCAGATAAGTGGCACAGTGCTGGGCCTGGAGTCAGGAAGTTTCTGAGTTCAAATCTGTCCTCAGATACTTATTAGCTTTTTGACCCTTGGCAAATCACTTCACCTTGCTTGCCTCAATTTCCTTATCTATAAAATAGCTGGAGAAGGAGATGGCAAACTGCTCCAGCTTCTTTGCTAAAAGATACCCAAAATGGGGTCACAAAGACAGGACTGAGCATAGGACTTGAGGCCTGGGATCCTGGGCAGTAGCTGATCCCATAGTGAGCTCAAGAGTCTCATCATAAGTTTCCTGGGTCTGGGCTAGGCATTGGCAGCTTGATCCATAAAATAACAAGGAATATGGTTTTCAATAGTCACAGAGGCTCATTGCCATGACCTTTGGCAAAATCGTGAACAATCCTGTTTTACTTATAGAACATTTTGTATCCGACAAAACACTTTCACAAGCAGTATTTTAAGTAATTTTTATACTACTTGCCTCACAGGATTATAGTAAATATTATTCACATTTTTCTTTGAGGATCCTGAGGCTTAGAAAGTTTCTATGATTTTGCGTAATGTCCACAGCTAGTAAATGACAGATCTAGGAACTTTACCCAGCTGCCTTCTTTCCGCTAACATATTATCAGAAGAAATCTGTCTTAGGGAATTGAAGGAGGCCTTTTCTGAGGAAAGTGGCATTTGTGCAAAGTGAAATGTTGGATTTTGACATGAAGATGACTGGGAAGAGCAAGGTATGAACACAAATACAGAGCTAAGAAAGTAATAACCTATATTTAAGCAAATTTGAGTAATAGGTCTAGTAATTGCCATTTATGCAACTATTTTAAAGGTCAAAAAAATAGCATATCATTTGGGCCACATAACCTACAGGTATTATTATCCACATATTACAAATGGGAAAACTGAGACTCCCCTTATTTGACTTTTTCATATCCTTACCCAATAAGGTATTCCCCATATTCCTCCTCCTTTTCATAGCCAAAGTCTTAGAAAAAGTGTCACATACCTATTTGTTTTTTAAATTTAAATTTTCTCCTTGTATTCTGTATTCCTCCAAATATTTCCACTGGTATTTTCTGGTATTTCCTCTCTGCCTATCCCTTTGCAAACTGCTTCCCAATCTCACCATTCTATTGAAACTGCTTTCTCCAGGATAACCAATGAATTCTCAATCACTAAATCTGTTAGTATCTTAATTTTTCTGCAGCATTTGCTGCTGGTAACCACACCCATCTTTTGAGCTTTCTTTCCTTCCTAGGTTTTTATGACATTATACTCTCCTGATCCCCTTCTTATTTATCTCTCAAGTCTATCTTGGGACCCCTTTGTTAGATCATTATCTATATTCTATTCTCTAACTTTGGGTATCACCCTAAGGCTTTGTTTTGGGATTGATTTTTAACCTAATTCTTTTTTCCCCATAATTTCATTCACTACCATGGGTTCAATTATTACCTTTTTGTAGATGATTCTCAGATCTATATAGCTAGCACTAATTTCTCTCCTGAACTTCAATTCTGTGTCATCAACTGCTTATTTGATATCTTATAGGCACCTTGAATTTAAAATCTCTAAAACAGAATTCATTTTTGTTTATTGTAGTGCCATGACATCTTTTACAGATGTGTCCTTTCCATTCCAATAGTAACCATACAAGTTTAGTTATCACTTCTGGCAGGGACCTTTGTACCAGTCTCCTAATTGGACTTTTGGTTTCTAGTCTTCCCCCTCTCTAATTTATCATTCACGCAGCTGCCCATCTACCTTGCAGGTTTGTTGTGAGAATAATCAATCAAATGATATAATTTTTTTATAATTTTTTTAAAAAGTAAAGTGCTTAACTTAGTGCCTGTCACATAGTAGATGCTATATAAATGCTTATTATTTTCCCTACCTTCCTTGCTCAAGAACTTTAGTTGGCTCCCTTTTAATTCTAGAATAAAGCTAGCATTTAAAGACCTTCATGTACTGCAATCAGCCTGTTTTTCTATATTTATTCCATATTATTCTCTTTTACAAAAATCAATCTGTAAATATTTATTAAGCACCTAGTCAGATAACTGTGATAAACCCTGTAGTCTGGTCAAATTAGTCTTTTTACTGTTTCCTGAATTTGGAATTCTCTTAATTCTCTTTCTTGCCTCTCTGCCTTTGCATAGATTGCTCCCCATGTCTGCAATGCACTATATCCTTGCCTCTGCCTCTTAGAATCTCTATTTTCCTCCAAATCTCATTTACATACCATGCCCAATGTATACATGCCCATGTATCTCATTGTTCATCAAGTTAGTGTGTTCTTATTTTTTGTATACATATTGTGTCATGCAGTAGGTGTAGATCATTGAAGTAATTAAGTATTTTGTCTTCATCCCAGCACATAGACTCATGTACATAACAGACTTTTGGCAAATGTTTGTTGGATTCAGTCGGCATAATTAGCTAGAAGAAAGAAAAGGAGATAGGACGCTGAATGAATGATTTGCCATAGGGAAGAGAAGCAGAATGGGGTGCTAGACTGAGAGTCAAAGGACCTGGTCCCACATTTTTTAGTCATTTGATCTCTGACCTTGGGAAAGTAGCTAAAATGTTGATGCTAACTCCTTCCCTAATTCTTAGGAATGTGAGGATTCTGAGATCATTACATGAAATCATTTCCTATTTTAATCACTCTAAGCAGAGCTTGATTAGGAATGGTAATACCATAGAAGGACAGAAATCATTCATATTTAAGAAAATAGAGAATCACAAAATTTCAAAAATAAAAGGGAAATCAGTGGTCATCTAGTCTCATTCATGCATGAACAGTTATTCCTTCGGTGATATTCTTAACAGTTGCTCATCCATCTTCTTCTTGAAGGCCCCTAGCAATGGAGAACTCTCCTTTGCTTTTGAAAAGCTTTTAATTCCTAGGATGTTTTTCTTTTTATTGAACAAATATCTGCCTCCCCATTCAGAGTTCTGCATATCAGAGCCAAGTAGAATAAGTATAATTTTCTTCCATATGCCACTTCAAATACAATCAGTTTGCTTCTACTGGTTAAATGCCCCCAAATTTATTAACCAGTCTTCTTGCTATCCTTATGGACCTTCTATACTGTGAGGCATATTCTAGTTCTTCAATGTCCTTACTAAATTGTTGTGCTCATAGATGAACAAGTCTAGCCTCATCAAGATAGAATACAGCCTACCTCGCTCTAGTTATTATAGTTCTGTTATTAAGTAGGTGGTCTTTTAGGATCAGCAATAATGACCTTTCCTTTCAGACCATTTTTGGCATTTTTTCTATTTTACTTTGATATAATTCTTATGTAATATTATATATTTTAGCTATATTTATTGATTTGTTTTCCCCCAGCAGATTGTAAGATTTATGAAGACACAGAGACCTTGAATAATCCAAATTTCACCTAGCCTTTCACTATGTTAAGGACAACATTTATCACATAGTAAGCTCTTAATAAATGGTGGTGGCTCTTAGAAAAGTAGCTTTCATATTCCATTGTTGACTCTTATTAACACTGAAGCCTCCTAAGGCTTCTAGATATGTGAATTATTTTTTAGCTATGCTCTGATATTATGCATGTGAATTTGATTTTTGTATTCTGATCCTACCATTTAAAATGATGATAAACAGGAATTTGGAACCTCAAAATAGTAGGGAGATGGTTAAAAAAACACACAAAAAACAAACAAAAACAAAAACAAAAAAACAAAAAAAACCCCAAAAAAACAACCCAGCTTCTCTTACTGAATATAAGTCAAGAGCAGACAAATTGCATCCCAAATGACTGAATAGATTAGCAGATGTATTTACTGTCATCCTTGAAAAATGAGAGGAGTCTTAGGATGGAAGACTGCCAAATGGTGTTCCAGTTTTCAAAAAAGGAAAAGGCTACACAGACTTTGAATGAGTCATTGAGCTTGATGAGTTCTGTCAACATGCTAGAACATATTGAAGAGATAGTTTGTGAGCATTTGGAAAGGGAAGCACTGAACATTAAAAAACAGCCTGAATTCAAGTCTTACCAAACTAAACTAATTTTCTTTCTTTGGCCTGGCTTAGTAGACTGGTATACCAGAGGTATCCCTTAGAATAATACAGATGGGTTTCAGCAAAGCATTTGACAAAATCAATCCACAAACATTTATTAAGTATCTACTATATGCCAAGTACAGTGCTAAGTACTAGGGTTACAAGATCACAAATGAAACAATCTCTCCCTAAAAGTCACAAATGATATCCTTTTGTAAAAGATGGAGGTACATGAGCTAGATATTTGTGTTAAGGAGAGTAAGAACTAGGGTCCCAAAGAACAGCTATAGATCGCCAGCTAGAGTAAAGACTATGTTGTTGGCTCTGTTTTATACAATACTTTTATCAGTGAAAAGAGGAAGCATGCAATTAAGTCAAGAGAGTATTAACTGTGTAGTCAGAGGATGTTGATATAAATCTTGGTTCTATTGCTTACTAACCACATAACACTGGGCAATCAATCACTTTTCCTCTCTGGTTCCCATTTTCCTTGTCTATAATCTTGGTTTGATTGGACCAGATTATTTTTCAGTAGTATTTTATTTTTTTCAAATTATAAATAAAGACAATTTTTAACATTAATTTTTGCAAGATTTTGAGCTCCAAATTTTTTCTCTCTCCTCTCCCCTCTTTCTAAGATGGTAGGCAATTTGCTACAGGTTATATATGTGCGATCATGCAAACCGTATCTTCATATTGGACTAGATTTAGAAATAATCTAAAATCTCTTAATAAAGAGTTCTAAATTCTATTAGTCATAATCCCATAATTTAGATGAAGACAGAGATGACTTACCTACAAAATTTGCAAATGAAAAGAAACCAAGAAGGATCTGCTAACATTAAATTACAAAATTAATATCAACAAGATATAGATTCAAGACAGGATAAATTGGAAATAATCAACAGAGGGAAGGCTGTAATATTAAGGAGGACTGGAAAAGTTAATTAGTACTATTTATGAAGCACCTACTAGGTGTTAAGCACTAGAAATACAAAGAAATATAAGATAGTATTTGTTTTCAAGAAACTCATCATTTAATGGCAAAGCAGCATGCAAACAACTATGTACAGATGATGAGATATAATCAGGGTAAACTGGAGATAATCAGCAGAGGGAAAGTCTTTTTTAAAGATAAGAAGCAAAATAATAGTTTGGGGAGACTGTAATGAAGAACCTGTCTTTGGGTTTGACTTGGGGATTTGTTTGGGTTTGTCTTTGACTTGGCTCCTCATACGCTTGTTATCTGGACACCAGGCTGCCCATCTCTTGTTCACTTAAAGCTGGAAGGCACATTAGAGACTTACCATAACCCTCTCATATTAAAAATGAGGCAATTGGAATCCAGGGAGCTTAAGTCACTTGTCCAGGACATACTGTTGGTTATTAACAGGCAGGATTAGACTGAATCTCCCATATAATCTTTTTGCATTATATCCCATTGATCAAACCAGGAGGGCTTCTCTCAGAGCCTTCAGCACATGCCCCACTGGATTTTGCCACCTCTCCTGCATTTTGGAGGAAAGGATACCTATGGATGATCCATAGGAGGAAGATGTCATTCTATGCTTATTTTTTGTAGTTGGTGTAAAATGGATTACTTAACATTAAGAGTGGGCTTTGTAGCTAAGATTTTACATCATCATCAAGCAGATTTGTTGAGCAGCCAAGGAGAGGCATGAGAGATTTTCTGCCCTGTAACAACAGTTGTCTTGACTTTTTCACACTCTACACATCCCTATGGTACTTTCCTTTGCTGTTCTCCAAATCTTTTCCGTTTTAGAGTATTGCCAGATTTACAAGGGACATAGCAAAACAGGCAGGAGACAGAAGACACTGGGACAGGCTTTGTCAGAGGTCCTAAGGGAAAACTGGCAGACTCTTGGATTTTCCCACTAAAATAGATCTTTACTCCTTTCTCTGCTTTCCATCTTGATTTCCCCATTTCAGGATCTTTCATCCTCTTTTGATTTTTATTTCTGATAGGTTTTCTCACTTCTGTTACATTTCTAGCTTCCTATCTTCTTTTTTATTCCTTCCTTTTATTGTACTGTCTTTTTCTGTTTTGTTCTCTGTTTCTTGCTCTTTGCGAAGCTCTCCCTTTCTCAATCATTCATTCTGTCTCTCTCCCTCTATCTCTCTCTTCATCGGTTTCATTGCCTTTGTCTCTCTTAGGGAGATTCTCTCAGATTCGTTCTCTCTCTGTATCTTCTCTCTTTTTCCCTTTCTCCTTCCTCCTCCTCTCTGTGTCTCTCTGTGTGTGTCTCTCTCTTTCTGTGTCTCTGTCTCCCTCCCCCCTTCCCAACCCTCCCCCCTCTCTGTGTCTTTGTCTTTCTCTGACTCTGTCTCTCTTCCTCTCTCATTTTCTCTGTCTGTCTTTCCTTTCCTCCTTCTCTGTCTGTCTCTCTATCTCTGTCTTTCTCTGTCTCTCTCTTCCTTTCTTCACCTCTTTCTCTTTCCTTCACTTCCTTACCCTCCTTCCTCTCTTTCTGCACACACACACACACACACACACACACACACACACACACACACACACACACACACACAGTTGGCTTCTAGTCCAGCTCTTCAGTCAGTCATGTTCTCCCAAAGTCACAAAATTAAGTGAAGCCTCAGATGACTCAGGTTGTTTTCTTGAGGGAAAGTCTTGGCTTAGGCTGTCATTTTCCCCCCAAGTCCTGCTCTGCTTGTGTCAGCTTCAGTCTAACCTCCTCTCTGTCCCTCAGTACTGGAGTGGAGAAGCATCAGGTGTGATCCTGGAAAGGGAGGAGAATAGATGGCAGCACTCACCCCTCCTTGTCCCCTCCTGCTTTTCTTGGTCCCCGATTGCTCTTTTCTCCTCCTTGAAGGGAAGGTAAAAGATGAAAAGGAGGAAGGGTGAGGAGCAAGAGGTGAGGTGGCTTGTTGTGGGAGAAGGAAGCTTGACAGGGACCATAGAATGAGATAGATTGCCAGGGACCATTCCCTGTGGGTGTTGGGCAGACGAGGCATTTACTGGACTCAGGAATGTGAGGGCAGTTATAAGCTTTGCCAAGTTGAGGTAAGGATTGTAGCTCTAATATTTCAGATTCTAAGAGGTAAAGCAGAGCACAGGGCCTGGGCCCCTTTTCTCTTGGCTGCTCCAAGGTCTCATAGTGTATCAGTCACAAGATAATAATTTTCTTCTCACTTTAATGTGGCTCTGCAACCCTGAATATAAATGAGACCTTATTTAGAATATGTCTTCAAGGTATCTTCACTCCCTCTCAGTAAGTCTAGGGATGCTTTATCCTTATTTTAGTGGTAGAATAGTTCTCTCTCTTCTTGGGGACGTTATGCAGACATACCTAATGGATCTAATGGCAGTTATTGATGTAATCTCTTATAAACTTCACTATAAATTCTTGTAATGAGGATCTCTACGTGCACTTTCCCATAAGCACTGAATAAGAATCTCTATCAGAGAGTGTCACATTAGAACTTAAGTATACACTTACAGACCTATGGCAAAATTAGCATTATGTAGCTTCACTCCTTTTCCCTCTTCTTCACTCCCCCCCCTTTTCCACTCACATACTAATTGATAGGCAAATATTTCTCCCTTTTAACATCTTTACCTTCCATATCATGTATACTGCATAGCCTCTGAACTTAGTTTAAATAGTCCTTAATATGGTAAATGATTAGATCCATTAAAAAAATGGACCTACACTGAAATAGTAAAGATTTGAATTAGAGCTAGGAAAAAACTTCTTGGCTTTGAGTCTTCAGAATGCTGGAAAGGTCTAAGATTAGATTCTCTCCCACTCCTCACCTACAAAGACTTAGATTTACCTCCGCAAGCAAGGAATGACCAAGTTGGTCTCTACAGTAGGGGCTCTTTAACAAAACAAAAAACAAAAAACAAAAAACAAAAAAACAAACCAAACTTAATTGAAATATAATTAGTTTTATTGTGATCCTGTGTATTTTATTTTATATATTAGAAACATCATTCTAAACAAAAAGGAGGGCCCATAGAATTCTTCAGATTGCCAAAGGGGTCAAAGTTAAGAATAATTGCTGTAGAGAATCTAAACTGCATCAGAAGAAGAATACATTTATGCATTTTACATCCCAACTTTCCCTCTCATGATTTCAATATATCCTAGAATGGCATAAAAAATTAAATGGAATTTCTGGGGGAGGTTTACAGAAGCTACAGACAACATGCAGAGTGTCACACAACACAAAAGTTTGGAAATCAGAAATGCATAAAATGTATGTTCAGTCTTATATAATATAATCTGACCACATACTTAATCAAAATTTTATAATAAGGTACCATAAGAATTCTATAAAAGAAAAAAAGCAGAAAAATTCAGATTTCTTCTCTAGTACAAAGAGAAGGCCAAAAAATTTTACACAAATTTTCCAGATCATGGGGGTGCTGCAGCCCTGACTGGTGGTGTGAAAGGGATAACTATATGATTTATAACATTATTGGTTAATCATATATTTTCTAGGCTTCCAGGATGGCTTAAAACTCTTTGCAAACCTCAAAGCTCCATTCAAATGTGATTTCTTGTTATTTGTTATTGTCCTCTCCCAAGGCAGTTCCTTCCATTTTAGGACTTCTCTGATTATCATCAGTAAGTGCTTTTTTCTTTCATGATACTAAGAATCTACCCTGTAAAGAATGCTTTCATTGCTTCTTCAACAGAATGCTTGAGATTTAAGTTAGAAGTGGAAGGGGTCTACTGGGGAGATAATCTGTTCATCCCTTTCATTTTACAGAGTATAACAAGGGAATATGAATCATCCCTTAGGAGGGCGGGCAGCCAGGCACCCTATGAATATTTATGAGGCCACAGTGGTATTACCCAGCTTCTTTGGTAAATATTTAACCAGTACGCCTATTTCCCCACTCCCCTCCAGTCTGACCCTCCTTTCCATGGGATGCTTTTGGTATCTTAATGAAATTTTTATGGGTGGGGAGGGGATTGTGGTGGAGAAGGAGCTGGCTGGAGCAGGCCATAGGAGTTTAATAAGGCTCAGGGCTAATGAAGGAGGACCAGAGACAAGGTGATAAGCCCACAGTCTATCTGTATGTGATATGTGGGGAAGAGCTATTCTCATGAGCACATCTTGTCCTCTGAACTGCAGGAGGGGAGTGGTAGGAGGCTGGGAACTTTCTTCACTACTCAGAAGGCCTACACAAAGCTTCAAGAACTGGCTTCCTCAAACAGTTTTCATAACCTTTCTCTCCCTTGCTTGCAAACCCACTTCAGGGTTTTGTGTTCTTTTATAGTGAATCCTACTTCCACACTAGCTTCCAAGATTCCTCTCCTGGCTGTGATCCTGCCTTCAGCCCTTACCACTCCTAGCAGAATGCTCTTACTTTGGTCAGCCCATTATGCTCATTGTCCCATGTAACTTACTCATTCTTCACTTTGAAACTAATTTTGTTAACTAGAATGTTTATTTCCTTTTAGATTCTACATAGGATTCACCTTCTCCAGATAGTTACTTCAGAATAAGTCCCTTTGTCTCCAAGCCAATTTATGATTCCAATCTCTTTAGATCAATAGTTTTTAGCCTAGGTTCTTTGAACTTATGAAATTTTTTGATAAAATAACTAATGTGGAAATGTTTTATGTGATTGTACACGTATAACCCCTATCTGATTGCTTACCATGTCAGGGGAGGAAAAGATAAAATTTGGAGCTCAAAACTTAAAAAAAAAAGACAAATGTTCAAAAAAATTTGTTTTAACATCTACTTGGAGGAAATAAAATATTTTATATTAATTATTTTTTGATAATAGAATTTCAATAAAATTTGCTATAGTTATTATAATTGGATTTAACTCTGTCACATCCACTAAGATAACTCTTAGTAAAAATCACTGAACTTCTTAGGAGATTATTTTTCTTGTTTCTGTTTACTTTTTCTTAGAGTCTAATGGAAAAAATTTAAAAGCCAAACACATAATTACCCAATCTCTAAAGTAATCTAAACTCCCCTTCAGCTCAAACGTTCTGTGATCCTTTTTTTAATTTTGTTTTTTATTAGTTTTTATAATTATAACATTTTCTTTGACAGTACATATGCATAGGTAATTTTTTTTTTTTTTACAACATTATCCCTTGTACTCCCTTCTGTTCTGAGTTTTTCCCCTCCTTCCCTCCACCCCCTCCCCTAGATGGCAGGCATCCCCATACATATTAAATATCTTATAGTATATTCTAGGTACAATATATATGTGCAGAACCGAATTTTGTTATTGTTGTTGTTGCAAAGGAAGAATTATATTCGCAAGGTAAAAATAATCTGGGAAGAGAAAAAAAAAACAAAATAAAAAAAAAAAACAATGCTCACAGTTTACACTCATTTCCCAGTGTTCCTTTTCTGGATGTAGCTGATTCTGTCCATCAATGATCAATTGGAATTGGATTAGCTCTTCTCTATGTTGAAAATATCCACTTCCATCAGAATACATCCTCATACAGTATCATTGTTGAAGTGTATAATGATCCCCTGGTTCTGTTCGTTTCACTCAGCATCAGTTGATATAAGTCTTTCCAAGCCTCTCTGTATTCCTCCTGTTGGTCATTTCTTACAGACGTTCTGTGATTCTAAACTCAAACAATTTGAATCCTGCATTGAACAGGTAGCTCTAACACTATACCAAGAAAAAGATGACCATTTTTGTAATCTTATCTCTCTTGAGCCTCAGACAACTCTCTAAGATTGTAAGTTGCATAGCAATTGCTGATCAGTGTTGGTGGAAGGAATTTCCTATACTACCAAAATCATAGGCTAGACCTCTCCATTATATATTATAAAAATCTAAATTCTTCTCTTTACTTTTCTTCTTTTTACCATCCTTATTAATCTCTTTTCCCCTTCCCCTTCCCCTTCTTTCTCTTTTCTTCCTTTCCCTCTTCCTTTCTCTTCCATCTTTACTCCCATTCTCTCTTCTTTTGAAATAGAAACCAGTTATAACATGAATCCTTATTACACAAACTGAGATAGAACTTGAGCTGTATTGCATCCCTTGATATTGTATAATATGAAATAGAAGGCTAGTATAACCTAGTGAATCTAATAGTTAATTTTAAGCTTATCTTCTGACAGAATCACTGAATCGTAAAGAGGTCATCTAGCCCAGTCTGAACTTGACCAGGGAGTCGCTATTCCACATAGATTCTCTGCCATACACTCTCCTATGTAGGAGTGGGATATTCTTGTCTTCTTCAGCATCTGTGGTCATCCCGTGAGTGCCGTTCTTATAATGCTATCCTGAGTGTTAGGAACTGAGACCAGCAGACGAGAGCCAAGTGTACTACATGTGGGGAAACAGGAAAGGAAGGCTATAGGAGGGGAGAAAAGGAAGAAGGGATGATGATACTTTGGCATAGTCTGGTACTTGATCATTGTAAGGGGAAGACCAGATTATCTCCACAGTGGCACTGAGGAGTGCTATTATGCCTTGCTAGTGTGGGTTATAAAAATAAAAATAAAACAACTAGTACCTTTTCTTTCTGTTTTTACTCAGTCATTTGTCTTTTCCTTACTCCATTTGGGGGTTTTCTTGGCAAGTATAGTGGAGTGGTTCACCATTTTCTTCGCCATCTCATTTTATAGATGAGGAAACTGAGGTAAATGGGGTTATGTGACTTGCCCAGGATCACCTAGCTAATAAGTGTCTGAGGCTGGATTTGAACTCAGGACCTCTTGATTCCAGAGTCAGCACACTCTCCCCTATGCCAACCAGTTGCCAAATGTGGGGATATAGAGACAAAAGTAAAACAGTTCCTGTCCTAGAGGAGTTTGCACTCTATCATGTACACAGATTCGTATGTACAAAATATGAACAAAAAGGCAGAATGGTGTCATGGATAGGGAGCTAGCCTTGGATTCAAGAAAAACATATATCCTGGCTTTGCCACAAGCTGGTTGTGATTTCTCAGTGCCATGGATGACACTTGTGTAAGACTATAAACAGAACATGTATTACTCTTTTTTTTTTTTTTTTTTTTTTTTTTTTTTTTTTTTTGCTGAGGCAATCAGGATTAAGTGACTTGCCCAGGGTCACTGAGGTTAACTGAGATCACATTTGGACTCAGGTCCTCCTGACTTCAGGTGCTCTATCCACTGTGCCACCTAGCTGCCTCCCATGCATTACTCTTTATTGGTGGTGGGAGTTTCTTCATTGGGACTTCTTCATACCCACAAAACCAGTCTGTTCCCAAAACAAACTAATTGGTGTGTGGGAGGGGGTGGAACTATAGCTTGAAGGAAGATCAAGAAAAATACCTCAGAAATAGCCAGGAATTATAGTTAAAAGGGCCCTAAGAGATCTGGTCCAACTTTAAAATTTTTTTTATAGATAAGAACATCCAGTCCTCTGCTCTGGAAGGTCCAAGGTCACAAAGGAAATGAATGGTAGGGCTGAGATTTGAACCCAGATCTTCTGTTTCTAAATTCAGCATTTCTTCCTTCCTCCTACTAAATTCTGTTCCAGTTTAAGTGTGAATGACTTGCCCTGAGTAATGCAGTGATTTGGTTTCCTGATCAAAAGAGAAGATGTGAGAAATTTACAAGAAAGATCCAGGGGTGGGTTCTTTCCTTGTCCCCTCCTAGATTTTTCTTGTTCCTCTTAGCAGTGAGCCCCTACCTTCCCTGATGATGGAGTGTAAGTAAACCAGGTCCTTAGAAGCCAGGGAAGTTCTTGGGCCCTGGGGAGGGGAGAGGACAGGCTTAGGAGTAGGGTGCTTGGCCTGTCTCTTCTGGCACTCATAGGATGTTGCTTTGAAAGGAGACACTCTCAGCCCCTTCTGCCTTCCTGGACCAGTCCTAGCTTCTTCCCTTAAGGAAAGGAATGTGGGACAAAGTGGGGGAGGGATGAGGGGTGAGTAGTAGTTGTGGAGGAAGATTCAGTTTCTTAGAAGGCAGAGGCACACAAAGGTATTTTGTATCATCTAGGGCTGCTATCCCCCCTTGCTAGCTGGGAAGGGACAAAGGGAGCCTCTGTATTTGGTCCATGGGTTCAGGGACACCAGGCTGGGAAGGACCCAGAGGCTACTGCTGTGCCTGGAGATGAGCTAGGTCCACACATAGGTGTGTGAAGGGCAGAAAGTTTTCCCCAGCCCACAGAAGTGTCTGCCTTTCTGCCTATTGTACCTTCTAGAGGACAATCTTTCCTACTCACCTCTGAATCAGAAAAATGTAGGACTTTGTCCCCTGGTGCAAAGCATTCTCCACAACTGTGTTATGCATTTTCCTTTGAGCTGGAATGTAAACTTTGTAGCATCTCCTGCTTAGATTTTAGATTTTAAAGTCTTACTTCTGATTTCAGAACCAGCACTCCTCCCATTGTGTTGCTTCACATACTGAAAACCTAGAGCATTTTTCATTCTTGAGAGAAGTCACTGGGCTTAAGGTGATCCACTGGTCGACAAGGCTCAGAGGAGAGCTTTCTACACATTGGTTGGTTATTAGTCCTGGAATTTTGATGGGCAGGATTATGCTCCCAGCATGGGGGCTAAGCAGATGAGTAGATATGGGGAATGAAATCCAGAGAGACTATAAAGCAGCAATCCTCCCCTGACCAAAAAAAAAAAAAAAAAAAAAAGTGAAAGTTAAGCAATATTTGGTAAAAATTGGCTAGTTAACGAGCTTCTGGATCTTTCCTTAAAGCCTCTAATCATGGGTACGTCCAATCTGTTTTGGGGAGTGTCTTGCTCAGGCATTTAGAAGCCACACAGTTGAATTAGAATTGGAACCTATGCAGACTTATGAACATGTTGATGAGAAGGCTGCTCACGTCTGGTGTTTCTTCTCTAGTTATTTTTGGTCCATGTGATAAAAAGAGTCTAGGGTTAATTCTGAAGTATCCGAGACTTAAACCAGAGGACAATACTTAAGAAAACGATCTTGCAGTCCAAAAAGCCCCATGGTTAGTTAGATAGTGATGGGATGTGATAACTACTGAAAGTCAGAATTTTCAAATCACAGTGACTATGCCCATTGGAAGGGTCCTTGGGGCTTGTGCCTAAGAAGGAATTTTCACTACAACATCCCCAACAAGTGACTCTTTCACTTCTGGAGAAGACTGTCACACCACCTCCCAGGGGGACCCATTCTAGTTTTTATTCCTAACTTTTTATTGAATCTAAACCTACCTCTCTGTAATTGTCCGCCATTGCTCTTAGGCAAATCCTGGACTGTCTTAATTAAGAATAATGTGTTCAGAAAAGGAGTCTCTGCCATGGTCACATTCAGGACTTCAGTGTTTGGTCTTGGGCAGCATATTTTAGAATGGGTATTGAGAGATTGAACCCATATGTAGGAATTTTAGGATGATCTAGTCAAATCCTCTTTTAAAGATGAGGAAGTTGAGAAAAACAACTTGACCTGTTCAAGATTTTGTAGGTAGAAACAAAGTCTAGAGGTCATCTTGGATGGGGAGGGGCTTGAAAATAGGACCAAAAAGTGAATTAGTAGTTATCTAGTACACAGATTGATGGTCTAGATCTTGGCTCCACTCTCTCCCTGTCTCCAAACCATCTTCAAAAGAGTGCCAACATAATCTTCCTGAAGCCCATCTGATCATAGGATTCCCCTGCTCAGTAAGCTTTAGCAGCTCCCTATTTATTGGCTCTAAAGATAAAATACAAATGTCTCAGTTTGGCATTTAAAGGCTTTTCTAATTTTGCTCCACTTCTTGATCTTTCCACAATTGTTGCAGATTATTCTTTACACATTATGGTCCAAACAAAAATTGTTATTCCCTGAACTCTGCATTCTACCTCAAACCCCTGTGGTCCTTGACCAACTCCATGTCGGGAATGTCCTGTGCATTTAAGATTTCCCCTTAGCATTCCCCCTTAGGACCCCTGTCTTCTTTCAGGATGCAGATCATTTGTCTCCTCTAGGAAACCAGATTGCGAGTATGCTCTTCTTCCTCAAATTACCTAAGTAGAAAGAGAGACATTTCTATTTCCATGATGTGAGTTCCTTGAGGGTAGAAACTATTTTTCTTCTTGTCTTTGTATCTCCAACATTTAGGCCAAGAATAAGTGTTTAATTAATTAATACTTATTGGATTGTAGTGATGCAATCAATCAGTTCAGGATTTTTTCTGTCTTTTTAGTCTGACTTAGGTGAAATTCCCAGAGATCTTCCTCTCCCATGAATTCCTCCAGAGCATTCACAGCCCATACCATACTAATTAGCTGGTGATTAATTCTATTTTATCCTAGTCATGGCTTCCTAGCTAGAACATGAGTTCTGTGACAGCATCTCTGATCTAGTCAGCATAGTGCTGGATGCATGGGCTCAGTAAGCCCTTGCTAAATTGAATGAAGGAGCTAACCTTGATAATGCTTCAGGTCTGTTTCAAAAGTAAATACAAAATTCCAAGGCATCCCTGGAGCAATCCTGGCCCCTAGTGGCTTTTAGAGGAACTGGAGGATGGCTATCTTGGATACACTACAGAAAAGTTTTTGGTGGTTGCATACCATCCCCTCCCCAGCCTCTCAAATCCACGCAACCAAAGTAGGCTTAATCTTTTTCAGGGAACTCAGACTTTGAGATGGGAAGAGCATTTAGGTTCACAGGCTTCCATCACTTAGAACACTATGTAGTTTTCCCCAAAGTCCACTTTGTCTTTTCCTCCTTTGTCCCCTTTTCTTTCTCTATCAAGCCCACCCCAGTGATTATGTGTAGAGCGACCTAAGGTTCCATAGTGGAAGTCTTCTTGGCTTCAACGGAGCTATTCTTCTCCTTTGAGATAATATGAATTTTAAATAATCCCCAAAAAATGAGATACCTCTAATTGATTTCCATCAAATATCTATCCTCTTTGTCCTGTTGTGGAGATTTTCCTTCTTTATTAGGAAATCTTCCTTCATAGTCAGGAATTTGTTCTATAGATTACATTCTTGTAAGAAATGGAGAATGGAGACAAGGCTTTCTTCTTCCTCAATGCTTTCATCTCCCTCCCCCTGCCAGGAGTACTCTTTCTTCCTCAGACCTCACAAAGCATGAATTAATTTGTCTCTGAGTATATGATGCCCTCTTTTAAAAATTATAGTTCCATATGAAAATACCATGTCCTTACTATATTGCAAGCTTACCATGGGCAGAGATTGGGTGTGACTATACTGGTGATATAGTGGTAAGAATAGCTGTCTTCTACACTGCAAGCTCTATAAGGACAGAGATTATATCTTATTTATCTTTACATATCCCTCAGTACCTAGCATTGTGCCTCATATAGAACACATGCTTAACGTAAACCTTGTGGCTTCATGTGAATAACAGCATTATAAAGCATGAGAATCCTGACCAATGAGTGTCATCAGAAAATGCAAGTTTTATAATGGTCAATCAACAAGCATCTAGGGAGCAGCTATAAGGTATAGTGGATAAAGCACTGTCTAAAATTAGGAAGAATTGAACTCAAATTTTTCCTCAGATTTTCTAACTGTATGACCTTGGACTTAACTTTTATTTACCTCAGTTTCTTCATCTGTAAAATGGAGATAATAATATTATCTACTTTCCAGGACTATTGTGAGGATCAAATGAAATAACTGCAAAGCAATTAGCATAGGGTCTGACACATAGTAAGTATTACATAAATGTTAATTATTATTATTTATTAAGTTCCTACTACAGAGGGTTATGAAGACAAGTTACTTTTCTCTCCTTCCTTCTGTATTTCCCCCTAGTATTAGCAGGGGTCCACTCTATTTCCTTTGACTTTGGCCTAGTGGAATATGAACTGCCCCAGTTTCCCCAATTGTAAAGAGAGGAGTTTGGATTATGTGATTTCTAAAGTTCCTTAAAAATTTCAGTCTTTCATGATTTTTTCCAACAATGAGATGATTGAGACCAGTTCCAATGCTTTTGTGATGAAAAGAACCATCTGCATCCAGAGAGAGGAATGTGGAGACTGAGTGTCGATCACAACATAGCATTTTCACTCTTTTTGTTGTTGTTGGCTTGCATTTTGTTTTCTTTCTCATTTTTTTCCTTTTTGATCTGATTTTTCTTGTACAGGAAGATAATTGTACAGATATGTATACATATATTGGATTTATTATATATTTTTAACATATTTAACATAATATTAGATTAATTGCCATCTAGGGGAGGGAGTTGGGGGGAAGGAGAGGGGAAATTTGGAACACAAGGTTTTGCAAGGGTCAGTGTTGAAAAATTATCTATGCATATGTTTTGAAAATAAAAAGCTTAAATTAAAAAAAGAAAGAGATTTCCAAGTGGATACCAAACACTTGGAAAAATCTGAAGAAATATAAAGGCAACTGATAAAATAGCATCAACCTAAAAACACACACACACACACAAAACTCCATATTTCCTATCATCAAGGCTGAACTGCTTAAGGTTCTCCCTTAATTTCAGATCATTGAGATCCTTGTTGGTTTTGGACCAAGATACTCTACCTGCTGACTCCAGGCATTTTCACCAGCTCAGCCCTTTGAGGAATTTGAGACTATGGTCACACTGTACAGGGCAGTAGCAGAGTCAGCATTTAAATCCAGGAGCCTTGATTACAAGTCCAGATCTCTTGCCACCCCATCCCATATGCTTTATATAATCTGTTCTTTTTTTCTTTTTTTTAAATTAATTTTTATAATTATAACATTTTCTTTGACAGTACTTATGCATAGGTAATTTTTTTTAACAACATTATCCCTTGTACTCCCTTCTGTTCCAAATTTTTCCCCTCCTTCCCTCCACCCCCTCCCCTAGATGGCAGGCATCCCCATACATATTAAATATCTTATAGTATATGCTAGGTATAATATATATGTTCAGAACCTAATTTTGTTGTTGTTGTTGCAAAGGAAGAATTGTATTCGCAAGGTAAAAATAAACAAACAAACAAACAAAAAAACAATGCTCACATTTACACTCATTTCCCAGTATTCCTTTTCTGGATGTAGCTGATTCTGTCCATCATTGATCAATTGGAATTGGATTAGCTCTTCTCTATGTTGAAGATATCCACTTTCATCAGAATACATCCTCATACAGTATCATTGTTGAAGTGTATAATTATCCCCTAGATCTACTCGTTTCACCCAGCATTAGTTGATGTAAGTCTCTCCAAGCCTCTCTGTATTCCTCCTGTTGGTCATTTCTTACAGAGCAATAATATTCCATAACATTCATATACCATAATTTACCCAACCATTCTCCAATTGATGGACATCCATTCATTTTCCAGTTTCTAGCCACTAAGAAAAGGGCTGCCACAAACATTTTGGCACATACAGGTCCCTTTCCCTTCTTTAGTGTTTCCTTGGGATATAAGCCCAGGAGTAGCACTGCTGGATCAAAGGGTATGCACAGTTTGATAACTTTTTGGGCATAATTCCAGATTGCTCTCCAGAATGGTTATATTCTTTCACAACTCCACCAACAATGCATCAGTGTCCCAGTTTTCCCACAGCCTCTCCAACATTCATCGTTATTAGTTCCTGTCATCTTAGCCAATCTGACAGGTGTGTAATGATATCTCAGAGTTGTCTTAATTTGTTTGCATTTCTCTGATCAATAGTGATTTGGAACACTCTTTCATATGAGTGGAAATAGTTTTAATTTCATCATCTGAAAATTGTCTGTTTATATCCTTTGACCATTTATCAATTGGGGAATGGCTTGATTTCTTATAAATTAAAGTAAATTCTCTGTATATTTTGGAGATGAGGCCTTTATCAGAACCTTTAACTGTAAAAATGTTTTCCCAATTTGTTACTTCCCTTCTAATTTTGTTTGCATTAGTTTTGTTTGTGCAGTAACTTTTTAATTTGGTGTAATCAAAATTTTCTATTTTGTGATCAATAATGGTCTCTAGTTCTCCCTTAGACAAAAACTCCTTCTTCTTCCACAAGTCCGAGAGGTAAACCATCCCATGTTCCTCCAATTTATTTATGATTTCATTCTTTATGCCTAAATCTTGGACCCATTTTGATCTTATCTTAGTATGTGGTGTTAAATGTGGGTCCATGCCTAGTTTCTGCCATACTAATTTTCAGTTTTCCCAGCAGTTTTTGTGAAATAATGAATTCTTATCCCAAAATTTGGGATCTTTGGGTTTGTCAAACACTAGATGGCTATTTTTATTCACTATCTTGCCCTGTGAACCTAACGTATGCCACTGAACAACTAGTCTATTTCTTAGCCAATACCAAATGGTTTTGGTGACTGCTGCTTTGTAATACAGTTCTAGATCAGGTACAGCTAGACCACCTTCATTTAATTTTTTTTCATTACTTCCCTTGAAATTCTCGACCTTTTGTTGTTCCATATGAATTCTGTTGTTATTTTTTCTAGGTCACTAAAATAGTTTCTTGGGAGTCTGATTGGTATAGCACTAAATAAATAGATTAGGGAGTATTGTCATCTTAATTATATTTGCTTGGCCTATCCAAGAGCACTGAATGTCTTTTCAATTATTTAAATCTGACTTTATTTTTGTGGCAAGTGTTTTGTAATTTTTCTCATATAATTCCTGACTATTCTTTGGTAGATGGATTCCCAAATACTTTATACTCTCAACATTTGATTGGAATGGAATTTCTCTTTGTATCTCTTGCTGTTGCATTTTGTTGGTGATATATAAGAATGCTGAGGATTTATATGGATTTATTTTGTATCCTGCCACTTTGCTAAAATTCTGAATTATTTCTAATAGTCTTTTAGCAGAGTCTTTGGGGTTCTCTAAGTATACCATCATGTCATGTGCAAAGAGTGATAATTTGATTTCCTCATTTCCTACTCTAATTCCTTGAATCTCTTTCTCGGCTCTTATTGCCGAGACTTATTGCCGAGAAACTAGAGTTTCTAGTACTATATTGAATAGTAATGGTGATAGTGGGCAGCCTTGTTTCACTCCTGATCTTACAGGAAAAGGTTCTAGTTTATCGCCATTACATATGATGTTTACTGAAGGTTTTAAATATATGCTCGTTATTATTTTAAGGAATATTCCATTTATTCCTATACTCTCAAGCGTTTTTAGTAAAAATGGATGTTGGATTTTATCAAATTCTTTTTCTGCATCTATTGAGATGATCATATGGTTTTTATTAATTTGATTATTAATATGGTCAATTATACTAATAGTTTTCCTAATATTAAATCAGTCCTGCATTACTGGTATAAATCCCACTTGGTCATATTATCCTGGTATTATCCTGGGGATGATTTTCTGAAGTCTTTTTGATAATATCTTATTTAAGATTTTAGCATCAATATTCATTAAGGAAATTGGTCTATAGTTTTCTTTCTCAGTTTTTGATCTACCTGGTTTAGGTATCAGTACCATGTCTGTGTCATAAAAGGAATTTGGTAGGACTCCTTCAATCCCTATTTTTTCAAATAGTTTATATAGCATTGGAGTTAGTTGTTCTTTAAATGTTTGGTAGAATTCACCTGTAAATCCATCTGGTCCTGGGGATTTTTTCTTAGGAAGTTGGTTAATAGCTTGTTCTATTTCTTTTTCTGAGATGGGACTATTTAGACTACTTACTTCTTCCTCTATTAATCTGGGAAAGCTATATTTTTGAAGGTATTCTTCCATTTCATTTAAGTTATCAAATTGATTGGCATAAAGTTGAGCAAAGTAGCTCCTAACTATTGTTCTAATTTCCTCCTCATTAGTGGTGAGTTCTCCCTTTTCATTTACAAGACTAACAATTTGCTTTTTCTCTTTCCTTTTTTAATCAGGTTTACTAAGGGTTTGTCTATTTTGTTGTTTTTTTCATAGAACCAACTCTTAGTATTATTATTTAATTCAATAGTTTTTTTACTTTCAATTTTATTAATCTGACCTTTTATTTTTTTTTTATTCATTTTTCCAAATTATCCCCTCCCTCCCTCCACTCCCTCCCCCTGATGGCAGGTAATCCCATACATTTTACATGTGTTACAATATAACCTAGATACAATATATGTGTGTAAATACCATTTTCTTGTTGCACATTAATTATTAGCTTCCGAAGGTATAAGTAACCTGGGTAGATAGAAAATAGTGCTAACAATTTACATTAGCTTCCCAGTGTTCCTTCTCTGAGTATAGTTATTTCTGTCCATCATTGATCAACTGGAAGTGAGTTGGCTCTTCTTTATGTTGAAGATTTCCACTTCCATCAGAATACATCCTCATACAGTATTGTTGAAGTGTATAGTGATCTTCTGGTTCTGCCCATTTCACTCAGCAACAGTTGATTTAAGTCTCTCCAAGCCTCTCTGTATTCCTCCTGCTGGTCATTTCTTACAGAACAATAATATTCCATAACCTTCATATACCACAATTTACCCAACCATTCTCCAATTGATAGACATCCATTCAACTTCCAGTTTCTAGCTACAACAAAAAGAGCTGCCACAAACATTTTGGCACATACAGGTCCCTTTCCACTCTTTAGTATTTCTTTGGGATATAATCCCAATAACAGCAATGCTGGGTCAAAGGGTATGCACAGTTTGACAACTTTTTGGGCATAGTTCCAAATTGCTCTCCAGAATGGCTGGATTCTTTCACAATTTCACCAACAATGTATCAGTGTCCCAGTTTTCCCACATCCCCTCCAACATTCATCATTATTTGTTCCTGTCATCTTAGCCAATCTGACAGGTGTGTGGTGGTATCTCAGAGTTGTCTTAATTTGCATTTCTCTGATCAGTAGTGATTTGGAACACTCTTTCATATGAGTGGAAATAGTTTCAATTTCATCACTGAGAATTGTCTGTTCATATCCCTTGACCATTTATCAATTGGAGAATGGTTTGGTTTCCTATAAATCAGGGTCAGTTCTGTATATATTTTGGAAATGAGACCTTTGTCAGAACCTTTACTTTTAAAAATATTTTCCCAATTTGTTACTTCCCTTCTAATCTTGTTTGCATTAGTATTGTTTGTACAGAAACATTTTAGTTTGATGTAATCAAAATCTTCTATTTTGTGATCAATAATGATCTCTAATTCTCCTCTGGTCATAAATTCCTTCCTCCTCCACAGGTCTGAGAGGTAGACTATCCTCTGTTCCTCTAATCTATTTATGATCTCATTCTTTATGCCTAAATCATGGACCCATTTTGATCTTATCTTGGTATATGATGTTAAGTGTGGATCCATATCTAATTTCTGCCATACTAATTTCCAGTTTTTCCAACAGTTTCTTCCGAATAATGAATTTTTGTCCCTAATGTTGGTATCTTTGGGTTTGTCAAAGATTAGATTGCTATAGATGTACCCTTTTTTGTCCTTTGTATCTAATCTGTTCCACTGATCTACCGTTCTATTTCTTAGCCAGTACCAAATGGTTTTGGTGACTGCTGCTATATAATATAGCTTTAGATCAGGTACACTTAGACCACCTTCCTCTGACTTTTTTTTTTCATTAGTTCCCTTGCAATTCTCGAGCTTTTATTCTTCCATATGAATTTTGTTGTTATTTTTTCTAGGTCATTAAAATAGTGTCTTGGGAGTCTGATTGGTATAGCACCAAATAGACAGATTAGTTTGGGGAGTATTGTCATCTTTATTATGTTCGCTCGGCCTATCCAAGAGCACTGAATATCTTTCCAATTATTTAAATCTGACTTTATTTTTGTGGCAAGTGTTTTGTAATTTTTCTCATATAATTCCTGACTATTCTTTGGTAGATGGATTCCCAAATACTTTATACTCTCAACATTTGTTTGGAATGGAATTTCTCTTTGTATCTCTTGCTGTTGCATTTTGTTGGTGACATATAAGAATGCTGAGGATTTATGTGCATTTATTTTGTATCCTGCCACTTTGCTAAAATTCTGAATTATTTCTAATAGTTTTTTAGCAGAGTCTTTGGGGTTCTCTAAGTATACCATCATGTCATGTGCAAAGAGTGATAGTTTGATTTCCTCATTTCCTACTCTAATTCCTTGAATCTCTTTCTCGGCTCTTATTGCCGAGGCTAGCGTTTCTAGTACTATATTGAATAGTAATGGTGATAGTGGGCAACCTTGTTTCACTCCTGATCTTACTGGGAAAGGTTGCAGTTTATTTCTATTGCATATTATGCTTACTGCCGGTTTTAAATATATGCTCCTGATTATTCTAAGGAATAATCCATTTATTCCTATACTCTCAAGAGTTTTTAGTAGGAACGGATGTTGGATTTTATCAAATGCTTTTTCTGCATCTATTGAGATGATCATATGGTTTTTATTAATTTGATTATTAATATGGTCAATTATACTAATAGTTTTCCTAATATTAAACCAGCCCTGCATTCCTGGTATGAATCCTACTTGATCATAGTGTATTATCCTGGGGATGATTTTCTGAAGTCTTTTTGCTAATATCTTATTTAAGATTTTAGCATCAATATTCATTAAGGAAATTGGTCTATAATTTTCTTTCTCAGTTTTCACTCTACCTGGTTTAGGTATCAGTACCATGTCTGTGTCATAAAAGGAGTTTGGTAGGACTCCTTCATTCCCTATTTTTAAAAATAATTTATATAGCATTGGGGCTAAGTGTTCTTTAAATGTTTGGTAGAATTCACATGTAAATCCATCTGGTCCAGGGGATTTTTTCCTGGGGAGTTGATTAATAGCTTGTTCTATTTCTTTTTCTGAAATGGGACTATTTAAGCAATTTATTTCCTCCTTTGTTAATCTAGGAAGCCTATATTTTTGGAGGAAGCCATCCATTTTACTTAAGTTATCAAATTTATTGGCATAAAGTTGGGCAAAGTAACTCCTTATTATTTCTCTAATTTCCTCTTCATTGGTGGAAAGATCCCCCTTTTCATTTGTAAGACTAACAATTTGATTTTCCTCTTTCATTTTTCTGATCAGATTTACCAAAGGTTTATCTATTTTATTGGCTTTTTCATAAAACCAACTCTTGGTTTTATTTATTAATTCAATAGTTTTTTTACTTTCAATATTATTGATTTCTCCTTTTAATTTTTGTATTTCAAGTTTAATTTTTGGTTGGAGGTTTTTAATTTGGTCTTTTTCTAGCCTTTTAAGTTGTAAGCCCAATTTGTTAATCTTCTCTTTCTCTATTTTCTTCAAATAAGCCTCTAAAGATATAAAATTTCCCCTTATTACTGCTTTAGCTGCATCCCACAGATTTTGGTATGATGTCTCATCATTGTCATTATCTTGGGTGAAATTATTAATTGTTTCTATAATTTGCTCTTTCACCCAGTCATTCTTTAAGATGAGATTATTCAGTTTCCAATTACTTTTTGGTCTATTTATCCCTAACTTTTTACTGAATGTAGCTTTTATTGCATTGTGGTCTGAGAAGAAGGCATTTATTATTTCTGCCTTCCTACATTTAATTTTGAGATCTTTATGTCCTAATATATGGTCAATTTTTGTATAGGATCCATGAACTGCTGAGAAGAAAGTATATTCCTTTCTATTGCCATTCAGTTTTCTCCAAAGGTCTATCATACCTAGTTTTTCTAATGTTCTGTTTACTTTTTAAATTTCTTTCTTGTTTGTTTTGTGGTTTGATTTGTCTAAATCTGGGAGTGCAAGGTTGAGATCTCCCACTATTATAGTTTTACTCTCTATTTCTTCTTGCAACTCTCTTAACTTTTCCTTTAGAAAGTTAGATGCTATACCACTTGGTGCATATATGTTTAGTATCGATATGGCTTCATTATTTATGCTACCTTTCAGCAGGATATAGTTTCCTTCCTTATCTCTTTTAATTAGATCAACTTTCGCTTTTGCTTGATCTGAGATAAGGATAGCTACCCCTGCTTTTTTGGCTTTACCTGAAGCATAATAGATTCTGCTCCAACCTTTTACCTTTACTCTATATGTATCTCCCTGCTTTAAGTGTGTTTCCTGTAAACAACATATTGTAGGGTTCTGATGTTTGATCCAGTCTGCTATCCATCTCCATTTGATGGGAGCATTCATCCCATTCACATTTACAGTTGAAATGACTAATTCTGTATTTCCTGCCATCATATTATCCCCAGATTATGCTTTTTCCCTTGACGCCCATGTACCCTTCTCCAATAGTCAATTTATAGACCCCCCTTGTGACGTGTAGCCCTCCCTTTTTTTTTTAGTATCCCTCCCCCCTCCCTCCACGTCCCTTCCCTTATTCTCCTTTTCCTTTTCCCTTTTCCTCTCCCCCCTTTTAATGAGGTGAGAGAGAATTCTCTGAAAAACAAATATGACAATTATTTACTCTTTGAGCCTCTTCTAATGAGAGTAAGATTTACACAATGATTCTCCCTCTCTCTAAATTCCCTCAGATATGGTGTATTTTCTATGCCTCTTCCTAGGATATAGTTTCCCACTTTTTATCACTCCCTCCCCTTTTTCTGATACTATCCCCTTCTCTTTACTACACCCCCTCCTTTTTTTATATCAGTAAAATCAAATTATCCACGCGTACTTTCTATATACCCACAACAGAGATATAGTTCTCAAGGTTTCTGTGTACCTTTTTCTGTTTCTCTTCAGTCTTGTGGATGTAGATCAAATTTTTTGTTTAAGTCTGGTTTTTTTCTTAGAAACATATGGAATTCCTCTATTTCATTGAATGACCATCTTCTTCCATGGAAAAAGATGCTAAACTTAGCTGGGTAGTTTATTCTTGGTTGCAATCCTTGATCTTTTGCCTTTCAGAATATCAGGTTCCAGGCCCTTCTATCTTTTAATGTGGAGGCAGCCAGATCTTGTGTGACCCTTATTGTGGCACCTTGGTATTTAAATTGTTTTTTTCTAGCTGCTTGCAGGATTTTCTCCTTTGTGTGGTAATTCTGCAGCTTAGCCACAATATTCCATGGTGTTCTTTTTTTAGGGTCTATTTCAGAAGGAGTTCGATGAATTCTTTCAACATCTACTTTCCCCTCTGTTTCTATTATCTCTGGACAGTTTTCTTTGATAATTTCCTGTAAAATAGAATCTAGGCTCTTTTTTTGGTCATAGTTTTCGGGAAGTCCAATATATCTGCAGATTATCTCTCCTAGATCTATTTTCCAGGTCTATAGATTTTCCCAGTAAGTATTTGACTTTGTTCTCCAGCTTCTTATTTTTTTTTTTTGTTTTGTTTGACTGATTCTTGGGTTCTCAATGAATCATTCCTTTCTATTTGTTCCAACCTGACTTTTAAGGAGTTATTTTCTTCATTCACTGTTTTTAGTTCTTTTTGTAAATGCCCAATTTCATTTTTAAATGAGTTATTTTGCTCTATTGAATTTTTTTCCATTTCCCTAATTTTTTTTTTGAGAATTATTTTCTTTTTCCAATTCAGAAATCCCTATTTTCTTGGGACTTTTTTATCTTCTCCAATTCAGAAATCCTATTTTCTTGAGACATTTTTATCTTCTCCAGTTCAGAAATCCTACTTTCCTGTGATTTTTTTACCTTTTCTAATTCACTAATTTTGTTTCCCTGCATCTCTTGTGAATTCTTTATTTTTTCCAACTCCAATTTCATAGCTTCTCTTTCCTTTCCCCATTTTTCTTCAAACTCCTCTCTTCACTTTTTAATAGTCTCTTCAAGGAGAAAGTTATGTGATGGGGGGCAGGAATCGTTCCCCTTTAGGTTATCTGCTGACTCTCTGCTGTTAACTTCCTCAGGGTTGGATACCCGCTCTTTCTCTGTGTAGAAGGAATCTATGTTTTTTTTGGGCTTCTTGCTCATACTTAAAAAATCTTTTGGGGTCTGTCCCTGGGGTAGGAAATTATTTATTTATTTCTTTACCAGCTTCCTCCCAGACTGGATGGATGCAGCGGCCCCTGCGCCTGAGCTAAGAGAGAGCTCTGGGAGAGAGTTCCCCACGCCCTCCCTGGAAGTGCCTCAGAGGTGACTAGCACAGCTGTGCCTTGAGGGCGCTGTGTTTTAGCGGCTTCCCTGAGGTTCGAGACTGAACAGTAAAGGCGACTCAAAGTCTAGCCTATGCGTCCCAGTGGGACGTGGATGTCTGCAGCAGGTGACATGAAAAGCCCCTGCACTCAAACTGGAAGTGTCTGCCAGAAACTGCGGTCCCTATTTCAAAGGTTCTGCTTCTCTGGGACCTCCGTTCCACCTCCTCCAGCCGAGCCAGGCACTATGAGTTACTGCCCCGCCCACTCTTCAATCTCTTAACTACCCCGAGGTAAAAGCCTGGATTGCCTATGTTGGCCACACCCCCAGTGCTGAGATCTGCTGAGTCACCCCTGGGATCCAGGATGATCCAATCTGGTTTTAAATTTTAAAGTGGCTTAGATTTCTCTTCTTAACTGCTGTTTTATAAGCAGAGAAGAGGTAACAGCCTGTGCCAGATTCTTTTATTTCAGTGGATTCTCTGATCCCAGAGCCCTCCCCAGCGCAACTGGCGCAGTGTGCCACTAGCCAACTGTCTGCGCTGGCCTCTCTTCTTCCTCCCCTGGGAGCTGACCTTTCCTGCTGAAACTCCAGATTCTCTTCAGCTTGGAAGTCATGTTTCCAGTCCTTGTGGATTCTATCAGTCCAACGCTATTTCTGAGGCTGATTAAATCTAGTTGGTTGTGAGGGAAGAAAGGAGCTTACACAGTGGCATGTATTTTCTACACCATCTTGGCTCCGCCCCCTCACCTTTTATTTTTTGAATTTCAAGTTTTGTGTTTGTTTGGGGGTTTTTAATTTGTTCCTTTTCTAGCAATTTTAGTTGTAAGCCCAATTCGTTGGCCCTCTCTTTCTCTATTTTATGCAAGTAGGCCTGTAAAGATAGAAAACTTCCCCTTTTTACTGCTTTGGCTGTATCCCACACATTTTGGTATGATGTCTCATTATTGTCATTTTCTTGGGTGAAGTTATTAATTATGTCTATGATTTGCTGTTTTACCCAATCATTCTTTAGTATAAGGTTATTTAGTTTCCAATTATTTTTTGGTCTATTTTCCCCTGGCTTTTTATTAAATGTAATTTTGATTGCATTGTGGTCTGAAAAGGATGCATTTACTATTTCTGCCTTACTACATTTGATTTTGAGGTTTTTATGTCCTAGTATATGATCAATTTTTGTATTAGGTTCCATGAACTGCTGAGAAGAAAGTGTACTCCTTTCTGTCTCCATTTAGCTTTCGCCAAAGATCTATCATATCAAAATTTTCTAGTTTTCTATTTACTTCTTTGACTTCTTTCTTATTTATTTTGTGGTTTGATTTATCTAATTCTGAGAGTGCAAGGTTGAGATCTCCCACTCTTATAGTTTAGCTGTCTATTTCTTTTTGCAGTTCTCTTAATTTCTCTTTTAAGAATTTAGATGCTGCACCACTTGGTGCATATATGTTTAATATTGATACTGCTTCATTATTGATGCTACCCTTTAGCAGGATATAATGCCCTTCCTTATCTCTTTTAATTAGATCAATTTTGTTTTTGCTTGATCTGAGATGAGGATGGCTCCCCCTGCTTTTTTGGCTTTGCCTGAAGCATAGTAGATTCTGCTCCACCCTTTTACTTTTAGTTTGAATGTATTACCCTATTTCAGGTGTGTTTCCTGTAAACAACATATAGTAGGATTCTGAGTTTTAATCCAGTCTACTAACTGCTTCCTCTTTATGAGGCAGTTTGCCCCATTCACATTTATGGTTAGAATGACTAATTCTATATTGCTTGCCATCCTATTAACCCCTGCTTATGCTTTTCCCTTTTCCTTCCCTCTTACCCCCCTACCCAGTATTAAACTTGTGAACACCACTTGCTTTTCACAGCCCTCCCTTTTTAGTATCACTCCCTCACCTTAAAGTACCTCCCCTTATTTTACCCCTTTTCCTCACAATTTCTGTATTCCCTTCCCCTTAGCTTACTCCTTTCCTCTCACTTTTCAATGAATTGGAAGAAGTTTCACCATAAATCGAATATGTCTATTAATACACACTATGCTCATCTCCCTCCTTTCTTTCTCTCAGATATAATAGGTTACCTTTGCTTCTTCATGAGATGTAGCACCACCACTTTACACTTTTTTATGATATAATTTCCTTTCCACCTCCAGTTTCTAGGACAAATTATACATACATTCTTTACATATGGCAAAAGTATAGTTCTCAAGATTTCTTTTTACCTTTTTAGAAATCTCTTGAGTTCTGTATTTGAAGATCAAACATTTTCTGTAGGTCTGGTTTTTTCTTCAAAAATAGATGGAATTCATTTATTTCATTAAATGTCCATCTTCTTCCCTGGAAAACCATGCTCATTCTTGCTGGGTAAGTTATTCTTGGCTGCATACCAAGTTCCTTAGCCTTTTGGAATATCATGTTCCAGGCCCTTCGTTCTTTTAATGTGGACGCTGCTAGATCCTGGGTTATCCTTATTGTGGCTCCTCCATATCTAAATTGCTTTTTTCTAGCAGCTTCCAGTATTTTTTCCTTTGTCTGATGGTTCTTGAACTTGGCCACTATATTTCTTGGCGTTTTGATTTTAGGGTCCCTTTCAGTAGGTGACCGATGAATTTTTTCAATGTCTATTTTACCCTCTGTTTCCAAAATGTCTGGGCAGTTCTCTTTGATAATTTCCTCGAAAATAGTGTCCAAACTCTTTTTTTTCCTCACATTTTTCAGGGAGTCCAATTATTCTTAAATTGTCTCTCCTGGATCTGTTTTCCAGGTCTGTTGTCTTTCTAATAAGGCACTTGACATTCTTTTCAATTGTTTCATTTCTCTGGTTTTGCTTGACTACCTCTTGGTTTCTCCTTGAGTCATTCATTTCTAATTGTTCGAGTCTAATTTTCAATGATGTATTTTCTTCACTCACTTTTTTATATCTCTTTTTAATTGTCCAATTGTGTTTTTATCTTCTATGGAATTTTTTTCCATTTTATCCATTTTATTTTTTTAGAGAGCTGATTTCTTTATCCAGCTCACTAATCCTGTTTTCCTTGGAGTTGTTTGCCTTTTCTTAATTCACTAATTTTATTTCTCAATGATTTGATCTCTTTATCCAGTCTGGATGACCTCTACAGGCTCTCTTGCCAAGCTTCCCTTTCCTTTTCCCATTTCTCTTCTAGCTCTCTTTTGAGAGCCTTTTTGATTTCCTCTATGAGATTCTTTTGTATTGAGGAGCAGCTCATATCCCTTAGGGGATTCCTCTGGGGACAGTCTATTTTTAGTCTCCTCAGTATTTGAAGTCTGCTCTCTTTCTATACAGAAGCTGTCAATGGTTAGAGCCCTTTTGAATTTTTTGTTCATTTTGTCAGAGCGGGAGTTGAAGAAAACAAATTGACAAGAGAAACAATTGCTCTGTTTTTTGGGGGGATGGAGCTGGATGGTGTTAATGGGCTTCCTCTACAGACTGGGGGTAGGGCAGCAGCGATGGCTACACAGAGTCTGTGCTCTGAGGCTCTGAGAAAGTGCTGAGTCAGTCCTGGTGGGGGTAGTCAGGTTCCGAGAGAGACTAGCTTTCTGGGGTTTTAATCCTCACCTCTGATGTTTACACCCTCTTTGCTGCTCCTGGCTTGCTGCCAAGACGGAGTATCCACACTGGGGTAAAAGTCTTTTTGCAGAAATGGCAGAGATCGTACTCCTCCCCCCTCTGGTCTGAGCAGTGTGAGCTGCCTGTCTCTCTCTGCCTTGCCTCCCCTCAATCTGTGCCCAGTCTGTTCGACCCTTCCCTGAGCAAACACAGACCTTCTCTGGTGAATTTCAAGGATGTCTTTTGTTGGTGATTATTTGTGGGTTTTTTTCCAGTCAAGCATTAACTCTGAGGCTTCTCATGAAGTAAGTCCTGAGAGAAAACACAGAGCTCAAGCAGCTCTCTGCCTCCACGCCGCCATCTTGGCCAGAAGTCTGTTCTTTTTTTCATATGTGAATATTCTAAGTCTCCAATTGGATTGTAAACTCCTTGAAGGCAAGATCATGCCTTATTTTTATCCTAGCTCTGCTGATGATTAGTCTGAGGAGTCTTTAGATTGGAGTCACTTCTTTTCTTTCCTCTTTCTCCAGATACCACCATGGAGATGGTGCTGACCTTTCTATGTAGCCTATTGGTTCCTTTGGTTTTAGCCAGTGGTAAGTGGACTCTCCTGGGACCTGGGTGGACAAGGGAAGAGCCTGTAGCTCTTGTGTGCCCCAGAGTTGCCTGCAAAGCTGGATGCTGCCATATATAGCCTGGGTACTTACCCCCTGAGCAGGGGCTGGGAATCAGATACAGCTTCTATGATGAAGCTCAGGACTGGTCAATTTCTCTCTCCTTCCCTCTATTTCTCCTTCAGAGATTTAATACTTATTAAGTATTGTATCCCTGGGCAAGTTAGAGAAAAAAGAAGGAAGGGAGGGAGGAAGGAAGGAATGGAGGAAAGAAGGGAGGGTATATTTTTCTATAACACAAAAAAGGTTAAGAACCCCTGGAGTAGATGAAAACTCTGAGATTTTTTCCAATGCAAATAATCCAAATGACTATGAAATAGAGATACCTTTTCCTATTTACAGCACAGGGTTGCCATGAGGTAATTTCTGTGAAAATGCTGTATAACCATAAAATATAAATGAATTGTTATTCTCCCTTCCTCATGATTTTGCTTGTATTATTTTACCAGCTGCTGATCAGAAGAAAGAACAAGATCCTTTTCATTATGGTGAGCATTCTTTGGAGTGGTAAGGGGCTTTAAGAAGAGTTTGGGGGAAGGTTTTTTTTGGTAGTTTGGTGAATAACCTGAAGGTTGAGTGGGAAATGCCTGCCTGTATTTCTCACCTTCCCCTTTCATTCCTATTTGGCTGCTTCCTTTGCAGATTACCAGAGTTTGAGGATTGGAGGCTTGGTGTTTGCTGTGGTCCTTTTTTCAGTTGGGATCCTCCTTATCCTGAGTAAGTGATAAAAGGGAAAGAGAGAAAATAAAATCCCACCCCTCCCAGCCCCATAATGGGTACCTTTTTAGAACTCAGGGCTCAATTGTTCCCTTGGATGGGTGAGTAGGACCAGATCCCTCTTAGAGAAGCTCTGTACTGTTCTGGAGAATATTAGACTTGCAGTTAAGAACTCAGGTTCCTTCCTATAACACTAACTATCTTTGTGACTACAGGCAAATAAATCCCTTAGCTCTCTGATCTTATATATTTTTATCCATAAAATAGAGATGACAATGCCTGTAGATCATATTTCACACAGCTTATAGGATAAAGTGAAATAATATTTGTAAAGTACTTTGCAGACTTTAAAATGCTGTACAAATTTCAACTATTATTATAATTAACACTTATATATCCCTTTAAAGTTTGTAAAGTACTTTTTACCCTCACAATAACATTATAAAGCAAGAGCTATTATTTTTCATCCTCATTTTATAAATGAGGAAACTGAGACTGAGAAAAGCAAAGTGTTTTGCCCAGGATAGATGGCTAGTAAATGTCTGGGGCAGAATTTCTAGCAGCAAATCCAGTGGCCTATTAACTGTAATTTGTTATTGTTATTGCTATTATTATTATTGTAACATTAGAACTTGTTTCCTCCTATAATTGGAATGTCTTTATGTCACTTTAAATCCTACTCATAGCTCAAGGCCTAGCTCAAATTTGACTCTTGTGAAGCCTTCCCTGATCACCACTCCCAGAGGTTTCTCCTTCTTCTAAACTCCTCTTGTTTTAATGGTCTAGATCAGTGGTTCCCAAACTCTTTGGAGTATGGAGGAGTCTGTTAAACATTTAAAAAGTTACATAGCTACATGTGGAAACACTTTTTTGTTAGCATTCATTAATTGAGAAAACACTAAATGACAAAAAGCTGCTCTGAGTTAAATAACTTGTAAAGTGAATCTGTACTGCATTAATCTCAGGAACATAGGGAAAAAAAGGATACTCATATGTGATATGAGCAGTGAAGTTGTGCAGTAGATAAAGTGCTGAATCAGAAAGACATCTTCCTGAATTCAAATCTGGCTTCAGATCCTCACTGGCTGTGTGATTCTGGGCAAGTCCCTTAATCCTATTTGTCTCAGTTTCCTCACCTATAAAATAAATTGGAGAAGGACATCACACACTTTTCCCATAAGTTTGCCAAGAAAACCCCAAAAGGAACCATGAGGAATCAGCCATGATTGAATTGACTGAACCAAAATAAAATATTCCTCCCTTTTTCAACTGCATGTCCTTGTGAGGCCAGATTTTCTTCATATACCTCAACCCAAATAACAGATGGCAGCAGATTGACTGTAGGAACAGATATGAGAATCTTGCTACCTTTTAACAAGGCATACATTAGAGATTTGCAAAAATATGCAAAACAATGTCAATTGAATTTTTTTGTTTGTTTTGGAAAGTAGTTATTTTATATGTATTTATGTAAGTATAGTTATTTTTATGAAATATATATCACTTATATTAGTATGTAATAGATTTATTATTTTACATTAATGCATATTTTAAAAATATATCAATTTTAATTTCCAATATGTTTTTTACATTATGTAAAATAAACAAGCACATCCATTTCATTAGCATGCAAATTTGCTTTCATCTTTAAGAAGTTGTAAAATTATATGTATGCCAAAGAATTGTTTTAAAATAAATTTCTTTATGCTTTATTATCAGTAAATGTTTGATTTCTATACCTATTTTCTATACCTATATGCCTGGGGTCACATAAAAATTTCTTGGGCAAAAAGGGGTCCCATGTGGAAAAATTTTAAGAAGCCCTACTGTAGAACAGAGGTCTCATACAGGCAGCTTTGTAACACACTGGATTTGAACTGGATTAAAATGTCATTAGGAAATATTTAACAAAATAATTAAAATTTATAAAAAATTAACATGGATAATGTTAATATGTGAGTTTTTAAGTCAATACCTGACCAGCAGGAATCCTTATGTATGATTTAGTAGCTCCTGTTTTTATTTGAAATTGGTATCTAGGTTCAAGATCTTCCTTTGATACATATAAGCTTTATCAGGTCAATTAAACTCTTACTGCTCTTTGCAATTCAAATATTATAAATTGCAGAGAAAGTATTTCCTCATCTGGGAATTTCTACCATAATGAAATCGCAGTACCTACTCTGGTTTAGGATTAGACCTGTGAGTTCATGGGGATAGGGAATGCCCAGCAAGACACCCATTGTCAATGCAGATCAGCACCTTTCTGTGATTATTCTTTGGAAAGTTGCTTTATAGCCTTTTCATAGTGGCAAGAAACTGGAAACTGAGTGGATGCCCATCAGTTGGAGAATGGCTGAATAAGTTATCTGTAAATGTTATGGAATATGATTGTTCTATAAGAAACAGTCAGCAGGATGATTTCAGAGAGGCTTGGAAGGACTTACATGAACTGATGCTGAGTGAAATTAGCTGAACCAGGAGAGCATTGTACATGGCAATATCAATATTATATGATGATCAATTCTGACAGACGTGGTTCTTTTCAACAATGAGGTGATTCAGGCCAGTGCCAGTCCTCTTGTGATGAAGAGAGCCATCCATACCCAGAGAGAGAACTGTGGGAACTGAATGTGGATCGCAGCATAACATTCTTATTCTTTTTGTTGTTGTTCACTTGCATTTTGTTTTCTTACTTGTTTACTTTCTTTTTTTGTTTTTTTTTTTATCTGATTTTTCTTGTGCAGCAAGAGAATTGTATAAATATGTTTTTACATATTGGATTTAACATATATTGTAACATGTTTAATGTATATTGGATTACTTGCCACCTAGGGGAGGGGTTGGGGGAAAAGAGGAGATAATCTGAAACAGAAGGCTATGCAAGGGTCAGTGTTGTCAAATTATCCCTGCATATGTTTTGAAGATAAAAAGCTTTATTAAAAAAAGTTGCCTGAATGACTGGCTTAGGCTGCACTGTATGGTCAAAGGCAGAACCTGAAGTTAGATCTTCCTGAATGGGAGGCCAATTCTTTATGGATTCAGTCTCCTTGAAATAACTTCTTGGCTCCCAGGTTGCTTTATCATGCACTCTTATTTATCTTTTCATGTGCTGATATGTATGAAAAGTACTGTAAAACCTAAAACCTTATATAAATATTCATTATCACCATTACCATCTTTGATCTTGTCTTCCCAACTGTAGTGTCAGTATTTGGTGTCTAGCATATTTAGGTACTGACTACATATGTATTGGCTAGATCACAGGATTTAGAATATAAGGTTATAAGAAATAATCTTAGAGATCTTCTAATCAAATCATTTAATTTTATAGATGTAGGAAAAAAGATTAAGTGACCCAGAATGGTGTGGCATAGTGAGCACTAGCTGTAGCATCAGTTCAAGGCTCAAATCCCAGCACTACCCTAGCAACCTGTGTGATACATGTCTACTTGTATAAAGGGCTTGAAGTGGAAAGCCCTTCATTTGCTCTTACAACTCTAAATCCTTGATTCTATAAGTTAAAAATAACTTGTTCAATAAGGTGACTAATCAGCACTAACCTGAAAAATGAAAATAAAAAATAAAAATACCTTTCCAGTATATTTTGTTGTCTGAACTTTAAATGGCGAGTGCACTTAAATGGGTTAGGATGGAATGAATAAGGATTGAGAAAACCAAAACCAGGTGAACTAAAGCAATACAACATGTGCTATTACTTGTTTTTTTTTTTTTCCCCTAAGAGTGGGAGTAGTTTGTACTAAGACATACATAGTTTCTCCTGCTTTATTTCCCATAACAGACAATGGCATATCTGTATGAGATAGTAAACAAGATATGGATGGGATGGAACAGGAGAAAGTTAATAGTTTAGAAGAGGACAAAACCTATCTGTACCCATGGCCTCAAAAGTACTATTCTTAAGTGTTTGAGAGAAGAATGTATGTTGTAATGGAAATAATATATTTTGAAGGAATAAATGAACCTTTTCTTAATATTAAAAATAGCATATATATTAATAGTATTTTATTTGTCCAAATACATGCAAAGATAGTTTCCAGCATTCACTTTGCACAACCTTGTATTCTAAATTTTTCTCTCTCTCTTCCCTGCTCCTAAGACAGCAAGCAAACTGATATAAGTTAAACATGTACAGATCTTCTAAATATATTTCCATATTTGTCATGCTGTGCAAGAATGAGAAAAAAAGGAAAAACCCAAGTAAACAGCAACAAAAAGGTGAAAATACTATGCGATCCACATTCAGTCTCCATAGTCCTCTCTCTGGATGTGGATGGCTCTTTCCATCCCAGATCTATTGGAATTTTCTTGAATCACCTCATTGTTAAAAAGAATCTTATCCATCACAGTTGAATAATCACATAATCTTATTGTTACAGTATATAATGTTCTCTTGGTTCTGCTCACTTCACTTAGCATCAGTTCATGTAAGTCTTTCCAGGCTTTTTCTAAAATCAGCCTGATCATCATTTCTTATAGAACAATAACATTGTTTTTTTTTTCTTTTTGAGACTTGAATATTTATTTTATGGAGAGAATGAAAAAAAAAATCACTCACCAAATACAATGGATATATCAATTGTGCCTGGCAGAATATAAAGTATTTCCTATTCCCTCTGCAAAGAGGGAACCACAGACTCTTCTTTCCCTAAATCCCTTTCACATGACCTTCTCCCCAACTATGCTTTCTCTCTAGAAATTTGGACATTCATTTCTAACTCTTCAACTCTGATGACTGAGTGTAACCATGACATAATAATTAACTAATTTGATTTAATTTAACAATTAACTAGTTTGACTTCAGTATTGGGAAGACATGTATTCACAAGAATTTCCTTTTTATTTATGTGAGTTTTTAGGTGGTCTATAGGTATTTGATTTCATTTGCTCTTTAATCTGAAAGTATAGTTTTCAACATGATTTTTACCATTCTCTCTTCTGTCAATATTTATACTGAAGTCAACAAGTAACAATTTGTGTGTTGCTTTGATTTGGAGTATTATGTCAAGCTCTTCATAAAACTTATCTATTTCATCTTCTTCCACAGATATGATGTATCATTTCAATTTTCTTTCTAATGTCGATCTAACAATATGTCCTTGCTACTATATTACTTACCATTCTACTTAAGAGGCAACTCTCAATTATGGATTAAGTTCAATCCTGGTGAAGCCATTTCCAAAGAGAGTTTTTGTTGCATCTCTTTGAATCTCAATCCCTAGTGGTCCAGGGGAAAAATGACTAACCCTTAATTTTGATTTATGTCTTTTAAGATTATTTCAAAGGAAAGAATAGAAAGTAATTCAATATATAATATAAATCAGGTATGGAACAGCTCTTTATCTCTTCTGCACAAAAAAACAAACAAACAAACAAACAAAAAACCCCCAAAAAACCTACTATACACAAAAGACTCAACCATGCAACACAAAAACTTATAATAGAATAACTTATTTTACTTTCTTGAGTATTTGGAATTTAACATTAAAACATGAAACAGCTTATAGAACTATTAAGTAGCTATTTCACATTTCACCTCTGCTTTGCACTATCCAAACCAACTACCTCCAGGTTCATATCTTCTAGCAAATCAGACTAAGAGTAATATTCCTCCTCTTATTAGAGATCACCCTTTCTTTCTTTCCTTTTTATTATAGCTTTTTATTTACCAGATATATGCATGGGTAATTTTTTCAGCATTGACAATTGCAAAACCTTTTTGTTCCAACTTTTTCCCTCCTTCCTGCCACCCCCTCCCCCAGATGGCAGGTTGACCAATACATGTTAAATATGTTAAAGTATAAGTTAAATACAATACATGTATACATGTCCATACAGTTGTTTTGCTGTACAAAAAAAATTGGACTTTGAAATAGTGTGCAATTAACCTGTGAAGGAAATCCAAAATGCAGGCAGAGAAAAATAGAGGGATTGGGAATTCTGTGTAGTGGTTCATAATCATCTCCCAGAGTCCTTTTGCTGGGTGTAGCTGGTTCAGTTCATTACTACTCTGTTGGAACTGATTTGGTTCATCTCATTGTTGAAAACATAGTATTGTTGTTGAAGTATATAATGATCTTCTGGTCCTGCTCATTTCACTCAGCATCAGTTGATGTAAGTCTCTCCAAGCCTCTCTGTATTCATCCTGCTGGTCATTTCTTACAGAACAATAATATTCCATAACATTCATGTACCGTAATTTACCCAACCATTCTCCAATTGATGGACATCCATTCATTTTCCAGTTTCTAGCTACTACAAAAGAGCTGCCACAAACATTCTGGCACATACAGGTCCCTTTCTTTAAGCTCTCTTTGGGATATAAGCCCAGTAGCAACACTGCTGGATTAAAGGGTATGTGCAGTTTGATAACTTTTTGAGCATAGTTCCAAATTGTTCTCCAGAATGGCTGGATATATTCACAATTCCACCAACAATGTATCAGTGTCCCAGTAGAACAATAATATTGTAATGGAAAGATTATAGAGCCAGAGAGTTAAGTCTAGGTTCTAGTCCTAACTCTGATGTAAACTAGTTTTGTTCCATAGTACAAATCACTTTTTCTTTCAGGGCATTAATTTCCTTGAATATAAATGGAATTATACTAGGGGATCTCTTAAGTGCTTCCCAGTTTTAACTTTACATAATTTTATGAGCTAAAGCCAAAACAATAAAATCAGAATCATGGAGTTGTAAGGGACTCCAGAAGCCATTTAATCCAACACATACCTGAACAGGAATCATCTTTTTGATATATTAATGACCATTCAAACTCTGTTTGAAAGCCACTAGGGAAACTCACTGCCTTCTAAGATGACATAACATTTTTAGACAGCTTTAAATGTTAGCAAGTTTGGGTTCTTCTTTTACATTTGAAATTTGTAACTTCTATCCATGACTCCTAGGGCCAAAGCATAGTAAATCTAATTTCTCTTCTAAATGACAATCATTTATTTATTTTTGCCTTGCCTATCTTCATTTTTTAAAAATAGCTTTTTATTCAGAATACATGCAAAGATAATTTTCAACATTTACCCTTATGTTTCAAATTTTTCTCTCTCCTTCCTTCCTCTGCCCCCTCCCCTAGATAGCAAGTAATACAATATAGGTTAAACATGTGCAAGTCTTTTTTCTTTAATTGAAGTTTTTTATTTTCAAAATATATGCAAGAATAATTTTTCAATATTGACCCTTGAAAAACCTTGTGTTCCAATTCCTCCTTCTTTCCCCAAATCCCTCCCCTAGATGGCATGTAATCTATGGTAAGCAGGGTAAAAATTTATGTTAAATCCAATGTAGGCTACATATTCACACAATTATCTTGTTTCACAAGAAAAAGCAAATCAAAAAGTAAAAACAAAACAAAAACAAAAACATAAGAAAATAAAATGCAAGCAAACAATAAAAAGATTAAAAATGTTATGTTGTGAACCACACTCAGTTCCCACAGACTTCTCTCTAGGTATAGATGGCTCTCTCTGTCACAAGTCCATTGGAACTGGCCTGAATCACCTCATTGTTGAAAAGAAACACTTCCATCAGAATTGACCATTGCATAATCTTGTTGTTGCCATGTACAATGATCTCCTGGTTCTGCTCATTTCACTTTGCATCAGCTCATGTAAGTCTCTCCAGGCCTTTCTGAAATCATCCTGCTGATTGTTTCTTATAGAACAATAATATTCCCTAACATTCATGTACCATAACTTATTCAGCCATTATCCAAACTGATGGTCATCTACTCAGTTTCCAGTTTCTTGCCACTATAAAATGGACTGCCACAGACATTTTTGTACAAAAAATGTGCAATTCTTCTAAACATATTTACACATTTATCATGTTGCCCAAGAAAAATCATGTCAAAAGGGAGAAAAACGAGAAAGAAAAAAAACAAGCAACAACAATAAAAAAGGTAAAAAACTATGTCATAATTCACATTTAGACCCCACAGTCCTCTCTCTGGATGCAGATAACTCTCTTCATCACAAGCATATGACAGTCTTTTAAATCAAGGCTTCTTCAACTTTTTCTATTTGCATCCCCTTTATGCCAGAGACATTTTTACTCAACTCCATATATAATATATATGTAAACATATAATTTTATAATTAAAAATAAAAGCAATTTTACATATTAATAAGATACTTTTTTACTTTTACATAAAGAATTAAATCTTGGTAGAATATTTGATACTGCAGGACATAGAATATTAAAAAATCTTTTACTATTGCCAAATTTTTTGTGACCCCCACATTCAGTTATGTGATCCCAGATGGGGCATAAGAAGCTTTGCTTAAAATACTTGAAAAAAGTTAAAATGTCTCCCTTAATTCTTCTCAAAGTTAAAAATCTTGATTTCTTCCATTTATGCTCATGGCTTTAAGTTCTGTTACTCTCTTGGTTGTTCCGCCAATAGATTTACTTCAGCTTGATAATTTCTTTTCTTGAATATAATACCCACAACCCAGAACAATTGGGGTCCTGAGGGCAAAATACATTGGGAGTCTCATCTACTACAGTCTGAGACTCTGATGACTGGATTTTTTTTTTGTCATTTTCCTCTTAGGTCGGAGATGCAAGTGCAGCTTCAATCAGAAGCCCAGGTAATGCATGGTGAAATCTGAAATGATTAGGGGAAAACTTGTGATAGTCAGTTTGATCCCAAGTATTTCTACTTTTCTAAATCAGTGACAGAGGCAGGAAGTGGGCTGAAGTTTTTGTAGTGAAGATGGTGAGAGGATAGTACTTCATCTTCATTTAATTTGTGAGAAGTAAGATCTGCTATCTTGAAGTGCACATAGGACAATTCAATTTACAGAGAATGGAATGGGTTTTAAAAATTGTCTATCTCTGTTTTTTTGCCAATCTCCCTTCTCTTTGGTTTGGGGTCCTTTCTTAGAGGAATATCACCAATATTCAGGAGCATTGGCTGCCTTGAGTTCTAAGGTGCCTGGGAAACCCTTTCAAAGAACCGTGTTTCTTCCTCTTCCTTAGACAGAGTAAGTTTTCAAATCAGCCAAAGAAGGACCCAGTGGGTGAGCTATCAAATCCTGGTATTGTAAACCTTATGCATATAGAAGCAGGGCAATTGTCAGGTATCTATGCCAGGAAAAATGATGGGTATAGAATGGAGATGGATGTGTCTAAAGAAAATGGGACTAGTTAGGAGGGGCAGATTGTACAAGGTGAGAAATTCCCTTAGGAGTATGTGAGTAAATGTAATAAAGAGAGACTGAAGATATAGATCCTGAGTTCATTAACAATGGTAGATATAATTGTGAATAAAGTGGGTTACTCTGACTTTAGTAAAGTCAGCAACCCCAGAAGACAAAGAAAGGGTTTTGTGAGAAGTGGAGAAGAGATGATAGGTTATAGGACTGGAGCAGAAACATTATTATGATTATCTATACTGAGAAAGGTGAGCTGGGTTAGATAAGACTAATCACTCCCCTCTCTTAACTATTAAGGAATGTTAATTGCCTTATGGGGCTCATCTCTATCTTGTGATCTTTGCTAGGGCATTACAACTAATAGACTTGCTGTCTACTTGGAAATTAAAACCTCTCTTAAGTATATAAAAACAGGGAAGGACAGACAATTTATCTTTTGTAGATGGTGATTTTGAGAGGCTAAACAAATGGATATCTATGAAGTATTCTAGGGGGTTACCAGCATGAGAAAGAACAATCTTTCTTTTAAACTAACTTTAAGCTATAGCTCAGTAGCTGGATTCTTAAATTGAGCTGAAGCCAGCTGGATCCAGTTATAAAATTAATATAGTAGAAATCAATGAAATAAAAACCAATATAAGATGAAGGTAATAATTAATCTTGATTTTTTTCATAGAAAACAGCCATAAAAGAGAGGCCCATACGATGACAAGAACTGTCTATTATTTTGTGCCTCAAAAATGCCTTACATGTTTTAAGTGTTGAATAAATATCTGTTGACTGACTGATTATGAAAGTTTTTGATAAGATATGTTCCATGGTCTTTGAGAAATGGACATTTGAATAATGTCTGTGTCTGTTCCAACAGTTTCTGTTGGCTTCTTCTCAGTATCCCAATGTACTCTACTCTAATGTATCTCTAATCTTCTCCCACGGTTGTGGGAAGATCTATAGTTTAAAGAAGGGATTCTCTGAGAACCATGGACCAATGTTATGTCTTCTCTTTCAGAACTCCTGGGGATGAGGAAGCCCAGGTGGAGAACCTGATCACCTCAAATGGTAACTTTTGACAGTTATCTGGTCACAGTGGGGTTAAGGGGATGTAGAAAAGTGGTTTAAAAAAGAAAATGAAGAACATATAAAAATAAAATCTCCTCTCCCCCCAAAAAAATTATCCCCAGGAGTTTTGTATATAGTAAGTCACTGGGAGATGTGTGTGTGTGTGTGTGTGTGTGTGTGTGTGTGTGTGTGTGTGTGTGTGTGTGTGTGGAGGTGGGACAGGGAGGCCCTCTTTAGAGCTAGTTTGTATCTCCACAGGTCACCAGCAGCACCTCTGGCAAGTTACTTTTGCTCTCTCCTGTCTTCTTCCCACCACTGAAAGCAAAAGTAAATCTCCCTTAGTTAGACAGTCATATAGTCTGGCAGTGCCTCCCTGCTGGTTAGACTGTTCTGTGTTATGCTTTATGCTTTTTTCTTTTCAGCCACAGAACCACAGAAAGTGGAGAACTGAGGTGTGCAGCCATCAGACAAAAAGGTGAGCCCTTTACCTACCTCCTCTCCCAGTTTGTGATGGCAGCTAGTCAGGGGATGTCAAAGTAAACCTCTAGAGAGAGACAGTCTTATACTGATATCTGAGAGAGTTGGGGGAAGGCAATGGGAGCAGAGAGTAGAACTAGAGCTGGTCTTCTCCTGAGGGAATTCTGAGTCTGAGAGGAAAGGCTAACTATTGCCAAACACTGAGTGCTGAAATGTGTGACTGCAGTTAATTCTCTGGCCCTGTACAAGTAGGAGACTCTAAATAATCCAAAATTTTGTTAATGAGGAGTTGGTAGTGATTCTATATATTTGTCATTTTTTGAAACTTTTGAAGAATTGCATATTTGAATGCAATAAACACCTAATATTGAAGCTGTACTGAAAACAACCTTTCTTTGAAGATACAGAAAGCACTTTGAGTGGATTCTTAGGGACATTTCAGAAGTAACTGGAAGAATACTGAACAGGAGATCTGGATTTGAGCCCTGTCTCTTATACTAACCACAGGACAAATTCTTTTGCTTCCCTATGCCTCAATTTCTTCCTTGGTAAAATATAAATAATGTCTATCATACAACAATTTGTCCTTCATGTATATGATACAGAGTTGCATACGTGACAATTTCTACTGTTATGATATTAAGTAAATCAGATTTTATTATAATCAAAATGCCATATGGTTATCAACAGTCACCTATTTAAAACTAATATCCATTGTCTCCCCTCTATTCCACAAAATTGGCCATTTCATAGATATGAAAACTGAAGCCCAGAAAAGTTGAATGATTTCAGATCTATAATTAGTATAAAAGTCATAATTTTGCTCCACAGTACCATCAAACAAACTTTTCCTCTCAACACAGACTTGCATATGATCTCTTTTTAAAATAGTATTTTATTCTCTAAATACATATATAGTTTTCATCATTAATTTTCATAAAACGTTGTGTTCCAAATTTTTTCTGCCTCCCTCTCTTACCTCCCTACTCTCCAAGACAGCAAGCAATCTGATGTAGGTTAAATATGTATAGTGATAGTGTGGAGGAAAGTAGGTTCCAGGTGAGGAGATCTAGTCCCCTGGGACCTACTTTCTTCCACATGATCAATGCATATACCACATATAAAGTGCTTTACAAACCTAAAAGTACAATATCATGTGCTGCTATTTATAATTTTTTGGTTGTGTTGAATTCTTTATATAACCCTATGTGAGGATTTCTTGGCAAAGAATGGCTTACCATTTTGTCCCTCAGCTTACTTTACAGATGAGGAAACTGAGGTAAACAGGGTTAAGTGACTTAACAATGGGTCAGCTAGAAAATGTGAGGCCATATTTGAACTCACGAATATGATTTTTCCTGACTTCCTGACTCTACTTAGTACTCTATTCATTGTACCACCTCTGTGCTCTTACTATACATACTATTAGATCAAAAGAAGTATTTTTTCTCCTCTCTTTTCACAGCCACTAATCCCTAAAGATCACTGCGCAATCCCATAGATGCCAACAGTGATGCTTGAAAAACCTGGAAGCCACAGCAGCAAAAGCATTCCCAGGAAAAGTCAAGAAGTCATGTGTACATTCTAATCCATTTCCTCCAAAAGTGGTTCATGACTTCACCAGACAAACTAATTCTTGTTCCCGTTGTCCTGTATGACTTGTGTGATGTGTATGTGTGTGATTGGTCAATATGATCTTTGTGACTCTATGTTTGTGGATGATATTGTGTCCCTAGTAAAACTTGGATTAACTTTCCCAAGGTCAGGAGTTGGAAAATCCATCCACCACCATGGTCTCTTCTTCCTATCTACACTCTTCCCGCCCCCCACCCCATCCCCGCTCAGAGAAGGCTGCTGTTTCCCAAGGAGACAAGCAGTTCTTTCCCTTGATTTGTATGGATAAGGAAGGGCAAGGTATACATTTCTGACTACTTTGAATCTCCCAGAGGATGGCAACATTGATGTTATATGCAATGATCTTAGTTGTAGCCTTTCATCTCATGATTCTTCCCCACCTGTAATGGTTCCGTATTCTGCCCTTCAGCTTGGTCTGAGGATACTTACACACTCCTTATGAGCCCAAGGCAACTTAGAGCTGCAGCTTTCGCTTCTATGGGAAGAAGAGTAGCACTTGGCTCTTTCTTAGAGTCATGGATACTGAGATGCCATCTAACCAACTCCTCAAATAGTGCAATAATTCCTCCTACAGTAGTCTTGACATCTAACTCCTGCATGTGCACTTTGAGAGACAGGAAGCTGGCAACTGTTCAAAGCAGGTTGTGACATTATTGGATTGTTTTAATTATTGGAGAGTTTTCCTTTCTATTTTGAATCAAAATCAACTTTCCTTGAAGCCATCAAGGGTCTGGCCTTTATTTCTGACCTTTTTCTTGATAGCAACCCCTATCATGGTCCTACATTTACCATCTCCCAAGCTGAGGAAAGCCAGAGTTTCATAGTAACATTTGTTGACCCTTATCCTCTACCCCAATCAAAGTGGAGGTTTTGAGATTGTATGGATAGTCTCATCTTGATTTTCAGAATCTTAGCAATAGCCCCAATATTTCTGAAGCCTAACATTGTTCCCAAATCCAAATCTTGCTCTTAGGACCTTAATTTCCTTTTCCTGGTGACAGCTGAACTCTGAACAACTGTACGTTAGTATGAAATGGGGGGTGGTGGTAGGAATTGCTTATTATGGTTTGGTGGGGGTGTTTGGTCTCAACTTGTAGAGTTTATCTATCCCCTATTGTCATTTTTTCTGGTATAAGTGAGCAGCACTACAGTGGAAGCTAAAGTTGGGGAAAGAGAAAGTGTGGGGTTCAGAGGTGGTGGAAAGGAGAAGAGAAGAGAAGAGAAGAGAAGAGAAGAGAAAAGAGAGAGAGAGAGAGAGAGAGAGAGAGAGAGAGAGAGAGAGAGAGAGAGAGAGAGAGAGAGAGAGAGAAAGAGAGAGAATGAATCTTATTAATCACGTTGACATTAATCAAGGAATCTCCCTATGCCTTTTTCTCAGTTTCAGCCCTTCTGTGCTTGCGGTGCACACTGCCTCTTCTACTCAGAATGTTGGTGGTGATGGTAGCTTACTTAGGTGGAGATTGCATGATGTGGCTGTTTATTTTGTCTTCTCACAAATCTAGTCCTTTTTGCCCAAATGTGCATCAAAAATGATGAGGTCTTGAGTGTTGTAATATGAATGGAAAAAAAAAAAAAGGCCCCAATCTGCCTATCACCATTGTGTTCTTGTGGAAATTGAGCAAACTGTATTGCTGTGATCAAAGACTATCGTATTCTGTATTGTGATCTAGATTATCCTAAAGCAAAAATAAATAAATAAATAAATAAAATATCATTTCTATCCTAGAGGCTCTCAGACTTATTTATTTGTATTTATTTTTGTAGAAGTTGTTCATGTATCGGGGAATGTTTTGATTAAAGGGCCAATCAGAAAGACTTTAATAAATGTGATTACTGAGCCTCTATTAAGAAAGGTGTGGTGTGTGACCTGGAATTGGACAAATACTTCAAAAAGATTAAGAAGATTCTTCAGACTATAAGTGGATAAACCTGCCTTCCAATTTATGACAAAATTTTAGAAATGCTATTAAGAGGATAGGTTATGACCATTTTGAAAGAGAATTGGACATTAAAAGCCAGCATGCATTCATTTAAGTCGGGTTATACTTGAAGAATCTCATTATTTTTTAGGTAGGGTTATTCATCTGTCATAGGGGAAATAATATGACCATAGTATATTTGTGTTTCATCAAGGTATTTAATAAAGGCCTTCAGGATGTTCTTTTGGACAACAGAGATGTGAACTACACTTGGGGGCAGGTTTCAAAATAGGTGGAATCTAGATGTTCTGGTGAGGGAGAAGCAATGTCAACGTCCTCTTCAGTAGTAACAGTTATCGTGTGCTGAGGGAAACAAATAGCACCAGGAATACAGTGTACACAGCAATAGCAAAATGGTGTTATGATCAACTATGAAATACTTGGTTCTTCTCAGCAGTTCAGTGATCCAAGGCAATCCCACTTTGGATAGAAAATGTTATCTGTATGTAGAGAGAAAACTATGGAGGATGAATATAAAGCAACACATGCCATGTTCACTTTATTTTTCTTTTTTCCTCTCATTGTTTTTCCCTTTTGTTCTGATTTTTCTCTCTCAACATTTCATAAAGAAATGTATATTTAAAAATTAATGCATGTGTATAACAAGGAAAAAGATAATAAATATAAAAATAATAGTTAACATGAATTATAATGAAATATAATGGAACATATTTTCTAGATTTAGGATTTTTACCTTGATATTTAAACTGTTTCTAAAATCTAGTTTTAGCTAATCCAGTGTTTCTTTTTCTTCAAGTCAATTATATATGTGCCTATCAAAAAAGGGCTATTATTTCACTTTTTAAAAAATTATCAGTGGTGAAAAGTTCATTGTTAAAAATTTTAAACAATTAGAGTTATTTCAACTTTTAAAAAAGTTGTACATTGTAGAAATTTCAACTTGTAGATAAGTGATTTTTTAAAATGAATCTATATCTCCCACTGCCTTCTTCCTATTAGTCAAATGACAAAAACTAACCCCCAAAATAAAGCTCTCAATACATAGATGCATAGTCCTGCCCCCCAAAACCCCAACTCCAATTGTCCCTTCTGTATCGATTTCATTATTCTTTTCTAGCTCTACAAATTATTCCTTTGGGAGATCAATTGGTATAGCTCTAAATAAGGAAATTACTTTAGGTAGTATTTTCATTTTTAATATATTGGCTTGAATCCTCTATGAGCAATTGATGTTTAATTATTTAGATCTCTATTTTTACAAAGAATGTTTCATATTGTAGACATTTGGAAAGTCTTTGGGTCAATCTTGGTGAATACATTTCCAAATATTTGATAGTTTCTGTAGTTATTTTGGATGGAATTTCTTTTTCTAGTTCTTCCTGCTGCATTTTGTTGCTTATATATGGGAATGCTGATGATTTGTTTTCTACAAGTTTACTGAAGTCATTCATTATTTCAATTAACTAACTTTCTAGGTTCTCTAAGTATATTTGCAAATTTTTTATTTGCAAAAATGAATAATGTTGTTTTATTTTTACCTGTACTTGTTCTTTCAATTTCTTTTTCTTGTCTTATTGCTATACCTAATATTCCTAGCATTATGTTAAAACAGTACTAGGTGGAATACATAGCTTTACTTTATCCCTGAATTTATTGAAAAGGCCTTAACTTTTTTTCTGTTGCATGTAATTTTTAGAGATTATTTATAGAGATACTATTTACTATATTAAAAAACTTTCATTTATTCTTCTAGTTTTTAAAAAAATAGAAGTCCTTTTATCATTAAAAAGTTTCCTTAGTTATTTATATAGAATATAGATATTGATATTCTTAGTAGATATTGATTAATATGAGTTTCATTATTATTAACATGATTAATACATTTATGGTCTTCTTTATATTGGACCAACCCTGAATTCTTTGTATAAACTCAATGTGATAATAGTAAATAATCTTTGTAATATGTTTCTGTTTTTTTATTTCTTTCCCCTTCTCTACCCCTATTCCCTCTCTTTTCACACATACCTCATCTCTATAGCAACTTCTCTTATTCTCCTTTGTGTTACACATTAACAGTTAAAAGCATCTGTCACTTACATTAGACATATATCAGAGAATGTCTGAGCTGGAAATTAATTTAGAAGTTAATTAAGGAAACCTGAACTTTTCAGTGAAGAAACTGAGGATTAGTAGGAGGCAGTGATCTGGTTAGAATTACACAGATGGCTCTTGCCTGTAGAAAAATGGGAATCAGAAGGCCTGGTTTTAATGTTAGTTTTACTACTTAACACTCATTTAGCAAGTTCCTATAGTTTACTCATCTATAAAATGAATAATTCAGATGATGTGAGATTTCAATTGTAAATTATTGATGCTGTACGGGGTGTACAGGAGGCCTTTGTAGGGCTGCTTACCCACTTTTGGGTCTACCTGCCATCTAACTTTCACCAGTGACATCAAGAAGTTGTATTGTATGTGCAATGGCTACACCCCAGCAAACCATCTTGACAGATGAGCTAAATCAGGTGGAGGTAACTGACAACCTAAACCTGTTGGTTAGTTAGAAAGGTGTAGAGTTAGTTAGAGTTAATTAAGCATGTGAAGGCTTCCTCGCTATTACCAGTGGTGCAGTGATGGAGTGACTTTGTGCATCTCTGCATCACTGAAATCCAATTCATGCACAAGTTGTCATCCCATGATGTCACTGAACTTCTTCAAAAATGAAGGTTGAATATACTTTAACTTGTTTAACATGTATGGGACTACCTGCCATCTAGGGGAGGGGGTGGAGGAAAGGAGGGGACAAGTTGGAACAGAAGTCTTTGCAAGGCTCAGTGTTGAAAAATTACCCATGCATATGTTTTGTATATAAAAAGCTATAATAAAACAAACAAACAAACAAACAAACCAATAAATAAATAAGAGAGAACAAAAAGAAAGTTGATCAATTTATTGTCTCATAATAAAATGATCTCTGAGGACCAATACATCAATAATAAATTCAGATGTAGCAGGAATCTAAGAGGCCACCTATAAAGGAAAAACTGAGTCCCCCTAGAGGTGGTAACTGAACTGGCATTGATTCAAACTTACTGCATCTACAATGGAGGAGGGAACATTTACAGACTGCTCTTTCTGGACAGCCATTTGATGCCAGGCCTGCAACCTCTGAAGGCTTTTTCCAAAATGTCACATTTAGACGAGAAATACTGCACTAATGTACTGTTGATGGAGTTGTAAACTGATCCAGCCATTCTGGAGAACAATTTGGAACTATGCTACAAGAGCTATAAAACTGTGAATACCTTTCGATCCAACATTACCACAGCTAGAGCTATATCCCAAAGACATTAAAAAGGGGGAAATATACAAATATATTTATAGCAGTTTTTTGTGGTGGCTGAAAATTGGAAACCAAAAAGATGCCCATCGATTTGGAAATGGCTAAACAAGCTGTGGTATGTTATTGTAGTGTAATATTATTGTTCTATAAGAAATGACAAGCAGGATAATTCCAGAAAAACCTGGAAAGACTTACACGAACAGATACACAGGGGATGAACAGAAATAGGAGAACACTGTACACAGTAACAGTGTTGTTCAATGAAGAGCTATGAATGACTTAACTATTTTCAACAATAATTGTATTGATAACTGATAATTGGTCTAAGACAATCCCAAGAAACTAATGATGAAGCATATTATTTGCTGCAGAAAAAGAACTGATATTGATTGAATACAGACTCTAGCATGCTAGTTTTCACTTTCTTCCTTATGTTCTTTAATTCGAATTTTCTTGTACAACATTACTAACATGGAAATGTTTTCATAATTGCAAAAAAAGGAAAGAAAGAAAAAAGAAGCTCCAGGTATGGCAGTGAAGTGCAAGGGTTGGAAATAGCTGGAGATCTCCTTAGAAGAATTGGAAATACTTGAACTTTGTTGGTGATCTTGAAAAAGAAGGGCCAGTTTCTTCTGGCACTTTATTCTTTTTTTCCCCCTTGGGCTTTCTTGGGATATTAGATTACTCTGCCTTGCCTGGCACTGAAGAAAATATACCCAATCATTTCAGCCTTCTACAAACCCTAGTATCTCCCCAGTTTAAGGAAAGGAATGTGAAACAAAATGGTGTTAGGTTTTTTTTTTATTTTATTCATTTTTCCAAATTATCCTCTCCCTCCCTCCACTCCCTCCCCCTGATGGCAGGTAATCCCATACATTGTACATGTGTTACAATATAACCTAGATGCAAGATATGTGTGTAAATACCATTTTCTTGTTGCACATTAATTATTAGCTTGCGAAGGTATAAGTAACCTGGGTAGATAGACAGTAGTGCTAACAATTTACATTAGCTTCCCACTGTTCCTTCTCTGGGTATAGTTATTTCTGTCCATCATTGATCAACTGGAAGTGAGTTGGCTCTTCTTTATGTTGAAGATTTCCACTTCCATCAGAATACATCCTCATACAGTATTGTTGTTGAAGTGTATAGTGATCTTCTGGTTCTGCTCATTTCACTCAGCAACAGTTGATTTAAGTCTCTCCAGGCCTCTCTGTATTCCTCCTGCTGGTCATTTCTTACAGAGCAATAATATTCCATAACCTTCATATACCACAATTTACCCAACCATTCTCCAATTGATAGACATCCATTCAACTTCCAGTTTCTAGCTACAACAAAAAGAGCTGCCACAAACATTTTGGCACATACAGGTCCCTTTCCACTCTTTAGTATCTCTTTGGGATATAATCCCAATAACAGCAATGCTGGGTCAAAGGGTATGCAGAGTTTGACAACTTTTTGGGCATAGTTCCAAATTGCTCTCCAGAATGGCTGGATTCTTTCACAACTCCACCAACAATGTATCAGTGTCCCAGTTTTCCCACATCCCCTTCAACATTCATCATTATTTGTTCCTGTCATCTTAGCCAATCTGACAGGTGTGTAGTGGTATCTCAGAGTTCTCTTAATTTGCATTTCTCTGATCAGTAGTGATTTGGAACACTCTTTCATATGAGTGGAAATAGTTTCAATTTCATCATCTGAGAATTGTCTGTTCATATCCCTTGACCATTTATCAATTGGAGAATGGTTTGGTTTCCTATAAATCAGGGTCAGTTCTGTATATATTTTGGAAATGAGACCTTTGTCAGAACCTTTCCTTTTAAAAATATTTTCCCAATTTGTTACTTCCCTTCTAATCTTGTTTGCATTAGTATTGTTTGTACAGAAACTTTTTAGTTTGATGTAATCAAAATCTTCTATTTTGTGATCAATAATGATCTCTAATTCTCCTCTGGTCATAAATTCCTTCCTCCTCCACAGGTCTGAGAGGTAGACTATTCTCTGTTCCTTTAATCTATTTATGATATCATTCTTTATGCCTAAATCATGGACCCATTTTGATCTTATCTTGGTATATGGTGTTAAGTGTGGGTCCATATCTAATTTCTGCCATACTAATTTCCAGTTTTCCCAACAGTTTTTTCTGAATAATGAATTTTTATCCCTAATGTTGGTATCTTTGGGTTTGTCAAAGATTAGATTGCTATAGATGTACCCTTTTTTGTCCTTTGTATCTAATCTGTTCCACTGATCTACCGTTCTATTTCTTAGCCAGTACCAAATGGTTTTGGTGACTGCTGCTATATAATATAGCTTTGGATCAGGTACACTTAGACCACCTTCCTCTGACTTTTTTTTTTTTTTTCATTAGTTCCCTTGCAATTCTCGACTTTTTATTCTTCCATATGAATTTTGTTGTTATTTTTTCTAGGTCATTAAAATAGTTTCTTGGGAGTCTGATTGGTATAGCACTAAATAAATAGATTAGTTTGTGCAGTATTGTCATCTTTATTATGTTCGCTCGGCCTATCCAAGAGCACTGAATGTCCTTCCAATTATTTAAATCTGACTTTATTTTTGTGACAAGTGTTTTGTAATTTTTCTCATATAATTCCTGACTATTCTTTGGTAGATGGATTCCCAAATACTTTATACTCTCAACATTTGTTTGGAATGGAATTTCTCTTTGTATCTCTTGCTGTTGCATTTTTTTTGGTGATATATAAGAATGCTGAGGATTTATGTGGATTTATTTTGTATCCTGCCACTTTGCTAAAATTCTGAATTATTTCTAATAGCTTTTTAGCAGAGTCTTTGGGGTTCTCTAAGTATACCATCATGTCATCTGCAAAGAGTGATAGTTTGATTTCCTCATTTCCTACTCTAATTCCTTGAATCTCTTTCTCGGCTCTTATTGCCGAGGCTAGCGTTTCTAGTACTATATTGAATAGTAATGGTGATAATGGGCAACCTTGTTTCACTCCTGATCTTACTGGGAAAGGTTGCAGTTTATTTCTATTGCATATTATGCTTACTGACGGTCTTAAATATGGTGTTAGGTTTTAATGTGAATGGTAATTTTGTTTGTGTGGAGAAGATTCAGTTTCTTTGGGAAGAAGAGGCAGACAAAGGTATTTTGTATCATCTAGTAGAAGCTATGTTGTGTTCTCTGTTGGAGATGAGTGGGGAGGGAACAGGAGCTTCTTTGTTTGATACCTGGACAGGGCTACCTGCTCTGTCAGGCTCAGCTAGGAAGGTAGATGTGTGAGTGTGTGTATGTGTGTTAACATGTGAGTATGTACGTAATGCATGAACCTTTACTAACAGACCTGTATGTGTGTGTTTTCTGGGAATGATCCATATCCCCCAAAATAACCATGATTACTAAAGTGAATTGCCTGAGTTCCTGTATGAGAGATGCATCCTTTAAGTTACAGACCTCCCCAGCAGGTTCTATCTGCTTGACAGAAGGACAGAAAGTTTCTTCCAGTTCCTAGAGGAGAGCACTTCCTATTTCACCTCTATAGAGAGGAATAGTCAACAGCTTGTCAATAGCTGGTGCAGAGTCTTCTCTATAATTGTGCAATATATTAGTGTCCTGAAAAACATGTCATCCCATAGAAACATTTTTAACAATTTTGTTGCTACTCAAGGGAAGGAGGAAAACAATTGCTTGCAGGGATAGTTTCAGGGTCCAGTCCCCATAACCTAGCCATAATGAGTAGCACACATAGAGTGCATCTACATTCTAGTTAAATGATTATAGAATCTCATGGTTTTACTTTATATATACCATTTTGCAGACCTCTACATAATTTTTATATTTTTATATAATTTGAATTTGTCTATAGAAGTAGAGAATACAAGGAGGAAGGAAGGAAGGAAGAAAGCAAGAAGAGGTCCTACCTTGTGGAAAGAAGCTGTTGACATGTGGTTCAAAAACATAGGTGAGGACAGACAAATGAAAAAACAATGCAGGGGCCAGACACTTGGGGCCTGGCCAAAACTGAGAGGAAGAATATGGACACAGATGATACAGATAAGAGAGAATAGGTGACACTGGAGGTGGGGAGAAGCACATAGTATCCCAGCAGGAATGGAGGAAGAAGGTACTCTGGTCAGAAATACATACTGATGAGTGGAGATTAACAAAGATTTCTCTTTGGGTCCCAAGTCAAAGCTTGATTCAAGAAGGACGACTGAGGGGAGGAGGAGGAGGAGGAGGAGGAGGAGGAGGAGGAGGAGGAGGAGGAGGAGGAGGAGGAGGAGGAGGAAGAGGAGGAGGAGGAGAGAGAGAGAGAGAGAGAGAGAGAGAGAGAGAGAGACCAAAAAACATAAAAAGAGAGAGATAGAAAATAACAGAGACACAGAGAGAGAAGAGACAGAGACAGAGTGAGAAAGACCAACACAGAGAGAGACAGAGGTAGAGAGAAACAGAGTGACGGAGAAAGAGAGAGACATAGAGACAGGCATAGAGAGACAGACATACAGAATGACAGAGAGAGAAGACAAAGACAGAGTGAGATAGTGAGAGACAGAGAGACAGAAACAGCAAGTCAGAGACAGAGGGAGAGAGAGAGACATGGAGACACACGAACAAGAGATGGAAAGACAGAGGAGAGAGAGAGAGAGAGAGAGGGAGAGAGAATGTACAGTACTATACACAATAAAGTTAACAAGTGGTTTTTTGGAATGAGCATTTTTTTTCTAGAATTTTTTAAACATAGATTTGAATTTAAACATAACAAACGACAAATTATTAAAGTGAGAACTCTATATCATTTGAGACAAAGAATTAGTATGTTACCAAAGAGATATTACTTTATTATCTATAAGATGAGTAAAATGAAATTACTATCTAAATTATCAAATAAGGAGTGAAGATTGCAGAGTATAGAAATAGGAATAATGGTATAGGGAAGCATGAAAGCTACCCCTAACAATACCATTCCTGCATGAGATTGTAAAGGTAGGATTCATTTTAGTTAAATCTGATGGCAATTCAGCAGGTCTATTCTTCAGTCTATTCTTCTTCAATAGTAGTTACCGCTATAGTACATTTGATAATCTGGAACTATCACTATAATTGTGGCAAGCCACTTGAATACCCCATAAGGTAGGACTTCAGCAAATTTAGATTTAGGGACTTTAGAGGATTTTATATTTGATCTTGAAGTGAAAAGGAGTCTTTGACATTTCTTGAATAAAAGGATGACATTGGTCAGACCTATGCTTCACTAAAATCACTTTGGCAGCTGAGTGGAGGCTAGATTGGTATATGGAGAGATTTGTGCAGGTAGACCAATCAGCACGTTGTTACAAGAGTCCAGATATAAAGAGATGAGCACCTGAAGTAAGACTGGGGCAGTTTCAGAGGAGAGAAGGGGGTTTATTTGAGAGATGTTACAAAGCTGACCAAGACAGAGGTCTTGGCAAAAGAGTGAGTATGGGAGGTGAGAGACAATGAGGAGTTACAATGGCACCTAGAATGGGAAACTAAGAGACTAGGAGGATGGATATGCTCTCAGAAATAATAGGAAAATTTGGAAATTGAGAAAATTGGGAAGGTGGAAGATTATGAATTCTGTTTTTGCATGTTGAGTTTAAGATATCTATGACACATTCAGTTCTAGGTATCCAATAGGTAGCTGGGAATGGAGATGGGAAGTCAGCAGAAAGGTTAGTTAAGATGGATAGAAAATTTGAGAACCATCAACATAGAGATGGTAATTAAACCAATGATAGCTGATGAAATAATCCCGTGAAATAGAAGAGAGGGAGAAGGTAAGAAGGGTTAGGATAGAACCCAATGGGATATACTATCCATTATGGATGAGGATCAAGCATCGAAGACTGAGAAAGAATGGACATTCATTCACCGCTTGAACCACCCTCATAATTACCTAATTAATTCCATCTTATTATAATCATGGCGTCTTAGCTGGATCATGAGATGTGTGAGAGTAGGTTCCATATCTCACATTTCTTTCTGTCACTAATGGTGCCCAGCAGAGTGATGGACACTATAACAGCTTACTAAATTGAATGAGGGAATGAGACTTGCTAATACTACAGGTCCCTTCTAATAGTAAATTCTCCAAATTTTCTGCTGGAATTCGTGGAGCAATGCTGACCTCCAGTGGTTGATAGAGAAACTGGAGAATGGCTGTTCTTATACCAAGGACAGAAAATATCCTGGATGTTGGAAACTTTTCCTAAAACTGGCTTGGGATGCGCCAGTCTACCACAAACATAAATAACACAAGTCCACTTACAAAACTATATAAATTTCACCATAGATTGTTTAGCAGAAGCCTTGACGTTTTAGAGAAATGAGATTCCTCCCATTAAATTCTAACTTTTTTTTATAGTCAAAAGTAGAATGGACTGCCTCAAGACTAATAATTTTTCAGTCCCTGGACATCTTCAATTAAATATTAGTTTACTTAATAAATCTGTTTCTCAAGTATTTTATAGAAACATATTACAAATATATATTATAATACTGTATATTGAATTAGATAATGTGAGATTTTTTTTTAATTCTAGTTTTTGTGATTTAATACAGCAAAGATGACCAGTGGCAACAATTCTTACATTGTTTAGGGAATTTCCAACAGTCCCCTTTACTCATTTTGTAAGTCTCAACAGCTTGTGTATGTCCATAAAAAATATGATAAAAATACCAATGCTACATTAAGTAATTTACCACTTTAAATGCTAAATCAATCAAATCATAAAAGTTTCACATTCTTTTTTGTTATTAAAAGAATATGGAGACCTTTATTTTATTTGGTAATAATTCTAGAATTTAAAGAAAAAAAATTAAAAAAAAACAGATAAATGGGAAATAAGAAAGTTGAAGAAAATAGTATAGATAACTTTTCCCAAATCATTTGGTCATAAAAAAAGAGGATAGCTAGGTTAAGGAAATAGTAGAATAAAGTAAATCAAAAGGATTTTTGTTCATTTTTTTAGGGAGTGAATATGTTTTATAAGTCAAAATTTGTGGAAGGAACCAGGGGATAAACAAGGCATGAGGGGAGATCAATAGAGAGAAGATCAAAAATGTAACAGCAAGTTTTGTCATGGGGAAAGAGAAGGATCTCTTCTTCCAAGAAGACTAGGTTTTTTTTTCAAAGAAAATTATTGACACTGCATAGTGAATAATCTTTTGAGACTCAAGTTAGGAAGACATGTTAAATTTCCCATTTCATATACTTCCTCATACTTACTGGTAGTTTCAGCATGTACAAGTCTTTTAAAAGCTCTTTGTGTCTTCATTTGTAAAGTGGGGAAACTAATGAATTCAAATGAGATAATACAAACTTTTAAAGCCCTATATAAATACGTCTAATATTTTAGATTGTATTTAACCTGTGCTTAGAGATTGTTTGTGAAAGTCACTGTTTGTATGATGTGTCTTAGCAAAATTCAATCAATCAATCAATAAACATTTATGGATCACCCTACCATGTGCTGGATACTGTGCTAAGCCCTGGGGACACAAAAAGAGGCAAATGACAATCCCTCCCCTTAAGGACCTTATAATTTTATGGGGGAAGCATATAAACAAACTTATACAAATCAAGCTATATATATTTAGGATAAATAGGAAATAATTGATCTGGAATGAAGAGGATTTGGTTAAGACTTTTTCTAAAAGGTAGAAATTTAAATAGAATTTAAAGGAAGCCAGAGAAGTCAGTAGTCAATAACCACAGAGGGAGAATATTCCAGTCATGTGGGATAGAGAGAGAGAAAATGCTTGGAGTTGAAGGATGGAGTTTCTTGTTTGATCAACCAGGAGACAGTTTCATTTTATTGAACTGGTTGAAATTGGACCATTCCTCCCAGCTGCCTATTAGAGATCCTTTACCAAGGTTATGCTAACTACAAATTCAGATTCAAAGATTGATGCAAGAAGTTTTCTCACTTTTATACATCTTAAGCAAACATATGCTTTATCTGAAAACTAGTTTTGTGTTGATCAATTAGTTACTATTTCCATGTTACAGACATTTGGGAAGTGGGACACCTCCTTTTCTGAATTCAAGAAATTGTACCTAGTAATTTCCTTCTCAATCTAGGGGCTCCTACTAGGTCCAACTGACTACTCCCACAAATGCCAAACTTGTGAGTGTGGACTCCCAGATCATCTGAAGAAAGCTCCCACTCTGGAGTGGATGGAAGAACCCTAGGGGACATTAAGTAAACCTCAGATCTTACTCATGATCTGACACACTTCCTCCTTCTAGAGCTTTATTTTTATAAGATTAGATATCCATTCATTCTGGGAACAACTATACTAAATACAGAATAATTCCATTGATTGACATGTGATACATAAGCTAAAATAAACAAAATCATATCTTACCAAGGAAAGGCATTTGGGCTGAAATATTCCAGGGCTTGCAGGAATATGCCTGCCACAAGGATATCCCCCAAAGTTGATCTGCATCATGCTGATTAACTAACACTTTCCATTATGATTTAGGAATGGAGCAAATGAAGACCCAGGTCAGGTTCTGATTGAGCTCGATCCAGTGTTTATAACCAGGAGAATCTTAGAACATTCTGCAATTCCTCATATATTATCCATTTTGATATTAACAGACCTATGAGTAGGGTCTTATGGATATGAATATCCCCACTTTCCAGATAAGAAACTGATTCTTAGAAAGGTTAAGTAACTTGAGTGTGCTACAAAACCAAATCAAATCTTACTTTCTATTGACTCATGTTATTTCTTTGTAATACATCATATTGTCTCTCAGTTTTCAGAATTCTGACAAGAAAAAGCTATTCCCCAGAAGAAAGCTTATATTTGATATTCTTCTAGGATGGTTTTCTTTAGAAACTCCACTTCAGTGATAACTTTAGTTCTGAAGAAGAATTTCTCAGAGTATAAAAGTGTTGGGTTTCACTGTTTTTCCCAAGCAGCTCCTCCCCTTCCTGCTTCACATTAATAATCTGGAAATTGCTATACACAGAAGGATAGATAATTCCAAATTTAGAAGGGTTTATACAAACAAAACCAATGCAGTCAAAACTAGAAAACAGAAAACTGGGAAAGACGTTTTTTATAGCTAATTTGTCTGATGAAGGCCCATTTCTCAGACATATAGGGGATAGAGTGAACTGCATAAGAAAACAAGTTATTCCTTATTTTATAGGTGATCAAAGGATATAAACAGTCAATTTTCAGACTAAGAATTAAAATCTTTTGATAGTCTTAGAGAGGGCCAGAATTTGGGACTCAAAATTTAAATAGCACAAATGTTAAATTTTATTTTTATACATAATTAGAATAAAATAAAATATCTGAAACAAAAACAATTAACTTGATTTAAAAAATTAAAAGCACATTAGAAAAATAGAAAAGATGAATTTGCAATCAATGAAGAATAAAATAAATTATTAGCTCTTTTGCCCAAATACATGCCAATAAAACTCACAATTAAAATAAAATGGATGGATATTTACAAAAAATATAAATTGCCCAGATTAATGTAACAAGAAATGGAGCACTTAATATAACTGCCTTAGAGTAATAAATTGATTATGTCATAAATGAAATCCCAAAGGAAAAAAGAAACTAGATGCATCTACAATCAAATTTTGCCAAAAGATTTGAAGAATTAATTTCAATATGAAATAAGCTGGTTTATAGAAGGGAAAAGAAGAGATCCTATCCAAAGTCAAATTCTATCTATGACATAGATATGGTCTTGATGTTTAAATAAGGATAGAATTAAAACAGAGAAAGAAAACTATAGACTAAAATCCCCAAAGAATATAATTTTTTTTACCTTGTTAAGAGTTATCACTCTATTTTTAGTAATACTTTTTATTTTCAAAATAAATGCAAAGATAGTTTTCAACATTCACCTTTTTATTAATTTAAAATTATAACATTTTTTGATAGTACATATGCATAGGTAATTCTTTTTTACAACATTATCCCTTGTACTCCCTTCTGCTCCGAATTTTTCCTCTCCTTCCCCTAGATGGCAGGCATTCCCATACATATTAAATATGTTATAGTATATCCTAGTTACAATATATATGTGCAGAACCAAATTTTGTTGTTATTGTTCCAAAGGAAGAATTAGATTCAGAAGGTAAAAATAATCTGGGGAGAAAAACAAAAAATGCTAACAGTTTACACTCATTTCCCAGTGTTCCTTTTCTGATTCTGTCCATCATTGATCAATTGGAATTGGATTAGCTCTTCTCTAAGTTGAAGATATCCACTTCCATGAGAATATATCCTCATACAGTATCATTTTTGAAGTGTATAATGATCTCCTAGTTCTTCTTGTTTCACTCAGCATCAGTTGATGTCTCTCCAAGCCTATCTGTATCCCTCCTGTTGGTCATTTCTTACAGAGCAATAATATTCCATAAAATTCATATACCATAATTTACCCAACCATTCTCCAATTGATGGGCATCTGTTCATTTTCCAGTTTCTAGCCACTACAAAACAGGGCTGCCACAAACATTTTGGCACATACAGGTCCCTTTCCCTTCTTTAGTATTTCCTTGGTATATAAGCCCAGTAGTAGCACTGCTGGATCAAAGGGTATGCACATTTTGATAACTTTTTGGGCATAATTCCAGATTGCTCTCCAGAATGGTTATATTCTTTCACAACTCCACCGACAATGCCTCAGTGTCCCAGTTTTTCCACATCGCCTCCAACATTCATCATTATTTGTTCCTGTCATCTTAGCCAATCTGACAGGTGTGTAATGATATCTCAGAGTTGTCTTAATTTGCATTTCTCTGATCAATAGTGATTTGGAACACTCTTTCATATGAGTGGAAATAGTTTTAATTTCATCATCTGAAAATTGCCTATTCATATCCTTTGACCATTTATCAATTGGAGAATGGCTTGATTTCTTGTAAATTAAAGTCAATTCTCTGTATATTTTGGAGATGAGGCCTTTATCAGAACCTTTAACTGTAAAAATGTTTTCCCAATTTGTTACTTCTCTTCTAATCGTGTTTGCATTAGTTTTGTTTGTATAAAAGCTTCTTAATTTGATGTAATCAAAATTTTCTATTTTGTGATCAATAATAATCTCTAGTTCTCCTTTGGTCACAAATTCCTTCTTCTTCCACAACTCTGAGAGATAAACTATCCTATGTTCCTCTAATTTATTTATGATCTCGTTCTTTATGCCTAAATCATGGAACCGTTTTGATCTTATCTTAGTATGTGGTGTTAAATGTGGGTCCATGCCTAGTTTCTGCCATACTAATTTACAGTTTTCCCAGCAGTTTTTGTCAAATAATGAATTCTTATCCCAAGATTTCGGATCTTGGGGTTTATCAAACACTAGATGGCTATATTTATTCACTATCTTGCCCTGTGAACTTAACCTATGCCACAGATCAACTAGTCTATTTCTTAGCCAATACCAAATGGTTTTGGTAACTGCTGCTTTATAATATAGTTCTAGATCAGGTATAGCTAGGCCACCTTCATTTGAAATGAAATTCTTGACCTTTTCTTCTTCCATATGAATTCTGTTGTTATTTTTTCTAGGTCATTAAAATAATTTCTTGGGAGTCTGATTGGTTTAGCACTAAATAAATAGCTTAGTTTAGGGAGTATTGTCATCTTGATTATATTCGCTCAGCCTATCCAAGAGCACTTAATGTCTTTCCAATTATTTAAATCTGATTTTATTTTTGTGGCAAGTGTTTTGTAATTTTGCTCATATAATTCCTGACTTTCTTTTGGTAGATATATTCCCAAATATTTTATACTATCGATCGTTATTTTGAATGGAATTTCTCTTTCTATCTCTTGCTGTTGGATTGTGTTAATAATGTATAAAAATGCTGAGGATTTGTGTGGGTTTATTTTGTATACTGCAACTTTGCTAAAGGTCCGAATTATTTCTAATAGCTTTTTAGCAGAGTCTTTGGGGTTCTCTAAGTATACCATTGTATTATCTGTAAAGAGTGATAGTTTGATTTCCTCATTACCTACTCTAATTCCTTGAATCTCTTTCTCAGCTCTTATTGTCAAGGCTAGCGTTTCTAATACAATATTGAATAGTAATGGTGATAGTGGGAAAACTTGTTTCACTCCTGATCTTACTGGGAAAGGTTCCAGTTTATCCCCATTACATATGATGCTTACTGACTGTTTAAAATATATGCTTCTGACTATTTTAAGGGATACTCCATTTATTCCTATACTCTCAAGCGTTTTTAGTAGGAATGGATGTTGGATTTTGTCAAATGCTTTTTCTGCATCTATTGAGATGATCATATGGTTTTTGTTAATTTGTTTATTGATATAGTCGATTATCTAATAGTTTTCCTAATATTGAACCAGCCCTGCATTCCTGGTATAAATCCCACTTGGTCATAGTGTATTATCCTGGGGATGATTTTCTGTAATCTTTTTGCTAATATTTTATATAAGTTTTTAGCATCGATATTCATTAGGCAGATTGGTCTATAATTTTCATTCTCTGTTTTCAGCTTACCTAGTTTAGATATCAGTACCATGTCTGTGTCATAAAAAGAATTTGGTAGGACTTCTTCAATCCCTATTTTTTCAAATAGTTTATATAGCATTGGAATTAGTTGTTCTTTAAATGTTTGGTAGAATTCATATGTAAATCCATCTGGTGCTGGGGATTTTTTTCTTAGGGAGTTGGTTAGTAGTTTCTTCTATTTCTTTTTCTGAAATGGACTATTTAGACTATTTACTTCTTCCTCTGTTAATCTGGGCAAGCTATATTTTTGAAGGTATTCTTCCATTTCATTTAAGTTATCGAATTGATTGGCATAAAGTTGAGCAAAGTAGGTGCTAACTATTGTTCTAATTTCCTCTTCATTAGTGGTGAGTTTTCCCTTTTCATTTTTAAGATTAACAATTTGCTTTTCCTCTTTCCTTTTTTTTAATCAGATTTACTAAGGGTTTGTTTATTTTGTTGATTTTTTCATAGAACCAACTCATAGTTTTATTAATTAATTCAATAGTTTTTTTACTTTCAATTTTATTAATCTCACCTTTTATTTTTAGAATTTCAAGTTTTGTGTTTGTCTGGGGGTTTTTAATTTGTTCCTTTTCTAACAATTTTAGTTGTAAGCTCAATTTGTTGACCTTCTCTTTCTCTATTTTATGCAAGTAGGCCTGTAGAGATAGAAAACTTCCCCTTATTACCACTTTGGCTGTATCCCACACATTTTGGTATGATGTCTCATTATTGTCATTTTCTTGGGTGAAGTTATTACTTATGTCTATGATTTGCTGTTTCACCCAATCATTCTTTAGTATAAGATTATTTAGTTTCCAATTATTTTTTGGTCTATCTTCCCCTGGCTTTTTATTAAATGTAATTTTTATTGCATTGTGGTCTGAAAAGGATGCATTTACTATTTCTGCCTTATTGCATTTCCTTTTGAAGTTTTTATGTCCTAGTATATGATCAATTTTTGTATAGGTTCCATGAACTGCTGAGAAGAAAGTGTACTCCTTTCTGTCTCCATTTAGCTTTCACCAAATATCTATCATATCACACTTTTCTAGTATTCTATTTACCTCTTTGACTTCTTTCTTACTTATTTTGTGGTTTGATTTATCTAATTCTGAGAGTGCAAGGTTGAGATCTCCCACTCTTATAGTTTTGCTGTCTATTTCTTTTTGCAGCTCTCTTAATTTTTCTTTTAAGAATTTAGATGCTGGAGAAGACTGGACTTCTGGCCAAGATGGTGGCATGCAGGCAGACAGCTGCTTGAGCTCCGTGCTTTCTCTCAGGACTTACTTCATGACAATCCTCAGAGTTAATGCTTGACCAGAAAAGAAACCCACAAATAATCACCAAGAGAAGACATCCTTGAAACTCGCCAGAGAAGGTCTGTGTTTGCTCGGTGGAGGGTTGAATAGACTGGGCGCAGAATGAGGGCAGGTAGCCAGAGCGAGACAGGCAGCTCACACAGCTCAGACCAGAGGGGGAGGGGTATGATCTCTGCCGTTTCTGCAAAAAGACTTTTACCCCAGTGTGGATACTCCGTCTTGGCAGCAAGCCAGGAGCAGCAGAGAGGGTGTAAACACTGGAGGTGAGGATTAAAACCCTGGAAAGCTAGTATCTCTAGGAACATGGCCACCCCCAACCCCCACTTGGAGTGACTCAGCGCATTCTCAGAGCCTCAGGCCTCAGAGCGCAGATGCAGCACAGCCATCGCTGTTCTGTTAGTGGCTTTCTGCTGCCCTACCTCCAGTCTGTAGAGGAAGCCCATTAACACCATGCAGCCCCAGCTCCCCCAAAACAGACCAATTGTTTCTCTTGTCAATTTGTTTTCTTCCATTCTGCTCTTGAAATGAACAAAAAATTCAAAAGAGCTCTAACCATTGACAGCTTCTGTATGGAGAGAGAGCAGACTTCAAATTCTGAGGAGACTAAAAACAGACTGTCCCCAAGGGATTCCCCTAAGGGGGATATGATCTGCTCCTCAATACAAAAGAATCTCATAGAGGAAATCAAAAAGGCTCTCACAAGAGAGCTAGAAGAAAAATGGGAAAAGGAAAGGGAAGCTTGGCAAGAGAGCCTGGAGAAGTCATTCCACATATTTAAAGACAAGAGTGGATAAAGAAAACAAATCATTGAGAAACAAAATTAGTGAATTAGAAAAGGCAAACAACTCCAAGGAAAACAGGATTAGTGAGCTGGAAAAGATAAACACTCCAAGGAAAACAGGATTAGTAAGCTGGATAAAGAAATCAGCTGTCTAAAAAATAAAATGGATAAAATGGAAAAAAATTCCATAGAAGAAAAAAACTCACTTAAAAACACAATTGGACAATTACAAATAGATATAAAAAAGTGAGTGAAGAAAATACATCATTGAAAATTAGACTCGAACAAGTAGAAATGAATGACTCAAGGAGAAACCAAGAGGTAGTCAAGCAAAACCAGAGAAATGAAACAATTGAAAAGAATGTCAAGTGCCTTATTAGAAAGACAACAGACCTGGAAAACAGATCCAGGAGAGACAATTTAAGAATAATCGGACTCCCTGAAAAATGTGAGGAAAAAAAAGAGTTTGGACACTATTTTCGAGGAAATTATCAAAGAGAACTGCCCAGACATTTTGGAAACAGAGGGTAAAATAGACATTGAAAAAATTCATCGGTCACCTACTGAAAGGGACCCTAAAATCAAAACGCCAAGAAATATAGTGGCCAAGTTCAAGAACCATCAGACAAAGGAAAAAATACTGGAAGCTGCTAGAAAAAAGCAATTTAGATATGGAGGATCCACAATAAGGATAACCTAGGACCTAGCAGCGTCCACATTAAAAGAACGAAGGGCCTGGAACATGATATTCCAAAAGGCCAAGGAACTTCGTATGCAGCCAAGAATAACTTACCCAGCAAGAATGAGCATGGTTTTCCAGGGAAGAAGATGGACATTTAACGAAATAAATGAATTCCATCTATTTTTGAAGAAAAAACCAGACCTGCATAAAAGGTTTGATCTTCAAATACAGAACTCAAGAGATTTCTAAAAAGGTAAAAAGAAATCTTGAGAACGATACTTCTGCCATAAAAATATGTAAAGAACATATGTATAATTTGTCCTAGAAACTGGAGGTGGAAAGGAAATTATATCATTAAAAAAAGGGTAAAGTGGTGGTACTACATCTCATGAAGAGGCAAAGGTAACCTATTATATCTGAGAGAAAGAAAGGAGGGAGATGAACATAGTGTATATCAATAGACATATTCGATTTATGGTGAAACTTCTTCCAATTCATTGAAAAGTGAGAGGAAAGGAGTAAGCTAAGGGGAAGGGAATACAGAAATTGTGAGGAAAAGGGGTAAAATAAGGGGAGGTACTTTAAGGTGAGGGAGGGATACAAAAAAGGAAGGGCTGTGAAAAGCAAATGGTGTTCACAAGTTTAATACTGGGTAGGAGGGTAAGAGGGAAGGAAAGGGGAAAAGCATAAGCAGGGGTTAATAGGATGGCAAGCAATATAGAATTAGTCATTCTAACCATAAATGTGAATGGGGCAAACTGCCTCATAAAGAGGAAGCTGTTAGCAGACTGGATTAAAACTCAGAATCCTACTATATGTTGTTTACAGGAAACACACCTGAAACAGGGTGATACATTCAAACTAAAACTAAAAGGGTGGAGCAGAATCTATTATGCTTCAGGCAAAGCCAAAAAAGCAGGGGGAGCCATCCTCATCTCAGATCAAGCAAAAACAAAAATTGATCTAATTAAAAGAGATAAGGAAGGGCATTATATCCTGCTAAAGGGTAGCATCAATAATGAAGCAGTATCAATATTAAACATATATGCACCAAGTGGTGCAGCATCTAAATTCTTAAAAGAGAAATTAAGAGAGCTGCAAAAAGAAATAGACAGCAAAACTATAAGAGTGGGAGATCTCAACCTTGCACTCTCAGATTTACATAAATCAAACCACAAAATAAATAAGAAAGAAGTCAAAGAGGTAAATAGAATACTAGAAAAGTTTGATATGATAGATCTTTGGCGGAAGCTAAATGGAGACAGAAAGGAGTACACTTTCTTCTCAGCAGTTCATGGAACCTATACAAAAATTGATCATATACTAGGACATAAAAACCTCAAAATCAAATGCAATAAGGCAGAAATAGTAAATGCATCCTTTTCAGACCACAATGCAATCAAAATTGCATTTAACAAAAAGCCATGGGAAGATAGACCAAAAAATAATTGGAAACTAAATAATCTTATGCTAAAGAATGATTGGGTAAAACAGCAAATCATAGACATAATTAATAACTTCACCAAAGAAAATGACAATAATGAGACATCATACCAAAATGTGTGGGATACAGCCAAAGCAGTAATAAGGGGAAATTTTCTATCTCTACAGGCCTACTTGCATAAAATAGAGAAAGAGAGGGCCAATGAATTGGGCTTACAACTAAGATTACTAGAAAAGGAACAAATTAAAAACCCCCAGACAAACACAAAACTTGAACTTCAAAAAATAAAAGGTGAGATTAATAAAATTGAAAGTAAAAAAAAAAACTATTGCATTAATTAATAAAACTATGAGTTGGTTCTATGAAAAAAACAACAAATAGACAAACCCTTAGTAAACCTGATTAAAAAAAGGAAAGAGAAAAAGCAAATTGTTAGTCTTAAAAATGAAAAGGGCGAACTCACCACTAATGAAGAGGAAATTAGAACAATAGTTAGGAGCTACTTTGCTCAACTTTATGCCAATCATTTCGATAACTTAAATGAAATGGAAGAATACCTTCAAAAATATAGCTTGCCCAGATTAACAGAGGAAGAAGTAAGTAGCCTAAATAGTCCCATCTCAGAAAAAGAAATAGAGCAAGCTATTAACCAACTTCCTAAGAAAAAATCCCCAGGACCAGATGGATTTACATATGAATTCTACCAAACATTTAAAGAACAACTAACTCCAATGCTATATAAACTATTTGAAAAAATAGGGATTGAAGGAGTCCTACCAAATTCCTTTTATGACACAGACATGGTACTGATACTTAAACCAGGTAGATCAAAAACTGAGAAAAAACTATAGACCAATTTCCTTAATGAACATTGATGCTAAAATCTTAAATAAGATATTAGCAAAAAGACTTCAGAAAATCATCCCCAGGATAATACACTATGACCAAGTGGGATTTATACCAGGAATGCAGGGCTGGTTTAATATTAGGAAAACTATTAGTATAATTGACCACATTAATAATCAAATTAATAAAAACCATATGATCATCTCAATAGATGCAGAAAAAGCATTTGATAAAATCCAACATCCATTCCTACTAAAAATGCTTGTGAGGATAGGAATAAATGGACTATTCATTAAAATAATAACGAGCATATATTTAAAACCTTCAGTAAACATCATATGTAATGGTGATAAACTAGAACCTTTCCCTGTAAGATCAGGAGTGAAACAAGGTTGCCCACTATCACCATTACTATTCAATATAGTACTAGAAACGCTAGCCTCGGCAATAAGATCCGAGAAAGAGATTCAAGGAATTAGAGTAGGAAAAGAGGAAATAAAATTATCACTCTTTGCAGATGACATGATGGTATACTTAGAGAATCCCAAAGACTCTGCTAAAAAGCTATTAGAAATAATTCAGAATTTTAGCAAAGTTGCAGGATACAAAATAAATCCACATAAATCCTCAGCATTTTTATACATTACCAACACAATTCAACAGCAAGAGATACAAAGAGAAATTCCATTCAAAATAACGGTCGATAGTATAAAATATTTGGGAATATATCTACCAAAGGAGAGTCAGGAATTATATGAGAAAAATTACAAAACACTTGCCACAAAAATAAAGTCAGATTTAAATAATTGGAAAGACATTCAGTGCTCTTGGATAGCCCAAGCAAATATAATTAAGATGACAATACTCCCTAAACTAATCTATTTATTTGGTGCTACACCAATCAGACTCCCAAGAAACTATTTTAATGACCTAGAAAAAATAACAACAGAATTCATATGCAACAACAAAAGGTCGAGAATTTCAAGGGAAGTAATGAAAAAATATTAAATGAAGGTGGTCTAGCTGTACCTGATCTAGAACTGTATTATAAAGCAACAGTCACCAAACCCATTTGGTATTGGCTAAGAAATAGACTAGTTGTTCAGTGGCATACGTTAGGTTCACAGGGCAAGACAGTGAATAAAAATAGCAATATAGTGTTTCATAAACCCCAAGATCTGAAATCTTGGGATAAGAATTCATTATTTTACAAAAACTGCTGGGAAAACTGAAAATTAGTATGGCAGAAACTAGGCATGGACTCACATTTAACACCACATACTAAGATAAGATCAAAATGGGTCCAAGATTTAGGCATAAAGAACGAAATCATAAATAAATTGGAGGAACCTGGGATGGTTTACCTCTCGGACTTGTGGAGGAGGAAGGAGTTTGTGTCCAAGGGAGAACTAGAGACCATTATTTATCACAAAATAGAATATTTTGATTACACCATATTAAAAAGTTTCTACACAAACAAAATTAATGCAAACAAGATTAGAAGTGAAGTAACAAATTGGGAAAAAATTTTTACAGTTAAAGGTTCTGATAAAGGCCTCATCTCCAAAATATACAGAGAATTGACTTTAATTTATAAGAAATCAAGCCATTCTCCAATTGATAAATGGTCAAAGAATATAAACAGACAATTTTCAGATGATGAAATTAAAACTATTTCCACTCATATGAAAGAGTGTTCCAAATCACTATTGATCAGAGAAATGCAAATTAAGACAACTCTGAGATATCATTACACACTGTCAGATTGGCTAAGATGACAGGAACTAATAACGATGAATGTTGGAGAGGCTGTGGGAAAACTGGGACACTGATGCATTGTTGGTGTAGTTGTGAAAGAATATAACCATTCTGGACAGCAATCTGGAATTATGCCCAAAAAGTTATCAAACTATGCATACCCTTTGATCCAGCAGTGCTACTACTGGGCTTATATCCCAAGGAAATACTAAAGAAGGGAAAGGGACCTGTATGTGCCAAAATGTTTGTGGCAGCCCTTTTCTTAGTGGCTAGAAACTGGAAAATGAATGGATGTCCATCAATTGGAGAATGGTTGGGTAAATTATGGTATATGAATGTTATGGAATATTATTGCTCTGTAAGAAATGACCAACTGGAGGAATACAGAGAGGCTTGGAGAGACTTACATCAACTGATGCTGAGTGAAACGAGTAGAACCAGGGGATCATTATACACTTCAACAATGATACTGTATGAGGATGTATTTTGAATGAAGTCGATATCTTCAACACAGAGAAGAGCTAATCCAATTCCAATTGATCAATGATGGACAGAATCAGCTACATCCAGAAAAGGAACACTGGGAAATGAGTGTAAACTGTGAGCATTGGTTTTTGTTTTGTTTTGTTTTGTTTTGTTTCTCTTCCCAGATTATTTTTACCTTGCGAATACAATCCTTCCTTTGTAACAACAACAACAACAAAATTTGGTTCTGCACATATATATTGTAACTAGGATATACTATAAGATATTTAATATGTATGGGAATGCCTGCCATCTAGGGGAGGGGGTGGAGGGAAGGAGGGGAAAAACTCGGAACAGAAGGGAGTACAAGGGATAATGTTTGTAAAAAAATATCTATGCATATGTACTGTCAAAGAAAATGTTATAATTATAAAAATTAATTTTAAAAATAGTTAAAAAAAAGATTTTAGATGCTGTACCACTTGGTGTGCATATGTTTAGTATTGATACTGCTTCATTATTGATGCTACCCTTTAGCAGGATATAATGTCCTTATCTCCTTTAAATAGATCAATTTTTGTTTTTGCTCAAAATTCACCTTTGCAAAACCTTATGTTCCAAATTTTTCTCCCTCTTTCCCTTCTTCCTAACCTCCCCTAGACACAAGTAATCCAATATAGATTAAAAATGTGCAGTTCTAAACAGAATCCCACATTTATCATGCTGCACAAGAAAAATCAGATCAAAAAGGAAAAAAAATGAGAAAGAAAAAAAAGCAAGCAAAAAATGATAACAACAAAAAATATGAAAATACCATGCTGTGCTCTACATTCAGTCCACACAGTACTCTTTCTTGGATGCAGATGTCTCTCTTCATCATGTCTATTGAAAATGGCCCAAATCACCTTCTTGTTGAAAAGAGCCAAGTCCATCAGTTGATCATCAAATATTCTTGTTGTAGCTGTGCATGTTTTCTTGCTTCTACTTACTTCACTTAACATCAATTCATGTAAGTCTCTCCAAGGCTTTCTGAAATCATCATGCTGATTGTTTCTTATAGAACAATAATATGCCATTACATTCATATACCATCACTTATTCAGCCATTCTCCACCTGATGGGCATCCATTTAGTTTCCAGTTCCTTGCCACTACAAAAAGAGCATATACATGTGGGTCCTTTTCCCTTTTTTATTATCTCTTTGGGATATAAGCCCAGTAGAGACACTGATGGATCAAAGGATATGCATATTTTGATAACCCTTAGGGCATAGTTCCAAATGGTTCTCCAGAATAGTTGAATCAATTCACAACTCCACTAATAATGTATTAGTTCTCAGTTTTCCCACATCCCCACCAACAATGTATCAGCATCCCAGTTTTCCCACATCCCCTCCAATAATCATCATTATCTTTTCCTGTCATCTTAGCCAATTTGAGTGGTATAGTGGTATCTCAGAGCTTTCTTAATTTGCATTTCTTTAATCAATAGTGATTTAGAGCTTTTTTCATATGACTAGAAATGGCTTTAATTTCTTTGTCTGAAAATTGTTCATATTGTTTGGCCATTTATTGATTTGAGAATGGCTTGTACTCATAAATCTGAGACAATTATATATTTCAGAAGTAAAGACTTTATCAGAATCCTTGGTTGTAAAGGATTTTCTGCTTCCCTTCTAATTTTTGCTGCATTAGTTTTATTTGTACAAACTCTTTTTAACTAAGAATCAAAATGATATATTTTGCTTTTCATAACGTTCTCTAGTTCTTTTTTGGCTATAAATTCTTTCCTTCTCCACAGATCTGAGAGGTATACTATCCCTTGTTCTCCTAATTTGCTTATAGTATCATCCCTAATGTTTAAATCATGAACCCATTTTGACCTTCTCTTGGTATAGTGTTTTAGGTGTTGGTCAATACTCAGTTTCTGTCATGCTATTTTTCAACTTTCCCAACAATTTCTGTCAAATAATGAATTCTTATTCTAGAAGTTGGAGTCTTTGGGTTTCATCAAATACTGGTTTACTATAATTATTGATTATTATGTTTTGTAAACCTAACTTGTTCCATTGATCCACTATTTTATTTCTTAGCTAGTACCAAATGTTTTGATGATCACTACTTTATAATATAGATTTAGATCTGATACAGCTAGGCCCACCTTCATTTGATTTTTTTTTTTATTAATTCCATTGATATTCTTAACCTTTGGTTCTTCCAGATGAAATTTATTATTAATTTTCTAGCTCTAGAAAATTCTAGCTTTCTAGTTTGATTGATAAGGCACTTAACAGGTAGAATTATCATTTTTATTATATTCATTAGACCTACCCATGAACACTTGATATTTTCCCAATTTAATATGACTTTATTTGTGTGGAAAGTGTTTTGAAATTGTGTTTATATAGTTCCTGACTTTGTCTTGGAAGGCATACTGCCAAAGCTTTTATATTATCTACAGTTATTTAAAATGGAATTTCTCTTTGTTTTTCTTACTTCTTGACTCTGTTGGTAATATATAAAAATGCTGATGATTTATGTGAATTTATTTTGTATCCTGCACCTTTGCTAAAGTTGTGAATTGTTTTTTAGTTGATTGTTTAGGATTCTCTAAGTGTACCATCATATCATCTGTAAAGAGTGATAATTTGGTTTCCTCATTACCTACTCTAATTCCTTTAATCTCTCTTCCCTTTTTTCCCCAAAGCTAACATTTCTAATACAATGGCAATAGTGGGAAATGTTGTTTCACCCCTAATCTTATTGGGAATGGTTCTTGTTTGTCCCCATTACATATGATCCTTGCTGATGGTTTTAAATAGATGCTATTGATTATTTAAAGAAAAGTTTCATTTATTCCTATGTTCTCTAGTGTTTTTTTTTTTTTTAATAAGAATGGGTGCTGGATTTTGTCAAATGCTTTTTCTGCATCTATTGTTGTAATCATATGACTTCCTTTAGTTTGGTTATTGATAGATTCAATTTGTATAATAGTTTTCCTAATATCAAATCATCCCTGCATTCCTGGTATAAATCCTACTTGATCATAGTATATTCTCCTGGCAATAAATTGCTATATTCTCTTTGCAAATATTTTATTTACAATTTTTTGCAACAATATTCATTAGGGAAATTGATGTATAATATTTTTGCCTGTTTTGTGCATTGATATCAGCACTGTATCTGTGTCATAAAAGGAATTTGGGACTCCTTTTTTAAAAAAATAGTTTATATAGTATTGGAATTAATTGTTTTTTAAATGTTTGATAGAATTAACTTGTAAACCCATCTGGCCCTGGAGATTTTTTTTTTTTTTTTTTTTTTTGTAAATTAAAAAAAAAAACTTCAATAAATTTTAAAAAAGAGTTTACATTCTCATGGGGGAGACAACAAGCATATTTATAAGATAAACAAATAAACATAATATATATACACATATTATATAAATAAATATATAATATTATATATAACAATAATATAAAATATATAATATACATAATATATATATACAAAATACATACATATATAAAATAAATAATCATGAAAATTAATAAATATAAATAAATTCAAGACAACAAGCACCTTCATTTTTTTACCTACTCATCTCTTGCAATAATTATAATAGGAATAAATGACTGGAGTACCATGTAGATAATTCTACTCAATTGCAGAGGAAGAAGAAATAGAGAAATTGTATGAAGAACTTGACAAAGTCCTCCAACATAACTGAACACTCACTGTAATATTTGCTAATTTCAATACAAAAGTAGGAAGAAAGCCAAAATAATGTTGGGAAAACAGAGTTCAGCAGAATAATTCCATTACTGGGAATATACCCTGAAACTTATAACAATAATAAAAAAAGAGAAAGTCATTTTTTCAAAGATTTTCATAGCAGAATTTTAAGCAATTGTCAAAGCAAAATAAAACAAAAAACCCTAATCCTAGAAATAATCTAAATGTTCAAGAATAATGAAGTGGATCAATACTTTAATGTATTTTTTTTGTTCTTTTTTAAAGTTTTTTTAAATTTTTTATTTTATTTTATAATTATAACTTTTATTTTTGACAGTACATATGCATGGGTAATTTTTTACAACATTATCCCTTGCACTTACTTCTATTCAGATTTTTTCCCTTCCTCCCCCAACCCCCTCCCCCAGATGGCAGGCAGTCTTATACATGTTAAATATATTACAGTATATTCTAGATACAATATATGTGTGTAGAACCGAATTTCTTGTTGCACAGGAAGAATTGGATTCAGAAAGTAAAAATAACAGTTTATACTCATTTCCCAGTGTTCCTTTTCTGGATGTAGCTGATTCTGTTCATCATTAATCAACTGGAATTGGATTAGCTTGGAGATTTTTTCTTAGGGAGTTCATTAATAGTTTGTTCAATTTCCTTTTCTAAAATGGCATTATTTAAATAATATATTTCCTCCTCTGTTAATCTGGGCAATCTATATTTTTGTAAGTATTCATCCATTTCACTTAGATTTTCAGCTTTATTTGCAGGCAGTTGGGCAAAATAGCTCCTAATTATTGCTTTAATTTTTTGTTGTTGTTGTTGTTATTGAGGCAATGGGGGTTAAGTGACTTGCCTAGGGTCACACAAGTAGAAAATCTACAAAAGCATATTTAAAACATTACAATGATTTTTATTTTTGACTTGCTTTCACTTGATAAATGATTCTTCTGGGAATTAAATAGTGTCCTAGACTAACAAGTTTTTTGAAAGCCTGAAAGGTCATACAATAATTGTCTATTCAATTTTTTCCTATTTTATTCTATGGATATGAATGTGAATGTGACTGTATTTTGGTTTCTAGGATTCTAATTGGGAGAGCCCTTTGAGACAAGAGAAAAACTTAGCAAAGATTTTCTGCCAAAGGAGGAAATAAAGGTTTTCTTGACAACCTCAAAGTCAAGGTGTTCTATGAACCACCTAAATAGGACATAAAAATACAGTTTGTCCCTTTATTTTCCCCATTCCATTTCAATCAATTTTCTCGACCCAGACTCAATACTTTGCAATGAAATGGCTTGAAATTTATAATACTGCTTTTTTTTTTTTTTTTTTTTTGGAGGGGGGGTGGATGGTGGATGGGTTTGCCATATAGGGAAACAAGAGGGGCTTAAAAAGTTTATTGAAGAAATTTGTGTTTATAAATTAGTCACTTCCAAATATACATCTTAACAATTGTAATACAAAAATACATGTAGACATGCACACATATACACATAGATGCTTGATAAAGAGTTCAGCAATAGCAGCCAACATCATTTTATCTGACAGAACATTCTACATCTCTAGCCTACAGCTTCTCTTCCACATAGAAAGAACAATACTTCATTTGTTGTTTTCTAGGCTGGAGTTTTTTCTTTTTTTCAATATGATTATCATGAGAATGACAAACTTGCAGTATTCAATAGTTTCTTGTTCTTAGCATCTCATCCCTCAACATTTGATCAAAGTTTAGGCAAGTTGCTCTATAAATTTATGGTATCAACATCTATTTTGTATAATTCTTAATGTGTGATTTACCAATTTAATGTGACTCCTTGAGGGTAGATGGTTGTTTTTGTCTTTCTTTGTATCCATCAAGTTCCACACTGTGAATGAGACATATGATATATGTTCAATAAAGGCTTCTTAACTCTCTAGACATATCTTTTCTTCATGTTCTGTACTTTGTTTAACCTAGATCAATTAACATGTACTTCATTTCACAACAGGAAAATTGGACTGTATATATGGAACCTTTTTCTTGTGTTTGATATTTTTGGAATAAAGGTGCCAAAGAGTAAGATCCATGATTCAGAGGGCACCTTCTTACATAAGGCCAAATGCTTTCTCCACAATTATTAGAATTTTTAGTTCCTCCAATACCATATAAACAGGCTAATATTTCTCTCACTCCTTCTGTTTACATGGCATTTCTTTCCATTTTACATGATATTAGAATATTAATTTAATATATTAAAGGTAGTTATGACCCCAGAGATTATCATGTTAAATTGAACATGATGTTCTTCTAAACTTAATTTGTGCCTCATTGTTTTGCAGGATTTTTGCACTTTATCTAGTATAAGGAATTTTTCTTGCACTCATTTGTGTTCTTTAGTTCCTTCTACAATGGACTTTTGGGTTAATTTATTTCTAAGGTCTTGATTATTCAAGCCTTTTTGTCTTTTTTTCCTTTTTAAAGTAGAATCAAAGAGTGCCAATGAGAATTCTTTTATTATATAGTTTGTCATATAGTGATACTAGTTCCTTTTGATTCCTATTTTTTTCCATTTTCCCAGTGAAAATCCTCAGCAGTCTTTTAGTTGCTGAATTAATTTTATAATTATAACATTTTTTGACTGTACATATGCATGGGTAATTTTTTACAACATTATCCCTTGCACTCACTTCTGTTCCAATTTTTCCCTTCCTTCCCTTCACCCTTTCCCCTAGATTGCAGGCAGTCTTATACATGTTAGATATGTTATAGTGGATACACTTATATGTTCGCAGAACCGAATTTCTTGTTGCACAGGAAGAATTGGATTCAGAAGGTAAAAATAACCTGTGAAGAAAAACAAAAATGCAAACACTTTACACTCATTTCCCAGTGTTCATTCTCTGGGTTCATTCTCTGCTGATTCTGTCCATCATTGATCAATTGGAACTGAACTAGATCTTCTCTTTTTCGAAGATATCCACTTCCATCAGAAAACATCCTCATACAGCATTGTTGTTGAAGTATATAGTGATCTCCTAGTTCTGCTCATTTCACTCAGCATCAGTTGATGTAAGTCTCTCCAAGCCTCTCAGTATTCATCCTGCTGGTCATTTCTTACAGAACAATAATATTCCATAACTTTCATATACGACAATTTACCCAACCATTCTCCAATTGATGGGCATCCATTCATTTTCCAGTTTCTAGCCACTATAAAAAGGGCTGCCACAAACCTTTTGGCACATACAGGTCCCTTTCCCTTCTTTAATATTTCTTTGTGATATAAGCCCAGTAGCAGCACTGCTGAATCAAAGGGTATGCACAATTTGATAACTTTTGGAGCATAATTCCAAATTGCTCTCCAGAATGGTTGGATTCTTTCACAACTCCACCAACAATGAATCAGTGTCCCAGTTTTCCCACAGCCCCTCCAACATTCATCGTTATTTGTTCCTGTCATCTTAGCCAATCTGACAGGTATGTAGTAGTATCTCAGAGTTGTCTTAATTTGCCTTTCTCTGATCAATAGTGATTTGGAACATTCTTTTATATCAGTGGAAATAGTTTTAACTTCATCATCTGAAAATTGTCTGTTCATATCCGTTGACCATTTATCAATTGGAGAATGGCTTGATTTCTTATAAATTAGAGTCAGTTCTCTATATATTGTGAAAATGAGGCCTTTACCAGAACCTTTAACTGTAAAAAATGTTTTCCCAGTTTGTTACTTCTCTTCTAATCTTGTTTGCATTAGTTTTGTTTGTACAAAAGCTTTTTAATTTGATGTAATCAAAATTTTCTATTTTGTCATCAATAATGATCTCTAGTTCTTCTTTGATCACAAATTCCTTCCTCCTTCACAGGTCTGAAAGGTAAACTATCCTATGTTCCTCTAATGTATTTATAATCTCGTTCTTTATGCCTAAATCATGGACCCATTTTGATCTTATCTTGGTATGTGGTGTTAAGTGTAGGTCCATGCCTAATTTCTGCCATACTAATTTCTAGTTTTCCCATCAGTTTTTGTCAAATAATGAATTCTTATCCCAAAAGTTGGGATCTTTGGGTTTGTCAAACACTAGATTGCTATAGTTATTGACTATTTTGTCTTGTGAACCTAACTTATTTCACATATCAACTAATCTATTTCTTAGCCAATACCAAATGGTTTTGGTGACTGATGCTTTATAATATAGTTTTAGATCAGGTACAGCTAGCCCACCTTCATTTAATTTTTTTTTTCATTAATTCCCTTGAAATTCTCGACCTTTTGTTCTTCCATATGAATTCTGTTGTTATTTTTTCTAGGTCATTAAAATAGTTTCTTGGGAGTCTGATTGGTATAGCACTAAATAAATAGATTAGTTTAGGGAGTATTGTCATCTTGATTATATTTGCTCGGCCTATACATGAGCACTTAATGTTTTCCCAATTATTTAAATCTGACTTTATTTTTGTGGCAAGTGTTTTGTAATTTTGCTCATATAATTCCTGACTTTCCTTTGGTAGATAGATCCCCAAATATTTTATACTATCGACAGTTATTTTAAATGGAATTTCTCTTTGTATCTTTTACTGTTGGATTTTGTTGGTAAAGTATAAAAATGCTGAGGATTTAAAGTTCTGAATTATTTCTAATAGCTTTTTACCAGAATCTTTAAGTATACCATCATGTCATCTGCAAAGAGTGAGAGTTTGGTTTCCTTATTACTTACTCTAATTCCTTTAATCTCTTTCTAGACTTTTATTGCCAAGGCTAGCGTTTCTAATACACTATTGAATAGTAATGGTGATAGTGGGCAATCATGTTTCACTCCTGATCTTACTGGGAACGTTTCTAGTTAATCCCCATTTACATATGATGCTTACTGATGGTTTAAAATATATGCTTCTGACTATTTTAAGGGATAGTCCATTTATTCCTATACTTTCAAGTGTTTTTTATTAGGAATGGATGTTGGATTTTGTCAAATGCTGTTTCTGCATTTATTGAGATGATCATATGGTTTTTGTTAATTTGGTTATTGCTATAGTCAATTATGTTAATAGTTTTCCTAATATTGAACCAGCCCTGCATTCCTGGTATAAATCCCACTTGGTCATAGTGTATTATCCTGGGGATGATTTTCTGTAATCTTTTTGCTAATATCTTATTTAAGATTTTAGCATCAATATTCATTAGGCAGATTTGTCTACAATTTTCTTTCTCTGTTTCAACCTACTTGGTTTAGGTATCAGTAACAAGTCTGTGTCATAAAAAGAATTTGGTAGTAGTCCTTCAATCCCTATTTTTTCAAATAGTTTATATAGCATTGTGGTGAATTGTTCTTTAAATGTTTGGGAGAATTCACATGTAAATCCATCTGGTGCTGGGGATTTTTTCTTAGTGAGTTAGTTAATAGCTTGTTCTATTTATTTTTTCTGAGATTGGACTGTTTAACCAATTTATTTCTTCCTCTGTTAATCTGGGCAAGCTATATTTTTGAAGCTATTCTTCCATTTCATTTAAGTTATCGAATTTATTGGCATAAAGTTAGTCAAAGTACATCCTAATTATTGCTCTAATTTCCTCTTCATTAGTGGCGAGATTCATTTTTAAGACTAACAATTTGATTTTCCTCTTTCCTTCTTTTAATCAGACTTACTAAGGGTTTGTCTATTTTGTTGGGTTTTTCATAGAATCAACTCTTAGTTTTATTAATTAATTTAATAGTTTTTTTTTTTTTTTTTTTTTTTTACTTTCAACTTTATTAATCTCTCCTTTTATTTTTAAAATGTCAAGTTTAGTGTTTGGGGGTTTTTAATTTGTTCCTTTTCTATCATTTTTTAGTTGCAAGCCCAATTCATTGACCTTCTCTTTTTCTATTTTATGCAAGTAGGCCTCTAGAGATATAAAATTTCCCCTTATTACCACTTTGGCTGTATCCCACACATTTTGGTATGATGTCTCATTATTGTCATTTTCTTGGGTGAAGTTATTAATTATGTCTATGATTTACTGTTTCACTCAATCATTCTTTAGTGTGAGATTATTTTGTTTCCAATTATTTTTTGGTCTATTTTCCCCTGGCTTTTTATTAAATGTAATTTTGATTACATTGTGGTCTGAAAAGGATGCATTTACTATTTCTGCCTTACTGCATTTGATTTTGAGGTTTTTATGTCCTAGTATATGATCAATTTTTGTATCAGGTTCCATGAACTGCTGAGAAGAAAGTGTACTCCTTTCTGTCTCTATTTAGCTTTCGCCAAAGATCTATCATATCAAAATTTTCTAGTATTCTATTTACCTCTTTGACTTCTTTCTTATTTATTTTGTGGTTTGATTTATCTAATTCTGAGAGTGCAAGGTTGAGATCTCCCACTCTTATAGTTTTGCTGTCTATTTCTTCTTGCAGTTCTCTTAATTTCTCTTTTAAGAATTTAGATGTTGTACCACTTGGTGCATATATGTTTAATATTGATACTGCTTCATTATTGATGCTACCCTTTAGCAGGATATAGTGCCCTTCCTTATCTCGTTTAATTAGATCAATTTTTGTTTTTGCTTGATCTGAGATGAGGATGGCTCCCCCTGCTTTTTTGGCTTTGCCTGAAGCATAGTAGATTCTGCTCCACCCTTTTACTTTTAGTTTGAATGTATCACCCTGTTTCAGGTGTGTTTCCTGTAAACAACATATAGTAGGATTCTGAGTTTTAATCCAGTCTGCTAACAGCTTCCTCTTTATGAGGCAGTTTGCCCCATTCACATTTATGGTTAGAATGACTAATTATATATTGCTTGCCATCCTTCTAACCCATGCTTATGCTTTTCTCCTTTCCTTTTTCCTTACCCCTTTCCCCAGTATTAAACTTGTGAGCACCACTTGCTTCTCATAGCCCTCCCTTTTTAGTATCCTCTCCCACTTTAGAATTCCTCCCCCTATTTTACCCCTTTCCCTCACAATTTCTGTGTTCCCTTCCACTTAGCTTACTCTTTCCCTTTTCACTTTTGCCCTCCCACTTTTTAATGAAGTGAAAGGGGTTTCACCATAATCAAATATGTCAATACTTTTCTCTTTAAGCTAATTCTGATGAGAATATGATATACACTATATTCATCCTCCTCCATTCTTTCTCTCAGATATAATTAAGTTACTTTTGCTTCTTCGTGAGATGTAGTACCACCAATTTACCCTTTTTCTTGTACAATTTCTTTTCCACCTCTATTTTCTAGAACAAATTATACATGTGTTCTTTATATATATGTATGGCAGAAATATAATTCTCAAGATTTCTTTTTACTTTTTTAGGTTTTTCTTAAGTTCTATATTTGGAAATCAAACTTTTTGCTTAGATCTGGTATTTTCATCAAGAATAGATGAAATTCACTTATTTCGTTGAATGTCCATCTTCTTCCCTGTAAAAAGATGCTCATTTTTGCTGGGTAAGTTATTCTTGGCTGCATACCAAGTTCCTTAGCTTTATGGAATGATGTCAGGATTACTAGGTGAGAACTGAGGTTGTCTGGATAGTGACAAGGTGAGAATTCAGGTTGGACAATTACAAGGTGAGAACTCAGGTTGACTTGATAGAAGGAGCAAGCCCATTGGCTGAAGTGGTTCTTCCCAGAAGCCCTTGCATTATCCCACGCCCATTCTCTGGGAGAATAAAAGAGAGGACTCCCAGAGATAAAAAGGAGACTCTGAATTGCATCAGGCTTGACGGAGCTCTCTGCAGGAAGGGAAGTCACTTCTTTGGACAAGAGTTAACAGCAACTGCCTGGAGACAATGGTTCATTACAGGAAGAAGAATCTGTCTGAGAGATTTGAGTAGACACAGCAGATCTCTTCCCAGAGAGCAATCCAGCAGCTTCTGGAGACGACAGCTCGCTACAATTGGCGCCCAACGTGGGGCAAGGACTTTTGCTTATCCTGACAAGAGGAGCTAGACCAGACCTTCTCATTTTGGCGCCCGAACAGGGACAGACACGGTCCTGATTCTAGTGGAAAAGCTTCCGATCTAGATCTCAGTCTCTCTGACCCAGAACCGTGAGTAACGAGGAAACTTTGTTAAAGATTAAGTGAGCGTGCTAATAGATAAATAAGGAACTTAACTTGTTAAGGGCTAAACCAGGAATCTCTTATAGCTGAAATGGGGCAGATGTTAGCTATATTCAATCCCTGGACCTCAGCCGACTCAACCCCAGCCCCAGAAGCAACCTCAGCTCCACCCCCATTCAGGAGTGGTACTATAGAGAGTATAATCAAGATAATTGAGGAGCAGAGTTTATTTGTAACCTGGGTACAGATTGCTAAACTCTTGGCTGCATTAAGACGCACATCCCCTTGGTTCTTAGAGGAAGAAAAGATAGATGTAGATAAATGGAAGCTAGTGGGATATGAAATGAAAGAATTTCAAGCAAAAAATGGGCCTCGTTCAATTTCTGCAGAAGTATTTTATATCTACAACATAGTTCAATTAGCCTTAAACTATCAAGCAAGTTGTAGGAGAAGGAAAAGTTCTAAAAATGAACAGAGGAGGAAGTGTGAGGAAAAAAGGAAAGATCAAGATCTTTCCCTAGAGCAAGAGGATTTAAATGAGGAATTATGGTATGATTCTCTTGAAGAAGCTTCAACCCTGCCTAGAGAACAGATTATTGACAGGCCCACATCAACCCCACCTTCAGAGATGGAGGAAGAAAGAGGGGAAGAGGCAGAAACACAAACAGAATTGCCTGTGAAGCAGCCTAAGCCTATGACAAGATTAGAAAAAGCATTGGTTAAAGCTAAGAGAGAAGGACAGGATATAAGTGATTTTATACATGCATATCCTGTGATTGAAAATATTGACTCTGTAGGTCAAAAAAGGAGAAGATATGCACCTTTAGATTTGAATAAAATTAAAGATTTGAAAAAAGGTTGTACCCTTTATGGGGCTACATCAGCTTATGTTAAAATGTTACTAGATGGTTTGTCTTATGAAGTCCTAACCCCGAATGATTGGAAATCCATAGCAAGGATATGCCTGGAACCTGGAGAAAATTTATTATGGCTTTCGGAATTTCATGAATTATGTAAAATTCAAGTCAGATGCAATTTGGAAATAGGAGTTAACACACAATTCACTTTTGAGCACTTGGCTGGTGAAGGTCGGTATGGAGAGAATTCAGAACAGACTGATTATACCATGACAATATATGAACAAATTGCTAAGGCTGCAATAAAAGCTTGGGGTGTCCTTCCTGGACAGAAAGATCGTGGAGAGGCTTTCACTAAAATACAGCAAGATCCCAATGAACCTTTTGCAGATTTTGTGGGACGTTTGCAAACTGCTGTCAAAAGAACTATTGGAGAAAATTCAGCTACAGAAATAATGACCAGACATCTGGCTATGGAAAATGCCAATGAGATTTGCAAAAGAATTATATGGGGATTAGACAAAGATGCTCCTTTAGAGGAGATCATAAGACGCTGTGCTACAGTGGAAACAAATGCTTTTTACACCTGGACAATGATGAATGTGGAAAGGCAGGGTCCCTCCTGGCAAGGGACTTCTAGAGAAACTCGGTGATGTTTTCAATGTGGAAAAATTGGACATCTAAGAGCTCAGTGTAGGTATGGAGATACAGTGAGAAGACAGGGTGAAAGAAGACCTAAAACCCCATGTCCAAAATGCAACAGAGGACTCCATTGGGCATCAGAGTGTAGAATAATTCAGGGAAATGGGATGAGGGGCCCAGGTCCAGGGCCCCTGGCAAAAAAGACTTGGGGCATGATGGCAGCTGATGTTACACCCAAAGAACCTTTAGAAGGCCAGGACTCTGATTTAATCAATCAGCAGAGAAGCAATCACATGGCAGAAAGGGATTACCTGATAAGTCAGTCAAAAGGCAATCAGATTGCAAAAATGGATTACACTTGGGGAGAATACAGGCCTTTTAAACCAACAGGGCTGTATCCAGTGCAAACAATTCCAATGTAATTGCCAGATGATGAGAGGAGATTTAGAAAGTGGTAAATAGAAGAAAATTAGATAGGTTAACTGCCTGGGAGAGAGGGTTTGCTTGTATTTTAACAGACAGAAGAAGGAAATAGATGGGTGGCAACAAGCACCTGGAGAGAGATAGAAAAAGAGAAAAACCTCAAAATAAAGGAGAAGATCTAAGAAACATCTGACACTGAAAGAGCATGGATAATAAGAAGACTGTTAAAGAACTTTAAAAACCAGCAGGAATCATTGGATTTCCTCACACAAGATGAGACTAATGGACAATGGACTTATGGACATTTATAAATTTTCAATTTATGATTATTTGATTATGTTATTTGTCATATACTTCTAGCATGTATTATGTTACTATGTTACTATGTGCTTATGTAATTTATGTAATTATGTGTAATACTTCCCATATTGATGGATTTATGTTTCAAGATCATGACTGTCCTATGTTCTAAATCAAAAGAAAGGGGGAGATGTTAGGATTACTAGGTGAGAACTGAGGTTGTCTGGATAGTGACAAGGTGAGAATTCAGGTTGGACAATTACAAGGTGAGAACTCAGGTTGACTTGATAGAAGGAGCAAGCCCATTGGCTGAAGTGGTTCTTCCCAGAAGCCCTTGCATTATCCCACGCCCATTCTCTGGGAGAATAAAAGAGAGGACTCCCAGAGATAAAAAGGAGACTCTGAATTGCATCAGGCTTGACGGAGCTCTCTGCAGGAAGGGAAGTCACTTCTTTGGACAAGAGTTAACAGCAACTGCCTGGAGACAATGGTTCATTACAGGAAGAAGAATCTGTCTGAGAGATTTGAGTAGACACAGCAGATCTCTTCCCAGAGAGCAATCCAGCAGCTTCTGGAGACGATAGCTCGCTACAGAATATCATATTCCAGGCCCTTTGCTCCTTTAATGAAGACACTGCTAGATCCTGAGTAATCCTTATTGTGGCTCCTCCATATATGAACTGATTTTTTCTAGCAGTTTATAGTATTTTTTCCTTCATCTGATGGTTTTATATTTCTTGGCATTTTGATTTTAGGGTCCCTTTCTTTAGGTGATGGATGAATTCTTTCAATGTCTATTTTACCCTATGTTTGTAAAACATCTGGGAAGATCTCTTTGATAATTTCCTGGAAAATAGTGTCCTGGCTCTTTTTTTCATCATGTTTTTCAGGGAGTCCAATTATTCTCAAATTGTCTCTCCTGGATCTGTTTTCCAGGTCTGTTGTCTTCCCAAGAAGGTATTTTACATTTTTTCCATTGTTTCATTTTTCTGGTTTTGCTTTTCTGATTCTTGGTGTCTCCTTGAATCATTCAATTCTATTTGTTCGATTCTGATTTTCAATGAAGTATTTTCTTCACTCAATTTTTTATATCTTTTTGTAATTGTCCAACTCAGTTTTTAAGTGAGTTTGTTTATTCTATGGAGTTTTTTTTCCCATTTTTGCCAATTTTATTTTTTAAAGAGCTATTTTCTTTTTCCATTTCACTAATTTTGTTTTTCAATGATTTCATTTCTTTATCCACTCTGTCTTTAAATGTGTGGGATGACTTCTCCAGACTCTCTTGCCAAGCTTCCCTTTCCTTTTCCAATTTCTCTTCTAGCTCTCTTGTGAGAGCCTTTTTGATTTCCTCTATGAGAGTTTTGTGTATTGAGCAGCAGATCATATCCCCCTTAGGGGATTCCTCTGGAGACAGTCTGTTTTTGGTCTCCTCAGGGTTTGAAGTCTGCTCTCTATCCATACAGAAACTGTCATTGGTTAGAGCCCTTTTAAATTTTTTGCTCATTTTGTCAAAGAAGTCAAAGAAAACAAACTGACGAGAAAAACAAATGCTCTGCTTTTTTGGGGGGGGATGGGGCTGAATGTCTACAGATTGTGGGTGACAGCAGCGAGGCACTAGCAGGACAGCAATGGCTGCCCTGTGTCTGAGCTCTGAGGCTCTAAGAACACACTGAGTCACTCCAGGTGGGGGTGGGGGTGCCAGGTCTTGAGAGACACTAGCTTTCTGGGATTTTATTCTTTACCCTCAGTGTTTACAGCTTCTCTTCTGATCCTGGCTTGCTGCCAAGACAGAATATCCACACTGGGGTAAAAGTCTTTCCACAGAAAAGGCAGAGATCACACCCTTCTCCCTAGGGTCTTCACAGTGTGAGCTTCCTCACTCTAGCTGCTTGCCCTCAGCCTGGGCCTGTTCTGTTCGTCCCCTCCCCCAAGCAAAAACAGACCTTTTCTGGCGAATTTCAAGGATGTCTTCTGTTGGTGATTATTTGTGGGTTTTTTTCTGGTCCAGCATTAATTCCGAGGCTTGTCATGAAGTAAATTCTGAGAGAAAACGTGGAGCTCAAGCAGCTGTCTGCCTCCTCTCCGCCATCTTGGCCAGAAGTTGCTGGATGCATCTAGTTGTTGAATCTTAAGGCTTTTCTTTTGTCTTTATACTTTTTTCCCTTTTTCAACAGTTTCTGACATAATATTTCCCCTTTCACACACAGATTCCCTTCTCTGTGTGTCATGAAACTCCTCTCTTCTGCTGCCTTTCCTATTCAGTCAGATCACCTTTCATTTCCCATTCAGTTAGACTGATTACCCTCTAGAGTTCTGCTCCATATAATCTTTTCTCTATCCTTCCGTTCTTGTTGATCTCATCAGATGATGCTTCAGATCTGGGATCTCTCTGGACAACCAGATATGCTAATGTATAGGTTTAAGAATGTTAGAAACCCTTAGGAAACTGTGGTAGCAGCCTAATCAAGTTATAGAATTACAAAAATTGTTTCTATCACCATTTTAATGGGAATAAACCAAATGGAATATAATCTGCAAAGAGGTAAAAGCAGAGGCATTTCTTGTATTATTCTTATGCCCTCCAAAAGCTTAGAGATGCCTGAAAAATCTGGCAAGCTAAGACTGCCTGAAGAAAAATTCTACATGTTGCACAAACAATAATGATACAATAAATTCAAATAAATGAATATAAGGAAAATTCTAGAAACATCTCTGTGAATGAATGTGAGCCACTCAAATAAAATTATAATAAAAGCATATGCAATAACTTAGTAACTACCCATAGAAGGAAAAAATTTTAAGGAGGACAGAAGAGAAAAATAAGATTTTTAAAAGTATAATATAGATTTCCATGAATGGAATTCAGTGAAACATCTGATTCACTCAACACTATGGTGAAAGAACTGGCATACAAGCCCAGAGTTTTGATAATCAAGTGAGTACTCTCACTTAAAAGATACTCTGGTGGTTTTGTTTTTCAGAGAAGATGAATTAAGAAAACTGGACCCTGAAATTATCCTGAACTTCAGTGAGGAAATAAAAAAGAGAAGCATCATGGTAATGAGGTCTAATTCCTAGGCATTTCTGTCATTTGTATTCCATAAGGATTTGTTTAAGACTGGCTTCTGTGGACTTTTCTGACAACTCTGGATAGATAGTTAGGAGGATGCAAAAGAGGCCTCAAAACAATATTTGTAACATGGAGATTGCTGGCAGTTTTTGTGAGACTTTCACAATTTAAACAAACTTAAACTTTCACATAAATAATGCAAATCCCATGTTCTTAGGAATTCTGAATTAGGGAAGAAGTATTTTCAACACTGTAATGTAATGTTAGTGTTTGCAAGCGGTATTAGAAATATATATTCACTATTATTTCCAAAAGGATAATTACTTAAATTACTCTTCTCACTTTCAGTAATCTGAAACATCAGTAAACAATGTGAAACCAGTTATTTTGGCAGGCAGTGATTTACAAAGCTGAATGTAAATGTACTTCCAACTTCTTCAGTCTCAACATTCATACCCAACCTTTCACCACTGAGCAGTTCCCTGTAATGCAAAAATAAATTGTATGCATATAGGTATGTGTGTATACACACACACACACACACACACACACACACACACACACATATATATATAAATATATATATATGTACACACACACACATATATATATATATAAATATATATGTACGCACACATATATATATAAACACATATACCTTAATAACAATAAACATATTCATTAATAAATAGTTCAACAAAATCTGCCAACCTAATTGCATTTGACAGAAAATAAAACATTTTGTATCTATTGACCTTAGTATCTTTTCCAGGTGAAAGAACCATATTTAATATTCTGTTTTCTAGGCTAAAGCTAGGGTTTTTCAATACAATGAATAAAAATGACAATCTTAGAGTTTTGCTTTTATTTCCATTAATTTTAATTTTAATGAATATCCTCCTTACTGCATTTTGCATCACTTCATCAAGGTTTACATAGGTTGTTCTGAAATCTTTGATTATGTCATTGTAGAAGCACTAAGGAGTACTCTCCAAATGATCAATGATGACTTCTGTCTTAAATCTAAAGACTTTCTCTCAGTTCTTTTCTTTTTTTGAGATCTCTGCAACTTTTGTATGGGCTTTTCTCTCTAGGTTTTTGTGCCACTACTTCTCCTGTGTGTTGTTTTTTAGTCCATCTGAGTCACTTTTGGTAGGATCTACATCCAGGTCTTGCCTCCACTTATGGATGTGTTCTCCAAGGCACTGTTCCCTTTCCCTCCTAATTTTTCCCTCTATAACATTCTGCTCTAACAATAATATTGTGTGTCCTCCGGTATTCTTCACTGTGTAATGACCTGTCCAGCAGGTCTTCAACGTGGGTCAAAAAAAGAAGGACATAGACCGAAATTAAGGCAAAAGCCTGCGGGGGCTAAGACAGCCCGGGAACAGGATCTAGAGAGAGAGAGAGGGGAGACTACTCAAAGCAATGGTCAAGCATGTCTCGTTTATTGGCTTACAGTTACAGAATTTATAGGCAGAAAACCGCAATGCCATGTATGCATAAGGATTGGGTAGCATGATAGATGAGTCAAATATTTTTGTAACATTTACCAGGTGCAGATTATGAGACGGTTAGGGGCCCAAGGACGGGGTGGAACAACGTAGTTTTGTCTATTCCATATCAGTTCTGGGAACTGTGGTCTTGACATTCCTCAGAAATCATCAGCCTCAGGGCCGTGGTGACCTGGGTTTGTTCAAGAGGGGGAAGAGCAAGGGGAAAGGTTGGGGAAGGTTCCTGACAGTGTAATCATCCATTTGTATACTTTCTTTCTTGCTGACCTTTTCTGCTCCCAGTGAATGAAAATTTGTATAGAAAATTCACAGATCTGTAGATCTAAGTACATCCTTTTCAGACAAGATTAACTAATATATCCATATGTATCTCATCCTCAAACACACCAAAATTATCTTCTCCAACTCATTGCACTTAGACTTCTCTATAACTCTTCCTCCCCCCCTCCTTATACCTATATAACATCACATTAGTTACCAGTTACCAGTGGATTGCAAGGGTCTTTCCCTTCCTAAAATCTTTCTCTACTCCACTCAATTCTACCCTCACCTGCCATAATGAGCTTTTGAAAACACAGGTCTGATCACAGTGATTTGATTCCTGGTCAGGAAACCAAAAGGTGAGGTTAGTGCAAAGAATTGAAGGAACCCCTCTTTGGTTGGTGCAGGTCCTTCATGAAAGAATTCATAGGTCCTAGCAGAGAAATCCTGTCAGAAAGATAAAGAGGGGTTAACACTGAAAAGAGAATGTCTTCACAGCAGGCAGGGGCCCTGGCAGGTAATTATGTCCAAAAAAGATCCCTTTTTTGGCATGATTCCTGCTTTTAGGCTTCTGCAAAGAAATGAGCCCCAAATTGTCCTTTAAATAGGAAATCTGAGATGGAAGTTTCAATTGAATGAAATGACTTCAATGTTGTCATTCCCCTCCAGCCTAGATTCCCAGTTGAATAAGATCACTTAAATTCCAGCAAAGTAGGAATGGTCCTGGCCCAATCTTAATGAAATCATTTAACTGCTCTGAAGGGTGGGTCCCTGTCAGGAGAGTTTCAGGGCTCACTCCAAAAGTCAAGGACAGTTTCAAGATTCCCCATCAACCTGGTATCAAGAAGAAGGTGACAGAAAGGAGGGAGAAAGCAAAGATGATTCAATTTCAAAAAAATAAATTCATTGATCCTTGACTTTAGTCTATCTCTTAGCTTTAAAATAATCTAAGACTAGATTATTGTAGCCTAGACCACTCATTGACATTGAATACTGATAGAACAAATCAAAGGACATGGTCCTTCCTGATAGTGTGTAAAGAATAATCATTTATAGATCAGTGACTTGCCAACCAGGAACCCAGTCATGGAGATGAAGGAAAGAATGTGAAAAACAATGGAAAATGGGATTTTGTGCAAAAACAGAAATGTTCAAGATAAAAAAGCTATCTGCCCTTATGGAAGCATGAAACTTTTGAATGTGGGTCTCCACATGTAAGTCTATTAGTCTAGTTTGCCCCATTTCATCTGAAACTCTAATCCAGAAATCACCAGGAATTTCTTTTGGGTTGTTTATGTCTAAAGTTTCACAAATTTCTCATGAGGCTTGGTAAAATCCGGACTAGCTCCCTGGAGGCCTCTAGATCAGCCAGAGTTGGGATAAGCAAAAGTCCTTGGTTTTCAGGGGGAGAAGTGAAGGAGACAGACAGACTGCTACAAGCTCTCCACCAACCTCCCTTCTCCAGGTCCTGCTGCAAAGTGAAGTTCTCTCACCTCTCTTACCTCACCCCTTAATCCTTATCTATGATTATCTGTATACACCAAACATCGAGCTAGCACAGAACAGTGAGAAGGGTCATTTTCCCAAACATATGCTAATAGAATCATTGTCCAATAGATAATTAGCCTCAAGTGCTCGGTTGTCTGATTCAAGTACACCTTTTAAGAGTTTCAGCCCTTTACAGGAACACTCATACACTTCTGCTTAATTCCAACTAATCCTTCCAAGAAGGTCACAAGTGACATTTGCAAGTAAAATAAAGCAGAGGATTCTTTCTTTTCTGTCCCTAGTTTGAATTTCTAGAATTTCTCCCATTTAAAAGAGTTCTTATATGTTACTTTGTAAAAAATATATATAATTTAAATAGATTTTAGATCCTTTGCCTTTCCAATGTCCTCTGAATATGAGATTAAATAGGTATTCTAGTCAAGAAGTGTTTAGACAAAATATCTTTTAGGATTTGCATCTACACTTTGGCCTCCTGATTATTGTCTTCTTTCAGATTATCATTACTTTTTCTGGACACAATATTTTTGCTTCAACATTCGTGCTTTTGATTTTTTTTGATTAGCAGTATTCCAAGATCGTTTATGGTAGTTGCTGATAGGTCTTGGGTGATTTTAATTGTGGTTTCTACATATTTGAATTTTTGTTGTTGTTGCTGTTTTGTTGTTCTATATAGAATTTCCTGACTGATCTAGGTGTTTTGAAATGTAGCAATGATGTTTCTGTAGGTTTTCCTCATAGGATTCCTTTCATTAGGTGATTGCTGGATTTTTTTTTTTCTATTTCTAGATTGTTTTAACATTTCAGGACTTTGTTTCTTGTAGTATAGTTTGAAGATTTTTTTATATAGTACCTTTCAAGTAGTTCAATTATTCTTATGTTTTCTCCCTCTCTTCTCCATATCTTTTTTTTCCTTATGAGATGGCTCATATCCTCTTCTATTTTTTTCATTCTTTATATTTTGTTTTGCTATTTTTTGGTCTCATAACTTTCCTGGCTTCTTCTTGCCCAGTTCTATTTTTCGGAGTCATTTTCTTAAGAGTGTGGATCTCCTTTTGTAGTTGGTTGGATTTTGTTTCATAATCTTGTTTTTCTTGGATTCTTCTTTTTATTATTTATATATTTGTTTTAGCTTTTCCTCAGTTTCTCTCATTTGATTTTTAAACTCTTTTTTGAGTTCTTCTATGAATTCTTCATGGTATGTGAACACTTGAGATTACTTGGAGAAGTAAAGCCTTTTTTAAAAAAACCTTAGCAACCTGGCCTGAAGATAACCTTAAGTCTATCCTATTCAGATAGTACTTTCTATGGCTGGGTTCTTTTTTCCCTTGTTTGTTCGAATTTTTCTTTTTAAATAAGAGCTTTCTAACATAATCACTCCTCATCCTGTAATGGGGGGAATGTCCTCTGGTCTTAGATCTTCCTTGAGTTCTCCCCTCTAGCCTGAAACACTAAACTAAGATCTCTATCCTCCTGTAAGTGCCTGCAGCCAGCAGACTTCCTATCCCAGTGCTTCTGCACTCATCTAGCAGGTGCTAGTTCCTTTTCTCCCAGGGTCATGTCTATGTATTACAACTGGTCCTGGTGTCCTTCATCACTAGGAAGTATATATAATTCAAAGAGGGGAAATCCTGTTCCCAGTATTTTCAGATCTTCTCCTATTGTTCCAGGAGGAGCACAATTCATCCCCAGCTCCTATTTGTTTTTAACTGTTCTATGTAAGCTCAGAAGTGTAGGTTCGTCTTTTTTGTGAGGGAAATCTGAAATTTGCTGACCTACTGCACTATCTTTCCATAATTTTCTTCCCTCAGTTCCTATTTTTCTTGATTTCTCTATAAATTTTGACATCATGGATCATACTGATCTCTTGGATAGACTTTTCTCTCAAGGTTTTGGTGGTCCGCCTTCCACCTAGGACTTCTCCTATTTGTTTTGTTGATTTACTTGAGTCTTCTTCAGGAGGATCTATATACAGAACATGCCCTACTTAGTTGTATCCCCCCAAACTTTTTTTTTAACTTCTCTCTCCATACTAACTTGCTTTTGTGATCTTGTAATCATGTTAGCTCCTATGGGGTTAATGAATCCTAACTCTCTGTAAACAATCTCTTTTCAAACATTCTCATTTCTACCTCCACAACTTTTCTCTTAACCTCTTTCCTCTCTCACTCAGTCATCACATGGCCGCAGTTCCTCTTCACCTCAACCTTAGTTGCAAGTGTTTCTCCCTCCCAAAAGTCCCCCTCCACTGCACTCAATTCCACCTCACCTGCCATTGAGATCTTTTCTAAACACAGATCTGTCTATATTTTGGCCCTAATCTTTAAAATCTGGAATCTCCTCCATAAAGTATATAACACTGTCTGTCAGTGACCTTGATAGTCTCTCACCACTTACCCCTTTCTAACCTTTCTACTTTTCTGATGTCTACTGCCTTCCAAACCCAGACACCCAGGGGCTTCTTGCTCAAACACTTCCTTGCATGTTAACTCCATGCACTGCCAATCTTTTGTTCTCTCTCTCTCTCTCTCTCTCTCTCTCTCTCTCTCTCTCTCTCTCTCTCTCTCTCTCTCTCTCTCTCTGGAATGCTCTCTCTCTCCATCTCCTCCTACTTGTATATCCCACAAGACTCAAATTATACCTTCTGAAAAGGCCCTTTGGTGGTGAACCTTCCTTATCCAAACCCAAGGCTTCACTAGAGTCTTTCCTCTGAGATTATTTTGCGCTTATGTTTTGTGTATCTCATGGGTATAGTTCTTGTGGTGTTTTCCAATTGAGGGCAAACAACTATATTTTCCCAGTTCTTTCTATCCTCAAAGTTAAGCAAAGTTGCTGAAACAAAATCATTTTTTTTTGACTATCTGAACATAATATCACTATATTGATCTCCTAGGATTTGTCCAGTCAAGGTCAGTTGAAAATGAATCCACTTTTTTTCTTAAACTTTTCTCTTGCAACTCTTCTCATAAAACATTTGTCTTTGATATATGTGTACCATATGTACCCAATAGTGGGATCAATAATTCAAATGGCATGATCATTCTTCCTTCTATAATTATAGAATTTTTCTCTATAAATATTATACTACTGTAAAGCTTCAGTAAGATATAAACAGACAATCTTCATATAACTCCACAGCATATTTATTCCTATGGATTATCTTTCTTTATCCATTGGCTTTGGATGAAATGAAAATCTACTTGGTTTACCTGGCATTTCCCTTCTTATTCATGATGTTTTTTTTCCCCCTTAATGGTGTTTAATTCTTTTCTGGAAAACCATTTGATTTTATTGTAATTGGACAGAAGGATAATATTAAAGAACAAAATATTTTCGATTTGTATTCATTCTTTATAAATCCTGAATAATAATGTTTTTAAGTGAGAAAATGAATATAAAGACTTGTCTCTAATATTTTTCCTCTTTTAAGCTGCATTGATTTTCTTCTTAGAAAAGTTTGCTAATGTGCAGTGTAATTAATATGATCTTTTTTTTTCCTTTTTAAGATGGCCTCTACATTTTTTTTCAGTGTAAATATCACCCCTTCCCCCCAAAAAATATTACAAAAAGGAACTTGAATTTTAAATGAGAATTTATTAGTCCTTTCTTATACCAAGCCTGGCTGTGTCTCCATAATTTATCCTGGTAAATTGTGCATGAGGCTATTCCAAATATGCTTTGTGCCTGTTTTGTAATTTTTCTAGTGCAAAGAATTCTTTCACCACTTCAGATTCCTTGCATAATGAACTTTTGGGTTCACTTGCTTCTAAAATCTTAGTCATGTAGCCATTTCCACTAAATTTCATTCTTTTCTTTTCCTTTTATAATTGTCACCAAAGAGTTTTGATTGAGACTGCTTTTTTTAATTTTGTTTTTTATTAATTTTTATAATTATAGCATTTTCTTTGACAGTACATATGCATAGGTAATTTTTTTTTTACATTATCCCTTGTACTCCCTTCTGTTCTGAGTTTTTCCCCTCCTTCCCTTCACTCCCTCCCCTAGATGGCAGGCATTCCCATACATATTAAATATCTTATAATATATCCTAGTTACAATATATATGTGCAGAACCAAATTTTGTGTTTGTAGTTTTTGCAAAGGAAGGATTGTATTCGAAAGGCAAAAATAATCTGGGAAGAGAAACAAAACAAAACAAAACAAACAAAAAAAATAACAATGCTCACAGTTTACACTCATTTCCCAGTGTTCCTTTTCTGGATGTAGCTGATTCTGTCCATCATTGATCAATTGGAATTGGATTAGCTCTTCTCTATGTTGAAGATATCCACTTCTATCAGAATACATCCTCATGCAGTATCATTGTTGAAGTGTATAATGATCCCCTAGTTCTGCTTATTTCACTCAGCATCAGTTGATGTAAGTCTCTCCAAGCCTCTCTGTATTCCTCCTGCTGGTCATTTCTTACAGAGCAATAATATTCCATAACCTTCATATACTATAATTTACCCAACCATTTTCCAATTGATGGACTTCCATTCATTTTCCAGTTTCTAGCCACTACAAAAAGGGCTGCCACAAACATTTTGGCACATACAGGTCCCTTTCCCTTCTTTATTATTTCTTTGGGATATAATCCCAATAGCAGCAATGCTGGGTCAAAGGGTATGCACATTTTGATAACTTTTTGGGCATAATTCCAGATTACTCTCCAGAATGGTTGGATTCTTTCACAACTCCACCAACAATGAATCAGTGTCCCAGTTTTCCCACAGCCCCTCCAACATTCATCGTTATTAGTTCCTGTCATCTTAGCCAATCTGACAGGTATGTAGTAGTATCTCAGAGTTGTCTTAATTTGCATTTCTCTGATCAATAGTGATTTGGAACATTCTTTCATATGAGTGGAAATAGTTTTAATTTCATCATCTGAAAATTGTCTGTTCATATCCTTTGACCATTTATCAATTGGAGAATGGCTTGATTTCTTATAAATTAAAGTCAATTCTCTGTATATTTTGGAGATGAGGCCTTTATCAGAACCTTTAACTGTAAAAATGTTTTCCCAATTTGTTACTTCCCTTCTAATCTTGTTTGCATTAGTTTTGTTTGTGCAGAAACTTTTTAATTTGGTGTAATCAAAACTTTTTATTTTGTGATAAATAATGGTCTCTAGTTCTCCCTTGGACACAAACTCCTTCCTCCTCCACAAGTCCGAGAGGTAAACCATCCCATGTTCCTCCAATTTATTTATGATTTTGTTCTTTATGCCTAAATCTTGGACCCATTTTGATCTTATCTTAGTATGTGGGTCCATGCCTAGTTTCTGCCATACTAATTTACAGTTTTCCCAGCAGTTTTTGTCAAATAGTGAATTCTTATCCCAAAAGTTGGGATCTTTGGGTTTGTCAAAGAGTAGATTGCTATTTTTATTCACTATCTTGCCCTGTGAACTTAACCTATTCCGCTGATCAACTAGGCTATTTCTTAGCCAATACCAAATGGTTTTAATGACTGTTGCTTTATAATATAGTTCTAGATCAGGTAGACCTAGACCACCTTCATTTAATTTTTTTTTTCATTACTTCCCTTGAAATTCTTGACCTTTTGTTCTTCCATATGAATTCTGCTGTTATTTTTTCTAGGTCATTAAAATAGTTTCTTGGGAGTCTGATTGGTATAACACTAAATAAATAGATTAGTTTAGGGAGTATTGTCATCTTAATTATATTTGCTCGGCCTATCCAAGAGCATTGAATGTCTTTCCAATTATTTAAATCTGACTTTACTTTTGTGGCAAGTGTTTCGTAATTTTGCTCATATAATTCCTGACTTTCCTTTGGTACATATATTCTCAAATATTTTATACTATCAACCATTATTTTGAATTGAATTTCTCTTTGTATCTCTTGCTGTTGGATTGTGTTGGTAATGTATAAAAATGCTGAGGATTTGTGTGGATTTATTTTGTACCCTGCAATTTTGCTAAAATTCTGAATTATTTCTAATAGCCTTTTAGCAGAGTCTTTGGGGTTCTCCAAGTATACCATCATGTCATCTGCAAAGAGTGATAATTTGATTTCCTCATTTCCTACTCTTCTACTTCCTACTCCTACTTCCTTGAATCTTTTTCTTGGCTCTTATTGCTGAGGCTAGAGTTTCTAGTACTATATTGAATAGGAATGGTGACAGTGGGCAGCCTTGTTTCACTCCTGATCTTACAGGGAAAGGTTCTAGTTTATCGCCATTACATATGATGTTTACTGAAGGTTTTAAATATATGTTCGTTATTATTTTAAGGAATAGTCCATTTATTCCTATCCTCTCAAGCATTTTTAGTAGGAATGGATGTTGGATTTTATCAAATGCTTTTTCTGCATCTATTGAGATGATCATATGGTTTTTATTAATTTGATTATTAATATGGTCAATTATACTAATAGTTTTCCTAATTAATATTAATAAACCAGCCCTGCATTCCTGGTGTAAATTCCACTTGGTCATATTATCCTGGTATTATCCTGGGGATGATTTTCTGAAATCTTTTTGCTAATATCTTATTTAAGATTTTAACATCAATGTTCATTAAGGAAATTGGTCTATAGTTTTCTTTCTCAGTTTTTGATCTACCTGGTTTAGGTGTCAGTGCCATGTCTGTGTCATAAAAGGAATTTGGTAGGACTCCTTCAATCCCTATTTTTTCAAATAGTTTATATAGCATTGGAGTTAGTTGTTCTTTTAAATGTTTGGTAGAATTCACATGTAAATCCATCTGGTCCTGGGGATTTTTTCTTAGGAAGTTGGTTAATAGCTTGTTCTATTTCTTTTTCTGAGATGGGACTATTTAGACTACTTACTTCTTCCTCTGTTAATCTAGGCAACCTATATTTTTGAAGGTATTCTTCCATTTCATTTAAGTTATTGAATTGATTGGCATAAAGTTGAGCAAAGTAGCTGCTAACTATTGTTCTAATTTCCTCTTCATTAGTGGTGAGTTCTCCCTTTTCATTTTCAAGACTAACAATTTGCTTTTTCTCTTTCCTTTTTTAATCAGGTTTACTAAGGGTTTGTCTATTTTGTTGGTTTTTTTCATAGAACCAACTCATAGTTTTATTAATTAATTCAATAGTTTTTTTACTTTCAATTTTATTAATCTCACCTTTTATTTTTTGACTTTCAAGTTTTGTGTTTGTCTGGGGGTTTTTAATTTGTTCCTTTTCTAGCAATTTTAGTTGTAAGCCCAATTCATTGGCCCTCTCTTTCTCTATTTTATGCAAGTAGGCCTGTAGAGATAGAAAACTTCCCCTTATTACTGCTTTGGCTGTATCCCACACATTTTGGTATGATGTCTCATTATTGTCATTTTCTTGGGTGAAGTTATTAATTATGTCTATGATTTACTGTTTTACCCAATCATTCTTTAGTATAAGATTATTTAGTTTCCAATTATTTTTTGGTCTATTTTCCCCTGGCTTTTTATTAAATGTAATTTTGATTGCATTGTGGTCTGAAAAGGATGCATTTACTATTTCTGCCTTACTGCATTTGATTTTGAGGTTTTTATGTCCTAGTATATTATCAATTTTTGTATAGGTTCCATGAACTGCTGAGAAGAAAGTGTACTCCTTTCTGTCTCCATTTAGCTTTCGCCAAAGATCTATCATATCAAAATTTTCTAGTATTCTATTTACCTCTTTGACTTCTTTCTTATTTATTTTGTGGTTTGATTTATGTAATTCTGAGAGTGCAAGGTTGAGATCTACCACTATTATAGTTTTGCTGTGTATTTCTTTTTGCAGCTCTCTTAATTTCTCTTTTAAGAATTTAGATGCTGTACCACTTGGTGCATATATGTTTAATATTGATTCTGCTTCATTATTGATGCTACCCTTTAGCAGGATATAATGCCCTTCCTTATCTCTTTTAATTAGATCAATTTTTGTTTTTGCTTGATCTGAGATGAGGATGGCTCCCCCTGCTTTTTTGGCTTTGCCTGAAGCATAGTAGATTCTGCTCCACCCTTTTACTTTTAGTTTGAATGTATCTCCCTGTTTCAGGTGTGTAAACAACATATAGTAGGATTCTGAGTTTTAATCTAGTCTGCTAACTGCTTCCTCTTTATGAGGCAGTTTGCCCAATTAACATTTATGGTTAGAATGACTAATTCTATATTGCTTGCCATCCTATTAACCCCTGCTTATGCTTTTCCCCTTTCCTTCCCTCTTACCCCCCTACCCGGTATTAAACTTGTGAACACCTCTTGCTTTTCACAGCCCTCCCTTTTTAGTATCCTCTCCCACTTTAGAATTCCTCCCCCTATTTTACCCCTTTCCCTCACAATTTCTGTATTCTCTTCCCCTTAGCTTACTCCTTCCCTCTCACTTTTCAATGAAGTGAAAAAAGTTTCACCATAAATCGAATATGTCTATTAATACACACTATGTCCATCTCCCTCCTTTATTTCTCTCAGATATAATAGGTTACCTTTGCCTCTTTATGAGATGTAGTACCACCACTTTACACTTTTTTATGATATAATTTCCTTTCCACCTCCAGTTTCTAGGACAAATTATACATATGTTCTTTACATATTTTTATGGCAGGAGTATCATTCTCAAGATTTCTTTTTACCTTTTTAGAAATCTCTTGAGTTCTGTATTTGAAGATCAAACCTTTTCTGTAGGTCTGTTTTTTTCATCAAGAATAGATGCAATTCATTTATTTCGTTAAATGTCTGTCTTCTTCCCTGGAAAACGATGCTCATTCTTGCTGGGTAAGTTATTCTTGGCTGCATACCAAGTTCCTTAGCCTTTTGGAATATCATGTTCCAGGCCCTTTGTTCTTTTAATGTGGACGCTGCTAGATCCTGTGTTATCCTTATTGTGGATCCTCCATATCTGAACTGCTTTTTTTCTAGCAGCTTCCAATTTTTTTTTCCTTTGTCTGATGGTTCTTCCACTTGGCCACTATATTATTTGCGTTTTGATTTTAGGGTCCCTTTCAGTAGGTGACCGATGACTTTTTTCAATGCCTATTTTACCCTCTGTTTCCAAAACATCTGGGTAGTTCTCTTTGATAATTTCCTGGAAAATAGTGTCCAAGCTCTTTTTTTCCTCACATTTTTCAGGGAGTCCGATTATTCTCATATTGTCTCTCCTGGATCTGTTTTCCAGGTCTGTTGTCTTTCTAATAAGGTATTTGACATTCTTTTCAATTGTTTCATTTTTTTGGTTTTGCTTGACTACCTCTTGGTTTCTCCTTGAGTCATTCATTTCTACTTGTTCCAGTCTAATCTTCAATGATGTATTTTCTTCACTCCCTTTTTTATATCTATTTGTAATTGTCCAATTGTGTTTATAAGTGAGTTTTTTTCTTCTATGGAATTTTTTTCCATTTTATCCATTTTATTTTTTAGAGAGCTAATTTCTTTATCCAGCTCACTAATCCTGTTTTCCTTGGAGTTGTTTACCTTTTCTAATTCATTAATTTTATTTTTCAATGATTTGTTTTCTTTATCCACTCTGTCTTTAAATGTGTGGAATGACTTCTCCAGGCTCTCTTGCCAAGCTTTCCATTTCTCTTCTAGCTCTCTTGTGAGAGCCTTTTTGATTTCCTCTATGAGATTCTTTTGTATTGAGGAGCAGATCATATCCCCCTTAGGGGATTCCTCTGGGGACAGTCTGTTTTTAGTCTCCTCAGAATTTGAAGTCTGCTCTCTCTCCATACAGAAGCTGTCAATGGTTAGAGCCCTTTTGAATTTTTTGTTCATTTTGTCAAGAGAGGAATGGAAGAAAACAAATTGACAAGAGAAACAATTGATCTGTTTTGGGGGGAATGGGGCTGGATGGTGTTAATGGGCTTCCTCTACAGACTGGGGGTGGGGCAGCTGTGAGCTACTAACAGAACAGCGATGGCTGCGCTGAGTCTGTGCTCTGAGGCTCTGAGAACTCGGAGTCACTCCAGGTGGGGGTTGGGGGTGGCCGGGTTTGGATAGACACTAGCTTTCTGGGGTTTTAATCTTCACCTCTGGTGTTTACACCCTCTCTGCTGCTCCTGGCTTGCTGCCAAGATGCAATATCCATACTGGGGTAAAAGTCTTTTTGCAGAAACGGCAGAGATCGTACCCTTCCCCACTCTGGTCTGAGCTGAGTGAGCTGTCTGTCTTGCTCTGGCTTGCCTACCCTCAGTCTGTGCTCAGTCTGTTCAACCCTCCCCTGAGCAAACACAGACCTTCTCTGGTGAATTTCAAGGATGTCTTTTGTTGGTGATTATTTGTGGGTTTTTTTTTTTCCAGTCAAGCATTAACTCTGAGGCTTGTCATGAAGTAAGTCCTGAGAGAAAACACGGAGCTCAAGCAGCTCTCTGCCTCCACGCCGCCATCTTGGCCGGAAGTCCGAGACTGCTTTTTTGATATAGTTTGCCACGTAGTAATCAGGGAATTCTTTGGAACCCTATTTTTTTTCCATAAATTTTTCCAACCCGAATTATAATAATGTTTTAAAAAATCTAAAATCTATCTGAGCTGATGTGAACACCCTTTTCACTACAGTGAACCTGATCTTTCTTGAAATTTTTCCAGTACTATCTTCTGATTGAGAGTGGTTTTCATTCTGTCAGATTGTTTTGTTTTCATATGGTTTTTGAGGGAAACTGGGAGAGTTGAGTGGCTTCCTGACTGTACTCTGACATCTTGGCTCTTACCCTAAGCCTTTATTTTGTCTCTATTTCAAGCATATTCCTTGTAAATAAGATTCTGTTGCATTCTTGTTTCTAATCAAATTCTGCTACCTGCTTCCATTTTTTGTTTAGGTTGATTTTATTCACATTCACAGGAGTACTAAGTGTGCACTTCCCTTCATTCTATTTTCTTCTCTTTCTTCTCTTTATTTTGTCCCTTTTGTAATATCTTTCTTGCATCTGATCATTGCCTTCTTTGATTGGACTTCTCTTTTGTCACTAACTCACCTTTGCTTTATTTGTTCTTTATTCTCTTGGATAAAAGAGATTTCTATTATCAGTTGAGTAAATAGATATATACTCCCCTGTAAGAGAACTTGGCAACTCCCCGCCAGCCTTGGACTTCACACAGGGCACAGGTAACCTGAGGGTAGCTTTGTAAGGGTAAACACAATGGCATTGGGAGGAAGGGGTTCCCACCTAAAGGAGCAGGGAGGCGTGCCGGACCTTAGAGGGGAGTTACCTTGAATATCCTTATTAGGAAAGGAATGTAAACATATCTATGTGTAGCTTCCTGTGCAGAGGTTCTCAAATTATGGCCTTCGGGCCAGATGTGGCCTCTGAGGATGTTTAAGAGGCCCCCTGGGTTATGGCAAATGGGCTGAGGGCCAGAGACAGAGTGTGAGTTTTTGTTTTTACTATAGTCCAGCCCTCCAACAGTCTGAGGGACAGTGAACTGGCCCCCTATTTAAAAAAGTTTGAGGACTGCTGATGTAGAGAATCATGTTCCTACTAGAGGCTAGAATATGATTATGTTTGAAGTAACTAGAAACAAGCATGAAGAAGATAAAAGGACCTGCAGTCTTTGTAATAAATGGAGTCTCACACCACTCTTGCTCTCGCCCCTCATTGCTCACAGTCTTAGTCATTCAAGAGGACTGCCAGTGCTGGTTCACAAAAGGCCTGTTCTACTCAGAAGTTGGGGCCATGACCCCTAACACTCCCCCCTCTTTGAACCAGTTTTTAGATGTGATGTGAAATAAGTTCAAGTAGTGCCTGATCTCTTCCACTCTAAATATCTTCCTAGCATGCCCCTTTTATGTGAGATAATTTTCCTATTCTACCTCTCCCTCTCTATCTTCCAGGGCACTCCTCATTCTTTTCTACATTTTTTTTTACATCATACCAACACGAGAGATTTACTTTTTTTTTTTTAAATTTTTTTTATTATATATATATATTTTTTATAATATTATCCCTTGTATTCATTTTTCCAAATTACCCCCCTCCCTCTATTCCCTCCCCCCGATGACAGGCAATCCCATACATTTTACATGTGTTACAATATAGTCTAGGTACAATACATGTGTGGGAATATCATTTTCTTGTTGTACAATAAACATTAGAATCCGAAGGTACATGCAACCTGGGCAGACAGATATTAGTGCTAACAATTAACATTCACTTCCCAGTGTTTCTTCTCTGGGTGTAGCTACCTTTGTCCATCATTGATCAACTGGAAGTGAGTTGGATCTTCTTTATGTTGAAGATTTCCACTTCCATCAGAATACATCCTCATACAGTATTGTTGTTGAAGTGTACAGCGATCTTCTGGTTCTGCTCATTTCACTCAGCATCAGTTGATGTAAGTGTCTCCAGGCCTCTCTGTATTCCTCCTGCTGGTCATTTCTTACAGAGCAATAATATTCCATAACCTTCATATACCACAATTTACCCAACCATTCTCCAACTGATGGACATCCATTCATCTTCCAGTTTCTAGCTACAACAAAAAGAGCTGCAACAAACATTTTGGCACATATATGTCTCTTTCCGCTCTTTAGTATTTCTTTGGGATATAATCCCAATAGTAGCGCTGCTGGGTGAAAGGGTATGCACAGTTTGATAACTTTTTGGGCATAATTCCAGATTGCTCTCCAGAATGGCTGGATTCTTTCGCAACTCCACCAGCAATGTATTAGTGTCCCAATTTCCCCACATCCCCTCCAACATTTATCATTATTTGTTCCTGTCATCTTAGCCAATCTGACAGGTGTGTAGTGGTATCTCAGAGTGGTCTTAATTTGCATTTCTCTGATCAGTAGTGATTTGGAACACTCTTTCATGTGAGTGGATATAGTTTCAATTTCTTCCTCTGAGAATTGTATGTTCATATCCTTTGACCATTTATCAATTGGAGAATGGTTCGGTTTCTTATAAATTATGGTCAGTTCTCTATATATTTTGGAAATGAGACCTTTGTCAGAACCTTTGTTTTTAAAAATATTTTCCCAATTTGTTACTTCCCTTCTAATCTTGTTTGCATTAATATTATTTGTACAGAAACTTTTTAGTTTGATGTAATCAAAATCTTCTATTTTATGATCAATAATGATCTCTAGTTCTCCTCTGGTCATAAATTCCTTCCTCCTCCACAAGTCTGAGAGGTAGATTATCCTCTGTTCCTCTAATCTATTTATTATCTCCCTCTTTATGCCTAAATCATGAATCCATTTTGATCTTATCTTGGTATATGGTGTTAAGTGTGGATCCATATCTAATTTCTGCCATACTAATTTCCAGTTTTCCCAACAGTTTTTTCCGAATAATGAATTTTTATCCCTAATTTTGGAATCTTTGGGTTTGTCAAAGATTAGATTGCTATAGATGTACCCTTTTTTGTCCTTTGTATCTAATCTGTTCCACTGATCTACCGGTCTATTTCTTAGCCAATACCAAATGGTTTTGGTGACTGCTGCTATATAATATAGCTTTAGATCAGGTACACTTAGACCACCTTCCTCTGAGTTTTTTTTCATTAGTTCCCTTGCAATTCTCGACCTTTTATTCTTCCATATGAATTTTGTTGTTATTTTTTCTAGGTCATTGAAATAGTTTCTTGGGAGTCTGATTGGTATAGCACTAAATAAATAGATTAGTTTGGGGTGTATTGTCATCTTTATTATATTCGCTCGGCCTATCCAAGAGCATTGAATGTCTTTCCAATTATTTAAATCTGATTTTATTTTTGTGGCAAGTGTTTTGTAATTTTTCTCATATAATTCCTGACTTTTCTTTGGTAGATGGATTCCCAAATATTTTATACTCTCAACATTTGTTTGGAATGGAATTTCTCTTTGTATCTCTTGCTGTTGCATTTTGTTAGTGATATATAAAAATGCCGAGGATTTATGTGGATTTATTTTGTATCCTGCCACTTTGCTGAAATTTTGAATTATTTCTAGTAGCTTTTTAGCAGAGTCTTTGGGGTTCTCTAAGTATACCATCATGTCATCTGCAAAAAGTGATAGTTTGATTTCCTCATTTCCTACTCTAATTCCTTGAATCTCTTTCTCGGCTCTTATTGCCGAGGCTAGCGTTTCTAGTACTATATTGAATAGTAATGGTGATACTGGGCAACCTTGTTTCACTCCTGATCTTACTGGGAAAGGTTGCAGTTTATTTCTATTGCATATTATGCTTACTGAAGGTCTTAAATATATGCTCCTGATTATTCTAAGGAATAGTCCATTTATTCCTATACTCTCAAGAGTTTTTAGTAGGAATGGATGTTGGATTTTGTCAAATGCTTTTTCTGCATCTATTGAGATGATCATATGGTTCTTATTAATTTGATTATTAATATGGTCAATTATATTAATAGTTTTCCTAATATTAAACCAGCCCTGCATTCCTGGAATAAATCCTACTTGATCATAGTGTATTATCTTGGAGATGATTTTCTGAAGTCTTTTTGCTAATATCTTATTTAAGATTTTAGCATCAATATTCATTAAGGAGATTGGTCTATAATTTTCTTTCTCAGTTTTCGATCTACCTGGTTTAGGTATCAGTACCATGTCTGTGTCATAAAAGGAGTTTGGTAGGACTCCTTCATCCCCTATTTTTTCAAATAATTTATATAACATTGGGGCTAATTGTTCTTTAAATGTTTGGTAGAATTCACATGTGAATCCATCTGGTCCTGGGGATTTTTTCCTGGGGAGTTGATTAATAGCTTGTTCTATTTCTTTTTCTGAAATGGGACTATTTAAGCAATTTATCTCCTCCTCTGTTAATCTAGGGAGCCTATATTTTTGGAGGAAGTCATCCATTTCACTTAAGTTATCAAATTTATTGGCATAAAGTTGGGCAAAGTAACTCCTTATTATTTCTCTAATTTCCTCTTCATTGGTGGAAAGATCCCCCTTTTCATTTGTAAGACTAACAATTTGATTTTCCTCTTTCTTTTTTCTGATCAAATTTACCAAAGGTTTATCTATTTTATTGGCTTTTTCATAAAACCAACTCTTGGTTTTATTTATTAATTCAATAGTTTTTTTACTTTCAATTTTATTGATTTCTCCTTTTAATTTTTGTATTTCAAGTTTAATTTTTGGTTGGGGGTTTATAATTTGGTCTTTTTCTAGCCTTTTAAGTTGTAAGACCAATTCGTTAATCTTCTCTTTCTCAATTTTCTTCAAATAAGCCTCTAAAGATATAAAATTTCCCCTTATTACTGCATTAGCTGCATCCCAAAGATTTTGATATGATGTCTCATCATTGTCATTATCTTGGGTGAAATTGTTAATTGTTTCTATAATTTGCTCTTTCACCCAGTCATTCTTTAAGATGAGATTATTCAGTTTCCAATTACTTTTTGGTCTATTTACCCCTAACTTTTTACTGAATGTAGCTTTTATTGCATTGTGATCTGAGAAGAAGGCATTTATTATTTCTGCCTTCCTACATTTAATTTTGAGATCTTTATGTCCTAATATATGGTCAATTTTTGTATAGGATCCATGAACTGCTGAGAAGAAAGTATATTCCTTTCTATTGCCATTCAGTTTTCTCCAAAGGTCTATCATACCTAGTTTTTCTAATGTTCTATTTACTTTTTAAATTTCTTTCTTGTTTGTTTTGTGGTTTGATTTGTCTAAATCTGAGAGTGCAAGGTTGAGATCTCCCACTATTATAGTTTTACTGTCTATTTCTTCTTGCAGTTCTCTTAACTTTTCCTTTAGAAAGTTAGATGCTATACTACTTGGTGCATATATGTTTAGTATTGATATGGCTTCATTATTTATGCTACCTTTCAGCAGGATATAGTTTCCTTCCTTATCTTTTTTAACGAGATCTACTTCTGCTTTTGCTTGATCTGAGATAAGGATAGCTACCCCTGCTTTTTTGGCTTTACCTGAAGCATAATAGGCTCTGTTCCAACCTTTTACCTTTATTCTGTATGTATCTCCCTGCTTTAAGTGTGTTTCCTGTAGACAACATATTGTAGGGTTCTGCTTTTTGATCCAATCTGCTATCTGTCTCCGTTTGATGGGATCGTTCATCCCATTTACATTTACAGTTAAAATTACTAATTCTGTATTTCCTGCCATCGTATTATCCCCAGATTATGCTTTTTTCCCTTGACCCCCCGATCCCCCTCCCCGATATTTAATTTACAGACCCCCCTTGTGACGCGCAACCCTCCCTCTTTTTTTTTTTTTTTTTTTAGGATCCCTCCCCCCTCCCTCCAAGTCCCTTCACTTATTCTCCTTTTCCTTTTCCCTTTTCCTCTCCCCCCTTTTAATGAGGTGAGAGAAAATTCTCTGAAAAACAAATATGTTAATTATTTACTCTTTGAGCCTCTCCTGATGAGAGTAAGATTCACACAATGATTCTCCCCCTCACTAAGTTCCCTCAGATATGGTGTATTTTCTATGCCTCTTCCTGGGATGTAGTTTCCCTCTTTTTATCATTCCTTCCCTTTTTTCTGAACCGACCTCCTTCCCTTTACTACACCCCCCTTTTTTTCTTTTATATCAGTAAAATCAAATTATCCTTGAGTATTTTTTATATACCCACAACAGAGTTACAGTTCTCAAGGGTTCTGTGTACCTTTTTCTGTTTCTCTTCAGTCTTGTGGATGTAGATCAAATTTTTTGTTTAAGTCTGGTTTTTTTCTTAGAAACATATAGAATTCCTCTGTTTCATTGAATGACCATCTTCTTCCATGGAAAAAGATGCTAAACTTAGCTGGGTAGTTCATTCTTGGTTGCAGTTCTTGATCTTTTTCCTTACGGAATATCAGGTTCCAGGCCCTTCTATCTTTTAATGTGGAGGCAGCCAGATCTTGTGTGACCCTTATTGTGGCACCTTGGTATTTAAATTGTTTTTTTCTAGCTGCTTGCAGGATTTTCTCCTTTGTGTGGTAATTCTGCAGCTTAGCCACAATATTCCGTGGTGTTCTTTTTTTAGGGTCTATTTCAGAAGGAGTTCGATGAATTTTTTCCACATCTACTTTCCCTTCTGTTTCTATTATCTCTGGACAGTTCTCTTTGATAATTTCCTGTAAAATAGTATCTAGGCTCTTTTTTTGGTCATAGTTTTCGGGAAGTCCAATAATCCGCAGATTATCTCTCCTAGATCTATTTTCCAGGTCTATAGATTTTCCCAGTAAGTATTTGACGTTGTTCTCCAGCTTCTCATTTTTTTTGTTTTGTTTGACTGATTCTTGGGTTCTCTGTGAATCATTCATTTCTATTTGTTCCATCCTGACTTTTAAGGAGTTATTTTCTTCTTTCACAGTTTTTAGTTCTTTTTGTAAATGCCCAATTTCGTTTTTAAATGAATTATTTTGCTCTATTGAATTTTTTTCCATTTCCCTAATTTTTTTTTTGAGAATTATTTTCTTTTTCCAATTCAGAAATTCTATTTTCTTGAGACTTTTTTATCTTTTCCAATTCAGAAATCCTACTTTCCTGTGTTTTTTTAACCTTTTCTAATTCACTAATTTTGTTTCCCTGCATCTCCTGTGAATTCTTTATTTTTTCCAACTCCAATTTCAGGACGTTGTTATTCTCTATCATAGCTTCCCTTTCCTTTCCCCATTTTTCTTCAATCTCCCTTAATTTTTTAAGAGTTTCTTCTAGGAGAGAGTTATGTGATGGGGGGCAGGGATCGTTCCCCTTTAAGTTGTTATCTGCTGACTCTCTGCTGTTAACTTCCTCGGGGTTGGATACCCGCTCTTTCTCTGTGTAGAAGGAATCTATGGTTTTTCTTGACTTTTTGCTCATACTTAAAAAATCTTTTGGGGTCTGTCCCTGGGGTAGGAAATTATTTACTTCTTTACCAGCTTCCTCCCAGACTGGATGGATGCAGCGGCTCCTGAGCCTGAGCTAAGAGAGAGCTCTGGGAGAGAGTTCCCCACCCCCTCCCTGGAAGTGCCTCAGAGGTGATTAGCACTACTGTGCTCGAGGGCGTAGAATAGTGAAGACAGCAGGAAGCCCAGCCTATGTGTCCGGGTGGGGAGTGGATGTCTGCAGCAGGTGACGTGAGAAGCCCCTGTGCTCAAACTGGAAGTGTCTGCCAGAAACCGCGGTCCCTAGTTCAAAGGTTCCGCTTCTCTGGGACTTCCTGGAGCTGAGTTCCACTCCCGCCAGCTAAACTAGGCAGTGTGTGTTGCCTTGGGCCGTATCCACCCACTTGTCAATCTCTTAACTATTCTCAGGTGGTAGCTGAGGCCACGCCCCCTGGTGCCGAGATCTGCTGAGTCACCCCCAGGGTCCGGGGAAAATCTAATCTGAGTTTTAAAATATTTTGGCTTTCTCTTCTGAACTGCTAAATAATTAGCAGAGAAGAGCTAACGGCCTGTGCCAGATTCCTTTACCTCAGTGGCTTCTCTGATCCCAGAGCCCTTCCTAGCGCAATGGGCGCAGTGTGCCCCTACCCCACCGTCTGTGCTGGTCTTTCTTATTCCTCCCCTGAGAACTGACCTTTCCTGTTGAAACTCCAGATTCTCTTCAGCTGGTAAGTCGTGCTTCCAGTCCTTGTGGTATCTATCAGTCCTGAGCTAATTCTGAGACTTAATTTATCTAATTGGTTGTGAGGGAGTGAGGACGTTCACTGAGTCGTGTGTTTCTTCTCCGCCATCTTCGAGATTTACTTTTTATGTAGAATCATTTTCCATGTAGAATCCACCTAATAATGAAATTTTATAAGATACATATATAATTTTCCCATACATAGAAGTACATATTTTAATTTAGTGATTCTCTTTTGATTTTTATTTCATGTTTGCTTTTTTGCTTCTCTTAAGTCTTTTATTTGAAAGGCAAATTATAGGCCCTTTATGATTTCATGATTACCATTTTATGCTTCTATTTTATTTGAAAATCAAATTTTTTATGGAGCTACGATCTTATCAGGATGCTTGAATATTCTCTATTTCATTAAAAATCTATTTGGTTATGCTCAGTTTTGCTGGGTAGTTTATGCTTGGTTGTGATCCTAATTATTTTATTTTCCAAATATCCTAGTATAAGTTTCTAATCGTTTAATGTTATAGCTTTTGTGATCCTGACAGTGGCTCCACAGTATTGGCCTTTTTTTTCCTTGTTGCTTGAAACATTTTGAATTTGGCTATAATCTTCCTGGGAATCATCACTTTGGGATCTCTTTCAGGTGGTGATTGGTAGATTCTTTTGATTTCTATTTAATCCTTTGTTTCAAGGATATTAAACTAAGTTTCCTTCATAATTTTTGGAAATATGATTTATAAATTCTTTTTTTATTATGGTTTTCAGTAGCCCAATAATTTTTTAATGATCATTCCTCAATCTTTTCTCTAGGTCAGTTGTTCTGATGAGATAGTTCATATTTCTCCCCAATTTTTCCCATTTTGGAACCTTTTATATATATATATATATATATATATATATATATATATATATATATTTGTCTCATGGAGCTTCTACTTGCCCATTTCTAATTTTTAAGAAATTATTTTTGAGTGAGTACAAATTATTTTTGTACTCCCCCACCCACTTGATTAATTTTGCTTTTTTTAAGGTGCTATTTTCCTCAGTATTGTTTGTCTCTTTTCCCAATGAGTTGATTGCCTTTTCATATTTTTCTCATTAATTTGCCTAATTTTTCCTCTATCATTATTACTTGATTTTGAAAATAAATTTTTAGTTCTTCCAAGAATTGTTATTGGGCTTGTGTCCAATTCACACTTTTTTTTGAGTGTTGTTTCCTTGTATTCTTCTGAGTTTGTGTCTTGATCTTTCTCATAACCATAGTAGATTTTTATGTTTAGATATTTTTAAAATACTATTTGCTCATTTTTCTACTCTGTTTCTTGATTTTGAACTTTATGTTAAGGTTGGGTTTGGTTCCCAGATTGGAGGGTGGGGAGGAGGGAGTGGTAAATGGGCTCTGTCTCAAGTGTTAGGGTTTTTGTTGTTGTTTTTTTAATACTGCTATTCTCATATTTAGTTTTGGGGACTTGGAAGACTGGGGTGTTTCAAATGGTTACTGCTTTCTTGGTCTGTAGTATGGACCTTGCACAAGAAGGACCCCCAATCCCTTTGGATTGTTATTTATATTGCTCATCAGAGTCTCTACTCCCTTGAGACTAGAAATGATACTGTCCCACACAGTGCCCACTCCTTCTTGATAGAGATAGTTACTTTCTGAATTTGAACTATGACCCAGAAGTGGGTATGAGGGTATGTTTTATAGAATTGTCAAATAGAATTGAGTCCTGCCGCTAGTGCTAGCAAAGGAGTATCCTGTAATCCCTTTTGGGCAGTGGTCATGTTGTTTACTGTCTTTAGCTTGACAACTCCCAAAATTGCTGCTGCTTCTGTCTCCTCTATTTAGCTCCCCCACTGGTGTGTCATCCAGATGGGCTCTGGGCCAGCCTTCTCCCCAATGACATACCCTCCTCTCTCTGACCTTCTATGTGATCTTGGGCTGGAAGAATATCTTCCTCTGATCTTTATTAGCTCTGCCACTCCAAAATTTGACTTGACTTGTCATTTCAAAGTTGTTTGGAGAGGAATGTTGAGAGAGCTCATCTCTCTCTACTCTGCCATCTTGGCTCCATCCTTGAAAGTCCCCAGTGCTTTTTAGGGGCATTCGGAGTTACTCAGACTGGTAATCTTAAAGTCATCTGTGAGGTCCCCCTTCCTTTTATCCTACTTTTAATAATAAACTAAGTCTGATCATTGATGCTTGCTATATGCTTCTCTATTCAAGTTCATTCATATTAACTCTCATTAATCTGTCAGATCCCATACTAACACAGACTTCATTACTTTAAGAGTTTAAATACAATAGAGATGTCAAAGGGAGTTAGTTCCTATAAAATGTGATGCCACCAACAGGAAATTCCCCATACTTGTTGAGCTATTTCCCAATTCTGTTTGTTTTTGTGCCAGACACTATGGCTTTAGCCTTATCTTGGAATATCCACCTTAGCTTTGTTGATCTTAGTTCCTGTTGCCTTTTTGACCTGGTGACAATTAGTCTAAACAAGATGGTTTGATTTGACTTTCAGATTTGGAATATCTTGCCTACTTCTCCCCACCCTGTCTACATTTCCTAAAAATGGTTTATATTGGGGTATAATGCTGTTTGCTTCTCTCCAGAACTGACTATGCTATAGATACCTTGTGCTGAAAGGAAGGATCTCAACCATTTGCAAGACATCAATGTTCCAAGTGGGCTAAACAGTGACGACTTTGTCTTCTGCTGCCCCCACTGAGTCTTGTGGGCTCACCAAGGATAATTAAATCAATTCCATGCCCATATCTTTGGATATTATCAACCTTATTTCTTGCCTAAATAATTTAGAATAGCTTCCTGATCTTACTGCCTCTAGTCACCTTTTCTGCTTTCCAATCTATCTTGCATACCCTGATAGCTTAGGCTTTGTCATACACAGTAATTGCATTAATCAACTTCAAACAAACAGAAATCTCAAACAAACAAACAGACAAACAAAATCTCTAATGACTGCTTATTACCTACTGAATAACATTCAGATGCAGCACTCTACAATCTGGATCCACATTAAACTCAGTTTTAGTGTCCATTATTTGTTAGGTTCTTACTAAGTGGTAAGTCAGTACTTGGCAATTCTCTAGCTCAGAGTTCACACCTTTAGTTCAAACCTTTACACTTTTAAACTTCTGAAAGGAGTTTACACCTTTGAAGGAATACTTTAAAGGAGCAAGTTCATTGGTTGAAGGAGTTCCCACAAGCCCCTGGGAGTACTCACAAGCCCATTCTCTGGGAGGATGAAAAGAGGAACATTGAGCCTGGAGAGTCAGTCTAGATTGGGATAAGAACAAGACTTCCCCGGGACAACTTCAGGGAAGCTGGAGGAGATTCAGAGCCAGGATTCAGGAAGAAGAGGATTCGAGATTCTACCTTCGCTCTGGCTGGAGGCTCCAGAAGCCTCCCAAGAAACCTGCTCCCAGAGAAAAGGACATACAGAAAAGAAACCTCCTCCCAGAGAAGAATAACAATTGAGAGATGACAGGACTTTACAACTATTTATCTTTAACCTTTTAATATTCCAACTAAACTGAACCAAAGGCACTTCTGCAATTATGTACCATACTTTTCCTTCCTCTTCAAGTTTTTTTTTTCAATTTCCCATTCTTTTTATTCTCCTCTGACTTTGAAATTCCTGCCCGTCCTTCCAAGACCCAATTGGAACACACATTCTTCCAGAAAACCTCCCCTAATTATTGCAGTTGAGAAAAATTTCTGTCTTTTCTGTAATATCCCAGCTCTTTGGCTCATTTACTGTTGCTGTTGCATCATTTTCAGTTGCATCCATTTAGGACTTTCTTGTCAATAATGCTGGAGTGTTTACCATTTCCTTCTCCAGCCCTTTAAGCATATAGGATTAAGCGACTTTTCCAAGGTCTCACAGTAGTAAGTGTCTGAGGTCTGATTTAAACTGTGTCTGACTCTACTAATGGCATTACCTGATTACCCCTTCTTTTACTGAACTTACACATAATTATAGTTATTTTATAGAATCATGAACTCTCATGCCATTAAGATTAGGAGGAAACAGATATCATTTGGTTCATCTTACCACCCCCCCCCCTCATTTTTACAAACAAGGAAGCTGAGATCAAATCAAGGAAGTAAATTGTTTACTTTAGTAAATAATTAGTGACAGAATCAGGACTAGAAATCAGATTCTATTCTGGTGCTATTTCTAATTAAACACTACACATTGCCTTCATTGTATACATTTTACCTGAAATTTAGATTGTAAGTTCTCCAAAGAAAAACAAAACAGAACAAAACACTGTCTTTTCATCTCTGTATCCATAGTATCTTGCACATAGAAATATCTGATACATACTTGTTGAATGTAAAGCCTCTTCAAAAGTCACAGATGTGGATTTATGCTCTGCAAAGAAATCCAGGGAACAACACAGTCCTCAGAAATGACTTGTGATCATGATGGGCATTGCTCAATTTTCTCTCACCTAACAGTCATCTTACTGCTGCACCGGTCAGTTTGATCACAAAAGTGAGAAAAACTCAGAGAGGGAGGAAGTCTGAAAATGTTTCCAGCTGCTGCTGTTTTCATAAAAAAATCCATTCCACTTCTTCTTTTCATTGCATGTGTGTCATGAGCAGAGCAAGGGCTGTCAACCAGAGAACAGAAGAACTGAGAAGAGAGCTCCTTACCCCATTCCATATGCATCACAGAAGAGAACACACATTTTCTCTTGAATGAGCTGCCTCCACAGACAGGTCACCTGGGTGCAGAAAGCCCTTTGCTCATATATGTATGGCCCATGTCATCAAATGAATCCCTAGGTTCAAATGTGAAAACACTCATATTCCTATTTATGGAATGTTTGATGGGTCTAGATCCATCATCTCCACAGCCTGAACAACAAGCAGAAAAAGTAATGGGGACTCTCAGTAAAGAGATGCCTGTCATTCCCCCAGTCAGATGTTGCCATTTTAATAGAAATTTTAACCACATTTTAACCACCATTTTAACCACAATATCATACAATTCATCTGATACCAAAGGAAGCATTATTGAAAACCACATCCTAATATCTGTTTGTCTTTAGGAAAAAGGAAAAATAAAATAGGTAACGTAGATTTCAAACACTATGCTACCAGGTGTCTGTATGTGTATATGGCAGAGAAGAGGGAACAGAAGGGTGGATCTTGTAGTAGGTCTAGGAAGATAAACTATTATTGGTAAATATTCACAGCTGCTGGGCTTGAGGGTGCTTTATTTTATTAAACTAATAACAAACAGTTGTTGATCTGGTGCTAAATATGTTCCCAAACTATATATTTTTTAAAAAATTATGCTTCAATTTGCATTCAAATAGCATCAGTTCTCTGAAGATGAATAATATTTTTCATCATGTGTCCATCAGAGTTATCTTGGATCACTGTATTGTTGAGACTAGTTGAGTTGTTCACAGGTGATCATTTTATAGTATTGCTGTTACTATGTACATTTCATTTTGCATCAGGACCTGGAAATCTTTCCAGGTCTTTCTGAGGGCATCTTGCTCATCATTTCCTATAATAAAATAGTATTCCATCATAATCACTTACCACAATTTGTTCAACCATTCCTCAATTGATGGGCATACCTCCAATTTCCAATTTTTTGCCTTCAAAAAAAAAGCTACTATAAATATTTTTGTACATAGAGGTCTTTGAAATGGACTTTTAGCCCTACTCTGCTAGATTTTCTTAAGAGAAGCAGATTCTTAGTCCACAAACATAAACACACAAGAACAGAACTTGGCACAAAATAAGCATTTTTAAAATGCTAGTTTATTAATTGACTCCAAGTAGAGAATTTCTAGATATAATTATAGCAGCTAGGTGGAAAAGTGGAAATTATAGACCTAAGGTCAATAAGACCCAAGGTCAAATTCAGCCTCAGACACTAGTTGTGAAACCTTAGTCTGGTCATTTAACTAATTGTACTTACCTGTTTCCTTATCTACAAAATGGATAATAGCACTTGCTTTGCATGATAGTTGTGAGAATAAGTTGAGGTAATATTTGTATGTTTTTCAAAGCATGAACATTACATAAATGCTAGTTAGCTATCATTTTAACTCCGGTAGGCACTACTTCTGCCTTTCCCACCTGCTTCTCTTCTCTCCCCTACCTTAAATGTTTCTAGCATAAAAGTACACTGAAATTCAGGATATTTGCTGGTCTTTTAACAGATCCTTTTCAAAACTAAGGTTCAGGCACAAGCTGTCCCATGCTCCTTCCCCCCACAAAGTTTTATGCCAAAGTGTCTATATTTCCAGCTGCCCTGTTCCAAGTCCCCTACCTCTGACCATCTTGTGGGTTCCAGACAGTGTTTGCTTTATTAGTCTAGGTAGGCTGTCTATGTATATTTATTCAGTTATGATCTTGGCTTAGTCCCCACCTACTGGGAAGAATTTTTTCTTTCCCTTGCTGTTGTGCTTTAATTTAATCATATTAGCATGGTAGATCACATGAATATGACTTTATTATGTACACTTCTTTACACACAATCATAGAAGCAAAATAAGACCTAACAAATTTTTTTATTATTATGGCTTTTTATTGACAAAACATATGCATGGATAATTTTTCAACATTGACCCTTACAAACACTTATGTTCCAATTTTTCTCCTCCTTCCCTCTACCCCTTCCCCTAGATGGCAGACATTCCCATACATGTTAAATTAAAATATATGTTAAATACAATATATGTATACATATTTATACAGTTATCTTGTTGCACAAGAAAAATTGGATTTAGAAAGAAGGTAAAAATAACCTGGGAAGAAAAACAAAAATGCAAGCAACTGACAACAGAAAAAAGTGCAAATGCTATGTTGTGGTCCACACTCATTTCCCAGTGTTCTTATGCTGGGTGTAGCTCATTCTGTTTGTCACTAATCAATCGGAACTGATTTGGGTCCTCTCATTGCCGAAGATAGCCACTTCCATCAGAATTGATCCTCATATAGTATTGTTGTTGAAGTGTAAAATGGTCTCCTGGTTCTGCTCATTTCACTCAGCATCAGTTCATGTAAGTCTCTCCAGGCCTTTCTGAATCATCTTGCTGGTCATTTCTTACAGAGCAATAATATTCCATAACCTTCATATTCCACAATTTACTCAGCCAATCTCCAATTGATGGGCATCCCTTCAATTTCCAGTTTCCAGCCAGTAAAAAGAGAGCTGCCACAAACATTTTGGCACATACAGGTCTCTTTCCCTCCTTTAAGATCTCTTTGGGATATAAGCCCAGTAATAACACCTTGGATCAAAGGGTATGCACAGTTTGGTAACTTTTTTAGTATAGTTCCAAATTGCTCTTCAGAATGATTGGATCTGTTCACAGTTCCACCAGCAATGCATCAGTGTCCCAGTTTTCCCACATCCTATCCAACATTTGTCATTATCTTTTCCTGTCATCTTAGCCAATCTGACATAGTGGTATCTCAGTGTTGTCTTAATTTGCATTTCTCAGATCAATAATGATTTGAAACATCTTTTTATATGAGTAAAAATAGTTTCAATTTCATCATCTGAAAATTGTCTGTCTCCTTTGACTATTTATCAATTGGAGAATGGCTTGATTTCTTATAAATTAGCCAATTTGGAAATGAAGTCTTTATTAGAACCTTTAACTGTAGTAATGTTTTCCCAGTTTATTACTTCCATTCTAATCTTATTATCTAATAAATTAAAACCACTGCATGGGGTAAGTGTCTGCCAGACCTCAGAAGCCACCTGCTAGTGGCTGTCAGGGATCTAATTCTGACTAGCAGACTAGATCATGTCATGTGAGGACAATAAAGAGACAGGCAGTTACAGTGTGTAAGAGGCTCTGGACCTGAACCTCCTGGGGGAGAGTTGAGACGCCTTTGTGTCAGGACATGCCAGAACCCTGATCTGTCACCGTGGCAACTGATGTGGTAGGATCTGGGTGGGTGCAGGGTAGGCACAGTAAGGACTGGCTCCACCTTCGGGGAGGAATCAGGAAGGAGTCCAAACTCTAACGGGGAAATTATGCAAAAAAGACAAATGGGCTATAAAAGAGCGAACAAGGAAGGGCTGGGAGAGACACTGCTGACTTGTAACATCAATAAACAACACTGTGTTCTATCCACCTTGGCTCTCTGTCTGTCTCTGCGAGGAGGGCCGGAGACGTCCGAAGCCCCGTTGGGTTGGGGAAGCTGGAAGAGGCAGTCACTGTTGAGGTTTCCTGTGAACGGTCCCGGCCCCTAACAACAGTGAAAATCTCTTACCTGCTCTCTTAATTCCATTCCCAGTACAGAATATAAAAAAGTTTTTTAAAGTATGGCAAGATTATTAAAATAAAAGTATACAACATCTGCATCAGTAAAAATGACCTCCAGACTCTTTATCCTTAATGCCAGTGTGGGTCAATGCAGTTTCTAGAGTAGACGGCTCTGCTTAGAGAGTGAGATAAAACAAAACATCTTTTTGTTTCTCTAGTGCGCTGTGATTCACAGCTGTGGGGTTTGGTATTCACAGATGCCGAGGGGGTCTTTGGAGAACCAAGTCACTTCTGTAAAAGTGCAGTTCCCTTGAACCATTTTACAGGCTATTCTGGGTTCCGTACTTAAGTGTGATCCTCAATAGCAGAGAACTAGAGAATAGTCATGTCCTACACTCTGCAATTTTGAAAACATAATTGGAGTGTTTGATGTTTAGATCTTCCTTCCTTCTGCTGCTCTAGAAAGGAAAAAGCATTAGGCAATCACTAAGTTTGGTGACCTCAGTCCCTTCTGACTTTTCAGTGCCTCATGATTTTCCTCACTACCTGTGAACAGAGTAGATGCAGGTTTCCTGGGGACACAATTAGCCCAGGTTTCTCAATCCTGCTCAGTGCCCAGGAGACAAGCATTAATGCCATTAACTCATATTCTAGAACCTTTTTCTGACTTTGCTTCTCCAGTAATTGAAAAAAACCCCTCCCTTCACAGTGGACTGTTTTTCCTTTGCCCAATATTTTTTGAGCAACCACAAGCTCTGTGAGGAGGCCCCTGACACATGTCTTTCAAACCCAAAATGTATAGGTTGCTGTAAGAGGGCTTGGCAATTCCTCGCCAGCCTTGGATATCACACAGGGCACAGCTCAGGTAATCTGAGGATCGCCTTGTTAGGGTAAAAAAGATGGCATTGGGAGGAAAGGGGTCATGAAATGTGGTAGTTCTCAGGGGAGATGTGCCGGACCTTAGACGGGAATACCTTGAATATCCTCATTAGGAAAGAAATGCACACATATCTACGTGTAGCTTTCTGTAGAGAATCATGTACCTACTATAGGCTAGAATGTGATTACGTATGCAGTAACTAGAAACAAGCACTAAGACAATAAAAGCACCTGCTGTCTTTGTATTAAATGGAGCCTCATACCACCCTGGCTCTCGCCCCTCATTGCTCATAGTCTCTGCCATTTCAGGTGGACAGGCAGTGCTGGTCACATAAGGCCTGTTTTACTCAGGATCTGGGGCCAAAACCCTTAACAGTCTGGTGCCAACATCTGGGGCCCTCTGGATGGGCCGACATCTCACCACCAAAATTAGATGAATCCATTTGGATGGACCAGTGGGCCCTAAACAATGAAAAATTTTCAGCTTTAAAAGTTTTAGTGCAGGAATAATTTGATCAAGGACACATAGAAGAATCATTCAGTGCATGGAATTCTTCAGTTTTTGTAATAAAAAAGAAATCAGGAAAGTGGAGAATGCTAACAGATCTTAGAAAGGTTAATGCAATTTTAGTTACTATGGGGACTTTACAACCAGGCTTACCTTCTCCAAACATGATAACCTAAAATTACCATTTGTGAGTGATAGACATTAAAGACTATTTTTTCAGCATTCCCCATCATAAAAAAGATAGGCATAAGTTTGCATTCTCAGTTCCTAGAATCAATCTGCAGGAACCCACCAAAAGATGTCAATGGAAAGTGTTGCCACAGAGTATGAAAAATAGCCCAACATTTATCAATGGTATGTAGACAAAATATTAAAACCCATTAGGAAAAAATACCCCAAAGTGCAGATCATCCATTAACTGGATAATATCCTTGCTGCTTATGATTACATAGATAACTTAGAACAAGTAATAAGTGAATTACAGAAAAAAATTGAATACTATGGTTTAAAAATAGCTCCTGAAAAAAGACAATTACATATACAGTATTCAGGCCGTATTATTTCTTATAAAACCATACAATTGAAATCTCCTAAAATAGACATCAGCAAAATGAACACATTACATGATTTCCAAAAATTCATGGGAATAAAATAGGGATTCCTACTAATCAATTACAACCCTTATGCGACTTATTGAAAGAGCCCAGTGAATTGAATTCAAGGAGGATGTGGACCCCTGAAGCAGTGGAATGTATCTCCATTGTAGAATAGGAGCTGATAGGACAACTTACTTCTAGGACAATGAAGGGAAAGCCAGTTCTAGGAACAATTCTTATCACAAGGAATTTACCCACAGGGATTATTCATTAAGAGGAAGGAATTTTAGAATGGGTCTATGTAGCTAAAATTAAAAATAGGTCATGTACTAGTTATCACACTTTAATAGCCATAACTATAAGAAAATTATGGAAAAGGACAGTTCAATTTACAGGACAGGATCCTGAGGTCGTATACCTTCCATATACTAATGATCCAATTCAGGAACACATACAAACATCAGTTGAATGGCAAATTATTGCAAATTCAAATTTATAACAGAAATATTTTGAGATTTGAGTGACAATGGACCGAATCGTCCTGGATCTGGACCACTAAATATGTAAAGTGCCAGTCACAGGGATAAATATTTTTACTGGTGCTACTAAAGATAATAAGGCCACAATGTCTATTCCCAGCAGGTCACAATTATACAAATTTCAAACCTGATTCACATCAACCCAACCGAATGAATTGTGAGTAGTTATCAAGGCTTTAGAAATTGAAGAGCCTTCTAACATTATTACAGACAGTTCTTATATGGCAGGACTCATCCCTCCATTAGAATCAGCATATATTGCAAATAAACAAGACAATATAACACAATTGTTACAAGAAGCACAAAGTACTATCAAGAAAAAGTTTTGTTCCTTATATGTGTCATGTCAGGTCTCACACTCATCTTCCTGGTCCAGTTGAGGAAGAATAAAAATATATAGCAGGCCAGGCATTACAAACATATCATCTAGACGCACCAGCTTTAAGTCTTGAAAATACACTGGCTGCACAAATACATAATAGATACCACCTTTCTTCTAAATCATTGAGGTGATTATATGGAATCTGAAAAGAACAGGCCAGAAAGAGAGTAAAACAATGCACAAATTGTGCCCCTTTTCTACCACCACTGAAAGTTACGGTCAGTAACTCAAAAGGAGACACTCCTAATGACATTTGGTAAATGGATGTTACTCATTACAATTATTTGGGTAAGAACAAATATATTCATTTATGTGTGGATACCTTCTCCAGGTTTTAGTGACCTTGGCACAAACTGGAGAATCATTTAAACATGTCACTATCCACTTGATGGGTTGTTTTGCAAATCATGGCATTCCCCAGATATTAAAAACATAAGGGCCTGCCTCTATTTCCAAATCTTTTAAACAATTCTATTTGGAAGGACAAATTAAACATGTAACAGGGATCCCCCATAATCTAACAGAAAAGCGAGCTCCATTACACAAGTGAGAGTTATATGGAGAGATCATGAAAAAGAATGGCATAGGCCATATACAGTGTTAACCTGGTGAAAAGGGTACGTTTGAATTTCCACAGGAGGAGAAAAGTGGACTCCAGTGAGGAGAATTTGTGTACTGCAGGATGGGGAAAATGCCACAGGGAAAGAGGCAGTGTGGGAAGAAAAGAAAAAAAGCACCTATCAGAACTGAGCAAAACTCTCACCACACAAAATGAAGATTGTCATCATAGAACTCAGCAGCATCCTGATTATAACAGCAACAGCTCCCACCTTGACGTTTGGAACTCTCAGATACATAGATGGGCTTTCATCCCATCTTCCCTTAGTTGAAAGCCCTTACATAGACAGAGACTATGGCAGAAGTTATTCTGTATGGTAACCTGTCACATTTGTATAAAGAAGGAGGTTTTTCATGGGACTCAGATGACACAAACACAATGATGTTCAACAAGACATTTAATTTCACAGGACTTACCAAGGGGTTACCATTATGTATCCAAAAGTAATAGGGGGAGTTTAGAGAGGGGACATATAGGAATAAAGTGGAATCAATACAGACTTTTTGGGTTGGTGCACTCCACTAAGGGATGGGGTCTTGTATCTAGGGGACACATCTGTAAAAGAAAAAGCAGGCACCTTGTTCATTAGTACACACTGACAAAATCATCTCATTCTTTCAGTAAGCTGACCCATGGGGTCATTGAAACAACTTGGAATCACTGAAGGAGCAATTATATTAGTAGTTGTAGTAACCCTATGCTTATTACATATGATTTTTAGATCTGTATTAACCTCTATTCAGTATGCTATCAATGTTCAAAAATTCCAGCTAGCAGAACTGTCACTTAAAAACAAAAAGGGGGAATTATAAGAGGGCCTGCCAACCCTCTGCCAGCCTTGGACATCACACAGGGCACGGCTCAGATAATCTGAGGTTAGCTTTGTAAGGGTGAACAAAATGGCGCTGTGAAGAAGGGGCTCCACCTAAAGGAGCAATGTGGCAGTTCCCAGGGGGGCATTCAGGACCTTAAGAGGGGAGTACCTTGAATATCCTCATTAGGAAAGGAATGCATACATATCTACATGTAGCTTTCTGTAGAGAATAATGCACCTACTAGAGGCTAGAACGTGATTATGTATGAAGTAATTAGAAACAAGCACCAAGATGATAAAAGGTCTGCAGTCTTTGTAATAAATGGAATCTCACACTACCCTGGCTCTTGCCCCTCATTGTTCATCGTCTCTGCCATTTCAGGTGGACAGGCAGTGCTGGTTACATAAGGCCTATTCCACTGGGGAGTTGAAGCTGAGACCCTTAACAGGTTGCTCTCTAACCTGAGAGGCAATGCCTTGCTTGCATTCAAGATAGTCTTCTCCTTATCAGTGGCCAACATGGCCAGCTGTGAAGGGTTGAAACTCTTGAGCCAATGTCTGACAATGGAACACTTGAGGCTAATTACTGATTGGACAATACTCTAAAATAATATGCTTGGAAAATGGCCCTTCCCACTATTCTGTGCTGGCCCAATTGTTTGATGTATATAGAGAATTGTGGAGGTGCAGTGAGACTAGCCAGGGTCACTTCTGTGAGAGAGACAAGGAGGTGAGGTCACAGAGATCCTATGAGTTCACACTCTTCACTTCTACTGGTAAAGACCAAGAATACAAACTTTTGCTTATCCTGACTCCAACTGATTCTAAGGTACCCAGGGTGCTCATGTGGTCGCACAGCCAGCAAAGAATCTTTTTATCTTCAGCTTTTGCCTTGTTGCTCATCTTTGGAAACTGCCAATATCAGATATTAGCTAGTATCACAAGGAAGGTGATGGAGAGCAGGGAGGAGGGGGACAGATTAAAATTAAAAAAAAAGGTACTGTTCATACATCCTTAACTTTACAGTCTACCTCTTAGTTTTAAAATAATATAAAACCAGATTATTCTCACTTAGAATACCCATTTACATTGGGTATTGAACAAATCAAAAGACATGGTCCCTGCTGATAGTGTGAAGAATAACCATGCACAGATCAGTGGCTTGCCAACCACCAGGAACCTAGTCATGGAGATGATGAAAAGAATTTTAAAAACAATGGAAGACAGGATTTTTGCAAATACAGAAATGTTCAAGGTAGAAAAGCTCTCTGCCAATATGGAGGCATGAGACTTTTGAATGGGGGTCACCATCTGTAAGTCTTTTTAGTCTAATTTGCCCCATGCCATCTGAAATTCAAATCCAGAAATCAGCAGAAATTTTTTTGTAATTATGTCTTAAGTTTCACAAATTTCTCATGAGATATGGGTGAGTTCTGGAGCATTCCTACATCTCTGCTTAATTCCAACTAATTCCTCCCAAGAAGGTCACAAATAATATCTGCAAGTAAAGCAGAGATTTTTTTTTTTTATTTTCTGTCCCTACTTTGAATTTCTAGAATTTCTCCCATTTAGAAGAGTTTTTAATGTTACTTTGAGAAAAAATATATAATTTACATAGATTTTAGATTCTTCGCCTAGAACTAAGAAACACCTTTCCAATGTCCTCTGAATGTGATATTACAGATGTATATACCTATTATAATTTTATGACATCTCTTTGATGATTTTCTCTAAAATAACATCCAAGCTCTTTTTTCCATCATAATTTTCAGGAAGTCCAATAATCCTCAGATTATCTCTTCTCCCCCTAAATGGCAACACCAAACTAATGGTGTATTGTGAGGATCATTTACACACTAAAAGAGGGTGCAGGACATTATTGCTGCTCAGTGATCCTTATGATAGAAGGGGACAGAATTATTATTACAGGGAGCCATGTAATAATAGAAGAAAAAGAATGGCATAGTTCCTGGGTAATTGATGCCAGAATTATTACTGGAAATGGGAATTGATCAGGAAATGAGTTAAACACTAGGAATGGGGCATGACAATGGGGATCCATGGGAGCCTCCTTTTTTTCCATTAGTACTTTACATTACTTGTGAAATTCTTCTATACATATTTCTGTCATGCTGAACAAGAAAAATCAGATGAAAAAGGAAAAAATGAGAAAGAAAAAATGAGAAAACAAAATGAAAGTAAATAACAAAAAAGCATTGAAATACTATGTTGTGAAGCACACTCAGTTTCCACATTCCTCTCTCTGGAGGGTAGATCTCTTCATCATGAGATGACTGGAACTGCCCTGAATCGTTTCATTGTTGAAAAGAGCGAAGTCCATTCAAACTGAACATCATATAATTTTGTTGGTGCCATGTACAATGATTTCCTGATTCTGTTCATTTCACTTAGCATCAGTTCATATAAATCTCTTCAGGACTCTCTGAAATCATTTTCTTGATCGATTCTTATAGAACAATAATATTTCATAACATTTGTATGCCATAAATTATTCATTCATTCTTCAAATGATCAGCAACCACTCAGTTTCCAGTTTCTTGCCAGTACAAAAAGGCTGCCACAAACATTTTTGCACATGTGGGTCTCTTTCCCTCCTTTATGATCTCTTTGGGATACAAACCCAATAGAAAAACTACTGGATCAAATGTTTTGTGCAGTTTGAGAGCCCTTTGGACATAGTTCAAATTACTCTCCAGAAGAGTTGAATCAGTTCACAAGTCCATCAACAATGTACTGGTGTCCAAGTTTTCCCACATCTCCTTCAACATTTGTCATCTTTTCCTGCTTTCTTAGCCAATCTGTGAGTTACCTAGTGGTTCTTCAGAATTGTTATAATTTGCATTTTTCTGACCAATAGTGATTTAGAGCACATTTTCATATGACTAGTAATGGTTTAAATTTCTTCATCTGAAAATGGTCTCTTCATAAGCTTTGACCATTCATGATTAGGAGAATGGCTTGGATTCCTATAAATTTGAGTCAATTCTCTATATGTTTTAGAAATGAGACCTTTATCAGAATCCTTGAATATAAAAAAAAAATGTCTCCATTTATTGCTTCCCTTCTAATTTTGTCTGCATTAATTTTGTTTGCACAAAAACTTTTAAAGTAAATATAATCAAAATTGTCTATTTTAATAATTAAATAATTTTAATAATGTACTCCAGTTCTTCTCCTTTCTGCTCCACAGATCTGAGAAGTAAACTATCCTTTGCTTTTCTAATTTTCTTATATCACTCTTTATCTCTAAATCATGAACCCATTTTGAGTCTATCTGGGCATATGGTGTCAGGTATTGGTCAATGCCTAGTTTCTGCCACATTAATTTCTATTTTTCCCAGAAGTTTTGGTCAAATAGTGAGTTTTTATTCGAAAAACTAGATCTTTGGGTTTAGCAAGTAGAAGTTTAATACAGTCATTGATTATTTTGTTCTGTAAACCTATTTCCACTGATTGACTACTCTATTTCTTAGTCAGTAGCAAATGGTTTGGATGACTGCTACTTTATAATTCAGTTTAGGTCTGTTACAAATAGGCCACCTTCATTTTCATTGTTTTCATTAATTCCTTTGAAATTCTTGACTTTTCCTTCTTCCAGGTGAATATTGTTATTATTTTTTTCTAGCTCTGTGAAATAATTTCTTGGGACTTTGATTACTATGGCCCTAAATAGATTAATTTAGTAGTACTGTCATTTGTATTATATCTGCTTCCTGAATCCATGAACCCTTGATATTTTCCCAAGAGATTAGATCTGACATCATTTGTGTTGAAAATGTTTTTTAGTTGTGTTCATGTAATTCCTGACTTTACCTTGGCAGGTAGATTCTCAGATATTTTATATTATCTACATTTATTTTAAATGGAATTTCTCTTTGTATCTCTTGCTGCTGGACTTTGTTGGTAATAAGTAAAAATGCTAATGATTTATGTGGATTCATTTTGTATCCTGCAACTTTACCTAAAGTTGTGAAGTGTTTCTAGTAGTTTGATTCTACTAGTAGTTGATAGATTTTCTAAGTATGTTATCATATCATATGCAAAGAGTCATCATTTAGTTTCCTTATTACCTAATCTGAATCTTTTAATCTCTTTTTCTTCTCTTATTGCCAAAGCTAACATTTCTAATGAAATACTAAATTATAATGATAATAGTGGGCAACCTTGTTTTACCCCTGAGCTTACTGGGAATGGTTCTAGTTTTTCCTTATCATATATGATGCTTGCTGATGGTTTTAAATAGATGCTACTGACTATTTTAAGGAAAAGTCCATTTATTCCTATATTCTCTACTGTTTTTAATAGGAATGGGTGTTGGATTTTGTCAAGTGCTTTTTCTTCAGATAATCATCACCAAATTCAATAATAGTTATGATCTCAAAAAAATCTCCATAGGAAGTTTCACTAATCAGAGATTTCCATTCTTAAACTATCTATCCATGTATCTGCAGAGCACAGTAAAATGCAAATGCAGGACTATCAGGTTAAAATCCTGCCCCAGGTGCTTCTAGAAAGCTGTAGATTATATTTGCTACATATTTATTAAGCAATGAGACCATGATGCACTTAAATAAATGCTCAGTAATTCTGCTGAAGGCAGATAGAGATCTTAGAAGTAATGATTTTCAGAGAATTTTCTAGCAAACCTCACTTAAAGTTCCTGGCTAGAACCCTTGATACAGCATCACAAATAACTTTGCTTTAAAACTACTACAGACTTGAAAAATAAAATAATCAGTTATTAACACCTGTAAACATAAGCTATAAACAATAAAAGCAATTAATGTAATTGGAATTTCATTTAACCAACTTGGGGAGAGGCAGGGAGCAGTAAGGGGGTGAGCATGAGCAGATGGGCTTTTTCCACTTCTAAAGAGTAGCCAAAATGTGGACTAAATCCTCATCTTCTCTAGCCAACAGATCTACAATAAAAACATGAAATCCTACACATTACAAGTATTCAGTTTTCACTCCTAAATTTTAGACCACTTGCCAAAAATCATAAACAATCAAGAATTTTAATTTTATACCTAGAACCAAGCCTTTTTTTTCCCTCTCAGAACTGGCAAAGGGATTGACCCCAGAGCAGTGGCTAAGTTTACTTTCCCGACCTGTCTGACTCCATCTTAGAGCTATTGTATTTATTTTTCTCACACAAATTTATTATCAACTTTAGGTTTCAATAATTATGACAATAACCCTTACAAAATAGATTAATTAACAATCTCACAATTTTCTTAAGTGATAGCCAAATTGATATAACAAACCTAAGAGAACTAGAGAGAGAGAGAGAAAGAGAGAGAGAGAGAGAATACTAAGAGCAAAACCCACATTCCGTGGTAGGCCTGCATATTTCTTCCCTGAACAAATCCCCAAAGCAGCTTTCAGAAAAGGGATAATCCCATCAGAAGAACAGAGATATTTACAAAATCCTTCCTTAACAGGTCTCATTTATCTGTCCAAAGCAAGATATTTAGATAGAGAGGTTAAAGCAAACTTCTACATGAGGCATGTGTAATGCCTCTCTGCCAGCTTTTTTTGCTTTTTTTGTTTTGTTTTGTTTTTGTTTTCTAGACAAGCATTCCTCTTCTAAACAGGTTTGAGGAGAAGGGGGTTCAATGGCACTTTTAGGAGTCACTTGGGGCTTGTAACCAGTAAAGAGATTTCATAAAAGCCTTTGTAGCCTGTTTTAGGCCTAAGAGAATTTAGCTCTAAGATTAGAACCTAACCTGAAGGCATTTAAAACCACTCAGATTTCTAGATTGGCTAGCAGCTTTTCATATAAATTATTCAAAAGAATATATGTCTGTGCCACAGGACAAACTATACAAACAAATGTTATTCCCACATTAGTATTAGCTTCAATAAAATGGACTTTCCCATTGATGTTACAAAATATTCCATAAGTTACATCCCTTGACTTGAATACACTTAAAATCTTCTTTTCCAAACCATATTAAAGATGTTTCAGCTTTAATTTCAATAATCAATAAAATAACAGTTAGATTCCACAGATAGTTGTATCAATTGTTCTTACATTTTAGATACCTTGAAGAACCTTTTTTTTTTTTTTTTTTTTTTCTCATGCAGACATATACAATGAACAATAGATAGCTGGTTAGGCCAAATACTCATTTACTTAGTATAAGATATAATGACTACACATCTTCACATTGAAAACTGTAAGATATTACATACTTGAACTGTGCTTATGGTTTTTATTTATCACTTACTTGATTATAGACATTTGCTATAAGAGGAAAAAACAGGGGCATGATTTTAATACCATCCAAACTGATCCTTCAGGACTTCATCCTAAAGTCACATAAATCATAGCTGACAACCAATCATATGGTAACAAGCCCACCTTATAACCAATTCAGCTGTCAAATGGTGGGTTACTTACTTAATAATTCATCATTATCTTGAGTGAAATTATTGTGTCTATAATTTGCTGTTTCACCTAATCATTCTTTAAGATGGGATTATTTAGTTTCCAATTACTTTTTGATCTATTTACCTCTAACTTTTTGTTGAATATAGTTTTTATTGCATCATGATCTGAAAAGAAAGCCTTTACTATTTCTGCCTTCCTGCATTTAATTTTGAGATCTTTATGTCCTAATATATGGTCGATTTTTGTATAGGTTCCATGAACTGCTGAGAAGAAAGTATACTCCTTTCAGTCACCATTCAGTTTTCTCCAAAGATCTATCATACCTAATTTTCCTAATATTTGATTTACCTAATCTAATTCTAAGAGTGCAAGGTTGAGATCTCCCACTATTATAGTTTTGTTGTCTATTTCTTTTTGCAACTCTCTTAACTTCTCCTTTAGGAAGTTAGATGCTATACCACTTGGTGCATATATATTTAGTACTGAAATTGCTTCATTGTCTATGCTACCCTTTAGCAAGATATAGTTTCCTTCCTTATTTCTTTTGATTAGATCAATTTTTGCTTTTGTTTGATCTGAGATAAGGATGGCTACTCTTGCTTTTTTGACTTCACTTGAAGCATAATAGATTCTGCTCCAGCCTTTTACCTTTACTCTGTATGTATCTCCCTGCTTTAAATGTGTTCCTGCAAACAACATATTGTAGGGCTCTGACTTTTGATCCAGTCTGCTTTTCGCCTCTGCTTAACGGATGAATTCATCCCATTCACATTTACAGTTAAAATTATTAATTCTTTATTTCCTGCCATCATATTATCCCCACATTATGCTTTTTTTCCCTTGCTCTCCTGAACCCCTTTCCCAGTATTAAACTTATGAGCCCTACTTCCCTCAGATATGATAGGTTTTCTTTGCCTTTTTGTGGGATGTAGTTTCCCTCTTTTTATCTCCTCTTTTTCCTTTTTCCATTTCTACTTTCATTTTTTTTTTGTTATATCATTAAAATCACATTGTACATGTAGTCTTGATGTATATCCACAACAGAAATACAGTTCTTAAGAGTTCCTTTTACCTTTTTCTGCTTCTCTTGCATCCTATGATTGGAGATCAAATTTTTTGTTAAGATCTGTTTTTTTCCTTAGAAACATATGGAATTCATCTGTTTCATTAAATGTCCATCTCCTTCCATGGAAGAAAATGCTCAACTTAGCTGGGTAGTTTATTCTTGGCTGCATTCCAAGTTCTTTTGCCTTTTGGAATATCAGATTCCAGGCCCTTTGATCCTTTAATGAAGAAGCAGCCAGATCTTGCTTGAGTGTCTCTTATTGTGGCACCTTGGTATTTGAATTGTTTTTTTCCTGGCTGCTTGTAATATTTTTTCCTTAGTCTGATAGTTCTGAAATTTGGCCACAATGTTCCGTGGAGTTTTTTTTTTTTTTTTTTTTTTTTTTCTTTTAGGGTCTTTTTCAGAAGGTGTTCGATGAATTCTTTCAATACTTATTTTACCTTCTGGTTCTATGACCTCTGGGCAGTTTTCTTTGATGCTTTCCTGTAAAATAATATCTAGGCTCTTTTTTTCATCATAATTTTTGGGAAGTCCAATAATCCTCAGATTGTCTCTCCTAGATCTATTTTCCAGGTCTGTCATTTTGGCAAGTAGATAGTGGACATTTTTTCTCTAGATTTTTAATTTTTTTTTTTTTTTTGGGTTTTGCTTGACTGATTCTTGGTGTCTCTATTTGTTCAGTTCTGATTTGTAATGAATTATTTTCTTCATTAGCTTTTTTTACTTGTTTTTGTATATATCCAATTGAGTTTTTAAATGAGTTACATTGCTCTATGGATTTTTCTTCCATTTCACTAAATTTGTTTTTTAGTGAGTTATTTTCTTTTTCCAATTCACAAATCCTACTTTCTTGGGAATTCTTTATCTTTTCCAATTCACAGATCCTACTTTCCTGTGATTTCTTTACCTTTTCCAATTCCCTAATTCTGTTTCCCTGTACTTCCTGTGAATTCTTTACCTTTTCCAATTCACATTTCAGGAAGTTGTTTATCTTTTCTAATTCACATTTCAGGAGATTGTTACTCTTTCATAGCTTCTCTTTCCTTTCCCCATTTTTCTTCTAATTCTCTTTTTAGATCTTTAGTAGTCTCTTCTAGGAGAATGTTATTTAGGGTATTGTCTGAAGGCTGTCTGCTGTTATTCTCCTCGGGGTTGGAAACCCGTTCTTTTTCTACATAGAAGCTGTTAATCATTTTCTTCATTTTTTTACTCATTTTTTTAAGCCTTTGGGGTCTGCCTTCAGTGCAAGGAGGTTACCAGCTTCCTCTGCAGAACAAGGATGGATTTATGAGCAGTATCTGTCCTCTCAATGAGCTGAAAGAAGTGGTCGATCTGTAGGAGGGCTCTGGGAAGAGCTTCACTCAAAAGTGGGTATGCCTGGGTATCACGGGCCAGGCTGTGTAAGTGCCCTGTGAGGAGCCCCACTGTGAAGATTAGTGACCACCTTGGGGCTAGAGGTTAAGGAGCAAAGGTATCACTGCCCCCCCACAAATGCCAGCTTTGAGTATTAGTAGTCGTCCTATCCTTCACCGCACTTGAAGTGTCTCTGCCTGGGGAGCACAGTCAAGCTGGTGAAATTTCACTACCCCAGGCTGAGCCCCCCACTGTGCAGATGATGCCCTGGGCTGTGCCCCTGCTGTGTGTGTGACTGCCCCCCAGCACAAGCCCCTTGCTTCAGAATGCCTCGAATAGCTGTGTTATGGTCTGTGTTGGGTCCTGCGTGGGTGCAACCAGATCCTCTCAGACTCTGGCGACCCTCAACATATCCACTACCACAGGTTCCAACTTCTCTCCTGGTCCACTATTCCACCACCAAAGCAAAGCAGTCAGGCTATGGCAGAGAGCTCTATGTAAACTTTCTAACTGCAGAGGCCGCCCCGCTCCTGATTCTATCCCTGCCCTGTGCTGGTCTACTCCTACCACCTCAGGTCAAACCTTTTCTGGTGATATTCCAGATTCTCTTATGCTGGTAAGATGTTGTACTTCCAAACTTCGTGGGTTTTACCAGTCAAGTGCTGTTTTTGAGGCTGAATTCAATAGTTGGTAGAAAGGGAATTAGAGAGCTTAGAAAGTTCTGTATAGCTTCTCTGACATCTTGGCTCCACCCTCGATTTAGAGCATTTTTGCATGTTCTTTTATTTGTTTTACTTTTTTATATAAATTTGGACCCTCCTTTGTCTGCATTTCAAAACTTCTTTGTAGTTCTGGTCTTTTAGTAGGTATGTTTAGGAGTATTCTATTTCATTAAAGATTGGTGTTGTCCATTTTATTGATTCAGTTTTATTGAATAAGTTACTCTTCACTAACCCTGCTTTTGATGTTATACCTTGTTAGAAGAGGATTCAAAGCAATTTACTCTTGCAGAGTAAGCTGCTAAATCTGGGGGACCCTAAACAACTTTTCTTTTGAAGCTGTTTATACGATTATTATGTTTTTTTTTTTGTTTGTTTTTTTTAAATTGGAAGCTAAGTGTATTGGCTGAATTATTCCAAGGACATTTCATGATTTTGATGCATTCCAAGATGTGAATAAATGAATTCTTTCTATTTCCACTTTCCTCAGTGGTCCTGAGAGAGCCCAGGCAGTTGTATAATTTCATGAAATAAAATATCAAAACTCTTTTTGATTGTTGTTGTCAAAGAGAATCTTATGTTAGCTCAGTCTGTTTTTGGTCCATGTGTTTTTGCTCTATAGTGATATATTTTCTTCTATATTATGTGACATGCAAAAAGGAGTGAGAGATATTGAAATAGACAAAAGATTGACTTCCCCTCTCCACCCTCAGTTTTAGGTCAAAGGGCATTGGGCTCGTAGAGAAATGTCTGCTCAAGCTAGATTAAAGGAGGAATTTTGCACTTCAAAAGTGCTCGATCCACACTGAGGAGTATCTATTCCATAAGGATGGTTGCCTAAAGATTTTCGATAACCCTGATCTCGCAAAATAATCTATGTCAAACATCTGCATTGTAAGCCCCGATCTTTCCCCCTGTAAGTGGAAAATTGAGTCACTGTTTAACATCGAATGGAACCACAAGATTGAACCAGAGTTCTGATAAACCTGTACCTGCTTCTGTTCAGGATGGTACTCTACTGAGTCCTTCCTGGCCCCAGCCGGTAAATAAACCTCTCTAAATTACAAACACCTTGGTTGTCTTGAATTTTATTGCCTGGGCTATCTCAGTATGATTGTGGGTAATTGAATTATTTTTCCTAATAAGAGCAGCAGATTATTATTAATTAAGGATGGACATTTTGACTGTCTCTTTTATACAAGACAATCATATGATGGTGGTAAAATCCACAGTTTATATGTTCTTCCAATAAAGGGTTCAAGTCACCCATCATCATGTTACCCTTGGACAGAAAATTTTTTTCTATACCAGACACTTCCAGTTATACCAGACCACTTCTAGCTATTCCAGTTCATTTTCAGTGAAAGGTTCTGATAAAGGCCTCATCTCCAAAATATACAGAGAATTGACTTTAATTTATAAGAAATTAAGCCATTCTCCAATTGATAAATGGTCAAAGGATATGAACAGATAACTTTCAGATGATGAAATTGAAACTATTTCCACTCATATAAAAGAGTGTTCCAAATTACTACTGATCAGAGAAATGCAAATTAAGACAACTCTGAGATACCACTACACACCTGTCAGATTGGCTAAGATGACAGGAATAAATAATGATGAATGTGGGATGTGGGAAAACTGGGACACTGATGCATTGTTGGTGGAGTTGTGAAAGAATCCAATCATTCTGGAGAGCAATCTGGAATTATGCCCAAAAAGTTATCAAACTGTGCATACCCTTTGATCCAGCATTGCTGCTATTGGACTTATATCCCAAAGAAATAATAAAGAAGGGAAAGAGACCTGTATGTGCCAAAGTGTTTGAGGCAGCCCTTTTTGTAGTGGCTAGAAACTGGAAAATGAATGGATGCCCATCAACTGGAATATGGTTGGGTAAATTATGGTATATGAATGTTATGGAATATTATTGCTCTGTAAGAAATGACCAGCAGGATGAATACAGAGAGGTTTGGAGAAACTTACATGAACTGATGCTGAGTGAAATGAGCAGAACCAGGAGATTATTATACACTTCAACAATACTGTATGAGGATGTATTCTGATGGAAGTGGATATCTTCAACATAGAGAAGAGCTAACTCAGATTTAATTGATTTAATTGATCAAGATGGACAGAATCAGCCACACCCAGAAAAGGAACATTGGGAAATGAGTGTAAACTGTTTGCATTTTTGTTTTTCTTCCCAGGTTATTTTTGCCTTCTGAATCCATTTCTTCCTTAGTAACAACAACAACAACAACAACAACAAAAATTCTGTTCTGCATACATATATTGTATCCAGGATGTACTATAACATATTTAATATGTATGGGAATGCCATCTAAGGGAGGGGGTGGAGGGAAGGAGGGGAAAATTCAGAACAGAAGGAAGTACAAGGGATAATGTAAAAAATTACCTATGCATATATATTATCAAAAATGTTATAATTATAAAATTAATTAAAAAAGGAAAAAAAAAACAAAATTTACAGTAATGAATAAAGGCATTATAGCTATTAAAAAAAAGATTTGTGTATTTTGCTTCTATCAGATTTTCCTCCTTTTTTTAACTCTAAATTAGATTATTGCTCATTTCTTTAGAAAAATTCTTCACTGTGTATCACTATGTTTTTATTTTCTAATATGCTAAATGATTTGTATTTTATTTTCTTGAAGAGCATAGGTGATTGTGAGCATAAAAAACTATTTCCCTTCTGGGCAAAGCTTCTATAGGCTTGAAGCAGAGAAATCCCTAGCCTAGAACTAAAACTCAGTTCCAAAAGAGCCTCTTCTTTTAGCCTGCTTGTAATGTTCTTTTCTCTAAATTATAATTGTTCTCTGTGAGCAGGTTTCTTGGGGAGCTTCTGGGAGCAGCCTTAGTTTCAGTTCAGTTCAATAATCCCAAATGCAGCCAGGAGTTAAAGTCTAAATCCTTTATTGTCTCTTCCAAAATCTTACCTCCTTCACTTGGGGCTCGGCTAGTTTTCTGGAGCCCTTCCTCTCTCCTTAGTTCCCGAGAGTTCTTGTCACTAGTCCTTTGTCAGCTTCAGCCTCTCATCTTCCCAATGTCTCCAGCCAGCACAAAAGTGGAAATGGGAATGAATCTGACTCCGTCTCCGAGAGTGGGCTTGTGGGAGCTCCTTGCTTATATGCTGTACACTGAGCATACACCAATCATTTCATCACTAGGAAACCATTATTTATTGTAGGATTAAATCAATGCTAAACTAGATTTAACCATTGTTTCCTCAATTCCACTTAGTATCTTGTTTCAAGTTCAGGCCCATAACATCTTGTAGGATCAGATCAATCATACTGAACCACACTAAATTAGATAATCGTCTCTTATCCATTCCAGTGACTTAGCACCTTGTAAGAATCCTAACATTTGGTCTTCTTATTTTCTTTGAGCTTCCCCATAGCTGAACAAAGGCAGTGCTTGCCGGTTTAGTATCAGGAATAGGAAAATAGTTGTTTCTGCTGAAGTCTATCTGTAGTACTGGACTTGCATGACACTGTACAAGGCTATGGGTGTTTCACTCTCCTTTGTCAGATTGGCAGAGACTTGGAGATGAAAGCTATTGACTACTTTTAAAGACTCCAATTCCTTCAGGATGACTCCTAAGAACTGAAAAATGGATACCTGAATTTCAATTGATGGGATATGGGATTGAAGCCAGATTCTTCTCTGTTCAGGTTCATCAGATGATGGTGTATAGGTACTATAGAAACACTGAACCTCACAAAATCTGTTGTGGTATTAGGATTGTGCTCTCCCCATACAATCCACCAAATGTTGGGAAGAATGATTTGACCTCAGAATATATTGGATTCTGTTAGGATTCTTACAAGGTGCTAAGTCACTGAAATGTATAAGAGACAATAATTATCTATTTTAGCATGGTTCAGTATGATTGATCTGACCCTCAAGGATATGTTATGGGCCAGAACTTGAACCAAGGTACTGAGTGGAATTGAGGAGATAATGGTTAAATCTAATTTAGCACTGATTTAATCCTACAGCAAGTCATGGTTTCCTAGTGATGAAATGATTGGTGTGTGCTCAGTGTATGGCATATAAGCAAGGAACTCTAAGGGCCAAGGAGGACTTCAGGAGGGGACTTTGGGAGATTCAGAGTCAGGATTCAGAGAAGGAGATTCACAAGTCAGGTAGAATGAAGGAAGACAGAGAAGTGGTGGCAGGCTGTCCTGTGGAGAACACTGAAACCAAGATCCAGAAGGCCTTCAGAAAACTAGCAGAGCCCCAAGTAAAGGAGACAAGATTTGGAAAGAGACAGTAAAAGATTTGGACTCCTGGCTGCATTTAGGATCATTGAACTGAACTGAAACTAAGGCTGCCTCCAGAAGCTTCCCAAGAAACCTGCTCCAAGAGAACAATTTAGAGAAAAGAACATTACAGGATTCTAAAACCAGTGTTGTGAGGCATCTCAAAAAATTTTGTAGGTTTAAAATTTCTCAAAATAAAGAGGCAAAGATTTTATTATTAAGCCATTGACTGGGAGGCTACAGTTCCAAAAGGGAGTTTTAGCCACTAAAAAGGGGGAAAATGAGAGCTAAGTTTTCTAATGGAACCCATCATCAACAGGAGGGAAGATGCCATGAGGCAGAGTGAGTCCTAATGAATTTATTGCCGTAAGGCAGGCAGTTCCTTATATTCCCTTGAAGGTATAAGGCAAGCTAAATTCCTTTTAAAAAAAAGAGAGAGAGAGAGAGAGAGAGAGAGAGAGAAAGAGAGAGAGAGAGAGAGGGAGAGAGAGAGAGAGAGAGAGAGAGAGAGAGAGAGAGAGAGAGAGAGAGAGAGAGAGAGAGAGAGAGAGAGAGAGAGCTTTTTAGGGGGTTGGGTCAGGTTTAGGGATAAATAACCTCAGGTTGACACGTAGGAATTGTACAAGGAATTCATTCAGGGCCTACTGCAATAAAGCCAGGCTCCATTGTCAAGAAGGCAGTTTGTTTTAGAACATTTCCAAACGTTCTTTTCTGACCATCTTTCCTAATCCCAATACTCTCATCCTGTTTTTTGATATCCCAAGGGACCAAACCATATCTTCTACAGAAAACAATTTATCTTTTATTTCTGAGTGATCTGAAGAAAAAGATCCTTGCTGCCGATATTGGCCACTGAGAAAGATAAGCTTACCCTTGAATGCAAGTAAGCCATTGCCTGACAACCTAGAGAGGAATGTAGACATTCAGGGCTTGAAAGGCATGTGCTAGGGGGCAGAGCCAAGATGGCAGAGAAGATACACACGAATTTCTAAGCTCCCCTTTACCCTCAATACCAACTAGTTAAATCAGCCTCAAAAATAATGCTGGATTGCTAAAAACCACAAGGATTAGAAGCACAACTTACCAGCCGAAGAGAATCTGGAATTTCGTCAGAAAATGTCTGTCCCAAGGGGAGGAAAAAAAAAAAAGACCAGCACAGTGTTGGATTGGGTTTAGCACACTGTGCCAAATGGGCTGGAGAGAACTCTGGGATCAGAAAGGAATCTGAGATAAAGGGAAATGCTTTGTGATAGGTGATTTTAATTGTAGTTCCTGGAAATTTGAATTTTGTTGTTATTGTTTTTGTTGTTGCCTATAAAATTTACTCATTTTAGGAATGATGTTTTTGTAAGTTTTCCTCATAGGGTTTCTTACAGTAGGTGATGGGTGGATTTTTTTCTATTTCTACTATCCCTTCTTGTTCCAATACTTCAGGACAATTTCCTTAACTGTTTCTTGTAATATTGTAACCAATAGTTTTTTTCTTTTTTGATTGTACCTTCTAGATATCTCAATTATTCTTATGTTTTCTCCATTTCCTCTATATTTTGTGGCTTTATTATGACATATCACACTGTTTTCTATCTTTTCATTCATTATATTTTGTTTTATTATTCCTTGGTCTAGTATGACTTTGCTGGTTTCCCCTTATCCACTTCTAATTTTCAGAGTCACTTTCTTCCTTCTGACTGGATCCCCAATTTTAGTTAGTTGAATTTTGTTTCATAATCTTATTTTTCATGGTTTGTTCTGTTTTATGTTTTATTTATTCTCATTTGATTTTCAAACTCTTCTTTGAGTTTTATGAATTCTTTTGGGATATGTGGGCATTTAACATTACTTGGGGAAGCAGAGCTTTTTTTTTTTAACTTCAGAAATTTCTCTTGAAGATGAACTTGGATCTTTTTTCTTCTGCTAGTACATTTCTGGGTTGGGGTTCTTTCTTCTTTGCCAGTTCATTGGTTTTTTTTTTCTTTTTAAATAAGAGCTTGCCAGCATAATCATCTCTCATCCTGAGGTGGGGGATATCCCCTGGTCTCAGATCCTCCTTCACTTCTCTTCTCTAGCCTGAAACTCTAAACTAAGATCTCTACCCTCCTGTGAGTGCCTGCAGCCAGCAGCTTTCCTATCTTAGGGCTTCTGCACTCACCTAGCATATACTAACTCCTTTTCTCCCAGGGTTACATTGGTGTTGTACAGATGGGCCTGGTGTTCTTATCAGTAGAGGTTCCTTCAATGCTTTCCTCAGAGACTACAGAGTGAAAGTTCTTGTGGTTGGGACTGAGGCTATAGCCAAGCCAACAGACCCCAGTGCTGGCTTCCCACTAATTGCCTCAGCCCACTAAGAGCCTGGAGGTGTTTACATTTCCCAAAGGGGAAACCCTCTTCAAGGGTCTTTCTTCAGACCTCTTCCTGTTGTTTCAGGAGGACCCATTGTTCTATCCAGTTCCTCTTTTGGTTTTCCCTGATTTACGTAAGCTCAGGGGGACATTTTTGTCTTTTTTTGTGGGGAAATCTGGAGAGTCTGGAATTTTCTAAGCTCCTCCAGCATCTTCCCAGAATGCTCTCTCCCAGTTCCTCTCTTGATCTCTCTATAACTTTTGACTCCATGGATCATATTAATCTCTTGGACACTGTCAGATTTTGGTGACACAGCTCCCACATAGGGCTTCTTCTATGACTTTTGTTGATCTACCTGAGCCTTTTTCAGTATGATCCACATCCAGACCATGCTTTACTAACCAAGTCTTTTTCCTCCTTTCTCTTAACTTCTCCCTTCATAGGATTTTGCTTGGTAATCCATGTCAGCTCCCATGAGCTTAATGGATCTTTGCTCCAGGCAAACGATCTTTTTTCAAACATTCTTATTTCTCCCTGTATAACAGTTCTCTTCCAAAACCCTTTTCTTTCTCTACTCGTCATCACGTAGGTGTAGTTCTTTACCTCAACCTTAGTTGAGTGTAAGGGTCGCTCCATTCCTAAAATCTCTCTACCCTCCCCTCAATTCCTCCCTCACCTGTCATAGAGATCTTTTGAAAATAAGGTTCTGACCATAATTTTGCCCTAAGTTTTAAAATCTGGAACCTCCCCAATGAAGTATCTAACACTGTCTGTGACTTTGATAGTCTCTCACCACCTTATCCTTTCTACCCATTCCACTTGGAAAAATGAGGAAAAACCACAGTTAGGTAAACAATAACATGGTGAAACTATTATGTTATGATCTACATTTAGTCGCATAAGTGTTTTCTCTGTATGCAGATGACTCTTTACATCACGAGTCTATTGCAATTATTGAAAAGAGCCAAATTTATTACAGTTGATTATCACATAATCCTATTGTTGCTGTGTACATTGTTCTTTTGGTTCTACTATCTTCAGTTAGCATCAGTTCACGTAAGCCTTTCCAGGGCTTTCTGAAATCATCCTGCTGTTTGTTTCTTTTAGCACAATAATATTCTCAGACATTCATATGCTATATTTTATCCAGCCATTCGCCAGCTAATGGGCATCCATTCAGTTGCCAATTCCTTGCCACTCCCAAAAGGGCTACTTCAAACATTTTTGTGCATGAGCATTCTTTTCTTTTTTATGATATATTTTAAATACAGATCCAGCAAGGACACTGATGGATTAAAAGGTAGAAACAGTTTGATAGCCCTTTGGCCATAGTTCCAAGTTGCTCTGCAGAATGGTTTGATTAGTTCACAATTCCACTAATAATGTATTGATGTCTCTGGGGTACCTCTGAGGTTTCTCAAGTAGCATTTCTCTAATCTTTATTGATTTAGGGCATTTTTTTTCATATGACTAGTATTGGCTTCAATTTATTTATCTGGAAGCTGTGTGTTCATATCCTTTGACCATTAATCAATTTAAGAAATGACTTGTATTTTGACAAATTTGAGTCAATTCTCTCTATATTTTTAAAATGAGGTCTTTATCAGAAATCTTAGATGTAAATTTCCCCCACAGTTTTCTGATAAAAAAAATATTGGTTGCTTTGAGTATTTTTGCAAAAAAACTCTTAATAGAATCAAAATTATATATTTTACTTTTCATCATGTTCTTTGGGCATAAAGTCTTTCTTTCTCCACAGATCTGAGAGGTAGACTATCCATCCCTTGTTCTCTTAGTTTGTTTACAATGTCATACTTTATGTCTAAATCATGAACCCCTTTTGTCCTTATCTTGATATAGAGTGTTGTCCAGTGCCTAGTTTATGTGATACTATTTTCCAATTTTCCCAGCAATCTCTGACAAATAGTTCTTATCCCAAAAGCTTTAATTTTTGTGTTTATCAAACACTAGATTACTATAGGCATTGACCTATTCCACTGATTCACTATTATATTTCTTAGTCAATATCAAACGGTTTTGACAACCACTACTTCATAATATAGTTTTAGTTATAGTTTATATAGTTCAGTTATAGCTAAGTCACCACTGTTTGCATTTGTTTTTACTTAATGTATTTCTTCTAAGATTACTTGGAATTTATAATCTATGAATCTATCATGCATTGTTCTCAAGCTATTTTTTTTCCCAAATGAATAGGAAGTCTTTGAGGGCAAGTACCTCTATTTTTACATTTCTTTTTATTCTGAGAGTAAAGACAAGTCGCAGAGACAAAATCAATTCTTCACTATCTGAACATGATACTGATCTCATGGGAATTGTTCCATCTAGCTCTAATCAAAATGCATTAACTGTTTCCTGCTTGTATTTATGCAACTTTTTTCTTTTCCTTGATATATCTGCAACATATGTATTCAATAATGGAATCAATAATTTAAGTGGTATGATACTTTTCATGATCTTTGTTAGGTAATTATGGAAGTTTTCTCTGTATTAAACCCTTCAGTGCTACTTCATTCATGTAGTTAGTCTATTTCCATAAACCACTTCCCCAGCATATATTTTCCCATGTATTATCTTTCTTATCTATTTTCAATCAAAGAAAAGAAAACCAATTTGATTTACTTGTCATTTCCATTCTTGTTCATGATATGGTATCCTTTTTTTCATAAAGTTGTTAAGGATGTTTAATTCTTCCTTGGAAAATCATTTCTTTATATTGTAATTGGATAATTCCCTATGAGAGAGGAGAAGGATCATATTACAACACCTTATCATATTGTTATTCTGATTCTGAATAAGTGTTTGAAAATAAGAGAATGAATATAGAGACTTGTCCCTTTTGATATTTTTCTTTTTGTAAGCACCATAGATTCTCTTTTAGAGTTTGCAAATGTACAGTGTACTGAAAATAATGTGATTTTTTTTTTCCCTTTTTAACATGGCCAATAAATTTTTTTTGGAGTAAATCCCAACTACCTCCCCTATCCAACCTTATTACAGAAAGGAACTGTTATTTTAAATGAAATTTGATTAGCCCTTTTTTATACGAAATCTAGCAATATCTCCAGGGTATACCACTTGTAGCATGCCTTCCTGGCAGTTACAATTACTAGTCTGTCCTAGGCCCAACAGAGTACCTTTGACCACTGACCTTTGCAGTTCCAACTCTACCTAGCTCGCCTCCTCTGAGGCCTTCAAAGGTCTCTGGCCACAATCTCTTGAATCTATAGTTTAATAACTGGTAGCATGCTCAAGAACAGCCACGTGTAATCTTAAAAGCCTTTATTGTACCTACTCACATAATTCCCTGACTTGTCAGCTCCCTAGTGAACAACTGGTCTGAAGATCCACGTGTTCACTACCAAACTCCTTACCTCTCTTGGCTATCCATCAGCTTGGCTTGGCTACCCCAGGCTAGGGAGCCAGGTTAAAGAACTCGACTGCTGCCTGCAGTGGGCTTATAAAGGGCCTGTGAGGTCACACACACAGCCAACCAGCAAGAGAGCTGTCACCCATTACGAAGCTATCTCAATATGGCCAGGATCTCACCCACAGGGCAGTCCTATATCCACAGAGATTACTTCCGGGCCTCAATCTCCTGTTGCACAGTGCCCGCCCATTTAAAGGCCCCTTACAATTCCCTTCTCTTGTTTTGCGGGAACCGCACATCTCACCAAGCTAAACTTTTAGCACTAGCTATAGTTCACTTGATCCATGAGATGACAGTGTTATGCCCAAGGAGGTACAAAGCAGCAGATCAGTAAAAAGAAGAATGACAATGAGAACTAGGCTCAACAGTGGCCCAAGTGACCAACCCATTCATTAAAGTCATACTCAAGAAGATAATAAGCCAAAGAGGTTGGATGCCAGTGAGGTAGGATGTCAACACTGAGGTGGAAAGTCCACAAGGTAATACATCACAATTCTAGTTACCAATTAAATATCAGTGTTAAACTGTGCATGATATATTCCAAACTCATATTTTGCCTAATTATTTTGAAACATTTTAGGATAAAGAATCCTTCTGCAACTCATTAATGCTTTTAGATTCCTTGAATAATGGATTTCTGGGACAATTAGTTATTCAGACATTTCCACTTATCTGCCTGTCTTTTTCTTTTGTAACTTGGGGCAAAGAGTTTCTATGAAGACTGCTTTTTGGTATAGTTTGAATGCTTTGGATCCCCTTTCTATATTTCTTGCTCAAATCTGGAACAAGGTTTTAATTTTCAAATCTTATTTGTCTTTTTCTGTCTTTATAGTTATTTTATTTTCCAAATATAAAACTCAAAAGAAGCCTAAAAAATGTAAAAAGAACTCTTGAGAATTGATTCCTGTTATGAATATATATAGAAAGTGCATGTATAACCTGATTTTACTGTTATAATATTCAAAAGAAAGTAGAGATGGAAAGGGGTATTTACTGGAAAAAAGGGAACATGGAGGGAAACTTAGGGAAATTACATCTCAGAAAAAGGCAAAGAAAGCCTATAATAATTGAAGGAAAAAAAGGGAGGATGATGAACATTGTGTGAATCTTAACTCTCATCAGATTTGGCTTAAAGGACAAATATTAGACATCTTTGGCTTCACCGAGAAACTTCTCTCACCTTACAGAAAAACCAGAGAGGAAAGGAGAAAAGGGAAGGGGTAGGCTAAACAGGAGGTTTTGTTCTTTAATGTATGCCCTTTTATTGGAACCACTTTTAAATCTGTATACTGGTAAAACTCCTCCCCTCCCTCAAGGACAGACACCAATTTCATACAGCTCTGGTGGAAGTCATAGATAGTAAGGGGATCTCTGGAAAAAAGTTTAGACCTTTTTGTCCTTGGAGAAATTTGCTAATCAAGTTTAGCTCTGCTTCTCCATTCCCCCCACCTTCCCCCCTGCAGGTGGCAGATCTTCTGAGAAGTCAAGACATGGGTCTAACCTTGCTGATTTCTAGTACCAAGAATCTTTGGAGGAAAGCATGAGTACTGACTTCTAAGAAATGCATCTGGAGGACATCTGTCAGATATTCTATTATCTTTTATCTGCTATCTGAACACCTTTGTGCATGATACGACTTTAGGAGCTTTTCTCATGGGTGTCATGCAAAATTTCCCTTTCAGCTATGCTAATTCATTATCACTTTTGTCATTGGAATCTTCATTAGACAAGCAAGATGGAGATGGAGTATGGCATAGAGACCAACACATTCTTAGAGGCATAATCCGACACTTAAAAGCCCAGTGGCCAAGCACCTTCTGCAGAGATATATTGATACATCCAAAGGGATCTCATGAGATTGAGAGGAAAGAGTGTAAAGATATTTTATAGGGGATGAATTGCTAAAGGACACTCAATCGTATTCAGTGAAATGGAAGTTGATTCACCATAAAGAAATGGGAAGTATACAACTCAGTAGAAGGAGTACCGGGAGAGCATAGTGGCAGGAAGATAGTGGTTACAGAAAACTGGCCTATAAAAGGAAAAATCTACTGCATAAAGGGATAGGTAGGGAACTATAACGACTGAGAAAAAGCCTAAGATGTGAAAATTAAAACAGTTCTAATTGGGGTTAGAAAAATTTATGAAAAAATTGGGTTCCAAATGGTTCCCACTTTACTACATGGCAAATTATATAAAAAACGTAGTCTGTTACAAGCTGTTGGGATCTAATTCTGTCCAGCGGAATTGATTAAATTATGAGGGAATGACACAAGGAAACAACAGGCTATAGTTTGTCAGTCCACCTATGGTATATATGTATGTTGGTGTATGTGTTTTCAAAGCACAGCAAGATTGTTATCCGTTAAAGGAAAGCATATATTATTTTTGCAAGCAATGTCTGTTTTTTGTTTACTCTATTTTTATGACCTTCACACATATCTCCTGTTGTCAGGGTCATGTTGGTTCCAACTTATCTGCTGGCTCAACTTAAAAAATAACATTAGAGACTGTTTTGCAATCCTTTACTTCCTTGACTCTCAAAGTGTACTGTAGTACACAGCTGCAAGACTGTGAGAATGGGTCAGCCTTGATGTGCAAATCCCTGTTAACCTTTAATGGGCTGTCTAGTTTTCACACTTTGCATGGTCCTCCACTGTTGGAATACACGGAAGAGCTGTTGGAATACACTGGAACCACCTGACATTGTCTGCTTGGAGATCCAACTCAGAATGGGTCTCTTCTTGTGAGAAGATGATACAAAGGAGACTCTCTGAGAGGCCTGGAATTGTCTGACCTCTCTCCTCTTCCCTCTGCCTCCAATTTACCTCATTCCCAGTCCGTAATACCTGTGTCAGCAAAGGCTGCCTTGCAAATCCTTCCGATGTTATGATCCACAGCTGTGGAGGCTCTCGGGGAATTGACCTGTCCCTTAACACTCAACAATTCTGTTTTTTAGAGTAGCCAAGTGAAGTTTGGTGCTTATTTTGGCTGACAGATCAAAGGAACATTTTCAGTAATCCAGGCAAGCAGATCAATAACACCACAAACAAAATAAAAGTTGGTCCAAAGTGTAACAAAACAGAAGTTATATTGCCTAAGTCCTTCACTTGTTGTAGGTCAGTCCCCAGGGTCAATCCCTGGTGACTGGCTATGTTCAGTGATATTTCATTTAAATCCCTCATATCCAATGAGAGACTGGAAGAATGCCAATTACCTTCAAGGTGCATTCTAACTTTTTTATCAAGTGATATTAGTAGTAGTATCATATTTAATGGGTGATATTATCTATCTATCTATAGACATATAAAGATATCTATATAGATATCTATATCTATATCTATCTATCTATCTAAATCTCCATAATCACATCACTGATTTTTCTTAAAAATAATTTCTTTTTTTTTCTAAATATTTATTTTCTGTTGATCATGATATGCCATGGAGAAGTTTTTGACTAATTATTCACCAAAGGTAGCGGATTGTATGCCAGTTTGAAAAGCTATAGCTGAAAGAGTAATAGAAGTAATTAAGGTGACAAGGGTTACACCTATTAGTAAAAATCTAACAAATCATTTTGTCCTTTTCACTATGGCATCAAATATCATTTGTAATGAATTATTTCTTGCTGATTTATTTGGGGAATTGACTAAGTGAAATGGGGAAAATAGCAAAGGAGGTCTAGTTCTACAATTATAACTTGCTGCATCCTATGATCTTCATGGGATGTTAAAAAGTAATTTACGAAGGTAATGTTAAATATTCCCTATATATTATTGTGTTTTATAGACAATTTTCCTTGCTTGTCCCTAGTAGTAATGAATGCTTGAGGATAAGTTATACAAGCTTATATAGAGATCTATTTCCTTCAAAAATATCACCTTCTGTAGTGTCCACAACTTCTGTAAGATTCATACAATCTAGACTGAAAAAAGCCCTCCACAAGCCAGGAAACTCCTTTCTGTCTCTCATTTGCATGATATCCTTTACTAGTGTTTCTGTGTGTGGCAAATCAGGCCTTAGATAATCTCCTCCCCAATGAAATGATATTTTTGTTAAAGGATAGTCTACAGTGACCTTGGGATATGCTATAACATTCCTTCCATGGTGAGTTATGGACCAATGTTGTGGGAGCATCCTTACATGGTGGTACATTGTGATACTTAGTGAAATTATGAGTATTGTTTTTATCAATGATTACTGAAGCAGTAGACATTTTCCATATTCGCCAATATTTTTCCAATCCTTTGGCATGTTCTTTTGCCTATTTTTGTTTGGTACTAACTTAAGATGCCAGGTTTTGGTAACATTTTTACCAAAATACATGGGAACACCATTAGCCTTGCCCATGAAATTAAAAGCTGTCAGGTCAAAGGTTCCTATAGGTTTCAATTTTCCCCATAATAGCATGGCATTATTTGTAGTGATATCAGCAAGTTTGTCCTCCCAAGTCACAGTTCATACCCATGGTGGGAAAGGAAAATCAGTCCAGTACTGTGCAGTGGCTGTTGTTTGAGTTTGAATGCTGAGGAGTGTAAACAGCATTGTAGAAGTCCCCACAGTGCTTCAGCCTCTTCTTTTCTGCTGTCTTCTTCTGGAGGGTTGCTGTCGGTAAGGGCACTCAGGAGTTTGGATGGTGAGATGCTGTAGCATCTGCTAGACCTTATGGGGTATTTGCTTTCTTCCCCATGATGGAGATGTGTCTGTTAGAATTCATTTTTCTTTGCCATTACCTGCGGAAACACAAACATGTCGTCATCCCAATGTCAATGTTTTATGAAGATCCGTACCATATTTTGGTGCAAGAGTTTCACCACATGGCTCTAATAGATTGTGTCACAGGGCATAATGGGGATGGTGCTCAAGGAGTCCCTGACAGGAGGGGATAAAATTTGTTTGCGGGGCTTAAGTCATTGTCATCAAACATCAATAAATTAATGATGAAAACAACATAAGATAGGATGTCACGGTCATGACAGTGGGTCCCATCCTGTATTCTCCATTCTATAAATTCCTGAAGTAGTGTCTTAATGTCTCTATGGCAGTGCTCCACTATCCCTTGATCTTGTGGATTAGAAGGGATGCCGGTAACATGTGACAGATACATTTCTGCACAAAGAGCTTTGAATGGAGCTGAGGTATTGGTCGCAGCATTGTCAGTTTTTAACATTACTGGAAAGCCCATGAATTGCACAGTAGCACAAAGAAGAGTTATAATGGCCCCAACTCCCTCAGATTTGCTGGTGTTAGTATAAGTAAGACCAGAGTGTATTCACTGACACATGCAAGCACTTCTGGGTCCCAAAAGATGATTATGTGTGTGACATTCCTTTGCCAAATATAATTTGGGTGATCACCTTTAGGAGTAATAGGCAATGGATGCACAGGGGATTTCTGGTAAGGAGCAGAAGATATGCAAGACTTTACTATCAGTCTAGCTTCCTGATTTGTAATGAGAGATAATGTCCTTAATGTTTCATATGGAATTTGTTGTGAGCCTTTTGTGCTTCTAGGATGTTAAGGGAAAGCATTTTTGGCTTCTATTTTTGTCTAGCAGTGGATGGGGGGCCTGGGAGATCAGCATGTGACCATATATGATCAGGAACTATTTTTCCATGGAATGCTGTTAACTGTGATTGCACTTCAACAAATAACTGAAATATAGAGACTGGTTACATTTAAAATGTGCTGTTTCTAAAGGTTTTAGAATGATAGTAACCTAAGCAGCACTGTCAGAAAGTAAGTTGATGTCCTTAGGCCAAATCTTTAGAGCTTGTAAAATGGCAAACAATTCATCTTGTTGTGTAGACTCAAAAGGAGTATCATCCACATAATTGTGCTTGAGCTTGATAAAACAAGCTGCCTTATTATGTTTAGTGGCATCAGTAAAAACATTAAGATCTTGTGAAAAAGGCTTGTTAACTGCCTTAATTAATAATGACTATCATGGCAACATATGGGGTTAATGAAGTATTTAATTGCATGGGGGATGTCATCCATTCTACAAGTCTTTTCTCGATGTAATATCAAAGTAGGTATTCAAGAGTATCTAACAATAGAATGCTTAATCCTTTCTCTGCGGCTATTTGAACCTGTTTGAGTCTTTGAAATATTTTGTTCAACTATTTGCAGGGCTTTATAGACAACTGGGAAAGCTGGCATGAAGAATTTAAATCCGAATCACCTCTTAAAATATCATGCAAAGGAGCCAATTGTACGTTAGACAATCCCAGTTTGGGGAGAAGCCATTGTATGTTACCCCTAAGCTTTTGGAAATCATTCAAAGTTTTTAATCTATCTTTCTGATATGCAACTTTTTTGACCTTATAATATCTGTTGTTTCTCTGGGGCTAGTTCCAAAATCATGCGGTTTTGTATCCTGCCACTTTGCTAAAATTCTGAATTATTTCTAATAGCTTTTTAGCAGAGTCTTTGGGGTTCTCTAAGTATACCATCATGTCATCTGCAGAGAGTGATAGTTTGATTTCCTCATTTCCTACTCTAATTCCTTGAATCTCTTTCTCGGCTCTTATTGCCGAGGCTAGCGTTTCTAGTACTATATTGAATAGTAATTGTGATAGTGGGCAACCTTGTTTCACTCCTGATCTTACTGGGAAAGGTTGCAGTTTATTTCTATTGCATATTATGCTTACTGAAGGTCTTAAATATATGAGGAGTCTCTCTTTCTGCTTAGGGACAGGAAGCTGGGGAAGGTCACGGAAAGCATTAAAGCAAGTAGCCCAGCAAGCCTCCTTTGAGTCTTGCAGGCTCTGGGTGTTTGAGAAGCCAAACAACTGTTTTTGACTCACTCTTGCTGGGTTTCCAAGTAGGATTGCTTCCACAATCTCATCCCTTTGGCGTGAAGGATGTGATGTGTGTAGAGATACTGGGTATCCTTGTTGGATTTAAAAGAAAAAAAAGAAGAGAGAGCTGGGCTAGAATGTTGGGGAGGGGATTATTTGGAGAGAAAATTGAAGGGAAAAAAAGGGATTAAATCTGAGAGAGAGACAGAGACAGACAGAGAGAGAGAGAGAGAGAGAGAGAGAGAGAGAGAGAGAGAGAGAGAGAGAGAGAAATAGAGAGACAGAGAGAGAGAGAGAGAGAGAGAGAGAGAGAGAAATAGAGAGACAGAGAGAGAGAAAGAGAGAGAGAGAGAGAGAGAGAGAGAGAGAGAGAGAGAGAGAGAGAGAGAGAGGTGTTTTTCATCCTGACTTTAACAAGACAGCAGAGACATTTCCTCCCACCCAAGAGGAAACCAGAAGTCCTCAGATCATTGGAGTAAGGGGTACCTGAATCGGAACATGTTGGTCCACAATGCATCTCTCCTGCTGATACCTATGGACCCAAGATCAAATCCTTTTTCCTATTTGGTGAGTTAGACTGATTACCTAGAACATCCTCCTGGCCCACAAGTGGGGTAATAGGGATGGAGAGGAAATGGAGGGCGGAGGCCCAAAGAGAGGATGAATGTTCCCTGTTGGGGAGCCTAGAAAGCCACCAGGCTGGTGTTACTAGGTCACTTCTTTCCTAAAGTAGCAACAGCTGCTGCTGCTCTCCCCAGCAGGGCGGGAGTGAGCCACCCGCAGCACTGACTCCAGGATGGCATAAACACAGGCAAGGCCAACCCAACCCTTCCATCCTGATGGTGTTCTTTCAGCCCGATGAGGTCCCCAGCCCTTGCCCAGCCAACCTTCACTCCCTTCTGTCTCCCCAATCTGAGTAAGAAGGCTTCCCTCAATTATAGCCAAAAAGGACCTTTCTTTCCCCTCCTTCTCTTGGAAGTGAAATAGGGGATGAAGTCCTTAGAGACAGCTCTGTGACTTCTGGCGGTGGCAGGAATAAGGGCGACCTCTGTCCCTGGATCCTTTCTGGCAACCCAGAAGGAGTTTCTATAGGGAATTATCTTAGGCCTCCTGTCAAGGGGGAGAGCCAGCTGTCTGGGAGCCACATCTCCCATGGTATAGTGGGAAGAGACTGAATTGCGGAAGTAGAACACATGAGGGCAAAAATAATCTGACACTCTTCAGGCTGCGGGAGCTATGGGAGGTGACTGTGCTCATCTCTCTCTCCCTGGCACTGTTCATAATCCTTTGGCCACTGTCTTCCAAAGGTGGCTGTGGAGAGCTTAATGAGTCCTTTGCCCTCCTCGCCCCTCTATCACACTCAGCCTCAGCTTCTCCATTTGGAAAAATGAGGGGACTGGGCCAGATGATTTCTAAAGCATCCTCGAGCTCCTGGTTCTCTGATTTTTTCCTGACACTAAACTGGTGTTATTATTTTTACTTTTAATGTGCTTTGGAACTTTTTGCCAGGCACCCAGAAGAAAGTGATTGAGATTCTATCGAGAAGATGGGTGAATAGGAATCTGAGAGTTTACTGAAGGAATTGGGGCAACTTAGCCTGGAAAAGAAAAGTCTGAATTTCAGGGAGAACAGAAGAGGCATCTTCAAATGTATAAAAAGCCTGTTAATCGGAAGAGAGGTTACAGGTGGACTGCCTGGCCCCCAGAAGGCTCCTAAAAGTAGTATCTTAATGTCAGTGACTGACATCATCTCTCATTTTATCCTTTATGGCAACTCTGGGAGTTAGGTGCTATTATTGTGCCCATTATACAGATGAGAAAACTGAGGGAAGTAGTGATTATAAGGTTTGCTTAAGTTTAATTTGATCTCAGGCCTTCTGGCTTTAGGACCACATCTAATAGGGTAAGAACTCTTAATCTTTTTTGTGTTCTAGATCCTTTTGGCAGGCTAGTGAAGCCTATGGACCCCTTCTCAGATCATCTTTTTAAATGTGTAAAATAAAACACACACAATTTTAAAGGGAACTAATCATATTGAAATACCATTATCAAAAATTTTATTTAAAAAACAAAACAAGCTAAGAATTCTTGCTCTATGTGATTAAGTACTTCCACTCCAAGACAAAGATTGATTTTTTTTCTTGAATTATAGCAGTCATATAGTATTAATGAAAATATATACTTATAGCAAGACTTTGTTCTTTCACTGTGAAGAAAGATCACACACATCAAGTTGGTACCAGAGTGGGGACTAAAAAATCACACCTGCTCACAGCCTTGTTAAAGTTGACAAAGCTCTTTGCTCCTCTGGGAGGAGGGCACTGTAAGCCTTCTCTGTGTTTTTACAGAAGAGGAAATTGAATCTCCAAGAGGTTAACTGATTTGACAGCAGTAATCCTCAGAGCCAAGATCGGCGGCATCCAGGTCTCCTGACTCCAAGCATAGTGTTCTTTCCATTGGATCAAAATGTTCTTGGAGTGTAGGTTAGAGGGGTACCAAAAAAAAAAAAAAAGATTGATATGGATTCAGACTTTCACTTCCCTGCCCGTTCTTCCTTCTCCACCCTCACCTGAGAGTAATTGGCTTTGAGGTCTCTGAATAAAATGGTTTCCGTGTTCTCTATGGACCTGCTTCTTCCATTTTTGGGATGGGGCTCCCAAAAGGTGATTCCTCTTCCCCTCTGGCTTCCTCATACTCTATAGATCATTATATGCTCCGTACTTGTTATTGAGTTTGAGATGGATAGACATAGGAAGATGGATGAAATGAGTATAAAGTGCTCAGGGCCTCCTGCATAGAGGAATCAATTAAATGGGAGATATTAATACAATACTGTTTACTTAATAATTTTCACTGTCTTGTAGCAGAAATAAGTGCTTTCTTCTCCTCCTCTGCCTTCTTCTTCTAAATCTCCTCATTCTTCTTCTACTAAATCTCCTTTTCCTCCTCTTTCTTCTCCTCTTCCTCCTTCTCTCCTTCTTCCTCCTCTTCTTCCTTCTTTGTTTTCTGACTGTGGGATTAAGTGACTAGCCCAAGATTACACAGTTAGTATTAAGTGGCTGAGGCCCTACTCAGGTCCTCCTAACACAAAGGCCTATGCTCCATCCAATGGACCTCCTAGTTGCCCCCTAACCACTTCCTTCTATGGAAAATCACAATAGCAGATTGTCAAAGTCTGGAGGGATCTTAAAATATAGTCTAGTTCAAGCCCTTTGTGGAGTGAAGAAAAAGCCCTTATCAGGTGCTTACTTATTATGCGCCAGGCAAGTGTGGAGGAAATCTAAAAACACCAAAATAAAACATCACTTGCCTTCAAGGAGTTTGCATTCTGATGGGAGAAGACCACAGAGAAAGGAAAGTTGGAGGTTGAAAAGCAGGGTCGGGGTTACCTGAAGGGCTTAATTAAAAGCAAATGGTTGGGAAATGGGAGTTGAGTCACTGGTTGGCTGGAAGGGAGGGACTAGGGAAGGGGGAGATGGCATCCCTAGACATTTATTCCAGGCCTCGGTAGGAGCCCTGTTTTGGGGGGAGTGGAGAAAGCCAGGGTATGGATAGCATTTTTAAGAAGTCCATAATGAGACAGGTACTGGAGATTTTTGGGCCTGGAGCCAGGAAAACCAGAGTTCAAATTTGCTCTCAGATATTAATTGTACTACCCTGAGCAAGACCCTTGACTTCTGTTTGCCTCAGTTTCCTCATTTTAAAACGGGGATAGTAGCAGCACTTATCTTCTGGGATTGTTGGGAGGATGTTATGATATTTTGTAAAGAATTTTGCAAACTGTAAAACCTTAGATAAATGCTAGTAATTATTATTATTCTTATTACATGGGGATTCAGCATTAGACAAGATTCAGGGCTTCTCTCATGGATTTAGGCATCGATTTACAGCTGTTCACTGCACAGTCCAAGAAAAAAATCATGAAGGTCATGTATTTGACATATGGAGAAACTGAGGTCCAGAGAAGAAAAGGAGTTGTCCAGCTTCATGTGGTTAGTTAGTTAGCAAACACAGTTGTGTCTAGAACCCAGAACTCTGGCTAATACTCATTGGTGAGCATAAATCCTAGTACTTTTCCCTATTACAAAACAGCCTCATTATTATATATTCATACCTCTTCTGCTGGCTCTTCCCCTGTGGGACCTCAAAGTTCTGCTCTCTAAAATGAGGGGGACCCTCTGGCTTCTCAGTCCCCCCTTGCAGAACCAGGATCCTGGCTCCTTTTCTTCCTCTGCCTCCTGTGGCATTGTGCCAGGCCGGGTGCAGAATAGCTGCCTCATTGTCTCTGGGGCCAGCCCTCCATGGGCACACCCAGCCAAGCCCAAGTGTCTAAAGAGATATCCAGAGTCTGGCAGCTCCCTTTGTCTTGTCCTGGCCATTTTTCACCCTTTCAGCCTGGTGTCTTTTAGGGCAGGGGGCCTGGTCCTGTATGGGGAGCCTGAGAACCATGCCCACATCCCCACCGCCGGGCCCCAGGCTGCCACAGACTGTGGTTATCAGTCCGGGTGGGGGGCATACTTGGTTTGCTTCCACGGCCGGGTAGCACTCAGATGGCTTTTGTTAAGTTTCCCCATGAACTTTGGAACATAAAAGACTGTAAACAAGGGAAGATGGTGGCCCCAGCCCATCCCCTTCTCATTTCACATTTCCTCCCCCACTCTAGCTGATGTCACTCATTGTGGGCAAAGCAGACCTTTTAGTCACTGGGATGGAGATAGGGCTAAATCTAGTTCCTCATTAGGTTATATTGACATATGGAAAAGAACGCTGGATTGGGGGCCAGAAGAAGTGGGCTGAGAGCTTGGCCCTACTCTTTGTTAGCCATGTGACCTTGAAAATGTGCCCCCCCCTTTTCTGGCCTCGGTTTCCTGTTCTGTAAAATGAAGGGCTTAGCCTAGATCAGGGGTTCTTAACAGCTTTTGCAACATGCATCCCTCTGGTGGTCTAGCAGAGCCAGTGGCCCCTTTCTCACCATCATGGATTTAGAATCACAAGAAAAAATACATACATTTACAAAGGAAACCCATATTGAAGTAGAGAAATTAAAATAATTTTGAAAACAAGTTCACAGATGGAAGATCAGGCAAAGAGCATTTTATTTAAGTGCCTTTTGTTTGCCAAGACCTGGTGTTACAAACCCTGGTCCCTGCCTTCCTGGAGATCACAGGCATTCCTACTTCCAATTCTAAATTCTTTGATTCTGTTAATCCCAGAATCAGTTGACCTCTTCATTGTTATTATGCTTTCATCCTGTGCTGACTAGGACTGGGTATAATGCCATTTCACAGATGGTAATATTGAGGTACAAAAAAAGTTGAGAGCTTTCTAAAGAAGCTCTGAGACTGGGACTAAAAAGAATAACTGTTTCTATAGCACTTTGGGGTTTACAAAGTACTTCTTTTGTCTTCTATACCTAGTGAGACTAACAAAAATTGGTGCTCAATAAATGCTGGTTAAGTTAAATTGGATTGAATTTTCCTCATAGCATGTGAGGTAGGTCATGCTAGGAAATGAACCCCCAAGGTCACTTTAGTCATGAAACTGATCTCGGCTTTTCTGGGAAATCCTCAGGACATGGGATCTCAGATCCCAAGTTCCTGGGCAGAATTTGAGACAAGGGACTGAACTTGGGGAGTCACCAAGTAGGATGGGCAGAGGGATGGTTCGGATGGACCATGCTCTTATTTGGGGATAGGCATGGGGTCAATTTGGTTCAGATGGCAAACTCCTGCAATCCCACTTCTTCCATGCCCCCCCGCATTGGCATCCTAAAGCCCTGGCAAGCCCTTGTTTCAGTGGTAGGGTAGAAGGATGGCATCTCCCATCTGCAACCCTGGCCTTCACATGCTGGCACTGGAAGGAAGCTGGACACAGGCAGGGTGCCACTCTATCAGAACAGGCCTGGCTGTCAGCCCCTTCCTTCTCCTTTTAGTTCCATTTTGTTCATGTCTGGCACTGCCAACTTCCAGGGTGGCAGAGGGAGAGCTGAGTGCTTTCACTTGGCCCCTGATACCAGCCTCCATTGTGCCAAAAAGCTGGTCTCAGGTAGAAGGTCATAACCCTCAGAGAAAGCAGAATGATTCATGGGGCGGAGGGAGAAAAGGCAAGACCCCTTCAGGAGATTCTGTCCCCAAGAAGATGAATACTCTGCCCAGCATCACAATAAATGACAAAGTGAGGATTTGAACTCAGGTCTTGGGGTTTTAAACCTGGTATTTTTCCCATAATTCTTGACAGAGTTGAGAATGCTAATGGGGAGGGCTATATAAGTACATGTTACCTGTAAGGGAGGAAGCAAGAGTGTTTACGGTGCAGGAGAGAAAACGATGGATTTGGATTCTGTTCCCAGCTCTCCCAGTCCCTAGTCTCTTTATCTAATAAGAACAAGGTTCCCTTCAAGGTCCCTTCCAACCACGATGATGATGATGATGATGATGATGATGATGATGATGATGATGATGAAGAAGAAGAAGAAGAAGAAGAATTATTTAAGACTTATGAAGAACTTTCCTCAAAATCTGACTTATGTTGTAACAATTTACAGCCATTTCCTCAAAACTTGTGAGTTACATTGTACCGGTATCAGTACAGCTATTTTAAAAGTGAGAAATGGGGGCTCAGAGAAGTGATTATAAGGTTTCACAGGTAATAAGCATTAGGCTTTGTATGTGAATTCCTTATTCTTGCTACTACACCAATAGTGACCCAACTGCTGTTAGGCAATAGGGAGGACAGAAGGAGTATGTAATTTGGTTGCTGCCCTCAAGGAATCTACAGTTTAATTGGTGATGTCTTAAATGAAAATAATAATAACAAAATAATATCTAACAAATTTATATATAGCATCTAATATGTACCAAGTACTGTACTAAGTGCTTTACAATTATTATTTCATTTGATTCTCATAACAATCTTTGAGATGTTATTATTCCCATTTTACAAATAAGAAAACTAAGGCAAAGAACAGTAAGATGGATGTTATTATTATCCCCATTTTACAGATGAGAAAACAAAGTAAGGTGGATGCTGTTAGCATGCCCATTTTCCAGATGAGGAAACTTAGGCAAAAGTAGTAAGATGGGTGCTGTTATCATCCCCATTTTACAGCTAGGGAAACTGAGGCAAACAGAGTTGATGTGGCTTGCCTGCAACCACATAGCTGTCAGAGTCTGAAGCTGGACTTAAAGTCCAGCTCCTTATGACTGAGGTACCAGTGCTCTATCCACTGTGTCATCAAGCCGCTGCATGATAGTTACTGATATGAGAAAGTTATATGATTGGTGCTAAATGAGTACAGCCAATTAAAATTTGTGTGAGAGACTGAGCAGGTTGTGCTGGAGTTGAAGTTAAAAGTCCTGACTGCCATTTCCTACTGCTGTGATATAATCCCAATTTATCCTGGGCATCCTATTTGTATGTTGTCTTCCTCTTTAGACAAGGAAGGTTTTTTTTTTTTTTTTTTTGGGGGGGGGTTTCCCTTTCTTTGTATCCCTAGAGCTTAATGTTGTATCTAGCACATAATAGGTCCTTAGCAAATTGACTGATTTGATTGACTGATTGACTGATCTTGGCCAAGAAATAGGCAACTACTGACACTTATAACTCACCATAGAATCCTTAGGGCTCATTGAAAGGTAATGTAGAATGAAAATGAATGAATTATCATTTATTAAGTGCTTTCTATGTGCAAAGTTGTAGAGATAAATCAAAGAGTAAAACTGTCCCTGCTCTCGAAGTTCACATGGTGCAGCAGATAAAACACTGGAGCTAGAGTCAGAAGACATGAGTTCAAGTCCTGTCTTAGCAACTTGTCAGCTATGCCACCTTGGGCCAGGCATTTAACCTCTATCTTCCTCAGTTTTCTCATCTGTAATATGGGCATAATAATAGCATCTTCCTTTCTGGATTGTTGTGAGGATGAACTGAATTAATTTTTGTATAGAATACAATAGTTGCTTAATAAATGTTTCTCTCCCTATCCCCTACCTCAGTAGGGGAGATATCACATGGAAAAGATTTCCAACTGGAAATCAGACAGATCCTCGGTCCTTTGGGTGCAGATAATGTCCTTAGGGTTCCTGGGCAAGAAAGAGAGTAAAAATGCCTTCTTTCAAGTTTTCCCCACATTTAAAACCATTCCCATTTCGGATGCAGAACCATTTCAAAATAATAATGACTTTACTATGGAGAACTTTCTTTTCTAAGTCTTCTGTGGCTGAGGCTGCTAATGAAGTAGGGGCTGCAGCATCTGCTAATGCTGCTGATAGGCTGAATCTCCATAAGGGTTAATTTCCTGGATGATACGTTCCAGAATTGGGCTGAAAAATATGTTGATGATCCGGATTCAAATTCTGCTCTGGAGCTGATGATGTTGTGCAACTCTGCTTCACTTCCGTTCACACACTAGTCAAAAGTATGTCTCTGCTCCTGTTTGAAAACAAAGGATGAATACGACAATGAGGAAGTTGTTTAATAGTAATAACACATATATGTATACGCATGCATATATACATCTACATGCATATTTATATATGTATATGCACACACATATATATGTATATATGTATGTTTATATGTTTTATATATATATGTATATATATATATATATATATATATATATATATATATATATATATATATATATATATGTATGTATAAAACACTTGCTATGAGCCAAACATTTCATAATTATCTCATTTGATCCTCATAACAACCCTGGGTTATTATTCTTATTTTATAGAGAGGGAAACAGAAATCAATGGATTAAATCATTATCTAGCCCAGTAGCTGAATTTGGATTCAACTCAGATTTTCCCATTTCTAGATCCATCACTCAATCTACTGCATTCCTAACTGTCCCTCTCTAGCCTCAGTGTCTTTATCTGGGATTGGACTCTTTGACCTTCAAAGTCCCCGCCTTTCTGCTCTGATTCAGCTCTCATCTTTTTAGAGCTTTTCTACTGTTTGCATTCCAAGTGGACCCTGCATTCTGTTAACCTGTACAGAGGAGTGGAAGTTTAAGCTTATAAACAGGGACTAGACTTGGTTTATATTGTCTGGAAATTCTGACTGTAGACAATGAGTCTTTTCCCTGACAATATTGGAAAGGAGATTGGGGGTAGGGAGAGAGTTCCTCTTTTCCTTGGTCAGAGTGGAAGCTGATACATCTCCCTATGTCTGTCTGAGGGCCCTGGCTTGGCCAATATGTTCACACTGAGGAAGCTGGAGATCTTCATGATCTCCCTGTGAGCATGTGGGCTGGTCCCTCATAGGTGTGCCAAAAGTTTTGTGAATAGGGTCATAGTGTCAGAGAAAGGTGCAGTTAGAGGCAGAGATTAGAGCAGAAAGATGCATCTAAAACATCCTTCTTCTTTAATTTATTGCAGTTTTCATGTGCCACCTCTTTTTCTTTTTATACATTTTTTATTCTGAACTTAAAAAACATCAAGTCACACCAGCATGTCCCATACAGTAGAATGAAAAAAATAGATTTGGACATAAAACAGTAAATCTATTACATTTCTATTGAAAATGTAGAATAAATTCAGTGGGTAATTTTGAAAACCATTCTGCTTGTCTGTAGCTCTTTCTGTTCTTCTTTCTATTTGTTTCTGTGTATTTTTTAAAGGAGGGTATCTAGGTGGTACCACAGTGGATCGAGTCTCAGGCCTGAAATCAGGAAGACTCCCGCTCTTGAGTTCAAATGTAACCTCCTACACTGACTAGTTGTGATTTTGGGCAAGCCATTTAATCATGTTTGCCTCAGTTTCCTCATCTGTAAAATGAGCCATAGAAGGAAATGCCAAACCAACATCTTTGCCAAGAAAAGCCCAAAATAGAGTTACATGATCAAACAACAAGGCACTTTAAAATGCTCCAATGACCCTGTTGGGGGGGCGCTACTTTATCTCTAGACCTTCTCCTCTTCTTCCTCCTTCTCCTCCCCCTCTTCCAAATTTTAAAAAGAAAATGAGGGAATTGGAATGCAGAGAAGAAAAGTGACTAGTCCTTTGTGAGTATCTGAACTCAAGAACACCAAGATTTCTTTCCACTTCTGTCCAATTGTTAATCACAGAAATGATGCAGGAGGACCAAATATGGCTAGATAGCCTGGACTTTAAAAAAATGTCTACTTGCTCACTCTTTTCAGAAAAGGTAACTCAAGCCAAGAGGAAAGGCACTTGCCAGAATTTCGTTGTATGTTAGTGGGATTGTAAAACAATTCAATAAATAAATATTGTACAAGGAAGAATTGAGGGTCAAAGGTCAAGGGAGAAATCCAGACAAAGGGCTATGAGAGAAGCAGGGAGCAAGACCTCCATTTCCCATGTAGACCAAGGTCAGGAGAGGCTTCATGGAGAAGATAGAATCTTATTTGGATCTTGAAGGGAGGAAGAGACTTTATTAGACAGTATAGGGATCATTCATTGCACATATTTAACTTATATCAGAGTGGGGAGGTAAAGGGGGGAAGGAGAAAAATTTGGCACACAATGTTCTACAAAAATGAATATGGAAAACTATCTTTACATGTATTTGGAAAAATGAAATACTGTTGAAAAAAAAGAAAGGGGGGGCAGAGCCAAGATGGTGGAGAAGATACATGTGAATTTGTAAGCTCCCTTCTTCCCTCATGACCAATTAGTTAAATCAGCCTCAAAAATAACGCTGGACTGATAAAAACCACAAGGATTAGAAGTACAACTTACCAGCTGAAGAGAATTTGGAATTTCAACAGAAAAGGTTGGTTCTGAGGGGAGTAAAAAAAAGATCAGCACAGACAGGGTTAGGTGCTAGCACAACTGTGCCAATCAGGCTTGGGAGAACTCTGGGATCAGCGAAGCCACTGAGATAGAGGAATCTGGCACAGGCTGATAGCTCTTCTCTGCTTATAAAACAGCAGACCAGAAGGGAAATCAAGCTACTTTAAAATATAAAGCCAGATCCTAAATCCACCCCAATCTGGAAGTGACCAAACACCAATCGAGGCACTGTGGTGCAGCCACCTTCTGCTGCCCGGGGCTCCTCCTTGGGGTAGTTGAGAGTCTGAACAGGGGGGACACAGCCCGAGGCAGCCTCTAATCTACATAGTGTGGGGCTCAGCCTAAGGCAGTGGAATTCTAGCAGCAGCATAATTCTCAGAGAAGCAGAACTCACAGAGAAGCAGAACCTTTGAAGTAAGGACCATGGTTTCTGGGCAGACACTTCCTGTTTGAGCACAGGGGCTTTTCGGGGTCAGCTGCTAATATCCACGGCCCCATGGGAAGCTTTGGCTGGGGGTTTGTGATGCTTTCAGTTTTCAGCCTTAAACCTCAGGGCAGTCGCTAGGCCACACAGTGGGGTTCTTCACTGGGCACTCCTCCAAGCTGAAGTGGTGCTAACCACCACTAAGGCATTTCCGGGGAAGAGGGAGGGAACTCTCTCCCAGAGCTCTCTCTTAGCTCAGGCACAGGATTGCTGCTTCCATCCGGTCTGGGAGGAAGTGGTAAATAAATTTTTTACTCCAAGGGCAGACCCCCCCCCCCCCCCCACAGAGTGTTAACAATGAGTAAGAAGCTGAAGAGAATGAGTGTCAGAGTACAGAGAAAGAGCGGATATCCAACCCCAAGGAGGCTAATAGCAGACAATCTCCAGATAGCACCCTAAAGGGGAATGATACCTGCCCCCCATCACATAACTCTCTCCTAGAAGAGACTATCAAAAAAGTTAAAAGAGTTTGAAGAAAAATGGGGAAAGGAAAGAGAACTATGATATAGAACAACAACGTCCTGAAATTTGAGTTGGAAAAAATAAAGAATTCACAGGAGGTGCAGGGAAACAAAATTTGTGAATTAGAAAAGGTTAAAAAAATCACAGGAAATTAGGATTTGTGAATTGGAAAAAGAAAATAAGTCACTAAAACAAAATTAGTGAAATAAAAAAAATTCAACAGAGCAAAATAATTCATTTAAAAACTCAATTGGGCATATACAAAAAGAACAAAAAAAGTGAATGAAGAAAATAACTCATTAAAAATCAGGACTGAACAAATAGAAATGAATAATTCATTGAGAAACCAAGAATCAGTTAAACAAACAAAAAAAAATTGAAAAGCTGGAGAATAACATCAAATACTTACGGAGAAAATCTATAGACCTGGAAAATAGATCTAGGAGAGATAATCTGAGAATCATTGGACTTCCCTAAAACTATGACCAAAAAAAGAGCCTACATTGTATTTTACAGGAAATCATCAATGAGAACTGTCCAGAGATAATAGAAACAGAAGGAAAAATAGGTGTTGCAAGAATTCATTGAACACCTGAAAAAGACCCTGAAAAAAGAACCCCACGGAACATTGTGGCTAAGCTGCAGAACTACCAAACTAAGGAAAAAATATTGCAAGCAGCTAGGGAAAAAAATTCAAATATCAAGGTGCCACAATAAGGGTCACTCAAGATCTGGCTGCCTCCACATTAAAGGATCGGAACCTGATATTCTGAAAAGGCAAAAGAACAAGGATTGCAACCAAGAATAAACTACCCAGATAAGTTTAGCATTTTCTTCCATGGAAGAAGATGGTCATTTAATGAAAAAGAGGAATTCCATTTGTTTCTAAGAAAAAAAAAACAGATTTAAACAAAAAATTAGATCTACATCCACAAGAGTGAAGAAAAAGATAAAAAGAACTCTTGAGAACTGTATTTTGCTGTTGTGGATATACAGAAAGTCCACATGGATAATTTGATTTTACTGATATGATATAAAAAAGGGAAGTAGTAAAGGGAAGGGGATAGTATCAGAAAAAGGGGAAGGGGAGACAAAAAGAGGGAAACTATATCCCAGGAAGAAGCATAGAAAAGCTACCACATCTGAGGGAATTTAGAGAGGGGGAGAAACAGTGTGTGAATCTTACTCTCATCAGAGTAGGCTCAAAGAATAAATAATTGACATATTTGTTTTCCAGAGAATTCTCTCTCACCTCATTAAAAGGGGGGAGAGGAAAAGGGAAAAGGAAAAGGGGAATAAGGGAAGGGTATAAGAAAGGGGAAGGGACTTAAAATGATGGGGGAGGGATACTAAAAAGGAGGGCGGCGCATTTTAAGTGAGGGCTATAAACTGGGGAAGGGGTTCAGAGGGGTCAAAGGAAAAAAAAAAGCATAATCAGGGGATAATATGATGGCAGGAAATACAGAATTAGTAATTTTAACTGGGATAAATGTGAATGGGATGAACTCTCCCGTTAAAGAGAGGCAGATAGCAGACTGGATCAGAAGTCAGAAGCCTACAATATGTTGTTTACAGGAAATACACTTAAAGCAGGGAGATACATACAGAGTAAAGGTAAAAGGTTGAAGCAGAATCTATTATGTTTCAGGTACAGCCAAAAAAGCAGGGGTTGCCATCCTTATCTCAGATCATGAAAAAGCAGAAATCGATCTAATTAAAAGAGATAAGGAAGGAAATTATATCTTGCTAAAAGGTAGCATAGACAATGAAGCCATATCAATATTAAACATATATGCACCAAGTGGTATAGCATCTAACTTCCTAAAGGAGAAGTTAAGAGAGTTGCAAGAAAAAATAGACGGTAAAACTATAATAGTGGGAGATCTCAACCTTGCACTCTCAGAATTAGATAAATCAAACCACAAAACTAATAAGAAAGAAATTAAAGAAGTAAATAGAACATTAGAAAAACTAGGTATGGGGTGGAGAAGATACACATGATTTTGTGAGCTCCCTTCTTCCCTCATTACCAATTAGTTAAATCAGCCTCAAAATAACACTGGAATGATAGAAACCAAAAGGACTAGAAGCACAACTTACCAGCTGAAGAGAATCTGGAGTTTCAACAGAAAAGGTCGGTTCCCAGGGGAGGAAGAAAAAAGGCCAGTGCAGGCAGGGTGAGGTGCTAGCACACTGCACTGATCGGGCTGGGGAGAACTCTGGGGTCAGAGAAGCCACTGAGATAGAAGAATCTGCCACAGGCTGTTAGCTCTTCTCTGCTTATAAAACAGCAATTCAGAAGAGAAATCAAGGTACTTTAAAATATAAAGCCAGATACTAGAACCATCCCAATCTGGAAGTGACCTAGCTGTCCAGGGCTTCACCTGGGGGTAGTTAAGAGCTTGAAAAGCGGGGACACAGCCTAAGCTAATTCACATAGTGCCTGGCTTGTCTGGAGGCTGTGGAACTCAGCCGTGGAAGTCCCAGAGAAGCAGAACCTTTGAAATAGGGAACGCGGTTTCTGGGCAGACACTTCCAGTTTGAACGCAGGGGCCTTTCACATCAGCTGCTGATATCCACGCCCCACGGGACGTATTGGCTGGGCTTTGTGTCGCCTTTACTGTTCAGTCTTAAACCTCAAGGAAATCTCTAGGACACACAGCAGGGTCCTTCACTGGGCAACACAAACAGTGCAGCAGCAACCATACTAATCAATCCTGAGGCACTTCCAGGGAGGGGGAGGGAAACTCTCTCCCAGAGCTCTCTCTTAGCTCAGGCACAGGAGCCACTGTGTCCATCTGGTCTGGGAGGAAGCTGGTAAAGAAATAAATAAATAATTTCTTACCCCAAGAACTGACCCCAAAAGATTTTTTAACCATGAGTAAAAAGCTAAAAAGAACCATTGATTCCTTCTACACAAAGAAAGAGGGGGTATCCAACCCAGAGGAAGTTAATAGCAGAGAGTCAGCAGATAACAGCTTAAAGGGGAACCATACCTGCCCCCCATCCCATAACTCTCTCCTAGAAGAGACTATTAAAAAATTAATAGAGTTCGAAGAAAAATGGGGAAAGGAAAGAGAAGCTATGATAGAGAATAACAACGTTCTGAAATTGGAGTTGGAAAAAATAAAGAATTCACAGGAGACTGAGGGAAACAAAATTTGTGAATTAGAAAAGGTTAAAAAATCACAGGAAAGTAGAATTTCTGAATTGGAAAAGATAAAAAATTCTCAAGAAAGTAGGATTTCTGAATTGGAAAAAGAAAATAATTCTCTAAAAAAATTAGAGAAATGGAAAAAAATTCAATAGAGCAAAATAATTCATTTAAAAACTCAATTGGTTATATACAAAAACAACTAAAAACTGTGAATGAAGAAAATAACTGCTTAAAAATCAGGATAGAACAAATAGAAATGAATGATTCATTGAGAACCCAAGAATCAGTCAAACAAAACAAAAAAAAATGAAAAGCTGGAGAATAATGTCTAATACTTACTGGGAAAATCTATAGACCTGGAAAATAGATCTAGGAGAGAAAATCTGAGGATCATTGGACTTCCCGAAAACTATGACCAAAAAAAGAGCCTAGATTCTATTTTACAGGAAATCGTCAAAGAGAACTATCCAGAGATAATAGAAACAGAAGGGAAAATAGGCATGGAAATAATTCATCGAACTCCTTCTGAAAAAGTACCTAAAAAAAACAAAAACAAAAACAAAAAAACCCAAGAAACTCCACGGAATATTCTGGCTAAGCTGCAGAATTACCACACAAAGGAAAGAATAATTTAAGCAGCTAGAAAAAGCAATTCAAATATCAAGGGGCCACAATAAGGGTCACTCACGATCTGGCTGCCTCCACATTAAAAGATTGAAGGGCCTGGAATTTGATATTCTGAAAGGCAAAAGACCAAGGATTGTAACCAAGAATAAACTACCCAGCTAAGTTTAGCATTTTCTTCCGTGGAAGAAGATGGTCATTCAATGAAACAGAGGAATTCCATTTGTTTCTAAGAAAAAAAATCAGACTTAAACAAAAATTTTGATCTACATCCACAAGACTGAAGAGAAACAGAAAAAGGTACACAGAACCCTTGAGAACTGTATCTCTGTTGTGGATATATAGAAAATCCGCATGGATAATTTGATTTTACTGATATAAAAAAGGGGGGTGTAGTAAAGGGAAGGGGGTAGTATCAGAAAAAGGGGAAGGAGTGATAAAAAGAGGGAAACTACATCCCAGGAAGAGGCATAGAAAATAAACCATATCTGAGGGAATTTAGAGAGGGGGAGAAACATTGTGTGAATCTTACTCTCATCAGAAGAGGCTCAAAGAGTAAATAATTGACATATTTGTTTTTCAGAGAATTCTCTCTCACCTCATTAAAAGGGGGTAGAAGAAAAGGGAAAAGGAAAAGGGGAATAAGGGAAGGGACTTGAAGGGAGGGGGGAGGGATACTAAAAGAAGGGAAGGCTTCACGTCACAAGTGGGGTCTATAAATTAAATATCGTGGAAGGGGTTCAGGTGGGTCAAGGGAAAAAGCCTAATCTGGGGATAATATGATGGCAGGAAATACAGAATTAATAATTTTAACTGTAAAGGTGAATGGGATGAACTCTCCCATTAAACAGAGACGGATAGCAGACTGGATCAAAAGTCAGAACCCTACAATATGTTGGTTACAGGAAACACACTTAAAGCAGGGAGATACATACAGAGTAAAGGTAAAAGGTTGGAGCAGAATCTATTATGCTTCAGGTAAAGCCAAAAAAACAGGGGTAGCCATCCTTATCTCAGATCAAGCAAAAGCAGAAGTTGATCTAATTAAAAGAGATAAGGAGGGAATCTATATCCTGCTAAAAGGTAGTATAAACAATGAAGCCATATCAATACTAAACATATATGCACCAAGTGGTATAGCATCTAACTTTCTAAAGGAAAAGTTAAGAGAGTTGCAAGAAGAAATAGACAGTAAAACTATAATAGTGGGAGATCTCAACCTTGCACTCTCAGATTTAGACAAATCAAACCACAAAACAAATCAGAAGAAATTAAAAAAGCAAATAGAACATTAGAAAAACTAGGTATGATAGGCCTTTGGAGAAAACTGAATGGTGATAGAAAGGAATATACTTTCTTCTCAGTAGTTCATGGATTCCATACTAAAATTGACCATATATTAGGACATAAAGGTCTCAAAATTAAATGTAGGAAGGCAGAAATAATAAATACCTTCTTCTCAGATCACAATGCAATAAAAGCTACATTCAGTAAGAAGTTAGGGGTAAATGGACCAAAAAAGTAATAGGAAACTGAATATTCTCATCTTAAAGAATGACTGGGTGAAACAGCAAATTATAGAAACAATTAATAATTTCACCCAAGATAATGACAATGATGAGACATCATACCAAAATCTGTGGGATGCAGCTAAAGCAATAATAAGGGGAAATTGTATATCTTTAGAGGCTCATTTGAACAAAATAGAGAAAGGGAAGATTAACGAATTGGGCCTACAACTTAAAAAGCTAGAAAAAGACCAAATTAAAAACCTCCAACCAAAAATCAAACCTGAAATACAAAAATTAAAAGGAGAAATCAATAATATTGAAGGTAAAAAAACTATTGAATTAATAAAGAAAATCAAGAGTTGGTTTTATGAAAAAAGCCAATAAAATAGATAAACCTTTGGTAAATCATTTTTCAATTTTTTTGGGGGTGTCCAGCTCTTTGGTACTCCATTTCAGACAAAAATATTAGACTGTTTTTCATCTCCTTCTCTAGTTCATTTTACAGATGAGAGAACTGAGGTGAATAGGTTAAGTGACTTGTCCAGGCTCACACAGCTAATAAATATCTGAGGTCAGATCTGAACTCAGGTCTTCCTGACTGTAGTAGACTCAGGACTTTACCCATCATGTCACCTAGCTGCCCATATAGTTACCACAGACAATGAGATGACACCAGCATTTAACTAATATTATATGATATGTAAATTTTATAATTTACATCATGTGTTAATATGTATATACCAAACAGCAGAGCATCTAAATATATAAATATACAATGAAACCACAATAATTTAGGACTTCAAAGTATCCCTGTAAGATATACAATCTAACAAAAAAGATAAAAAAGGAATTAAGGACTTGACTAAAATTTTAGAACTTTAGAAAATTTGCATAGGATAGATCTCTGGCAATTACTGAATGGAAAAAAAAAAAAGAAAGAAAAATACATACTTCTCATCCATGCAGTGTCCCTTTACAAACATTAATCATTAGATTGAATATAAAAACCTCATAAACAAAAAGTGAAAAGAAGTGATGGTAAATACATATTTGACCAATCACAATGACTTAAGAGAAACCTCCAAAAGCTACAAATAACAATCCCAACTAAATAAAAAATATAAATCCTAAAAATCAAAGAAGAAATTGACAAAGTTGAAAGCAATTAAAAATAAAAAAAAATAGAAAAAACTAATCACAAAACATTGAATTGACAAAACTAGGAGCTGTTTTTCTGAAAGAAAATACTAATGAACTAAATTAAACAATAAACTACTTTGATCAAAAGAGAAACAGAGAAAAGTAACCCAAATTACCAATGATATAATTGAAAGGGAATTTGTAAAAAATGAAGAGGAGATAGATTAAATTTTTTGAAAATCTCTTGCCAAGTTATATTTGTCAAATTAAATAAATTAAATGGTCATTGAATATTTAAAAGAATATAAATGCCCAGATTAAAGGCATAATAAGAGGGAATTTAAATAACCCAGTTTCTGCAGGGGGAAGAAATTGAACAAACTATAAATAAGTCCTCAAAGAAAAAACTATTTCAGAACCAGATGGCTTCATAGGTTAATTGTATTGAATAAAAAAAAAAAAAACAAAACCCCCAAAACACCAAAAACAAACATTGAATTTCAATACTATATAAATTGTTTGCAAAAATTAAAAAAGATATTCTAGCAGCCTCCTTCTATTATATATATGTGTGTATACATACACACATACATGCACACACACATATGTAAAGTGAGCAGATGCAAGGTAACTTAGCACGTGAAGCTAATCACCAATTGGACAATTCTCTATTTCCACATGTTTGAAGGATGGTACTGATACCTAAACCAGGTAGATCAAAAACTGAAAAAGAAAACTATAGACCAATTTCATTAATGAATATTGATGCTAAAATCTTAAATAAGATATTAACAAATAGACTTCAGAAAATCATCCCCAGGATAATACACTATGACCAAGTGGGATTTATACTAGGAATGCAGGGCTGGTTTAATATTAGGAAAACTATTAGTATAATTGACCATATTAATAATCAAATTAATAAAAACCATATGATCATCTCAATAGATACAGAAAAAGCATTTGATAAAATCCAACATCCATTCCTACTAAAAACACTTGAGAGTATAGGAATAAATGGACTATTCCTTAAAATAATAAGGAGCATATATTTAAAACCTTCAGTAAACATCATATGTAATGGTGATAAACTAGAACCTTTCCCTGTAAGATCAGGAGTGAAACAAGGTTGCCCACTATCACCATTACTATTCAATATAGTACTAGAAACTCTAGCCTCGGCAATAAGAGCTGAGAAAGAGATTCAAGGAATTAGAATAGGAGATGAAGAAATCAAATTATCACTTTTCGCAGATGACATGATGGCATACATAGAGAACCCCAAAGATTCTGCTAAAAAGCTATTAGAAATAATTCAGAATTTTAGCAAAGTTGCAGGATACAAAATAAATCCACATAAATCCTCAGCATTTTTATATATTACCAACACAATCCAACAGCAAGAGATACAAAGAGAAATTCCATTCAAAATAACAGTCGATAGTATAAAATATTTGGGAATATATCTACCAAAGGAGAGTCAGGAATTATATGAGCAAAATTACAAAACACTTGCCACAAAAATAAAGTCAGATTTAAATAATTGGAAAGATATTCAGTGTTCTTGGATAGGCCGAGTGAATATAATAAAGATGACAATACTCCCCAAACTAATCTATTTATTTAGTGCTATACCAATAAGACTCCCTAGAAACTATTTTAATGACCTAGAAAAAATAACAACAAAATTCATATGGAAGAATAAAAGGTCGAGAATTGCGAAGGAACTAATGAAAAAAAAGTCAGAGGAAGGTGGTCTAAGTGTACCTGATTTAAAGCTATATTATAAAGTAACAGTCACCAAAACCATTTGGTATTGGCTAAGAAATAGACTAGTTGATCAGCGGCATAGGTTAGGTTCACAGGGCAAGATAGTGAATAAAAATAGCAATCTAATCTTTGACAAACCCAAAGATCCCCAATTTTGGGATAAGAATTCATTATTTGACAAAAACTGCTGGGAAAACTGGAAATTAGTATGGCAGAAACTAGGCATGGACCCACATATAACACCACATACTAAGATTAGATCAAAATGGGTCCAAGATTTAGGCTTAAAGAACGAAATCATAAATAAATTGGAGGAACATGGGATGGTTTACCTCTCAGACTTGTGGAGGAGGAAGGAGTTTGTGTCCAAGGGAGAACTAGAGACCATTATTGATCACAAAATAGAAATTTTTGATTACACCAAATTAAAAAGTTTCTGCACAAACAAAACTAATGCAAACAAGATTAGAAGGGAAGTAACAAATTGGGAAAACATTTTTACAGTTAAAGGTTCTGATAAAGGCCTCATCTCCAAAATATACAGAGAATTGACTTTAATTTATAAGAAATCAAGCCATTCTCCAATTGATAAATGGTCAAAGGATATAAACAGACAATTTTCAGATGATGAAATTAAAACTATTTCCACTCATATGAAAGAGTGTTCCAAATCACTATTGATCAGAGAAATGCAAATTAAGACAACTCTGAGATATCATTACACACCTGTCAGATTGGCTAAGATGACAGGAACAAATAACGATGAATGTTGGAGGGGCTGTGGGAAAACTGGGACACTGATGCATTGTTGGTGGAGTTGTGAAAGAATCCAACCATTCTGGAGAGTAATCTGGAATTATGCCCAAAAAGTTATCAAAATGTGCATACCCTTTGACCCAGCCATACTACTACTTGGCTTATATCCCAAGTAAATACTAAAGAAGGGAAAGGGACCTGTATGTGCCAAAATGTTTGTGGCAGCCCTTTTCATAGTGGCTACAAGCTGGAAGATGAATGGATGTCCATCAATTGGAGAATGGTTGGGTAAATTATGGTATATGAATGTTATGGAATATTATTGTTCTATAAGAAATGACCAACAGGAGAAATACAGAGAGGCTTGGAGAGACTTACATCAACTGATGCTAAGTGAAACGTGCAGAATCAGAAGATCATTATACACTTCAACAATGATACTGTATGAGGATGTATGCTGATGGAAGTGGATATCTTCAACATAGAGAAGAGCTAATCCAATTCCAATTGATTAATGATGGACAGAATCAGCTACATCCAGAAAAGTAACACTGGGAAATGAGTGTAAACTGTTATTTTTACCTTCTGAATCCAATTCTTCCTGTGCAACAAAAAATTCGGTTCTACACACATATATTGTATCTAGAATATACTGTAATATATTTAACATGTATAAGACTGCCTGCCATCTGGGGGAGGGGGTCGGGGAAGGAAGGGAAAAAATCTGAATAGAAGTAAGTGCAAGGGATAATGTTGTAAAAAATTACCCATGCATATGTACTGTCAAAAAAAAGTTATAATTATAAAATAAAATAAAAATTAAATTAAAAAAAAAGAAGTTTCAGTACAGATTGATTATTCCATGTCAGCATTTGAGCAAATTGCTGCTGCTGTTATCAAAGCAGGGGTTGTCTCCCCAATAAAAACGACAAGGGTGAGACCTTCACAAAAATTGTACAAGGATCAAATGAACCCTTTGCTGATTTCTTGGGATGTTTGCAGACAGCTGTCATATGGACTAATGGTGAAAATACAGTATCAGACACTTTGGTAAGGCAATTTGCTAGAGACAATGCCAATGAGGTTTGTAGAAGGATTATACTAGGACTACACAAGGATGTTACTTTAGAGGAGATCATAAGATGCCGTGCCACAGTGGGCACAAATGCCTTTTATAGCCAGGCTATGATGCAGACTTCCCAAGATCCCAACATGGGAAGACAAGGTCCCTTTTGGCAAGGGACTTCCAGACAGACTCCTCAATGCTTTCAAAGTAGGGCATTTGAAAACTCAATGTTGGCATAGAGATAGAGTGAGAAAACAGGATGGGAGAGCAAGACCTAACACCCCATGTCCAAAATGCAACAGAGGATTCCATTGGGCATGAGAGTGTAGACTGATTAAGGGAAACAGGATGAGCACCCTAATAGGTAGAAGGAGAGAGTGCATACTAACAGGTAGAATGAGAGAGTGTCCCATAAAAAAGTATAATGAGAGACTGCATCCTAATATGTATAGAGAGGGCAACCTAATAGGTGGAATGAGAGTGTGTACCCTATTAGGTAGAATGAGAGGTTGAACCATAATATGTGAAAGGAGGGAGTGCAACATAATAGTTAGAATGAGAGCATGCACCCTAATAGGTAGAATGAGAGAGTGCACAATAACATATAGAATGAGAGAGTGCACCCTAATATGTAGAATAAGAGAGATTACTCTTATAGGTAGAATATCTTTTGCACCCTAATACGTGGAGTTAGAGTGCCCTCTAATAGTTAGAACAAGAGAGTGCAAACTAATAGGAGGAATGAGAGAGTGCACACTAATAGGTGGAATGAGAGAGTGCACCCTAATAGGTGGAAAGAGAGATTGCAAAATAACAGGTAGAATGAGAGAATGCAGCCTAATAGGTATAATGAGAGAATGCACACTAAGAGGTAGAATGAGAGACGGACCCGTAATAAGAAAAATGGGAGAGGGTGCCCTAATAGGTCGAATGAAAGAGTGCACACTAATAGGTGGAATGTGAGAGTGCCCCCTAATACATGGAAAGAGATTGTGCACAGTAATAGGTAGATAGAGAGAGTGCCCTTTAACAGGTACAATGAGAGAGTGCACACTAATAGGAGGAATGAGAGAGTGCACCCTAATAGGTGGAGTGAGAGAGTGCACCATAATAGGTGGAATGAGAGAGTGCACCATAATAGGTGGAATGAGAGAGTGCACCTTAATAGGTAGATTGAGAGAGTACCCTCTAAGAGCTAGAATGAGAGAGTCTCCTGTAAAAAGTAAAATGTGAGAGTAAGCCCTAATAGGTAGAATGAGAGAGTGCACAGTAACAGGTAGAATGAGAGAGTGCCTCCTAATAGGTTGAATGAGATATAGTCTTGTAACAATTAGAATGAGAGAGCACAATCTAAAAGAAGGAATGAGAAAGTATACACTAATATGTGGAATGAGACAGTCCACCCTAAGAGAAAGATTGGGAGAGTGCAACCTAATAGTTGGAATTAGAGAGTGCACCCTAAAAGGTAGAATGAGAGAGTGCACACAAATAAGAGGAATGAGACAGTTCACAATAATGGGTGGAATGAGAGAGGGTCCCATTATAATTACATTGAGAGAGTGCGCCCTAATAGGTAGAATGAGAGTGTACCCTACTAGGTAAAATGAGAGAGTGCTCCCTAATAGGTAGAATGAAGGAGTATACCATAATAAGTAGGATGAGATTGTGTACCATAAAAGGTAGAATGAGAGAGTTCACAATAATAGAAGGAATGATAGATTACACACTAGTAGCTATATTGAGAGAGTGCACACCTACTGGTAGAATGAAGGGGGTTGCAAAATAAGCAGAATTAGAGAGTGGACCCTAATAGGTAGAATGAGAGAGTACATACTAGTATTATAAATTACGTTTATATAAATACTTTAAAAATCTAAAATAAAAAAAAGAAAAAAGAGAAGTATTATAAATTATGTTTATATAAATGCTTTAAAAATCTAAAATTAAAAAAGAGAAAAAAGAGAGAATTATTATAAATGATGTTTATATAAATGCTTTAAAAATCTAAAATAAAAAAATAAAAAATAAAAAAGAGAAAAGTATTATAAATTATGTTTATATAAATGCTTTAAAAATCTAAAATAAAAAAAAAAAGAGAGAGAGAGTACATACTAACAGGTAGAATGAAAAAGTGCAGCCTAAAAGGTAAAATGAGAGAATGCACACTAAGAGGTAGAATGAGAGATGGTCCTGTAATAAGAAGAATGAGAGAGGGCACACTAATAGGTGGAATGTGAGAAGGCACACTAATAGGTAGAATGAGAGAGTGCACCCTAAAATGTAGACTGAAAGAGTGCACACTAACAGGTAGAATGAGAGAGGGTCCCATAAAAAGTATAATGATAGAGTGCACCCTAATAAATATAATGAGAGAGTGCAACCTAATAGGGGTAATGAGAGTGTGCACCCTATTAAGTAGAATGAGAGACTACACCATAATACGGGGAAGGAGAGAGTGCACCCTAATAGGTAGAATGAGAGCATGCACCCTAATAGGTAGAGTGAGAGAGCGCACACTAACACATAGAATGAGAGAGGGTCCCATAATAACTAGAATGAGAGATTGCGCCCTAATAGGTACAATGAGAGAGTGCATCCTAATAGGTAAAATGAGAGAATGCTCCTAAATAGGTAGAATAAAGGAGTGTACAACAATAAGTAGAATGAGATTGTGTACCGTAAAAGGTAGAATGAGAGAGTGCACACTAATAGAAGGAATGATAGATTGCACACTAATAGGTATAATGAAAGAGTGCACACCTACTGGTTGAATGAGGGGGGTTGCGCAATAAGTAGAATTAGAGTGTGCACCCTAATAGGTAGAATAAGAGAGTACATACAAACAGGTAGAATGAGAGAAGGTCCCATAAAAAGTATAATGAGAGAGTACACCCTAATAAGTATAGAGACTGCAAACTAATAAGTGGAATGAGAGTGTGCACCATATTAGGTAGAATGAGAGAGTGAACCATAAACCGTAGAGGGAGAGAGTGCACCCTAATAGGTGGAATGAGAGCATGCACCCTAATAGGTAGAATGAAAGAGCGCACACTAACACGTAGAATGAAAGAGGATCCCATAATAAGTAGATTGAGAGAATGCGCCCTAATAGGTAGAATGAGAGAGTGCTCCCTAATAAGTATATTAGGTGGAATGAGAGAGTGCACCCTAATAGGTGGAATAAGAGATTGTACACTAACAGGTAGAATGAGAGAAGTTCCCGTAATAAGTATAATGCAAGAGGGCGCCCTAATAGGTTGATTTAGAGAGTGCACCCTAATAGGTAGATTGAAAGAGTATACCATAATAAGTAGAATGAGACTGTGTATTGTAAAAGGAGGAATGAGAAAGTGCACACTAATAGGTGGAATGAGAGCATGCACCCTAATACATGGAATGAGAGAATGCATCCTAAAATGTATATTGAAAGTGTGCACAGTAACAGGTAGAATGAAAGAGGGTCCCATAAAAAGTATAAAGATAGAGTGCATCCTAATAAGTATAATGAGAGAGTGCAACCTAATAGGAGGAATGAGAGTGTGCACCCTATTAGGTAGAATGAGAGACTGCACCATAATATGTGGAAGGAGAGAGTGCACCTTAATTGGTAGAAAGAAAGCTTGCAACCTAATAGGTACAATGAAAGAGGGCACACTAACATGTAGAATGAGAGAGGGTCCCGTAATAAGTAGATTTAGAGAGTGCGCCCTAATAGGTAGAATGAGAGAGTGCACCCTAATAGATAAAATGAGGGAGTGCTCCCTAATAGGTAGAATGAAAGTGTACCATAATAAGTAGGATGAGATTGTGTACTGTAAAAGGTGGAATGAGAGAGTGCACACTAATAGAAGGCATTATAGATTGCACACTAGTAATTATATTGAGAGAGTGCACACCTACTGGTAGAATGAGGGAGGGTTGTGCAATAAGTAGAATTAGAGAGTGCACTCCAATAGGTAGAAGGAGAGAGTGCATACTAACAGGTAGAATGATAGAGGGTCCCATAAAAAGTATAATGATAGAGTGCACCCTAATAAGTATAGAGAGTGCAAACTAATAAGTGGAATGAGAGTGTGCACCCTATTAGGTAGAATGAGAGAGTGAACCATAATACGTGGAAGGAGAGAGTGCACACTAATAGGTGGAATGAGAAAGTGCAGACTACCAAATAGAAGGAGAGAGGGTCCCGTAATAAGTAGAATGTGAGAGGGCACACAAATAGGTTGATTTAGAGAGTGCACCCTAATAGGTAGATTGAAAGAGTGTACCATAATAAGTAGAGTGAGATTGTGTACTGTAAAAGGAGTGAGAAAGTGCACACTAATAGGTGGAATGAGAGCGTGCACCCTAATATATGGAATGAGAGAGTGCATCCTAAAATGTATACTGAAAGTGTGCACAGTAATAGGTAGAATGAAAGAGGGTCCCATAAAAAGTATAAAGATAAGAGTGCATCCTAATAAGTATAATGAGAGAGTGCAACCTAATAGGAGGAATGAGAGTGTGCACCCTATTAGATAGAATGAGAAACTGCACCATAATATGTGGAAGGAGAGAGTGCACCTTAATTGGTAGAAAGAAAGCTTCCACCCTAATAGGTACATTGAAAGAGCGCACACTAACATGTAGAATGAGAGAAGGTCCCGTAATAAGTAGATTTAGACAGTGTGCCCTAATAGGTAAAATGAGAGAGTGCACCCTAACAGGTAAAATGAGATTGTGTACTGTAAAAGGTAGAATGAGAGAGTACACACTAAGAGAAGGCATTATAGATTGCACACTAGTAGTTGTATTGAGAGAGTGCACACCTACTGGTAGAATGAGGGAGGGTCCCATAAAAAGTATAATGATAGAGTGCACCCTAATAAGTATAGAGACTGCAAACTAATAAGTGGAATGAGAGTGTGCACCCTATTAGGTAGAATGAGAGAGTGAACCATAATATGTGGAAGGAGAGAGTGCACACTAATAGGTGGAATGAGAGAGTGCACACTACCAAATAGAAGGAGAGAGGGTCCCGTAATAAGTAGAATGTGAGAATGCATCCTAATAGGTAGAATGACAGAATGAACACTAACAGGTAGAATGAAAGAGGGTACTGTAATATGTAGAATAAGAGAGGGAACCCTAATAAGTAGAATGAGAGAGTGGACACTAATGGGTAGACTGAAAGTGTTCCATAATAAGTAGAATGAGATTGTGTACCGTAAAAGGAGGAATGAGACAGTGTCTCTAATCGGTGGAATGAGAGTGTACACCCTAAAATGTATAATGAGACCGTGTACACTAATAGGTGGAATGAGAGAATGCCCCATAATCGGTGGATTGAGAGAGTACACCCTAATAAGTAGAATGAGAGAGTGCACAGTAACAAATAGAATGAGAAAGCATCCCGTGATAAAGATGAATTCGAGAGTGAACCCTAATATCTAGAATGAGAGAGCACACCCTTACAAGTAGGATGAGAGAGTGCACCCTAATAGGTAGAATGAAAAAGTGTTCCATAATAAGTAGAATGAGATTGTGTACCGTCAAATGTGGAATGAGATATTGTACACTAAACGGTGGAATGAAAGTGTGCACACTAAAATGTAGAATAAGAGCGTGAACACTAATAGGTGGAAAGAGAGAATGTCCCATAATTGGTAGAATGAGACTGTCCACCCTAATAGGTGGAATGAGAGATTGAAAACTAACAGGTAGAATGAGAGAGGGATCCGTAATAAGTAGAATAAGAGAGGACGCTATAATAGGTTAAATGAAAGAGTGCACACTAATAGGTGGAATGACAGAGTGTTTCCCAATAGGTAGGATGAGAGAGGGACCCATAATACGTAGAATGAGAGAGTGCACCCTAATATATAGAATGAGAGAGAGTACCCTAATATGTAGAATGAGAGAGTGCACAATAACACGTAGAATGAGAGAGGGTCCCATAATAAGCAGAATGAGAGAATGTGTCCTAATAGGTAAAATGAGAGTATGCAACGTAATAGGTAGATTGAAAGAGTGTACAATAAGTAGAATGAGATTGTGTACCATAAAAGGAGGAATGAGACAGTGTACAGTAATAGGCGGAATGAGAGCGTGCACCCTAAAATATAGAATGAGAGTGTACACACTAAGAGGTGGAATGAGAGAGTGCCTCATAATCGGTGGAATGAGAGTGCACCCCAATAGGTAGGATGAGAGAGTGCACAAGAATATGTAGAATGAGTGAGTGCACCCTAATAGGTGGAATGAGAGATTGCACACTAACAGGTAGAATGAGAGAAAGTCCTGTAATAATTAGAATGAGAGAGGGAGCAACAATAGGTCGAATGGGAGAGTGCAAACTAATAGGTGGAATGATAGAGTGCCTCCTAATAGGTAGATTGAGGTAATAGGTAGAGAGAGAGGGTCCTGTAATAAGTAGAAAAAGAGAGTGCACCCTAATAGGTAGAATGTGAGAGTGCACCCTAATACGTGGAAAACGATTGTGCAGTGTAAAAGGTAAATTGAGAGAGAGCGCTCTAACAGGTAGAATGAGAGAGGGTCCAGAAAAAAGTAGAATGAGAAAGGGAACCTTATAGGAGGAATGAGACAATGTACACTAATAGGTGGAATGAGAAAGTGCCCCATAATCCGTTGGTGAGAGAGTGCACCCTAATAGGTCGAATGAGAGTGCACCCTTAAAGGTAGAATGAGAGAGTGCAGACTAATAGGAGGAATGAGAGAGTGCACACTAAGAGGTAGAATGAGAGAGTGCACACTAACAGGTAGAATGAGAGAGGGTCCCATAAAAAGTATAATGAGAGAGTGCATCGTAATAAGTATAGAAAGTGCAACTTAATAGGTGGAATGAGAGTCTGCAACGTATTAGGTAGAATCAGAGAGTTCACCATAATACGTGTAAGGAGAGAGTGCATCCTGATAGGTAGAATGAGAGAATACACCTTAATATGTAGAATGACAGAGTGCACACTAACACGTAGAATGAGAGAGGGTCCTGTAATAAGTAGAATGAGAGAGTGCGAATTAATAGGTAGAATGAGAGAGTGCACCCTAACAAATAAAATGTGAGAGTGCATCCTAATAGGTAGAATGAAAGCGTGTAACATAATAAGTAGAATGAGATTGTATACTGTAAAAAGAGGGATGAGACATTGTACACTAATAGGTTAAATTAGAGAGTTTACCCTAAAATGGAGAATGAGAGCATGCACTCTAATAGGTGGAATGAGAGAGTGCCCCATAATCTGTGGAATGAGAGAGTGCACCCTAATAGGTAGAATGAAAGAGTGTGCAATAATAAGTAGAATGAGTTTGTGTACCATAAAAGGTAGAGTGAGAGAGTGCACACTAATAGGAGGAATGATAGATTGCACACTAATAGGTAGATTGTGAGAGTCCACATTAACAGGCAGAATGAGAGAGTGTCCCGTAATAAGTAGAATTAGAGAGTGCACACTTATCGGTAGAATGAGAGAGTACGCAGTAATAGGTAGAATAAGAAAGGGTCCCTCTATAAGTAGAATGAGAGAGTGCACACTAATATGTGGATTGAGAGAGGGGACCCTAATAGGTAGAATGAGAGAGTGCACACTAACAGGTAGAATGAAATAGTGTACCATAATAAGTAGAATGAGATTGTGTACCTTAATAGGATGAATGAGATAGTGTAGACTAATAGGTAGAATGACAGAGTGGCTCCTAATAGGTAGAATGAGAGTGGGTCCTGCAATAAGTCGAATGAGAGAGTTCACTCTAATAGGTAGAATTTGAGTGTGCACCATAATAGGTGGAATGGGAGAGGGCACCCTAAAAGGTAGAATGAGAGAGTGCACAATAACAGGTAGAATGAGAGAGGGTCCCATAATAAGTAGAACGATAGAGTGCACCCTAATAGGTATAATGAGAGAGTGAACCCTAATAGGTGGAATCAGAAAGTACACCCTAATAGGTAGAATGAGAGAGTGTACCCTAATAGATAGAATGAGAGAGTACACACTAATAGATAGAATGAGAGAGTGGACACTAACAAGTAGAATGAGAGAGGGTCCCCTAATAAATATAGTGAGAGAGTGCACTCTAATAGGTAGAATGAAAGAGTGTACCATAATAAGTAGAATGAGATTGTGTTCCCTAATAAGAGGAATGAGACAGTGTACACTAATAGGTGGAATGAGAATGTCCACCCTAATAGGAAGAATGGGAGAGTGTAACCTAAAAGGTATTATGAGAGAATGTACCATAATAAGTGGAAGTGCACCATAATAAGTGGAGAGAGTGCACCCTAATTGGTAGAATGAGAGAGTGCACACTATTACATGGAAAGAGAGTACACCCTAATAGGAAGATTGAGAGAGTTCAATGTAACAGGTAGAGTGAGAGAGGATATTGTAATAAGTTGAATGAGAGAATGCATCCTGATATGTAGAATGAGAGAGTGCACACTAACAGGTAGATTGAGAGAGGGTCCCGTAATACGTAGAATGAGAGAGTACACCCTAATAGGTAGAATGAGAGAGTGTACACTAATATGTGGAATGAGAGGGTACACCCTAATATGTAGAATGAGAGAGTGCATCCTCATAGGAAGAATGATCAAGTGCACGCTTATAAGAGGAATGATAGAGTACATCCTAATAGGTATTATGAGTGAGTTCACCCTAATAAGTGGAATGAGAGAGTGCATTCTAAGAAGTAGAATGAGAAAGTTCACACTAATAGGTGGAATGAGAGAGTGCATCCTTATAGGTAAAATGAGAGAGGGTCCCGTAATAATTAGAATGAGAGAGTTATCCCTAATTGTTAGAATGAGAGAGTGCACCCTAATAGGTAGAATGAAAGAGTGTACCATATTAAGTAAAATGAGATTGTGTACCCTAATAGGAGGAATGAGGCAGTATACACTAATAGGCAGAATGAGAGAGTCCACCTTAATAGGAAGAATGGGGGAGTGTAACATAATAGGTGCAATGAGAGTGTGCACCCTAATAGGTGGAATGAGAGACTGTACCTTAAAGGGTAGAGTGAGAGAATGCACACTAACAGTTAAAATGAGGAGGGTATATAAACAACAATCACACATACGCCTTCTTCAATAACCAAGAGATAGTCCAAAACCAATCTATTGTCTATTACTTCATGTGTCAGGGAATCCAATGATCACTGCAAGGTTTTGAAGTCCCACATCAGTCTTTTTATGTTAGGGAATCCAATGATCCCTACAACTTTTGAAGTCCCACAACAGTCTTATGATGCCTCAGAAAATCCAATGATTCCTGAGCACTTTCAGTCCTACAATAGTGTTATGATGCCTCAGAGAATCCAATGATTCCTGAGGACTTTCAGTCCTAAACAGCCCTATGATGCCTCAGAGAATCCATTGATTCCTGAGGGCTTTCAAGTCCTACAATAGTCTTATCATGTTTCAGAGAATCCAATGATTCCTGAGGGTTTTCAAGTCCTATAATGGTCTTATCACATCTCAGAGAATCTAATGGTTCCTGAGGATTTTCAAGTCAAACAGTTTTTGATGTCCATGGGTGAAACGCCATAACTGCCAGGTTCTTTCAGTGGTGGGCACAGTCAGCAACGGAACCACCCGATGTTTCTTGAGTCTTCTCTTTTGTTTCAAGGGTCTGCTCCATCTCTCTCCGATGGACAAGGTGAATACAGCTCGTTGGCACACATCTGATTCCTTCTCCATCTGTGGAGATACAAGCAAACCCTCTCCCCCAAGCAGTTAACCTATCTGGTTCCTTCCATTCACCACTTTCTGGGTCTCTCCACATCACCTGGCGATTATCTAAAGACAGTGGAGCTGCTCACACTGGACACTGCCCTTCTGGTGGGCTATAAAACTTGTCTGCCGGAGTCAGTGCATCTTTGTCAAAAATTAAAAAATTAATGGTATAGAGAAATAAATTTAGAAGTTCTCTAGGGTTACCCGTGGCTCCCCATTTCTTTTGTTTTTGGAGGAGTGTCTTAATATCTCTGTTTCTTCTCTCTACTCTTGCCTGCCCTTGAGGATTAAAGGGTATGCCTGTGGTATGTAAAATCTTATACTGTGCACAAAAGTGTGTAAAATGTTGAGACATATATGCAGGTCCATTGTCTGTTTTTATTGCTTGTGGCACACCCATAATTGCAAATGCTTGTATAAGGAATTCAGTGACCACTCGGGCTGTCTCTTATGCTGCTGGCATTGCAAAAGTGAATCCTGAAAAGGTGTCTACCATGACATGGATAAAAGATAGACGACCAAAAGATTTTTAATGGGTCACATTGCCAAATTTCATTAGGTCTCAAACCACGAGGGTTCTTCCGTGGAGGGAGTGTAGGAGCATGGAAAGGGAGGCAAGCTGTACAGGCTTTTACTATGCTCCTAGCTTCTCCTCTTGTTATTCCAAATTGCAAATGTAAAGCTCAGGCAGCCTGATGATATTTAGAATGAGATTCTTGTGCTTCTTGAAATAAAGGAGTACTGGCCAACATGGTTAGAAGGCTATCTGCCTTTGAATTACCATCAAAAATAGGACCTGGAAGTCCACTATGGGAGTGGACATGCAAAATATAAATCTTACCTGGATGCTTTCTCACTTGCTCTTGAAGTTCCTTAAAGAGCATATATATAGGAGGCTACAAATTTTATTTGGGCTGTGGCAATTCTTTGTAAGACACCTACTGAATAGGCCAAATCAGATATTATATTTATGTCTACGGGATAATAGGTAAGAGCTAGAATGATTGCATACAATTCATTCTGCTGAGTGGACTGAAAAGGAGTTCTGATTACTCTCTTTGTAGTTAAGTCACGAGAATATACAGTGCAAATATTATATTTGGATGCATCTGTGAAGATAGGTGGTCCTTTAAGAGGAACTTTAGAAACCTTTTCTTCAAGAATCCATTGCCAATTATGTAACAGTCTGGATATCTTTAATGGAGACCCGTGTGTAAAATTTGGAACCATGGCTAATAAAATTTGCCACTCTGGGACGGTTTCACAGCACAAATTCATGTGACCATTAGTATAAATGGTGTATATCTTGTCAGGTCTTATCCCAGATAATTGTACTGCTTGTTTAATGGCCTTTAATATAATTCTAGCCACAAGCATTGGGTAAGGAATAAGGCTTTGTTCTGGTTGTGCTGGGAGTTACACCCACTCTATCACACTGTCTCCTTGATGAAGAACTGCTGTGGGTGCCTCTTGTGTAGCAAAAACTGATATCTCCAAGGGTTATTGAGTGACTCTTTCAACCACATTGGATAAAGCCAGTTCAACTTGTCTCAAAGCCCCTTGACCTTCTTTTGTAAGCTTGCATGGTGAATTTAAAGCACTGTCTCCCCTTAAAATTTCATAAAATGTTTGCAATTGATAGGTAGTCAAGCCTAACATGGGACGCGTCCATTGGATATCTCCTATCAATTTCTGGAAGTCATTTAAGGTGTTTAGCTTCTCTGTTCTTAAGGAGAGTTTTTGTACTGTAAGCACCTTAGGATATACTTCATATCCTAAATATTGAAAAGGAGCATGTCTTTGAATCTTTTCTTAAGCTATGTGCAATTTATAATTCCTGAGTGTTTCTATGGTTTTTTGTAGACATGCTTCTAACATTTGTTCCTCAGGCACACATCCCAATATATCATCCATGTAATGTAATAACATTACTTTTGGAAATGCTTTTCTTACTGGAGTAAGAGCAGCAGCAACTACATTTGACACATAGTAGGGCTGTTTTTTATTCCCTGTGGCAAATCTGTCCATTCATATCTTTTATAAGGCTCAGCTAAGTTAACGCTGGACATTGAAAAGGCAAATCTTTTCCTATCCTCCTTATCTAGAGGGATAGAATAGAAACAATCTTTAATGTCTATAAACCCACAGAGGCCATTCTCTAGGCAACTGAGTAGGAGATGGAAGTCCAGGTTGAAGAGTTCCCATAGTTTCCTTCTGTTCATTTACCTTTCTTAAATCAGTCAACATCCTGATTTTCCAGATTTCTTTTTTACAACAAATACTGGGGAATTCCAAGGACTTAGAGAAGGTTGTAAGTGTCCTTGGTCAAGCTGTTCCTGTACTATGTCTAGTAAGGCCCAAATTTTATCGCTACCTAAGGGCCACTGTTCTATCCACACTGGTATATCAGTTTTCCATTGGATAGGAACAGGTGAAAGTGTTGGCAGGCCTTCAACAGCAGCCCTGCCTAACAAAATGAAGTACTCATTTTTAACCCTAATTGTTGTAAAATGTCTCTTCCCCATAGAATGATGGGGATTTTTTTCAACTATAAAAGGAGGAAAAACTCCTGTTTCACCTTCAAATATCCATCTTAAAGGGGTAGCACTAACTTCAGCTGCTATTGATCCTCCTATGCCGTAGGTGTCTGCCTTAGTCTTTGGCTAGTGACTGGGCCAGTTGGCACCTCTAATGACTGTGCGATCTGCACCTGTGTCCACCAGTCCTTCTAATGGTATGCCATTTATATAGATGGTGAGAATAGGTCGGTCAGCTGTCACAGCTGCTGTTCAGTATATTCCTGGGTTTTTCTGCTTGGAGTCAGAACGTGGGTGACTGTCACCAAGTTGCTTATTAGGGGTCTGTATCAATAAACCCAATGCTACTACTTCCCCTGGTTGATAAGTCACACATTGTCTACCTGTGTTAGTGACTGGGATATTATCTACACATTCCCCAGTTTCCCTCATCAGTGTATGAATGAACACTGTCTTGTAAGTACTCTCAGGAGGTGAAATAGTCATGTCTATTGTCCCTGGAGGCAAGGGATCCATAGGCTGGAGAGGAACAGATTTCACCTCTCCAGGGGGTATCTCAGTTGTCTCAGCTGCATACAACTCTATCCTCCCTAATTGTATTCCTTTTCTCCCATCATGTTGCTTCCTGGCTCACTGGTCATGTCTGGGTATTGGACTTGGAGGCACTCTCTGGGTGTGGCATCGGCTGCCATCATGTCCCAAGTGTTTTTTGCCTGGGGCCCTGGAGCAGGGCCCCTCAACCCGTTTCCCTGAATCAGTCTACACTCTGATATGTAATGGAGTCCTCTGTTGCATTTTGGACATGGGGTTTGGGTCTTGTTCTCCCAGCCTGTTTTCTCCCTCTGTCTCTATGTCAACATTGAGCTTTCGGATGGCCTACTTTATTGCATTTTAAGCATTGACGAATCTCTCTGGAAGTCCCTTGCCAAAAGGGACCCTGTCTTCCTATGTTGGGATCTTAGGAAGTCTGCACCATAGCCTGGCTATAAAGGTATTTGTGCCCACTGTGGCACAGCGTCTTATCTCCTCTAAAGGAGCATCCCTATTTAGTCCTAGTATAATCCTTCTACAAACCTCATTGGCATTGTCTCTAGCAAGTTGCTTTACCAAAGTGTCTGTTACTTCATTTTCACCATTTGTCTGTGTGACAGCTGTCTGCAAACATGCCACAAAATCAGCAAAGGGTTCATTTGGTCCTTGTACAATTTTTGTGTAGTTCTCACCCTTGTAGTTTTTACTGGGGAGAGAAGCCCATGCTTTTATAGCAGCAGCAGCAATTTGCTCAAATGCTATTGTGGAGTAATTAATCTGTACTGAAGCATCTGCATAAGAACCTACACCTGTTAGTAGGTCACACGTGATTGAAGTATTAACTCCACTTTGACTATTTTATTGGGCTTGAATCCTACAGAGCTCACTATATTCAGAAAACCACAACAAGTTTTGTCCAGGTTCTAAGCACAACTTTGCGATGGTTTTCCAGTCAGGGGTTAAAGTTTCATAAGCCAAATTGTGTATTAACATCTTAACATAATTTGATGTAGCCCCAAAGAGAGTGCAAGCTTTTTTCAGGTCTTTAAGGACATCCATATTAAAAGGAGCATATTTTCTACTTTCTTGACCTGCAGAATTATGCTGTAATCACGGTAAAAATTGGAAGTTTGAAATCATTATCTATTTCTTTTCCATTTTGGATAGCTTCAAAAAGCCCTTTCTGTAATCTAGTTATGGGGGTTGGCGATTGCTATGGGGGAGGTACCTATGATATCACCGCCCCTCCTACTACTCCTCCTCCCTCTGTCCCTGAAGGTGGAGTTGATGTGGGCTGATCAATAATCTGCTCTGTAGGAGGGGTTGAAATTTCTTCAGGATAATCAGAGTCAACACACCCTACTTCCTCATTCAAATCCCCTTGACCTCTGACAAGGCTGTGAGTTTGCTTATTTTCTATCTTTTGTTCCTCATCCTTTCTCCTCTGTTCACTTTTCCTTCTCCTATAACTTGATAACTTGCTTGATAGTATTTCTTTGGGATATAAGCCCAGTAGTAGCACTGCTGGATCACCGTACATTCAAAGTTTGATAACTTTTTGGGCATAGTTCCAAATTGCTCTCCAAAATGGCTGGATTCTTTCACAACTCCATCAAGAATATATTAGTGTCCCAGTTTTCCCACATCCCCTCCAACATTCATCATTATTTGTTGCTGTCATCTTAGCCAATCTGACAGGTGTGTAGTGATATCTCAGAGTTGTCTTAATTTGTATTTCTCTGAGCAGTAGTGATTTGGAACACTCTTTCATATGAGTGGATATAACTTCAATTTCATCATCTGAGAAGTGTCTGTTCATATCCTTTGACCATTCATCAATTGGAGAATGGTTTGATTTCTTATAAATTAGGGTGAGTTCTCTATATATTGTGGAAATGAGACCTTTATCAGAACCTTTAACTGTAAAAAATATTTTCCCATTTTGTTACTTCCCTTCTAATCTTGTTTGCATTAATATTGTTTGTACAGAAACTTTTTAGTTTGATGTAATCAAAATCTTCTATTTTGTGATCAATAATGATCTCTAGTTCTCCTCTGGTCATAAATTCCTTCCTCCTCCACAGGTCTGAGAGGTAGACTATTCTCTGTTCCTCTAATCTATTTATGATCTCATTCTTTATGCCTAAATCATGGACCCATTTTGATCTTATCTTGGTATATGGTGTTAAGTGTGGATCCATATCTAATTTCTACCATACTAATTTCCAGTTTTCCTAATGGTTTTTTTTTCAAATAATGAATTTTTATCCCTAATGTTGGTATCTTTGGGTTTGTCAAAGACTAGATTGCTATAGATGTACCTTTTTTGTCCTTTGTACCTAATCTGTTCCACTGATCGACTGGTCTATTTCTTAGCCAATACCAAATTGTTTTGATGACTGCTGCTATATAATACCGCTTTAGATCAGGTACACCTAGACAACCTTCATCTGACTTTTTTTCATTAGTTCCCTTGCAATTCTCGACCTTTTATTCTTCCATATGAATTTTGTTGTTATTTTTTCTAAGTCATTAAAATAGTTTCTTGGGAGTCTGATTGGTATACCAGTAAATAAATAGATGAGTTTGGGGAGTATTGTCATCTTTATTATATTCGCTCGGCCTGTCCAAGAGCACTGAATGTCTTTCCAATTATTTAAATCTGACTTTATTTTTTTGGGAAATGTTTTGTAATTTTGCTCATATTATTCCTGACCATTCTTTTGTAGATGGATTTGCAAATATTTTGTACTCTCAACATTTGTTTGGAATGAAATTTCTTTTTGTGTCTCGTGCTGTTGCATTTTGTTGGTGATATATAAAAATGCTGAGGATTTATGTGGATTTATTCTGTATCCTGCAACTTTGCTAAAATTCTGAATTAATTCTAATAGCTTTTCAGCATTGTCTCTGGGGTTCTCTAAGTATACCATCATGTCATCTGCAAAGAGTGATAGTTTGATTTCCTCATTTCCTTCTCAAATTCCTTGAATCTCTTTCTTGGCTCTTATTGCCGAGGCTAGCGTTTCTAGTACTATATTGAATACTAATGTTGATAGTGGGCAACCTTGTTTCGCTCCTGATCTTACTGGGAAAGGTTCCAGTTTATCTCTATTGCATTTTATCCTTACTGATGGTGGTAAATCTATGCTCCTGATTATTCTAAGGAATAGTCCATTTATTCCTATACTCTCAAGCGTTTTTAGTAGGAATGGATGTTGGATTTTATCAAATGCTTTTTCTGCATTTATTGAGGTGATCATATGGTTTTCATTAATTTGATTATTAATATGGTCAATTATATTAATAGTTTTCCTAATATTAAACCATCCCTACATTCCTGGTATTAATCCTACTTGATCATAGTGTATTACCCTTGGGATGATTTTCTGAAGTCTTTTTGCTAATAACTTATTTAAAATTTTAGCATCAATATTCATTAAGGAAATTGGTCTATAATTTTCTTTCTCAGTTTTCGATCTACCTGGTTTAGATATCAGTACCGTGTCTGTGTCATAAAAGGAGTTTGGTAAAACTTCTTCATCCGCTAATTTTTGAAATAGTTTATATAACATTGGCGCTAATTGTTCTTTAAATGTTTGGTAGAATTCACATGTTAATCCATCTGGTCCTGGGGATTTTTTCCTGGGAGTTGATTAATAGCTTGTTCTATTTCTTTTTCTGAAATGGGACTATTTAAGCAATTTATCTCCTCCTCTGTTAATCCACAAAGCCTGTATTTTTGGAGGAAGTCATCTATTTTACTTGTTATCAAAATTATTGGCATAAAGTTGGGCAAAGTAACTCATTATTTCTCTAATCTCCTCTTCATTGGTGGAACGATCCCCCTTTTCATTTGTAAGACTAACAATTTGATTTTCCTCTTTCCTTTTTCTGATCAGATTTACCAAAGGTATATCTATTTTATTGGCTTTTTCATAAAACCAACTCTTGATTTTATTTATTAATTCAATAGATTTTTTTTAAATTTCAATATTATTGATTTCTCCTTTTAATTTTTGTATTTCAAGTTTGATTTTTGGTGGGGCATTTTTAATTTGGTCTTATTCTAGCTTTTTAAGTTTCAGGCCCAATTCACTAATCTTCTCTTTCACTATTTTGTTCAAATAAGCCTCTAAAGATATAAAATTTCCCCTTATTACTGCTTTAGCTGCATCCCACAGATTTTGGTATGATGTCTCATCATTGTCACCATCTTGGGTACAATTATTGTTTCTATAATTTGCTGCGTCACCCAGTCATTTTTTAAGATGAGATTATTTAGTTTCCAATTACTTTTTGGTCTATTTACCCCTAAATTCTTACTGAATGTAGCTTTTATTGTATTGTGATCTGAGAAGATGGCATTTATTATTTCTTCCTTACTGCATTTAATTTTGAGATCTTTATGTCCTAATATATGGTCAATTTTTGTATAGGATCCATGAACTGCTGAGAAGAAACCATATTCCTTTCTATTGCCATTCAGTTTTCTCCAAAGGTATATCATACCTAGTTTTTCTAATGTTCTATTTACTTTTTAAATTTCTTTCTTATTTGTTTTGTGGTTTGATTTTTCTAAATCTCAGAGTGCAAGGTTGAGATCTCCCACTATTATAGTTTTACTGTCTATTTCTTCTTGCAACTCTCTTAACTTTTCCTTTAGAAAGTTAGATGTTATACCACTTAGTGCATATATGTTTAGTATTGATATGGCTTCATTGTTTATGCTACCTTTTAGCAGGATATAGTTTCCCTCCTTATCTCTTTTAATTAGATCAACTTCTGCTTTTGTTTGATATGAGATAAGGATGGCTACCCCTGTTTTTTTGGCTTTACCTGAAGCATGATAGATTCTGCTCCAACCTTTTACCTTTACTCTGTATGTATCTCCCTGCTTTAAGTGTGTTTCCTGTAACCAATATATTGTAGGGTTCTGACTTTTGATCCAGTCTGCTATCCGTCTCTGTTTAATGGGAGAGTTTATCCCATTCACCTTTACAGTTAAAATTACTAATTCTGTATTTCCTGCCATGATATTATCCCCAGATTAGGCTTTTTCCCTTGACCCCCGTGAACCCTTTCCCCAATATTTAAGTTATAGACCCCACTTGTGACGTGCAGCCCTCCCTTTTTTAGTATCCCTCCCCCCTCCTTCCAAGCCCCTTCCCTTATTCCCCTTTTACTTTTCCATTTTCTTCTACCCCCTTTTAATGAGGTGAGAGAGAATTCTCTGAAAAACAAATATGTCAATTATTTACTCTTTGAGCCTATTCTGATGAGAGTAATATTCACACAATGTTTCTCCCCCTCTCTAAATTCCCTCAGATATGGTTTATTTTCTATGCCTCTTCCTGGGATGTAGTTTCCCTCTTTTTATCACTCCTTCCCCTTTTTCTGATACTACCCCCTTCCCTTTACTACACCCCCCTTTTTTATATCAGTAAAATCAAATTATCCATGCGGACTTTCTATATATCCACAACAGAGATACAGTTCTCAAGAGTTCTTTTTACCTTTTTCTGTTTCTCTTCAGTCTTGTGGATGTAGATCAAAATTTTGTTTAAGTGATTTTTTTCTTAGAAACAAATGGAATTCCTCTGTTTCATTGAATGTCCATCTTCTTTCATGGAAGAAAATGCTAAACTTAGCTGGGTAGTTTATCCTTGGTTGCAATCCTTGATCTTTTGCCTTTCGTAATATCAGGTTCCAGGCCCTTCGATCTTTTAATGTGGAGGCAGCCAGATCTTGAGTGACCCTTATTGTGTCCCCTTGATATTTGAATTCCTTTTTTGTAGCTACTTGCAATATTTTTTTCCTTTGTGTGGTAATTCTGCAGCTTAGCCACAATATTCCGTGGAGTTCCTTTTTTAGGGTCTTTTTCAGAAGGTGTTCGATGAATTCTTTCAACGCCTATTTTCCCTTCTGTTTCTATTAGCTCTGGACAGTTCTCTTTGATGATTTCCTGTAAAATAGAGTCTAGGCTCTTTTTTTGGTTATAGTTTTCGGGAAGTACAATAATCCTCAGATTATCTCTCCTAGATGTATTTTCCAGGTCTATAGATTTTCCCAGTAAGTATTTGATGTTATTCTCCAGCTTTTCCTTTTTTTTTTTTTTTTTTTTTGTTTTATTTTGACTGATTCTTGGGTTCTCAATGAATCATTCATTTCTATTTGGTCCTTCCTGATTTTTAATGAGTTATCTTCATTCACATTTTAAAATTCTTTTTGTATATGCCCAATTGAGTTTTTAAATGAATTATTTTGCTTTATTGAATTTTTTCCAATTCCCTAATTGTCTTAGAGAGAATTATTTTCTTTTTCCAATTCAGAAATCTGACTTTCTTGAGACTTTTTTTTATCTTTTCCAATTCTGAAATGCTACTTTCCTGTGATTTTTTTTAACCTTTTCTAATTCACAAATTTTGTTACCCTGCATCTCCTGTGAATTCTTTATTTTTTCCAACTCAAATTTCAGAACATTGTTATTCTCTATCATAGCTTCTCTTTCCTTTCCCCATTTTTCTTCAAACTGTCTTAACTTTTTAATAGTCTCTTTTAGGAGAGAGTTATGTGATGGTGGGCAGGTATCATTCACCTTTAGGCTGTTATCTGCTGACTCTCTGCTATTAACTTCCTCAGGGTTGGATACCTGCTCTTTCTCTGTGTAGAAGGAATCAGTAGTTCTCTTTAGCTTTTTACTCATGGTTAACATATCTTTTGGGGTCTGTCCTTGGGGTAAGAAGTTTATTTCTTTACCAGATTCCTCCCAGACTGGATGGATACAGCAGCTCCTGTGCCTGAGCTAAGAGAGAGCTCTGGGAGAGAGTTCCCCTCCCCCTCCCTGGAAGTGCCTCAGAGGTGATTAGTACAGCTGCACTGTGAGGGTTGCCCAGTGAAGGACCCCCGCTATGTGTCCTAGAGACTTCCCTGAGGTTTAAGACTGAAGAGTAAAGGCGACACAAAGCCCAGCCAATGTGTTCCATGGGACGTGGATGTCAGCAGCTGATGTGAAAAGCCCCTGCGCTCAAACTGGAAGTGTCTTCCCCAAAACCGCAGTCCCTATTTCAAAGGCTCCACTTCTCTGGGACTTCCCGCACTATGTGAATTAGATGTTGCCTTGGGCTGTGTCCCTGCTGTTCATGCTCTTAACTACCCTAAGGTGAAGCCCGGGCAGCAGAAATCGGCTGCACAGCCTTACCGAGATCTGTTAGGTCACTTCCAGATTGGGGTGGTTCTAGGATCTGGCTTTATATTTTAAAGTGGCTTGATTTCTCTTCTGAACTGCTGTTTTATAAGCAGAGAAGAGCTAACAGCCTGTGCCATATTCCTCTATCTCAGTGGCTTCTCTGATCCCAGAGTTCTCCCCAGCACGATTGGCACTGTTGTGCTAGCACCTAACTGTCTGTGTTGGCCTTTTTTCTTCCTCCCCTGGGAACCGACCTTTTCTGTTGAAACTCCAGATTCTCTTCAGGTGGTGAGTCGTGCTTCCAGTCCTTGTGGTTTCTATCAGTCCAGCTGATTTAACTAATTGGTATTGAGGGAAGAAGGGAGCTTACCAAATCACGTGTATCTTCTCCTCCATCTTGGCTCCACCCCACCAGAGTATGCTTTTCAACTAAGAAGAGTACTCATTTGGCTATTAAGCATTTTGTGTTGGGATCCCCACTTCTTTCACTATTAAGAGCTGAGTAAATCAAGTGTACTGAATTCCATGCTTTGCAATCTGTTATTGACAACTTCTTATTTTTCTCCTGTGTTCTCTAATAGTTTTTTGATGTGAATGGTTACTAAACTATTGCTTAGCTTTCGTTATGGTTCTAATTAGGGGGAAGAGCTCATATTCATTCACAAAGATATCTCTAGGATTTTCCTTAAATTTATTGATTTTAGTTCATGATATTATTACTGCCTCTATCACATATAGAATTTCTTCAGCCAGTCTCAACATGTCTGATTGTACAGGCATCTCCAAGCTTTTGGAGTGACAGAAGAATATTACAAAAAAGGCTATTTAAAAATAGCTTCCCTTTTTCACATTTCTAGTCTACATTCTACTTGGTTTATTCTCATTAAAATGATAGAAGTCCCAATTTTTGTAACTTTTGTAATTTGATTAGGAAGATATCACAATTTCTAAAGGGATTCTAATATTCTTAAACCCATTGGGGGTTCATGAGTGTTTCTGGTTGTCCAGAAAGATGCCCATTTTTGAAGCATCAGGATTTCAATTTTCAAGATCATTAACAAATAAATTTTCTTTATTTTTCTTCTCCTTAGTGGAAGTTTTTATTTCCAAATCTTCTGCTATGTTCTCCTCAGGACAAGAAACTATTTTTTTTAAGTAAAATAAATTTCTAATAAAAATTAAGTCAAAATTTGTGAAATAAGTAAACTGGGAAAACTCTGAAAGAATGCTCTGCTGAATTATTGACCCAGTAACAAAAAGGTTTTTGAAAGAGAGAAGTCATTTCCCGCACAAACACCTTCCAAAACAGACATGTGGAAGTATGACATATTTGAAGGAATCTTTCATCTGAATCTCAAAGGAGGTCATTTTTATCTTTACAGACTTTCAACAGCAAGACAGACCTTGCAAGGAAATTTAAGAAGAGATTCTCTCCCCCCACCTCCTTGCAGAATTGGAGGTACAAGAGAGTTTAATATTGCCTATGATTTCAATGCTTTGTGGTGGTTAATGTATTTCCCTTTTTGGCTTTTCTATTTAAGTGTTGTAAAATATTTTTCATAAAGCATGTGGGGAATCTATGCAAGTGAGAAAAAAACGGAGAAATATTGACAATATTTTAAAGAAAAGTTATCAATAACAATGGTATTTAGAAAAATATTATTTAAATACTCCTACCTAGAGGCAACAGAATGTAAAGCAGGATAAGTAGTGTTCATATGAGCAAAGAGAAAGGAGTAAATGCCTAAGATGCTTTACACATAAAACATTTAACAACTAATATAATGCTATATAAAAATGAGGAAGTGTCCTCAATGAAAGGAACAAAATGAGTGGAGATTTTAAAAGGAGATAATTTGGGTTTGTTGAGAATGAGATTTATGTTGAATAATTGATTATTTGTGATACGGGCGGTGGCCCTTTAAGATTCCTTTTCTGATCCCCACCCCCCATGACCAGCAGGAGGAATACAGAGAGGCCGGAGAGACTTACATCAACTGATGCTGAGTGAAATGAGCAGAACCAGAAGATCACTGTACACTTCAACAACAATACTGTATGAGGATGTATTCTGATGGAAGTTGAAATCTTCAACATAAAGAAGATCCAACTCACTTCCAGTTGATCAATGATGGACAGAGGTAGATACACCCAGAGAAGGAACACTGGGAAGTGAATGTAAATTCTTAGCACTAATATCTGTCTGCCCAGATTACATGTACCTTCAGAATCTAATGCTTATTGTGCAACAAGAAAATGGTATTTACACACATGTATTGTATCTAGGTTATATTGTAACACATGTAAAATGTATGGGATTGCCTGTCATCGGGGGGGGGGAGGGAGTAGAGGGAGGGAGGTTAATTTGGAAAAATGAATACAAGGGATAATATTATAAAAAATATTGAGTTTGACATCTTATCACTTCCTCACTTCTTTCTTTCCACTTCTTCCTGGGACAGTAAGTGGTCAGATTCAAATTACAGTTGTGCAATAATGTAAAACATTTCCATTTTAGTCATTTTAGACAAGAAGACTCAAAGAAAAAAATGAAAGAAAGAAAAATTGGAAAATACCGTGCTTCAGTCAATAGTCAATCAAGATCAGTTCTTTCATTGCAGACAGATATTTTCATCATCTGTCTTTTTGGATTATTTTATTGTTTGAAAATAATTGTTATTCAAAGTTCTTTATCCAACAATATTCCTCAAAAATAACGCTGGACTGAGAGAAACCACAAGGACTGGAAACACTACTCACCAGTTGAAGAGAATCTGGAGCTGTGCTTTGAAGGCGCTGTGTTCTAGCGGCTTCCCTGAGGTTTGAGACTGAACAATAAAGGCAACTCAAAGCCCGGCCTATGCGTCCTGGTGGGGCGTGGATGTCAGCAGCAGGTAACTTGAAAAGCCCCTGCTCTCAAACTGGGAAGTGTCTGCCAGAAACCACGGTCCCTATTTCAAAGGTTCTGCTTCTCTGGGACTTGCGGAGCTGAGTTCCACAGCCTCCAGTAGAGCCAGGCACTATGAGTTACTGCCACGCCCACTTTTCAATCTCTTAACTACCCCCAGGTGAAAACCTGGATTGCCTATGTTGGCCACACTCACAGTGCCGAGATCTGCTGAGTCATCCCGGAATCCGGGAAGATCTCATCTGGTTTTAAATTAAGTTGGCTTGATTTCTCTTCCGAACTGCTGTATTATAAGCAGAGAAGAGCGAACAGCCTGTGCCAGATTCCTCTATCTCAGTGGCTTCTCTGATCCCAGAGCCCTCCCTAGCGCGACCGGGAGTAGTGTGCCACTACCCCAACCGTCTGCGCTGGCCTCTCTTCTTCCTCCCCTGGGAGCTGACCTTTCCTGTTGAAACTCCAGATTCTCTTCAGCTGGTAAGTCGTGCTTCCAGTCCTTGTGGATTCTATCAGTCCAGCGCTATTTCTGAGGCTGATTATATCTAGTTGGTTGTGAGGGAAGAAAGGAGCTTACACAGTTGCGTGTATCTTCTCCGCCATCTTGGCTCCGCCTCCCAGAATTCTTAATAGAGGGGAATGACATGGTCTTTCATTGTAAAGGATTTTGATGTTTTAGAATGCCCCCCAAAAGTGTCTTAAAGTCCCATGTATGAAGCCTTGATTTCAATGACTTTACCATCTCTTTTCTCAATATAGGAAACAATTTTCAGGAGAGGGCTTACAATTAGACTCCAAATAAAACTTGATGGAACCCAAATTATAAATGGATCCTTGAACTCTCCTACCTTTTGTGACATTTAATTTTTGTCTGTCTTCTGCTATTGCCTCTGGGATGTCTCTGGCAAACAATAATGATGTATTTTAAGGTATTTTGTATTATATTCATTGAAGTGAATATAATACTGATAGCTTTTTATCAGTTATTCCCTTGGGTTTCTTTCCTTTGAGGATTTTGCTATTACTCACTATTTGGAATATTTCGCCAGTTCTCAAGTCTCCCTAATTATCGTGACTAAGTCCTGATTCAGTTTCTCTGATTCAGTCAAAGCTCAGTCCTGCAAACCCTCCCCTCCTTCTTTATCAGAATATTTGATAAGGATAAAAAATGGTATGTTTTAGAATATCAGAATGCCTCTTCCCCATCCTAAGCTATGGGAATGTCAGATACCATCTTCTCAAATGTCTCTCCCCATGTCTGGGGTGCCTCCCCCTGATTATGTCATCTCATCTTCACTTATTGGTAGTTACTAAATGACTACATGTGCTTTTAATTTGGTTTTAATTTTTGTGCTCATATTAATTCAGAGAGGTATCCAGAATTGTCCATTTTCTTATATCAATCCATGGTAATTCCTAGTTTGTTTCTTTTTGACTAGGATTCTAGAATTCATTTACTCAGTCTCCACTCATCAGGCATTGCGTGCATGTCCACAAGAATGCTGTGAGAAATGTTCTTGGAACATAAACATGGCAGAATCAATGAAAGTGCCAGACAGGCATTCTCCTTATCCATCAATCTGAAAGATAAACTATTCCCTGCTGTCTTTATTTGCTGGTGGGTATCCCTCTTTATGTGTAATTCACTTAACCTTTTTTAAAGAGGCTACTTTTTTTTTTTTTTTTCTTTTTACTTGTTAGTTTGGTAACTCCATTTTTCATCTTTTGTAAGATGTTAAGCCTTTTGGAGGCTAACTCTTCCTTATTCCCCTAATAAAGAAAAGCTTATCAAAGTAAAGAGAAGCTTATCAACAGTAAAGTGTATCTTATCAAAGCAAAGAGAGATAAAAGGAATTTTTAATGAGATTCCAAGCCAAGTAAAGGAAATCATTAAAATGAGACTACTCTGTATTTATCTTCTGGGCAAGGGTTTCCTTTCTCCACTCCAGGGCAGGAGAGGTTTCTGAAGGAAATAAGACATTTTTATCAGTAACCCTTCCACGGCAGAATCAATGAAAGTGCCAGACAGGCATCCCGAGAACTTGACTATAAGGGGAATCATCCTGGTGGCCCAAGCACTCAGTCTTGGGAAGACCTCCCTCCTGATTAGGCAAGGACAGAGAAGGGAGACAATCTCAGAAGGCAAAATGAAAACAGATTAGATTAGATCACCTATTATCCTAGGGAAGAAAACTTGGAGGAGAGAGGCTGAAGAGGAATGGTCATGTAAATATATGCTCATAGATCCAAAGTGACTGAGATTCAGTGGGTTCTTTTTCTTAAAGAACAAAAACTGCTAAGGTTCAGGATTACCATAGAGTTAGGCTTGGGATAAGGACCGTGGGCTGATATTACTTTTTTAGGGAAAGGGAGACAAGACCTAGAGAGCCATGGGAAAAACTCAGTGTGTGTGGACTTTAGCCCAGTACATTATCTGCAAAGAACTGTATGCTGCCCCCAAACCCCATGCTCTGACGTCAGCCTCAGATTCTCTCAAGATAGGTACCTAAGTCCCCTGAGCCCCTAGAATTCCAAAACTTTTCTCAGGGGGTCTTTGGATTCTGTAAAAAAAGAGGGGTCTATTTGCATTAGGGAAATCTGGGGAAATCCCCTTTATACTTTAAAATCATTCCCCCTAATGAATAGAGCATTCTACAAAATTTAGAAGGGTGGGCGCCGGGAAGGGAGGGTTAAAGGTGGGGGAGATAGAAACAATTGCCATTTTTCTCCCAGGGGCCTGCATCTACGTCTCAGCTCTCATATATTTTACTGCCATTTCAAAGATTTCAGTCAATCTAGCAGAATGGAGTTTATGAGGAAGAGTTTTCTTCCAAAAATGTGGCCTAAATTAATGTGTTTCAATTTAATTGGTGCATCATTCAAAAGCAGTTTTATTATATGCTTAGAAATAAGATTTTAGAAATGTGTGCATTAACACTGAAGTCTTGTAACTAAAAATTTAAATTGCTGATTTGTTTTTATGTCAAACGAACATAATTAAAGTTCTTTGGTCACATTTTTGTATCTCACAATTAGGGGAAATACATTTAAGGTACTATATTGCTTTCTAAATTGCATATTGAGCAATTTTTAAAAAAAAATTATATGGGTTATGCTTTAAAATTTTGCCAGAGCTGCCAATTGGACACGATGGTATAAATTTTATGAAATTTGGCCTAAAGTTATTTAGATAGTATCTATATTCTGAAGCTTAAGCTTTGTTTTGCTCTTTTAAATACATATAAAAATACTTAAAAGGAAGATTTTACCAAATTTTATAGTTAAAAAAGATTATTAAAAAAAAACAAGGGATAAAAAGATTGGTTTTAAAAGCTATTGACATAATTTAAAGAGCAATAATAATCTTAGATTGGTATGAGTCAGGTTTGTGGGGCTGTGTTGCTGTTGCTTCAAGGTGAAAAGGCCTGTTGAAGTAGAAGAACTAAGAGGTAATTCAGTGTAAATGGAATATCCAGTTAGAATCTCTCACAAGCTAAAGTACTGATTTTTAAAATAACTTTTTCAATTGGTATGTGTGTTAAAATTAGAAACTTCACTATAAATTATATAGTGAGCTTCCTACCCATTTTTGTGATAGGCTGTTATGTCAATCTGGCTCTCACTTAGGGAAATGGGAGACTGTTCACTAATCTATTTTGTACGGGTTATTGTCATAATATTGAAACCTAAATTTGATAATAAATTTGTGTAGGAAAAATGTGTACAATAACTAAGATGGAGTCAGACAGGTTGGTCAAATCAACAGCAACTGCTTTGGGCTCCATCCCTTGGCCAGATTTGAGAGAAAACAAAGGCTTGATTCTAGGCATAAAATTACAATTCTTAATTGTTTGTGATTTTTGGTAATTAGTCTGAAATTTACGAGTAAAAACTGTATACTTGTAACATGCAGGATTTCACGTTTTTATTATAGATCTGTTGGCTAGAGAAGGGGAGGGTTTAGTCCACATTTTCCACACTGGGATTGGCTACTCTTTGAAAGTGGAAAAAGCCCACCTGATCCTGCTCACCCCCTTACCTGTCCCTGCCCCGCCCCTGAGCTGGTTAAATGAAATTCCACTTACATTAATTGCTTCTATTGTTTATAGCTTATGCTTACAGGTGTTAATAACTGAACATTTTAATTTTCAAGTCTGTGGTGGTTTTAAAGCAAAGTCATTTGTGATGCTGTATCAAGGGTACCACCACTTGGCAATGCCAGAAACTTTTAAGTGAGGTTTGCTGGAAAACTCTCTGAAAATCATTACTTCTAAGATCTCCATCTGCCTTCTGCAGAATTACTGAGCCTTTATTTAAGTGCTCATGGGCTCATTGTTTAATAAATATAGTAGCCAATAGAATCTACAGCTTTCTAGGAGCACCTGGGGCAGGATTTTAACCTGATAGTGCTGCATTTGCATTTGACTGTGCTCTGCAGCACATGGATAGGTAGTTTAAGAACTGAAATCTCTGATTAGGGAAACTTTCTATGGAGACTTTTTGGAGATTGTCACACTTATTGAATTTAGAGATGTTTATCTGATGACTTATTAAGTAAGTAACCTGCCATTTGAGAGCTGACTTGGCTATAAGGGGGACTTGTTACTATAAGATTGGTTGTCCACTGTGATTTATCTAGCTTTAGCATGAAGTCCTGAAGAATCAGTTCTGATGGCATTAAATTCATGCCCCCACTTTTTCCTCTTACAGCAAATGTCTATAATCAAGTAAGTGATCAATAAAAAACATAAGCACAGTTCAAGTATTAATAGCTTGCAGTTTTCAATCTGAAAATGTGTAATCATTAATCTGATTGAGTATTTGGCCTAACCATCTATCTATTGTTGTATATGTCTGCATGAGAGAAAAAAAAAAAAAAAAAAAAGTTCTTCAAGGTATCCAATGTAATAATAATTGATACAACTATCTGTGGGATCTAACTTATTTATTTATCTATCTATCTGTTTATTTGTTGGTTCATTTATTTTGTGAAGGCAATTAAAGTGAAGTGACTTGCCCAGGGTCTCACAGCCAGGAACTGCTAAGTGTCTGAGAGCAGATTTGAACTCAGGTCCTTCTGACTTCAGGGTTGGTGCTCTATCCACTGTGCCACGTAGCTGCCCCAATTTTATTGATTATTGAAACTAAAGCTGACACCTAGAGAAGGAACACTGGGAAATGAGTGTAAAGTGTTTACATTTTTGTTTATTTTCCCAGGTTATTTTTACCATCTGAATCCAATTCTTCCTGTGCAACAAGAAATTTGGTTCTGCACACATATATTGTATCTAGGATATCTAATAACACATTTAACATGGATGGGACTGCCTGCCATGTAGGGGAGGGGGTGGAGGGAAGGAGGGAAAATTCAGAATAGATATAAGTGCAAGGGATAATGTAAAATTTACCCATGCCTATGTGTACTGTCAAAAAAATAATTTTAATTTTAAAAATGAAAAAAAAAGAATCTAAAGCTGAAATGTCTTTAATATAATTTGAAGAAGATTTTAAGTGTATTCAAGTCAAGTTTCCTTAGAGGGATGTAATTTATGGAATATTTTGTAACATCAATGGGAAAGTCCATTTTATTTACGTTTGTTACTCATGTGGGAATAACATTTGTTTGTATAGTTTGTCCTGTGGCACAGACTTATGTTCTTTTGAATAATTTGTATGAAAAGCTGCTAGCCAATCTAGAAATCTGAGTGGCTTTTAATTACCTTCAGATTAGGTTCTAATCCCAGAGCTAACTTCTCTTTGGCCTACAACAGGCTACAAAGGCTTTTATGCAATGTCTTTACTGGTTAGAAGCCCAGGTGACTCCTGAAAGTGCCATTGAGCCCCCTTCTCCTCAAACCTGTTTAGAAGAGGAATGCTTGTCTAGAAAACAAAAACAAAACAAAACAAAAAAAGCAAAACAAGCTGGCAGAGAGGCATTACACATGCCTCGTGTAGAAGTTTGCATTAACCTCTCTATCTAAATATCCTGCTTTGGACAGGTACATGAGACCTGTTAAGGAAGGATTTTGTAAATATCTCTGTTCTTCTGATGGGATTCTCCCTTTTCTGAAAGCTGCTTTTGGGTATTTACAGAATCTTCAGCGAAGAGACATGCAGGCCTACCAGGAATGTGGGTTTTGCTCTTACTATTTTCTCTCTCTCTCTCTCTCTCTCTCTCTCTCTCTCTCTCTCTCTCTCTCTCTCTCTCTCTCTCTCTCTCTCTCTCTCGTTCTCTAGTTCTCTTAGATTTGTTTTTTTTCCAGGATTTGAGCAATTCACCTTCAAATGAGCAGCACTAGACAGCTGTATTGAGCAGCTTCATGGCTCTGACTTGAACCCACTGCATCTTCAATCAGGTCAAATGCCTCCAGATAGGATTCTGTAGGATGACCCAGCTCAATGCCCATTCTCAGCAGGAAGTAGTTTCAGAAGATGACATCATCGCCCCATACCCCAAAAGACTTTGGCCCCATTTGGGAAGTAACTGGGATTGGTTGGTAAACAGGCTCCAAAGTTCCCAGTGGTCTGAGAGGGTTCCTGTAAGGAGTCCATCAATCCTGTGAAGGGGGAAGGTTAAATAATGTTAATATGATTCCCTGCTACAATAGTATCTGGGGTTTTGGATGGGAATATTGAGTTAAGATATGAGTTATTATTATTACTGAGAAAGATACCCCGCAAACAATTCAGTTTGCTGCTTGTCAAATTTAAGAACTGCAAAGGCTTGATTATCTGGAGACAAGTAGGTACCATAAGTATTTCTGTCCTAATAAAGGGAACTGACTGTCCAATTTAGGCAATATTTATAGATCTCTTACAAAGATTTGGAATCAAGTCAAGGACTTAAAGCAACTGATAGACACCGATGCCTGGGCAGAATGGGTAAAGTACTCTGCAAAGAGTCTGACCAAAAAAACAATTTCTGTTGTGTGTGCTTTAGGTTGCCCCATATCCAGATACGGCTTTTCCCTTTGGATATGGAAAAAAGATGAAAGGGAATTTAAATGTGGAATCCTTCAATTTCCCAAAATATCACCTGGGCAGAATTGCAATGCTTCCTTCTACTTTTTCCTTCTATGAGGGAATCAAGGAGGCTATAACAGGAAATTTTCAGACAAATCAGTTATGTATCATCATGAAAACTATTTCAAATCACTAATTTTCAAAGAAATGCTAATTAAAACAACTCTGAGGTACTACTTTCATACCTCTGAGAGTGTCTAAGATGTCCAAAAAATGTTTTAGATGTTGGAGGGGAAGTGGGAAAAGTGGGATACTATTGTACTGTTGTAAACTGAATCAATTATTCAGAGAGTAATGTGGAACCATAACTAAAGAGCTATCAAACTGCATCCTCTTTTACCCAGCACTATTAAGTCTAATCTCCCAAAAAATAAAAAAAAGGAGAAATGTTCTTTTTTTACAACTATATTTATAACTAGGTCTAGATGCCGTTCAATTGAAGAACTGCCAAAGAAGCCGTGATACATATTTGTAATATTATGGTATTGTGGTTTATGAAATGTGAAGCGGGTTATCACGAAAATATGGAAATATATGAATTGATACATAATGAAGTGAACAAAACCAGAAAGATGTAGTAAAAAGTAACATAATATTGTTGAATGAAAACTGTGAATGATGATACTCAAATCAATCCAAAACAACTAATGATGAATACTATCTGCCTGCAGAGAAAGGGCTGATCTTGATTGAATACTGACTGAAGCATATTGTTTTTCACTTTCTGTTGCTCTTTCATTTTTTCTCTATTATTTGAGCCTTTTCTAAAATGACATATAGAAATGTTTTACATTATTGCACAAATATAATTTGTTTGCTTACTGATTGCAACCTTGGCAGAAGGGAAGGGGAAGAAATGAGGAAATGATAGGATTTAGAACTCAAAACATTAAAGAAAAATTGTTATAAAAATGTTTCTTTCCCACAGCAAAGAGATTTTGAAGAAAAGATCACACATATTACACTTGAACCAGCTGCAAATATATGCGGTTCCAGGTAAGCTAATGTACTATTAGTGGGGTTTCAGAATGGTAGACTCACATTACAAATCACCAAGGCAGTATCCTGGTGAAATTACAGAAATCAGTCTACCCCACATCTGTTTTTGTCTTCACTTTATTTTGAATTAACAAATGGAATATAGTGTACAAACAGATCAAAGGAAGAGATTATATTTATATTCAAAGAACATTTTTCAAGGTATTCTTAAGGAGATGCCTGAAATGCCTGACAAGTTGAGACTAGCTGAAGAAATTCTAGATTACCAATTAAAAAGAATAAAACCAAGAATTAACATTAATATAAGAAAATGGAAAATTCTGGACAAATTCACCTCTCTGAATTAATGTGAGCACAAAAATTAAAACAAAAATAAAAGCACATACCCTCATTTAGTAATCACCAATAAGGGAAAGCAAACATTTTGAATGACAGGAGAAATCTTTAAAAAAATGAAATGGAGAAACATTAAAGGGGACACACAAAAGAATACGTGATAAAAACCTCTGAATATTATTTTCATTTCAATTAATATAATGTAAAGTATCTTCAAACACATTATTGATTCCAAAAAAATTCCATGCAAATGAGGAAAACAATAGACTTGGAAAAAAAATCATGGGATTAAATCAAAGGCACAAATCCCAAGGTTGTAGAATTTAAGGATACATTTATAATTTGGAACACACAAAGTTTTATTCAACACCTATTTGTGTGCCCTCTCTGGAAGACTTTGTTATAGTGAAAAAGGAGATGATAAAGTCATAAAAAAAAGGGGATGGAAGATACTTTTAATGGGAATTCTAAAACACAAAAACCTTTTATGATGAAAGGCAATGCTATTCCCTATTTTAAATTAGGGGAAATCTTTAAAAAACATTATTGTAGTTGCTGATAGGTTCTGGGTGATTTTAATTGGGGTTTCTGCTTATTGGAATTTTCTTGCATCATTTTTGTTGTTTCTTATATAATTTTCTGATCTGAGTGTTTTGAAATGTAGCAATGTCATTCCTGTAAGGTTTTTTTTGTTTTTGTTTTTGTTTTTTTTCCCCCATGGGATTTCATTCAGTAGGTGATTAATGGACTTTTTTTTTTACCTATTTTTATTATCCTCTCTTGTTCTAACACTTCAGGACAATTTCCTTTGTTTCTTGTAGTATTTATTCTATGAAGATTTCTTAAAATAATAATAACTTTCAGGTAGTTTGATTCTTCATCTGTTCTCCATATCTGTTGTTTTTCTTATGAGATGCCTCACATATTTATTATTTATATTTTGTTTTGTTATTCCTTGGTCTCATTACTTTGACAGAGGCTTCTTGATCAGTTCTATTTTTTTCAAAGAGTTATTAGAGTGTGGGTCTCCTTTTCTATTTGTTTGAATTTTGAATTTTGTTTCATAATCTTGTTTTTCTTGGGTTCTTCTTTTTTATATTTTATACATATATTTTAGTTTGTCTTCAATTCCTGTCATTTGCTTTTTAAAGTATTTTTTGAGATCTTATATGAATTCCTCATGGGGATGGATGTAAGCATTTGACATTACTTGGGGAAGTAGAGCTTTTTGTTTTATATTAAATTTCAGCAAACTTCACTGAAGATAAACTTGGGTATAAACTGTTTAGATATCCCTTTCTATGACTGGGTTCTTTCTCCTTTGTTTGTTTTGATCTTTTAAAATAAGAGCTGCATTCATCCTTTTTTTTAGGGGGAATGTCCTCCAGTCTTCAATTCTCCCCTCTAGGCTAAAACACTAAATTATCACCCCTATCCTCCTGAAAATGCCTGCAACCAGCAGCTTTTTTATCTCAGTGCTTCTGCTCTCAGCTAGCAGGTCCTAATTCTTTATCTTCCAGGGTGCAGTCTATGGAATACAACTGTGCCTCCTGTTTCTTATCAGGAGAGATTGTCTCAAATGTTTCCACACAGTCTAGGAAGTGAAAGTTCTTGTAGTTGGGGCTGAGGCTATATTCCTACCTAGCTTACCCCAAGGCTGACTCCCCAATTATTATTTAAATGAAACTATGTTGAAAGTATTTACAGTTCAAAGAAGGGAAATCCTCTTCCTAGTAACTTCAGATCTTCTCCTAAAGTCCCAGGAGGGCCATTGTTCATTCCCAGCTCCTATTTGTATTTCAATTTTTCACTGCTCTTTATCAGCTCAGAAGTGCAGATTTTTTTTTATTTTTTATTTTTTTTGTGGGGAAAACTGGGAGAACTTGGAATTTTCTGAGCTACACCACAATCTTCCCAGAATTCTCTTCCTTCAGTTCTTTTTGTTATTGATTTCTCTATAACTTTTAACACTATGGATCATGCTAATCTCTTGGGCAGACTTCCTCTCTTTAAGTTTTGGTGATCCCTCTTCCACCTAGGACTTCTCCTATTTCTTTTTTTAGTCTTTTTGAGTCTTTTTTAGTCTATATACAGACCATACCCTGCTCAGCATGGATATTTGTGCTCCCCAAGGCTTTGTCCTCTTCTAAGTTCTCTTCTCCCTCCATAGAATCTTGCTTTGTAATCTTGTAATCATCTCTGCTCCCATGATTTTAATGAATCCTCACTCCATGCAAACAATCTCTTTTCAAATATTCTCATTTCTACCTCTACAACTTTTCTGTTATATCATTCTATTTATTCCCTTCTCCACTTAGTTATCATATTGGTTCAGTTCTTGCTCACCTCAACCCTAGGTGATTGCAAAGGTCTCTAGCTTCCTCCACTCCACTCAATTCTACCCTCACCTGCCATAATGATCTTTTACAAAACAGATCTGACCATAGTTTGGCCATAATCTTTTAAATCTAGAATCTCCTTCATAAAGTATATAATGCTAACCTTCATAGTCCCTCGCCACCTTATTCCTTTCTCATTTTTCTACATGTCTACTGCCTTTTCGTTGGCATGATGACTACTGCCTTCCAAATCCAGAGACCCAGGGGTTTCTTGCTCTTCCTCAAACACTACCATGTCAACTCCATGCATTGTCAATCCTTTGTTCTTTTTGACTGTAATGTCTTCTCTGTCCACCTCCTCCATCATATTTTCAAATTCTACAAGACTCAGATTCTATCTTCTGAAAAGGTCCTTTGGTAGTGAGTCTTCCTTATCCATACTCAATGCGTGACTAATATTTTTCCTCTGAGATTGTTTTGCACTTATATGTCTTCTGCATATAGTTCTCGAGTTATTGCTTTCTAATTCAATAGGTACTCTTTGAAGAGTAATCTACTATATTTTCTCAGTTCATTCTATGTTCAAAGTTAAGCAAAGTTGCTTAGACAAAATTAATTTTTGTTGACTATCTCAATATCATATTACTCTATTGGTCTTGATGCGGGGGTAGCCCCCTTTAAGATTCCTTGTCTGATCAACCTTTGGGACTGATCTTTGATTTACAAGATCTGGTCAGAACCCCAAGGGGAGAGATCAGTATCTGAGCCAGTTTGGGCTTGTACCCAACCCCCAACTATCTGCTCAGGTTTCCCCAAAACAGTTTCTTCCTTATCTGAAAAGCCTGCCAAAAATCTGGCCTTCCAGGAATCAACCTGAGCTCCACCCATATTCTCCTACAAGCAGATAAAGGCAGCAAAGGTGGAGTTGTCTTTGGTCAGAGAGTTGAAAGATGCCAGCCAAGATGCTTTGCATCAGAGACTCTCTGTCCCACCACTTTCAGTGTGTATCTTCATCTATCTAATGCCTTTTACTAACCACACTTTAACCTTGCTTCCAAACCTTGCCATAAACCTTATTTTTCCCATCTAATTTTTCGGGCTTGTAAATTCATTTACAGGGGACTCTCGTCACCACTAGACCTGATTTACCTTTGTATCCTTGCACCGAATCCTAAGGGGTTGCAGGGGAGCTCCAATCCTGCCACTGGACCTCAATTAATCCTAATCTTAATCCTATTGTGGTATATACCTCATTAGGTATTTAACTCATTATTTAGTTCCCTGTTACCTCCTCCTTTTGGTTCCCTGACAAAAATCCTCGAAAACTAGATATAATTTGGGTACCGAATGGAACTCTGGAAAAGGTAAAATATTTTTTTTTTCTTTTCCTATTTTGCAGTGGACATCGAAGCCATTTCAGGCCTGGATTGTCATTTAGAGCTTTATGATCTGCACAATTCTTTAGAAACTGCTGTAATAGACAAAAGGTCTTCTTTTATCTCGCTCTCTTGCCACTTGAGATAAAAAGAGAGGCTGCAAGAATTTGGAAAAATAAAAGCTTTTACCTGTCCACATTCTAGGCACACCTCTGACTTTAAAATTCTTCCTTAGCAGTAGCTGGGTTTGGAGAAGACTGCTGCTGGGGTTAAAAGACTTCTTTTGCATCTCAAGGCACTTCTCATCTTTTTTTTTTTTCTTTCACCAAAAAGCTGACCCTCAGGCCAGGCCTCTATCTTTGGAGGAATTGTCTCTTTTTCATCCTCCCCCAACCCCATGGCAGGTCTGAGAACCCCACCCCTCTTGGGAATTCCAGACCACCACTCCCTTGATCTGTTCTGGGGAGAAATCAGTGTTTGAGCCCCCTTCTGGAACCCAACTGCAAGGTCAGGCTAGCCAAGAAGAGACAGTCAATGAATTGGGGTGTGCTTGGAGATATGTCTCTGCCCAGGATGCTGCCTCCATCCTGGACAAGGATAAGCAAGCAGTCTTCCCCTTCAGGTCTTGCTCTCCCAGCCAGATCTGGGGGGACTTGGACAACCTGTCCCGCCTTCAAGTTCCAGCGTGAAATCAGCATAGTAGCCCTCACTATTCCGGATGCAATGCACTGGGTAAGATGGCTTTCTCCCCCACCCTCGCTCTGGCCTTTACTCCCCCTTCCCTATTACAGAACTCAAGGCCTTTTTCAGATCTCTCACATATGGCTTAGCAACCTGCCTTTTAAATGCTCCCATCCTGTCCCCTTCTTGGGGGGAATGGGGACTCAATCTTTTCAAGATCGCTAACTTTTAAAATGGTACTTTGCCACCAGCTCTTGGAGAGATAAATAGCCTAAATATCTCCTGGAACTCAGCTATTGGCATTATATGCCCATGCTAGCAATTAAAAGGGTTCTATCCAGTCCTGGCTAGACCGGAAACAAACAAACAAACAAACAAACAAACAAAAAAACAAAACAAAACAAAAAAAAAACTTTAGATGTTAGCTGGGGAATAAAATTCCAAATGAAGGCAAATTGAACCTTTAGGAAAGAAGTCTGCCTTTTCTGTTGTCTTTTTCTCAAGCTTTCTCTAGATTTGTTCTCTGTTCTATACCAGGTCCCTGCTACCTCAGGACTCCAGGGCCTATAGAGAATACCAATGCTAGAGTTAGGGAGGAGCAAAAGAGAACACCTTTTGCTATTCTGCCCTATTCAGTGGCCTTCTCAAGAGGTTTTCACTGAAGCAAACCCAAGATAGTACCTTTCTATGGTGGGGTGCAATTCAAAAAACCCAGGACATAGTGGCCTTGAATTGTGGGAGCTTAGAGCTCTGAGGTTCATTTGACTTTGGGATGCTGAGTACAAACGAATATCTGTTTTGGACAAATATTTCTCCTTTACAGAGGCAGGGGAGAATTTGTGGAATCTGATAGAGACATGTGATCAGGTTGAGCTATAGAAATGGAACATTTTTGGGCTTGTGGCTAAAGATGAGTGAGCTTCCCTTCTCCACACCTAGAGAGTCTCCTTTAAGATGCAGAGAAATTTTGGGTTTGAGAAAAGTGCCTCAAGCTTCAACACCTGAACTCTGAATAGATTAGCTGAATTCCTATCCCTCTCCACCCAACTCTCTGGCAAGTCCATTCTTAAAAGCCATTTCTTTTCTCTCTCAAATTCTGGGACTGATTTTTCATTTGCTAACCTGAGTTCCTCCCTGCTAGAAATGTGTGAGTTCTGTGGAGTTTGAATCTTTTTTTTTTTTTATTTTTTTTTTATTATATATATATATATATTTTATAATATTATCCCTTGTATTCATTTTTCCAAATTACCCCCCCCTCCCTCTATTCCCTCCCCCCGACGACAGGCAATACCATACATTTTACATGTGTTACAATATAGTCTAAGTACAATACATGTGTGTGAGTATCATTTTCTTGTTGCACAACAAACATTAGAATCCGAAGGTACATGCAACCTGGGCAGACAGATATTAGTGCTAACAATTTACATTCCCCTCCCAGTGTTTCTTCTCTGGGTGTATCTACCTCTGTCCATCATTGATCAACTGGAAGTGAGTTGGATCTTCTTTATGTTGAAGATTTCCACTTCCATCAGAATACATCCTCATACAGTATTGTTGTTGAAGTGTACAGTGATCTTCTGGTTCTGCTCATTTCACTCAGCATCAGTTGATTTAAGTCTCTCCAACCCTCTCTGTATTCCTCCTGCTGGTCATTTCTTACCGAGCAATAATATTCCATAACTTTCATATACCACAATTTACCCAACCATTCTCCAACTGATGGACATCCATTCATCTTCCAGTTTCTAGCTACAACAAAAAGAGCTGCCACAAACATTTTGGCACATATATGTCTCTTTCCGCTCTTTAGTATTTCTTTGGGATATAATCCCAGTAGTAGCGTTGCTGGGTCAAAGGGTATGCACAGTTTGATATCTTTTTGGGCATAATTCCAGATTGCTCTCCAGAATGGCCGGATTCTTTCACAACTCCACCAACAAAGCATTAGTGTCCCAGTTTTCCCACATCCCCTCCAACATTCATCATTATTTGTTCCTGTCATCTTAGCCAATCAGACAGGTGTGTGTAGTGGTGTCTCAGAGTTGTGTTAATTTGCATTTCTCTGAACAATAATGATGTGAAACACACTTTCATATGAGTGGATATAGTTTCAATTTCATCATCTGAGAATTTTCTATTCATATCCTTTGACCATTTATCAATTGGAGAATGGTTTGATTTCTTATCAGTTAGGGTCAGTTCTCCATATATTTTGGAAATAAGATTTTTATTAGAACCTTTAACTGTAAAAATATTTTCCCAATTTCTTACTTCCCTTCTAATCTTGTTTATATTAGCTTTGTTTGTACAGAAGTTTTTAGTTTGATCTTCTATTTTGTGATCAATAATGATCTCTAGTTCTCCTCTGGTCATAAATTCCTTCCTCCTCCACAGGTCTGAGAGGTAGACTATCCTCTGTTCCTCTAATCTATTTATGGTCTCATTCTTTATGCCTAAATCATGGACCCATTTTGATCTTATCTTGGTATATGGTGTTAAGTGTGGATCCATATCTAATTTCTGAAAAACTAATTTCCAGGTTTCCCAACATTTTTTTTTTCAAATAATGAATTTTTATCCCAAATGTTGGTATCTTTGGGTTTGTCAAACAGTAAATTGCTATAGTTGTACCCTTTTTTGTCCTTTGTACCTAATCTGTTCCACTGATCGACCGGTCTATTTCTTAGCCAATATCAAATGGTTTTGGTGACTGCTGTTATATTATACAGCTTTATATCAGGTACACCTAGATGACCTTCATCTGATTTTTTTTTTCCATTCATTCCCTTGCAATTCTAGACCTTTTATTCTTCCATATGAATTTTGTTGTTATTTTTTTTAGGTCATTTAAATAGTTTCTTGGGAGTCTGATTGGTATACCAGTAAATAAATAGATTAGTTTGGGGAGTATTGTCATCTTTATTATATTCACTCGGCCTATCCACGAACACTGAATGTCTTTCCAATTATTTAAAGCTGACTTTATTGTTGTGGCAAGTGTTTTGTAATTTTGCTCATATAATTCCTCACTTTGTTAGATAGATTCTGAAATATTTTATACTCTCGACATTTGTTTTGAATGGAATTTCTCTTTGTATCTCTTGTTGTTGCATTTTGTTGGTGATGTATAAAAATGCTGAGGATTTATGTGGATTTATTTTGTATCTAGCAACATTGCTGAAGTTGGGAATTATTTCTAATTCCTTTTTATTAGAATCTCTGGGGTTCTCTAAGTATACCATCATATATCTGAAAGAGTGAGAATTTAATTTCCTCATTACCTACTCTTCTTTTAATCTCTTTCTCAACTCTTATTGCTGAGGCTAAGATTTCTAATACAATATTGAATAGTAATGGTGATAGTGGGCAACTTTATTTCACTCCTGATCTTACTGGGAAAGGTTCCACTTTATCTCCATTACATATTATGCTTACTGATGTTCTTAAATATATGCTCCTGACTATTTTAAGGAAAGTCCATTTATTCCTATACTCTCAAGCGTTTTTAGTAGGAATGGATGTTGGATTTTATCAAATTCTTTTTCTGCATCTATTGAGATGATCATATGGTTTTTATTAATTTGATTATTAATATGGTCAATTATACTAATAGTTTTCCTAATATTAAACCAGCCCTGCATTCTTGGTATAAATCCTACTTGATCATAGTGTATTATTCTGGGGATGATTTTCTGAAGTATTTTTGCTAATATCTTATTTAAGATTTTAGCATCAGTATTCATTAAGGAAATTGGTCTATAGTTTTCTTTCTCAGTTTTCAGTCTACCTGGTTTAGGTATCAGTACCATGTTTGTATCATAAAAGGAGTTTGGTAGGACTTCATCCCCTATTTTTTCAAATAGTTTATATAACATTGGGGCTAATTGTTCTTTAAATGTTTGGTAGAATTCCCATTTAAATCCATCTGGTCCTGGGAATTTTTTCCTGGGGAGTTGACTAATAGCTTGTTTTATTTCTTTTTCTGAAATGGGACTATTTAAGCAATTTATCTCCTCCTCTGTTAATCTCGGAACCCTATATTTTTGGAGGAAGTCATCCATTTCACTTAAGTTATCAAATTTATTGGCATAAAGTTGGGCAAAGTAACTCATTATTTCTCTAATTTCCTCTTCATTGGTAGAAAGGTCCACCTTTTTCATTTTTAAGACTTAACAATTTGATTTTCCTCATTCCTTTTTATGATCAGATTTACCAAAGGTTTATCTATTTTAATGGCTTTTTCATAAAACCAACTCTTGATTTTATTTATTAATTCAATAGTTTTTTTTTTAATTTCATATTATTGATTTCTCCTTTTAATTTTAGTATTTCAAGTTTAGTTATAGGTTGGGGGTTTTTAATTTGATCTTTTTTCTAGCTTTATCAGTTGCAGGCCCAAGTCATTGATCTTCTCTTTCTCTATTTTGTTCAAATAAGCCTCTAAAGATTAAAAATATCCCCTTATTACCACGTTAGCTGCATCCGACAGATTTTGGAATGATTCTCATCATTGTCATTATCTTAGGTGAAATTATTAATTGTTTCTATAATTTGCTCTTTCACCCAGTCATTCTTTAAGATGACATTATTCAGTTTCAAATTACTTTTTGGTCTATTCACCCCTAACTTCATATTGAATGTAGTTTTTATTGCATTTTGATCTGAAAAGAAGGCACTTACTATTTTTGCCTTCCTTCATTTAATTTTGAGATCTTTATGTCCTAATATATGGACTATTTTTGTATAGGATCCATGAACTGCTGAGAAGAAATCATATTCCTTTCTATCGCCATTCAGTTTTCTCCGAAAGGTCTATCATACCTTGTTTTTCTAATGTTCTATTTACTTTTTAAATTTCTTTCTTATTTGTTTTGTGGTTTGATTTGTCTAAATCTGGGAGTGCAAGGTTGAGATCTCCCACTATTATAGTTTTACTGTTTATTTCTTCTTGCAACTCTTAATGTTACCTTTAGAAAGTTATATGCTATACCACTTGGTGCATATAAGTTTAGTATTGATATGGCTTCATTGTTTATGTTACCTTTTAGCAGGATAGAGTTTCATTCCTTATCTCATTTAATTAGATCAACTTCTCTTTTGCTTGATCTGAGATAAGGATGGCTACTCCTGCTTTTTTGGATTTACTTGAAGCATAATAGGTTCTGCTCCAACCTTTAACCTTTACTCTGTATGTATCTCCCTGATTTAAGTGTGTTTCCTGTAAACAACATATTGTAGGGTTCTGAGTTTTGATCCAGTCTGCTATCCGACTCCGTTTAATGGGAGAGTTCATCCTATTCACATTTACAGTTAAAATTACTAATTCTGTTTTTCCTGGATCATATTATCCCCTGATTATGCTTTTTTTCCCTTGTCCCCCTGAACCCCTTCCCCAGTATTTAATTTATAGGCCCCACTTGTGATGCACAGCCCTCCCTTTTTAGTATACCTCCCCCTCCTTTTAAGTCCCTTCCCTTTTTTTGTACCCTTCCCTTGTTCCCCTTTTCCTTTTCCCTTTTCCTCTCCCCCCTTTTAATGAAGTGAGAGAGAATTCTCTGAAAAACAAATATGTCAATTATTTACTCTTCGAGCCTATTCTGATGAGAGTAAGATTCACACAACGTTTCTCCCCCTCTCCAAATTCCCTCAGATATGGTAGATATTTATGCCTCTTCGTGGGATGTAGTTTCCCTCTTTTTATCTCTCCTTTTCCTCTGTTTCTTTAAATGACCATCTTCTTCCATGGAAGAAAATGCTAAACTTAGCTGGGTAGTTTATCCTTGGTTACATCCTTGTTCTTTTGCCTTTCGGAATATCAGGTTCCAGGCCCTTCGATCCTTTAATGTGGAGGTGGCCAGATCTTGAGTGACCCTTATTGTGGCACCTTGATATTTAAATTATTTTTTTCCTACCTGCTTACAGTATATTTTCTTTAGTTTGGTAGTTCTTCAGCTTATCCACAATATTGCGTGTTCTTCTTTTTTTAGGGTCTTTTTCAGAAGGTGTTTGATGAATTCTTTCAACGCCTATTTTCCCTTCTGTTTCTATTATCTCTGGCCAGTTCTCTTTGATGATTTCCTGTAAAATAGAATCTAGCCTCTTTTTTTGATCATAGTTTTTGGGAAGTCAAAAGATCCTCAGATTATCTCTCCTAGATCTATTTTCCAGGTCTATAGATTTTCTCAGTAAGTATTAGACATTATTCTCCAGCTTTTAATTTTTTCATTTTGTTTGAATGATTCTTGGTTTCTCAATGAATTATTCATTTCTATTTGTTCAGTCCTGATGTTTAATGAGTCATTTTCTTTATTCACAGTTTTTAGTTCTTTTTGTATGTGCCCAGTTGAATTTTTACATGAATTATTTTGCTCTGTTGAATATTTTTCCATTTCACTAATTTTTTTTAGTGAGATATTTTCTTTTTCCAATTCACAAATCCTACTTTCCTGTGATTTTTAACCATTTCTAATTCAAAAATTTTGTTTCACTGCACTTCCTGTGAATTCTTTATTTTTTCCAACTCAAATTTCAGGACGTTGTTATTCTCTAGCATAGCTTGTCTTTCCTTTCCCCATTTTTCTTCAAACTCTCTTAACTTTTTTATGGTCTCTTTTAGGAGAATGTTATGTGATGGGGTGCAGGTATCATTCCCCTTTAGGGTGTTATATGGAGACTCTCTGCTGTTAACCTCCTCTGGGGTGGATACCTGCTCTTTCTCTGTAAAGAAGGTGTCAATCATTCTCTTCAGCTTCTTACTCATTGTTAAAAATCTGTGGGGTCTGCCCTTTGGGTAGGAAATGTATTTATCAGCTTCCTCCAGATGGGGATACGTTGCCTAATGTGTCTGGACTAAGAGAGAGCTCTGAGAGAGAGTTCCCCTCCCCCCCAGAAGTGACTTAGAGATATTTAGTGCGGCTGCGTTGCTAGGAGTGCCCAGTGAAGGACCCTCACTGTGTGGCTAGCGACTTTCCTGAGACTAGAGGCTGAACAGTAAAAGCGTCACAAACCCCAGCCAAAGCCTCCCGTGGGGCCGAGAATATTAGCAGCTGACTCGGAAAGTCCCAGCGCTCAAACAAGAAGTGTCTTCCCAGAGAGCACAGTTCCTGCTGCGAAGGTTCCGGCTCCACGATTATAGGAGTTCTGCTGCTGCTGGATTTTTGCTGCAGGGAGAATTCCACTACCTCAGGCTGAGCCCTGCACTATATGGATTAGAGGCTGCCCTGAGCTGTGTCCCCCTCTGTTCAGGTTCTTAACTGCCCCAAGGAAAAGTCCTGGACAGCAGCAGGCGGCTGCACAGCTGTGCCGAGATCTGTTAGGTTGCTTCTGGTTTGGGGTGATTATATTATGTGGCTATTGTTTTAAAGTGGCTTTGATTTCTCTTCTTACTTGCTATTTTTAAAAGCAGGGTAGAGCTATCAGCCTATGCCAGATTTTTCTATCTCAGTGGCTTCTCTGATCCCAGAGTTTTCCCCAGTCCGTTGGGCACAGTGTGCTAGCCCCAATCCAACACTGTCTGTGCTGCTCTTTTGTTTTTTCCTCCCCTCGGAACCGACCTTTTTGGTCGAAATTCCAGATACTCTTCAGCTGGTATGTTGTGCTTCTAATCCTTGTGGTTTTTAACAGTCCAGCGTTATTTTTGAGGCTGATTTAACTAGTTGGTATTGAAGGAAGAAAGGAGCTTACAAATTCACATGTATCTTCTCCGCCATCTTACCTCCGCCTCCCTCTTCCCCCCCCCCCCAACAGTTTCTTTCTTATCTGAAAAGCCTGCCAAAAATCTGGCCTTCCAGCAATCAACCTGAGCTCCGCCCATATTCTCCTACAAGCAGATAAAGGTAGCAAAGGTGGAGTCGTCTTTGGTCAGAGAGTTGAAAGATGCCAGCCAAGATGCTTTGCATCAGAGACTCTCTGTCCCACCACTTTCGGTGTGTATCTTCATCTATCTAATGCCTTTTACTAACCAGACTTTAACCTTGCTTCTAAACCTTGCAATAAACCTTGTTTTTAACCCATCTAGTTTTTCGGGCTTGTAAATTCATTTACAAGGGTCTCTTTAACTTTGTATCCTTGCGCCGAATCCTAAGGCGTTGCAGGGGAGCTCCATGTGATTCCCTGTACCCCAATCCTGCCACTAGACCTCAATTGATCCTAATCTTAATCCTATTGATGTATATACCTCCTCGTTAGGTTCCCTGTTACCTCATCAGTCTTCCAGGATTTGTTCAGTCAAGCTCTGATCTAAATGCATAGACTTTGTTAGCTAAAATTCTCTTTTACAACGCTTCTTATGCAACTCTCCTCTTGCTTTTTATATATCTGCACCCTATGTACCCAATACTGGGTTCTATAATTCAAATGGCATGATCATTTTCATAATCTTTTTTTCCATAATTATAGAAGTTTTTTTGAAATAAATATTAAAACTTTTTCTACATATCTTTTTACATATTCAATCTTTTTAACGCTCCTCCAGTAACATGTAAACGATCTATTTTCATACAGCTCTCCAGCATATCTGATCTCAAGGTTTAACTATAGTAATACATATGGTCTGAATGAAATGAACACCACTTGGTTTAATTGTCATTTCCCTTCTTATTCATGATACAATGTCCTTTTCCTTTAATGGTGTTTAAATCTTTTTTGGAAAGCCATTTGTTTATAATGTAATTGAATAATTCACTGTGAGTGGGCAAAAGGATGATAGAGAAGAACTAAATATTTTCAGTTTGTATTCATTCTTTAAAAATCCTGAATAATTGTGATTGTAATAGAGAACATAATCATAAAATTTTGTTATTAATATTTTACCTCTTTTAAGCTGCACTGATTGATTTGCTTCTTATAAAAGTTTGCTCATATGCAGTGTAATTGAAATGATATTTTTCTTTTAAATATGGCTTTACAGTTTTTGAAAGTAAATTCCATCCTTATCCCCAATAATCATATCCCAGAAAGGAACTCTTATTTCAAATGAGAACATATTAGTCTTTTCTTGTACTAAGCATGGCCAGAATTTATCTTGGTTACTTGTGTACGAGGCTACTCTAAACTTACTTCCTGCCTGTTTTGTAATTTTCTAGTGCAAAGAATTCTTTTCCCATTCTTCCTGTACTTAAGATTACTTATATAACAGATTTGTGGGTTTACTTGCTTCTAATTTCTTAGTTATCTAGACATTTCCAATCATTTTTCTTTATTTTATTTGCCTTTTATAACTGTAGAGTTTTGATTGAGACTAGGTTTTTTTGTTTTTGTTTTTGTTTCTTTTGGATGTAATTTACCATGCAGTAATGGTGCAATCCTTTGGAAACTTATTTTTTTATAAATTTTTATAGCTCAAGTTATAATAATGTTTTAATTTTCAAGCCTTAGGCTTTTTTCTCAATCTTTCTACTTCCTGGACATTCTATTCCTTTTTATGAAGTAGACTTTTGCTTCTGTATATCAAATTTTCTCCACCCTCTTATCTAACTGACAAGACTATCTTCTGGTACCTCTTTTGCTGAGTAATGTAGTCACTTCCCATTTCTTTCTGGTGGATCAACTTCAATTTTTCACTGAATAACACTGAGTGACTTTTAGAAATTCATAACCCATAAATCTATATTATTTTCCCCCTCAATATCATCAGGTCCCTTTGGGTGTATAAATAGTTCACGGCAGAAGATGCCTAAATTTATACATCCAAGAATCAATTACTTAACATAAATCTCATTCTCAACAAATCCAAATTATCTCCTTTTAAAATCTCCACTCATTTTGTTCCTTTCAGTGAGGACACTCCCTCATTTTTATATAGCATTATATTAGTTGTTAAATGTTCTACGTGTAAAGTATCTTAGGTATTTACTCCTTTCTCTTTGCCCATATGAACATTACTTATCTTGGGTTTACAGTCTTGTTGCCTCTAGGTAGGAGTATTTAAATAATATTTTTTTCTAATTACCATTGTTATTGATAACTTTAAACATTGTCAATATTTCTCCATATTTTTCTCACTTGCATAGATTCCCCACATGCTTTATGAAAAATGTTTTACAATACTAAATAGAAAAGCCAAAAAGGGAAAAATATTAGCCACCACAAAGCATTGAACTTATAGGCAATATTAAACTCTCTTTTACTTCCAATTCTGCAAGGAGGTGAGGGGAGAGAATCTCTTGTTAAATTTCCTGTGCAAGGTCTGTCTTGCTGTTGCAACTCTGTAAAGATAAATATGACCTCCATTGAGATGCAGATGAAATATTCCTGCAAATATCTCATACTTCCACGTGTCTATCTTGGAAGGTGTTTGTGCAGTAAACAACTTCTCTCTTTCAAAAACCTTTTGGTGACTGGGGGAATAATTCTTCAGAGCATTCATTCAGAGTGTTCCCAGTTTACTCATTTCACAAATTTTGACTTAACTTTTATTAGAAATTTATTTTACTGTCTCTTCTAAAAAAAAGTTTTGTTGTTCTGAAGAGAACATAGAAGAAGCTTTGGAAATAAAAAACTTCCACTAAGAAGAAGAAAAATAAAGAAAATTTATTCGTTAATGATCTTTAAAACTGAAATCCTGATGCTTCAAAAATGGGCATCTCTCTGGACAGACAGGAACTCTCATGAACCCATAAGGTGTTTAAGAATGTTAGAATCCCTTTGGAAATTGTGATAGCTTCCTAATCAAATTACAAAAGGTACAGAAATTGGGACTTCTATCATTTTAATGAGAATAAACCAAATGGAATGTAGACTACAAATGTGAAAAAAGGGAAGCTATTTTTAAGTAGCCTTTTTTGTAATATTCTTCTGTCCAAAAGCTTGGAGATGCCTGAACAATCGGACATGATGAGACTGGCTGAAGAAATTCTGTATGTGACAGAAGCAGTAATAATATCATGAACTAAAATCAATGAATTTAAGGAAAATCCTAGAGATATCTTTGTGAATGAATATGAGCTCTTCCCCCTAATTAGAACCATAACAAAAGCTAAGCAATAGTTTAGTAACCACTCACATCAAAAAACTATTAGAGAACAAAGGAGAAAAATAAGAAGTTTTCAATAAGAGATTGCAAAGCATGGAATTCAGTACACTTCATTTACTCAACTCTTAATAGTGAAAGAAGTAGGGATCCCAATACAAGATGCTTAATAGCCAAATGAGTATTCTTCTCAGTTGAAAAACATACTCTGGTGTTTTTGTTTTACAGAGAAAATGGATTTAAAACAATTCAAAAGGAAGAAAGAAACAGCATGGTAAGGAAGTCCAATTCCTGGGGAATTTTCTCATTTGTATTCTTTCAGTATTTTTTAAGGGCTGGCTTCTATGCATTCTCATGAAAACTCTGGGATGCAGTGAGGATGCAGAACAGGCCTCAAACATTGTAACATGGAATTTGCTGGGAGTTTTGTGAGACTCTCATGACTTGAACAAACTAAAACTGCCACAGGCACAATTATTCTTATTCTTAGGAATTGGGAATTAGGGAAGAAGTCCTTTTTCAATACTCTAATGTGATGTTAGGTTTTGCAAGTGGTACTAGGAATATATATTCACTGTCTCCAACAGGATTGTTCATTACAACCATTCTTCTCACCCTAAGCAATTTGAAACCCCAGGAAACAATGTAAATCAGTGCTTTATTTCCCCTAAAATTCTCTTGACACCTTCTTTCTTGCTGATCTTTTTCAGCTGCCAAGGAATGAAAATCTGTGTAGAAAAGCCCAAAACTGTAGATCCAAGTATAACGTTTCCAGACTAATGAATTAATATGTCCCCATGGATCTCATCCTCTACACATCCAAAGTACCTTCTCCAACTCCTGGCATTCAGATTTATAGATAACTCTCAGTGCTCTCCGCCCTTACACCTATATAGTAACATACCAGTTACCAAATCCTGTCTGTTCCAATTCTTCCGTATCTCCATATTTATTCCTTTCTCTATTCCTACAGCAATATTACACACTCTGCTTCTTGCTCTTATCACTACTTGTTTGCACTTTTTTACAATAAACAATTGGAAAAGATGGCTGCAGAAGAAAAAAAAAAGTTCATACAATAAAAAAAGTAGGTGAATTCCACATAAAGAGGGATACCCGCCAGCAAAATAAGACAGCAGGGAATAGTTTATCTGTCAGATTGATGGATAAGGGAAGAATTTATCAACAAAGACGACAGAGGGCATTGCAAAATAGAAAGTAGATTGTGTTGATTATATATTAAAAAAAAAGTTTTGACAGACACAACCAATGCACCCAACATTAGAGGGAAAACAGAAAAGTGAGGGAAATGTTGTTTTGCAATAAGTATCTCTGGTAAAGGTCTCATTTCTTAGATATATAGAGACTGAGTCAAATTTATTATGCTATCTATGTCATCATCAATTGGTAAATGCTCAAAATACCTGATCAAGCAATTTTCAGATAAGGAAATCAAAATTATTTATTGTCATACAAAAATATTCTTAATCACTAATGATCAGAGAAATACACATTAAACTAACTCTGAGTTATCATTTCATACTTCTGAGAGTGGCTAATATGAGCAAAAGTAGTTGGATGTTGGAGGGGATGTGGGAAAAGTGGGACAGTACAAGTACTGTTGTGGAGTTTTAATTGAATCAACCCTTCTGGAGAGCAATTGGGAACAATAACCAAAGGGATATCAAATCTGCATCCTCTTTGACCCAGCAATAACACTATTAGGTCTAGAAAAGGAGGTACAAACATTTATAGCAGCCCTTTTGCTAGCTAAGAATTAGAAATCAAAGGGGATTCCCATCAATTGCAGAATGACCCAAGAAGTTGCGGTATAAGTAATATTGTAATGAAATAATATTGTATTATGTCCTGAGAAATGAGAAACAGGTTAATTTCAGGAAAAAATGGTAAGGCCTGAATTGATTTATACTGAACAGGATCAGGAAGTAATACATTGAAACAGGAGTATTGTTGGATAAAAAACTTTGAATAACAATTATTTTCAAACAATAAAATAATCCAAAAAGACAGATGATGAAAATATCTGTCTGCAGAGAAAGAACTGATCTTGATTGACTATTGACTGAATCATGGTATTTTCCAATTTTTCTTTCTTTCATTTTTTTCTTTGAGTCTTCTTGTCTAAAATGACTAAAATGGAAATGTTTTACATTATTGCACAACTGTAATTTGAATCTGACCACTTACTGTCCCAGGAAGAAGTGGAAAGAAAGAAGTGAGGAAGTGATAGGATGTCAAACTCAAAACGTTATTTTTTTATTATATATATATATTTTTTTTTTATAATATTATCCCTTGTATTCATTTTTCCAAATTATCCTCCCTCCTACTCCCTCCCCCCCCCATGACAGGCAATCCCATACATTTTACATGTGTTACAATATAACCTAGATACAATATATGCGTGTAAATCTCATTTTCTTGTTGCACAATAAGCATTAGATTCTGAAGGTACATGTAATCTGGGCAGACAGATATTAGTGCTAACAATTTACATTCACTTCCCAGTGTTTCTTCTCTGGGTGTATCTATCTCTGTCCATCATTGATCAACTGGAAGTGAGTTGGATCTTCTTTATGTTGAAGATTTCCACTTCCATCAGAATATATCCTCATACAGTATTGTTGTTGAAGTGTACAGTGATCTTCTGGTTCTGCTCATTTCACTCAGCATCAGTTGATGTAAGTCTCTCCAAGCCTCTCTGTATTCCTCCTGCTGGTCATTTCTTACAGAGCAATAATATTCCATAACCTTCATATACCACAATTTACCCAACCATTCTCCAACTGATGGGCATCCATTCATCTTCCAGTTTCTAGCTACAACAAAAAGAGCTGCCACAAACATTCTGGCACATACAGGTCTCTTTCTGCTCTTTAGTATTTCTTTGGGATATAAGCCCAGTAGTAGTACTGCTGGGTCAAAGGGTATGCACAGTTTGATAACATTTTGGGCATAGTTCCAAATTGCTCTCCAGAATGGCTGGATTCTTTCACAACTCCACCAGCAATGTATTAATGTCCCAGGTTTCCCACATCCCCTCCAACATTCATCATTATTTATTCCTGTCATCTTGGCCAATCTTTCAGGTGTGTAGTGGTATCTCAGAGTTGTCTTAATTTGCATTTCTCTGAGCAGTAGTGATTTGGAACACTCTTTCATATGAAACTCAAAGCTTTAAATAAAATATTTTTAAAAATATATTTTACTTAATCTAGCAATGTTTCTTTTCCAAAAAAATCATCGTTTGAGGATGAAGCACAATTTTTTAAAGTTTCATAAGAGCAAAAATATATTCTGCAAGGTAAACTAATGCAGTATTGGTGGGGTTTCAGAATGGTAGACTATCATTACAAATCACCATAGCAGTATCCTCCTGCAATTACAGAAATCAATGTACCCCTCCTCTGTTTCTATCTTCACCTTATTAGGAATGTAACAAATGGAGTGTAGTGTGCAAAGAAGTCAAAAGAAGAGATTATGTTTATGTTCAAAGAGCACTTCTCATAGCATTCTTGTGGACATGCCTGATAAGTGGAGACTGACTAAATAAATCCTAGAATCCTAATCAAAAAGAAACAAACTAGTCATTAAAATAGATTGATTTAAGAAAATGGAAAATTCTGGATACCTCTCTGAATTAATGAGTACGATAATTAAATCCAATTAAAAGCACATAAAGTCACTTAGTAACAACCAATAAGATTTATATAAATACATTTTTTGAATTACAAGAGAAATAATTTGTTGTAATGCCTGAGAAACTGAGCCAGATAGAGATTAGAGAATATTTAATAATTTATTTAATGGAGAGATATAATGGGACCAAATGGATCCATGGTTTGGTCCCAAGACTGAATGAGACTATTGTCTCTAAGAATCCAGCAAACAATGTGAGTTCTCAAAGACATATATACACATGGCGCAGATGCAGGGGGTAGACTGAGGCAAGGGCGGAGTCAGGGTGCTGAGAGTGGGAAGGGGACTCTGACAGGGTGGGGTGAGGCATTGGAGGTGAGATGGCATAATCAGGGGGAAGCACCCCGGACATGGGGAGAGACATTTGATAAGATGGTATCTGACATCCCATAGCTTGGGATGGGGAGAGCCATTCTGATATTCTAAAACAAACGATCTTTTATCCTTATCAAATATTCTGATAAAGAGCAGGAGGAGGTTTTGCAGGACTGAGCTTTGACTGAAGCTGAGAAACTGAGTCAGGACTTGGTCAGGATAATTAGGGAGACTGAGAACTGTGGCATAACATTCCAAATAGTGATTCATGGCAAAATCCTCAAAGGAAAGAAACCCAAGGCAATAACTGATAAAAAGCTGTCAATATTTCATTCACTTTAATGAAAATAATACAAAATACCTTAAAATACATCATTCTTGTTTTCCAGAGACATGCTACAGGCAATTGCCAAAGAAAGAAAGAAATTAAATTTGGAAAAACGTAGGAGAGTTCAATTTAAGGATACAGTTATAATATGGGTTCCAACAAGTTTTATTTGGAGTCTAATTATAAGCCCTCTCCTGAAAATTGTTTCCTATATTGAGAAAGACGATGGTAAAGTCATTGAAATCAAGGCTTCATACATGGGACTTTAAGGCACTTTTGGGGGCATTCTAAAATATCAAAATCTTTTACGATGAAAGACCATGTCATTCTCCTCTTATTAAGAATTCTGAATGGGGGGGACTTTTAAAACTGTTTTAAAGTTATTCTTTAATAGTTGAAATAATATTGTACATAGTCACTGCTCCCAAAAGGATTATTACTTAAAGAAATCACCTTTACTAGTTTCAACAATATGAAAGAGAATTTAGTGAAATTCATCACCAGAACTATTGGAGGGGAGAAGTATTGAAATATTATTTATAATATAGCCATTCTCAAATGTATTCCTACACTCTCAATACTGAGCCAGATTCGTGAATTCAGTGAAAGATGCATAGACACATAGATTAGGTACACATACACATATATGCTTTATAAATAAAGTTAAGCAAAATTTACAAAACTGAAAAGAATATACAATGTTAAGTTTATGTCTTCCACAGCCTCTCTGCCAATGAGAGATTTATACTTTTTAATTTCCTTAGGTTAGGGCTAGGATTCTTCTTCTTCTTCTTCTTCTTCTTCTTCTTCTTCTTCTTCTTCTTCTTCTTCTTCTTCTTCTTCTTCTTCTTCTTCTTCTTCTTCTTCTTCTTCTTCTTCTTCTTCTTCTTCTGCTTCTGCTCCTTCTTCTGCTCCTTCTTCTGCTCCTTCTTCTTCTCCTTCTTCTTCTCCTTCTTCTTCTCCTTCTTCTTCTTCTTCTTCTTCTTCTTCTTCTTCTTCTTCTTTCTTCTTCTTCTTTCTTCTTCTTCTTCTTCTTTCTTCTTCTTCTTCCTTCTTCTTCTTCTTCTTCTTCTTCTTCTTCTTCTTCTTCTTTCTTCTTCTTCTTCTTCTTTTTTAATATTGTGGCAATTGGTCTTCTGTGACTTGATTAAGTGTCTGAGGCTAGATTTGCACTCAGTTCCTCTTGACTCCAGGACTGATGCTCTATCCACTGAGCTAGGTTTTTTTCCAAAACTGGTAATGAGACAATGGCAATCTTTCAGTATAGATTTCATTTCCATCAATTTTTGTTCTTTCTGCATGTGTTCATCAGTGTTTACTTGGGTTGCTCTGAAATCTATAATTTCATCATTTCTGATGGTGCTAAAATATATTTTCAGTAGTTGTCAATGATGACTTCTGATCCAAATGAAAAGGCTTCTGTTTCCAATTTTTTTCTTTCTTTCTTTTAAAATATATTTAAAGCATAATACCATACACAAAAAAGTTATGAAAATAGAAAAAGGAATAAAAGCATTGTCATTTGTACATGCCTAAAAAAAGGATTCAAAATATGTAATATTTTTTTCAAGAAAATGGGTATAAAATAGAACAAAGTTTATTCAGAACTGTCCCATCTTTGCTTCCTTGTAGCTTTTCTCTTGTTCTTTGCTGTGCACTTTTTACTTTATTCTTTTCTTCCTTTTCTTCCCTTCCCCACAATCTCCCTCAAGGAGACTGGAGTTTAGCATGTTTATGTTAGCACAATAAAAACATGCCTATATACACTCACATACACACCTAGACATATATACACATCGGAGGGATACAATAACTCTTGAATGGGGGGGAGTCATCCAGAAAGAATACAGAAACTCAGGTCGCTTTATGTTGCCATAAGGCAGGCAAAGCTGATTAACAGAAGTCGTTATTTAGAAGGGATGAGATGGGAAGTTTCAAAGGAAAGAAGTCAAAGCAGGGCATGTTAAATATTGTAGATAGATAAGCAGTGTTTATACAAAAGTACATTGAGAGTTTGCATCCCTATCATGGCCTTCTGATTATTGTATACAGTAACTTTGGGCATCAGTTCAGGACAGCTCCCTTTGTGCAAAATATCCTTTCATTATATGAAATGCAATAAGAGCTCACATGGGAATTAGGGAATCCTGTCAGCATCCCTGCCTGGGGCCCACCTAGACACTGGTTGCCACCAGGGACATAACTTTTCGCTGGGCTCTATTCATCCCAGCACACTCACATAGATACATACATATATACACACACAAATGCATGTATATGTGTGTGTATATATATATATATATATGTATACATATACATATACATATATGTATCTATCTATACACATATAGATAGATAGATATATGTATGGATGGACATATATCCATATGGATATTTGTAATCATAAACAAATGTACAGATATCCATTCCTATTTGTCTTCTCTTTGTGTGAATGTGGATGTCATCATTCTCCTTGGGTTCAAGGTTTTCTGTGTTTTTCTAAATGTACCAACTTATCATGTTTGATTTAAGAATGATACTCTGACCTTATACTGTTTAATTATTTTGAATAGTCTAAAAGGAATATCAATATGGCTGATATAATAATGTAGTTTCTCTATTTTTTCTTTTTTGAAACATTCACTTTGTGTTATATCAATGATTATTATTCTAATTTTTTTTGTTTCTTTGATTTTTCCCCCCTTGAAAAATGGTACTCCAAATCCTTATGTTTGTGGGTATCTCTTATTTCCTATCCCTATGGACACTGCTAGTTTATCTTGCTAACTTCCTTCCCCATGCCCACCTCCTTCAAAAGGATGTCTTCTGTCATCACCCTTTATCTCCTTCTTTATCCCATTTCTATTAAGCTACACACCATATCCCATTTCCTCTACACATCCTTCCATCTACCAAATTAACCTGATCCCTCACCGTCTTATTTCTTAAATTCTGAAAATTTTTATTGTCTCCTAGACGTATATGTATTATTTCCTCTTGTATTCATTCCCAGTGTGAATAGGATTTCAGACTTGCCAGCTCTCTTCCCCCATATCTAATTCCACTATGGCAATTCTTCCTCTTGCAACACATCATATTATATATTTACTATTTTAACGTTTACCTTTATGGTTTTGCTTTGTAGAGTCATATCATTTCACCTCTACCCCATGAATTACCCAATTACCAACAATTATTTTAATCCTGAGGCTTAAATTTGTATAACACTTAGGCAGTAAGCAGTTTATCCTTATTGAATCCCTTGAAATATTTTCTATTTCTCTAATATTTGGTGTATATCAAAATGTCTGCTAAGTTCAGCTTTCTCTTGTTTTCAACAGAAACCTAAATGTCTGGAAGATTGCTGAATGCCTTTCTTTTTTCTTTTTTCATTAATTTTGCTTGCCACAATATTTTTGCTTAGTGTTTTGGATTTTTTGATAAATAGTGTTCTAAGACCTTACATCTTTTATTGTAGTTCTTTTCTTACAATATAGCTTATGTTTTGTTCCATTTTTTTCATTCTTTATCTTTTTTTTTTATTACTCCTTTGTCTCTTGTGACTTTTGTGGCTTCCCCCTGCCTAATTTCAATTTTCAAAGAGTCATTTTCTTAATACTATGCATCTCCTTTTCAAGTTGTTTGAATTTTCTTTGTTAAACTTGTTTTCTTTGGATTCTTTTTTTCTATTATATATGTCTATATTAGTTTTTCTTCCATTTCTGTTATTTGATTTTTTAAAGGCTTTTTTGAGAAGTTCTATGAATTCTTCATGGATAGGTGAGCATTTCACATTGCAAAAGGAAGGCAGAGCCTCTTTATTCAACTTAAGGATGCTTTTCTGAAGAAAAACTTGGATCTTCCCTATGTAGACAATCCTTTCTATGGTTGGTTTTTTCTCCTTAGTTTAGCTTGTTTTTTTTTTTTTTTTTCTTTTTTCTTTTAAAATAAGTGGTTGGTAGCATAAGAGGTTGGTAAGGGATGTCCTCTGGCCTCAGGTTCTGGTTCATTTGTCTCCTCTATCCTGAAATATTAAACTAAGATCTCTCCTCTCTTCTAACTGCCTGCAGCCTTCTTATCCCAGTGTTTCTGCACTCATTAACTTGGTCGCAGTTCCTTTTCTCCCATGGTCATGTGTATGCACTACCAGTAGGCCTAGTGTTGCTTATCAGCAGAGGTTTTCTGTATCTTTTCCACACAGTATACAAAGTGAAATTTCTTGTGTTTGGGGCTGAGACTTTATCCCAACCCAACTAATCACAAGGCTAGCTCTTCACTATTTTAAGTTGAACTAACCTTGAAAGTATTTACAGTTTTAAAGAAGGCAAATTCTCTTCCTAGCTTCTTCAGATCTTTTCCTATTGTCCCACGATTACCTTCATTCATCTCCCACTTCTATTGGTTTTTCATTGGTCTAAATAAGCCAGAAGTGCAGATTTTTGTCTTATTTATAAAGAAAATGGAAAGAGCCTGGAATTTTCTGTGCTGTCCACAATTTCCCAACATCCTTCTTCCCTGAGCAACTTTTTTTTCCTTCATAACTTTTGATTAATTTTTTAAAATAGATTTTGCACTACAGGTTTTAGTGATTCTGCTCCCACATCAGATGTCTCCTATTTGTTTTGCTATTCTACCTGAGTCTTCTTCAGGATCTATATAAAGAGCATGCCCTACTCAGCATGAATGGCTGTATGCTCCAAGGCTTTTCTTCTTTTCACTTTGCTGTCCATACTATCTTGCTTTGTGATTTTGTTTTTATTTATTTTTGTTTTCTTTCGTTTTTGATCAGGAAATTGAGGTTAAATGACTTGCTCAGGAGCACACAGCTAGTAAGTAATAAATTGCTCAGGCAGGATTTGAACTCAGGTACTCCTGACTCCAGGGCTGGTACCTACCAGGCCATCTAGCTGCCCTTGCTTTGAAAACTCGTAATCATGTCAGCTCCCATGAGTTTAATGAATCTTCACTCCATGTAGAGAATCTATTTTCAAACATTCTCATTTATACCTCATCTCTTAACCCCTTTTCTCTCCCCATTTAGTCAATACATTGTGCAGTTCCTTCATCACTTGAACCCTGGTTGGTTTCAAGGGTTCGCCTTTCCTAAAGTCTTTATCAGTCCACTCAGTTCCACCCTCACTGCCATACTGTTCTTTTTAAAACACAGGTCTGACCATAGTGTGGATGCAATCCTTAAAATCAGGAACCTCCTTAATAAAGTGTATAATAGTGTTTGGGATTTTGATAATCCCTTATCCCTTGCCTCTATCTAGACTTTCTCCTTAACCCCTACTTACTGCCTTCCAAGTCCAAAGACCCAGGGGCTTTTTCCTCTTCCTCAAACACCACCCTCCTTAGCAACAAAATGATGTATGCTTTCCTTTAACTGATGATAATCTTGCTGTACTTTGAAAACATGTATATACATACATATACATATATATATATATATATGTATATATGTATATGTATATACATACTCTATGGGTCAGTGAAATAAACCAGAGGTATTCACTGACAATTCACTGACATACTGTTGCTTCTTGTCTCCTTGTGCCATCCTCTCACATGATTAGATCTATTTTGCTGGTCAGAATTAGGTCCCAGAAGCTTGGAACAAGTGGCACCCAAAGCGCCGAGCACAAAGCAGTGATACTCAAGGGTCATGAGTGTGGGGATCCTGCAGGAAAAGTCCCTTCAGAAACCCTGCAGATGGGGAAGGACATGGGTAAGACCTGGTAAGGATCTTTTGATTACTTTAATTTTTGACTGAGTAATTGAAAATGGGCCAATTTGACATGAAATGGCCAAGGCGGGAGACTTATGAAAAATGCTTAGTAAAATTGATAAAGAAACAAGGGCTTGCAATAACCAGATAACAATTTTTTAAATTTTTATTTATACTTTTTTGACATTATATATGGATGAGTAATTTTTAACATTATCCCTTGTATTCATTTTTCCAAATTATCCCCTCCCTCCCTCTACTCCCTCTTCTTGATGACAGGCAATCCCATACATTTTACATCTGTTACAATATAACCTAGATACAATATATGTGTGAAAGTCCCATTTTCTTGTTGCACATTAAGTATTAGATTCCGAAGGTATAAGTAACCTGGGTAGATAGACAGTAGTGCTAACAATTTACATTCACTTCCCAGTGTTCCTTCTCTGGGTGCAGTTGTTTCGGTCCATCATTGATCAACTGGAAGTGAGTTGGATCTTCTTTATGTTGAAGATATCCACTTCCATCAGAATACATCTTCATACAACATTGAAGTGTACAGCGACCTTCTGGTTCTATTCAATTCACTCAGCATCAGTTGATTTAAGTCTCTCCAGGCCTCTCTGTATTCCTCCTGCTGGTCATTTCTTACAGAGCAATAATATTCCATAACCTTCATATACCATAATTTACCCAACCATTCTCCAATTGATGGACATCCATTCATCTTCCAGTTTCTAGCCACTACTAAAAGAGCTGCCACAAACATTTTGGCACATACAGGTCCCTTTCCCCTCCTTGGTATTTCTTTGGGATATAAGCCCAATAGCAGCAATGCTGGGTCAAAGGATATGCAAAGTTTGATAACTTTTTGGGCATAGTTCCCAATTGCTCTCCAGAATGGCTGGATTCTTTCACAACACCACCAAGAATGCATCAGTGTCCCAGTTTTCCCACATCCCCTCCAACATTCATCATTCTTTGTTCCTGTCATCTTAGCCAATCTGACAGGTGTGTAGTGGTATCTCAGAGTTGTCTTTATTTGCATTTCTCTGATCAGTAGTGATTTGGAACACTCTTTCATATGAGTGGGAAATAGTTTCAATTTCATCTTCTGAGAATTGTCTGTTCATATCCTTTGACCATTTATCAATTGGAGAATGGTTTCATTTCTTATAAATTAGGGTCAGTTCTCTATATATTTTATCCAGATTCTCCTGGAATGCGTCCAATGATGGGGAACTTAGAAAAATAATATATAAACAATTTAGAAAAAAAAAAGAAAAGAATGTTCCTGGTGAGCAGTATAATGGCAACTAAAAGTTGAAAAGGATGCCAAGACAAATCAGAGGGAAACATTTTAATTCATGAAGAATATTCCCATTAAATTGTAAGCTTCCAGAGGAAAGGGCTTTCTTTAGCTTCTTTATGTATCTCCAACACTCCAATCAATATCTGGCACACAATAGGAGCTTAATAAATGTTGATTTCTGTCTGTTCACCTAGACTCCAAGCTACTTAGAGTGACTTTCTCCTTCAACCTTCCAGAGGACTTCATTATGCTCCTTTATAATACACTTTTGATGTCAGATTATGCATAACATATGCTCCTTTTTTCATATACTTATCATGTCAGCTTATAATTATCTGTGTCTAGCTTATCCCTGACTATACTATAAGCTTTCATGAATAGAGGAGCCATGTGTTATATAACTTTTCATCTACCTTGTAAGATGTTCACCAGCTTTAGAGCTGAGCCCAACTTGAGATAATATAGAGAACAATCACTTCTTTTAAAGAGAAGGAAAATGAGGCTCAAAGTGTTTAAACCACTTGTCTAATGTAATATAGGGATTGAGAGGCAGCTAGATGGCACAGTAGAGTGCTGAGTTTAGAGTCAAGAAGACAACTTCAAATTGAACCTCAAACACTTAGTTATTGTGTATCCTGGACAAGTCACTTAACAATTGTCTGTCTCAATTTCTTCATCTGGAACATGGGTATTATAAGAATACCTACCTCCTGTAGCTGCTGTCAGGATAAAATAATATTTTAAAGTACTTTGAAAACCTTAAACTGCTATAAATACTAGTGATAATTGAGTAAATAGGGCAGAATTTGAATGCAAGTACTTATGCTCACCCAGATTCAGAAAAAGAAGAGGCCCAAGAATTCTGTCACATCATTTAAAAAACAAGGGGACTCTTGAGAAGTTTCAGGGAATTGTCTGAGGTCAAACAGATAAGGAGCAGGTTAGATTTGAACCCAGATGTTTGTAACTGCAAATTTGACACACTAACCATTAATCCACATTGCCTTTTCCTTCAAAAAAAGGGAGTGCTAAGTACATCCAAGGATTATAAAAATGCTTGTTGAGTGGACTCGGCCTTCTGGGGTTTTTTGACTGTTCTGCCCTTCTGCCCCATTCCCCAAGGGAAGCAGAGTTCTTTAAATATATCTTTGAGTGGTTCACTAAGTTCCAGGAGTTGCCTCCAATAAATAATGGATTCAGAAAAGGGTTAGTCTGTAAGTGGCCATCATGGACTAAAATGCATGCTGAGCTTGGATGCCACCAACAGGTGGAGGCTAAGGGGGATCGTTTTTCAGAGAAACCTTGATCACCTCAGAGAAAGCATCTCATGACCCCTCAGGCAGCTGGCCACAAGTGGACAAATGGTGCTAAGTCAGGCCTCTGCTTGCAAGTGAAGAAAGACTAGCCAGGAAACATGAGAAGTACTGAGACTTTGGGTTTGTATGAGGCTTTTTTGAGAAGCACATTCAGTCCATCTTTTGTGCTCCTAACAGTGATGGCTGGAGGACTCAGAGGGATGGAAGGCATTTATTTGTTCCATCTGACAGGGAAGGAAAATCAGTCTCTGAGAGGAGAGGTGATAGATCCAAGTCCAGCTCTAATTACAATTCAGGTGTCTAGCTTTCCTTATCCAAGGAATATTCACAGACAGAAACAAGTGAAAAACAAGAATCTGTCATAGCATACAGCTGTTCTCTGCCTGGCCCTGAGGAAGGTGTATTGGAGAATCACATAATTCAAGCAGGAATGGCCAAAGAGAGTAAAACAAGGAGAGGATGTAGAGACCTCAATAGATGGTCCATTGAAGGAGGTAGATACCAGAGGATAGTACCAGATGACCTGAATTCAAATCCTGATTCTGCTCCTAAGTGCCTAAGTGGACACGAGGGTAAAATGAGGGGCTTTGTCACAAAAGACCTTCTAACTCCAAAAGCTAGGAATACAAGCAGCATTGATTAGGCACCTACTGTTTTCAGAACTGGCAAGTAAGTGGCAGATAGTGCATGGGGCATGGGGCATGACCTTAGATACTTATTAACTGTATAAACCGAGATAAGGCGTTTACCCCTGTTTGCCTCAGTTTCCTCATCTGCAAAGTGAGACAATGAAACGGCAAAGCACTCTAGTGTCTTTGCCAAGAAAACTCCAAATGGGGTCTTTCAAAGGATCACTCATGACTCAACAACTAAACAAAGTGTATGGAACCCTGGTTGGAGGCTCAACAAACTCTTCAGTTGAGATAAGATGGGTCCCTTCCCTCATGAGTTTTGGAATTCCTCATGGCATTTGGAATAAGACTTGAACTATGATAATTGTGATGTAAACAATTGTGATATACTCTGACTTCAAAAGATCTAAGAACTTATCTCACCAATGCATTGAACAACCTCAGTGCCAGAAGATGACTGAGGAAATATGTTTCTGCCCTCTTGACAGAGGTACAAAAGGAAGTACATGGTTTCAGACACGGCCAATGTATGGATTTATTTTGTTTGACAATATCCACTTGTTTTGAAGGAAGAGTTTTTTAGAGTGATGGAGATAGACTTGGAAGAAGAATAGTGAAATTGATGCCAAGAAAAGAAAAGAATGTCAATGAAGTGATTAGCAAAAATACAAAGAAGATATTAAAAATTTCAGAGGGCAACACAGATTGTAGAGCAAGTTTTGGAACTAAAATGCTAAATATATACTTTTAGAAAACCCATTTTTTCTATAATGACATACAAAGATTCATATTCAAAAAGAAAATATAATTTTCAAAATGGTGCTTCAAAACAAAATAAGATTAACCATGGGTGGGAAAAAGCCACAATAGCAGTTCTTTTTTTTTTTTTCTTTTGTATATGGAGATGTCTACATTTGTTAGTGTTTTTCAAGTTCAGAATAATACACAAATTGCCAATAAACTCCCTCCCCAAAAGAGAAAAAAAAAAAAGGAAAGAATCACTCTTAGTAAAGATCTTCAAACAAAAGCTAGATGACGAGGAAGGTTGTAGAGGTGAGCCTTTTTTGTAGATATGGATTGGATTACTTAACTGGCCACTCATCTTGAGTGGCCAACTACAGATTCTTCTGACCTGACTGCACATTCTCGTGTTCAATTAGGATCAGATCCCTAGAGCTATTAGAGATTTTAGAGACCTTCTAGATCAGCCCCTTCTTTGTAGAGATGAACAAAGTGAGAGTGAGAGGAAATGACTTGTCTGTGGTCATATGAGCAGTATGTGTCAGAGGGGGCCTTAGGTCACTTCTACATCACAGTCCAGAGCCAGGAATTTTCCCACTGTACAGAAGAATTCCTTTATTCTGTACCATCCCCCAATTTCAATCATAAGTTGTAGAATCCTGGAAGAATAAAACTTCCACTCTTCCCATATGTGCTGGTTCAGAGGGGTGTATCAAGTATGAAAAAAAAATCAATAGGTTAAGCCTTGGGAGACATTGGCTCAAGTGAACTCTCAGCCACTGGTCATGTGGTTCATCCACTCACTGGTTCTCAGTTCCTTCATCTCTAAAATCATGCCATGTCAAGTCTACTTAACCACTGGATAATCTCCATGCTCCATGATATTCTGATTTTCATAAATTTTTCTCTTCTTCCCAAAGTACTTTACAGAACTTATTTTTTCCCTACATTTATTTTAGTTATCAATTAATGAGAATGTATTTTCTTCTCACCTTCACTCATCAATGAGAAACAGAACAATTGCAATAAACATATGTAGTCAAGAAAAAGCAAAAACAAAGTCTCACTTGGGCCATGTCCCAAAATGCATTTGTCATTCTGAACTCTGAGTCTAGCACTGTCAAGCAGATAATATGCTTAATTATTAATTATCTGCAGGTGAGGTTGGTCCATTGCATTGATGAGAATTCTTTCAAAGTGGTTTGACAAGAGTAACTTACTGAGAGGAACGGAGTCCCTGAGTGCTTTTGGAGGCCATCAAATCAGTACTTCCCTGAAATATCAATTTCAGGTGAACATGGTCATTCAGACTCCACTCTGCACCTCTAGACATAGGGAGCTCACTTTCTTTTTTTTTTTTTTTTTCTTAAGATGTGTGGAAACATTTATTTCTTTGCTTTTCTATTATGAGACTGCCAAAGAGTATCAAAACTGAAAATGGACTTGCATATACTTTTTTTAATTCATTTTTCCAAATTATCCCCTCCCTCCCTCTACTCCCTCCCCCTGATGGCAGGTAATCCCATACATTTTACATGTGTTACAATATAACCTAGATACAATATATGTGTGTAAATAACTTTTTTTGTTGCACATTAATTATTAGCTTGCGAAGGTATAAGTAACCTGGGTAGATAGACAGTAGTGCTAACAATTTACATTCGCTTCCCAGTGCTCCTTCTCTGGGTATAGTTATTTCTGTCCATCATTGATCAACTGGAAGTGAGTTGGATCTTCTTTATGTTGAAGATTTCCACTTCCATCAGAATACATCCTCTTACAATATTGTTGATGAAGTGCATAGTGATCTTCTGGTTCTTCCCATTTCACTCAGCAACAGTTGATTTAAGTCTCTCCAAGCCTCTCTGTATTCCTCCTGCTGGTCATTTCTTACAGAGCAATAATATTCCATAACCTTCATATACCATAATTTACCCAACCATTCTCCAATTGATGGACATCCATTCAACTTCCAGTTTCTAGCTACAACAAAAAGAGCTGCCACAAACATTTTGGCACATACAGCTCTCTTTCCGCTCTTTAGTATCTCTTTGGGATATAATCCCAATAGCAGCAATGCTGGGTCAAAGGGAATGCACAGTTTGACAACTTTTTGGGCATAGTTCCAAATTGCTCTCCAGAATGGCTGGATTCTTTCACAACTCCACCAACAATGTATTAGTGTCCCAGTTTTCCCACATCCCCTCCAACATTCATCATTATTTGTTCTTGTCATCTTAGCCAATCTGACAGGTGTGTAGTGGTATATCAGAGTTGTCTTAATTTGCATTTCTCTGAGCAGTAGTGATTTGGAACACTCTTTCATATGAGTGGAATTTGTTTTAATTTTATCACCTGAGAATTGTCTGTTCATATCCTTTGACCATTTATCAATTGGAGAATGGTTTGGTTTCCTATAAATCAAGGTCAGTTCTCTATATATTTTGGAAATGAGACCTTTGTCAGAGCCTTTCCTTTTAAAAATATTTTCCCAATTTGTTAATTCCCTTCTAATCTTGTTTGCATTAGTATTGTTTGTACAGAAACTTTTTAGTTTGATGTAATCAAAATCTTCTATTTTGTGATCAATAATGATCTCTAGTTCTCCTCTGGTCATAAATTCCTTCCTCCTCCACAGGTCTGAGAGGTAGACTATTCTCTGTTCCTCTAATCTTTTTATTATCTCCCTCTTTATGCCTAAATCATGGACCCATTTTCATCTTATCTTGGTATATGGTGTTAAGTGTGGATCCATATCTAATTTCTGCCATTCTAATTTCCAGTTTTCCCAACAGTTTCTTCGGAATAATGAATTTTTGTCCCTAATGTTGGTATCTTTGGGTTTGTCAAAGATTAGATTGCTATAGATGTACCCTTTTTGTCCTTTGTATCTAATCTGTTCCACTGATCTACCGGTCTATTTCTTAGCCAATACCAAATGGTTTTGGTGACTGCTGCTATACAATATAGCTTTAGATCAGGTACACGTAGACCACCTTCCTCTGACTTTTTTTTCATTAGTTCCCTTGCAATTCTCGACCTTTTATTCTTCCATATGAATTTTGTTGTTATTTTTTCTAGGTCATTAAAATAGTTTCTTGGGAGTCTGATTGGTATAGCACTAAATAAATAGATTAGTTTGGGGAGTATTGTCTTCTTTATTATATTCGCTCGGCCTATCCAAGAGCACTAAATATCTTTCCAATTATTTAAATCTGACTTTATTTTTTGTGGCAAGTGTTTTGTAATTTTTCTCATATAATTCCTGACTATTCTTTGGTAGATGGATTCCCAAATACTTTATACTCTCAACATTTGTTTGCAATGGAATTTCTCTTTGTATCTCTTGCTGTTGCATTTTGTTGGGGATATATAAGAATGCTGAGGATTTATGTGGATTTATTTTGTATCCTGCCACTTTGCTAAAATTCTGAATTATTTCTAATAGCTTTTTAGCAGAGTCTTTGGGGTTCTCTAAGTATACCATCATGTCATCTGCAAAGAGTGATAGTTTGATTTCCTCATTTCCTACTCTAATTCCTTGAATCTCTTTCTCAGCTCTTATTGCCGAGGCTAGCGTTTCTAGTACTATATCGAATAGTAATGGTGATAATGGGCAACCTTTTTCACTCCTGATCTTACTGGGAAAGGTTGCAGTTTATTTCTATTGCATATTATGCTTACTGAAGGTCTTAAATATATGAGGAGCTCACTTTCTTACCTTACAGGGTGAGCCTCTGCCATTTTGGTCAGTGGTCTGGTTTGTCAGGGTTCTAACAACAAATACTATAGCCAGGAGATTTTGTCTAGTGTGAACAGAACATGGTGCTGGTGTTACAATCAATGACACAACTCCTGCCAGGAGTTGGGAAACCTGAGATCCAATTGGGATTGAGCATCAATGTGTGTAGCTACAGGTGTGTTCTGGTAAATATTTAACTACCATCCCCTCAAAAATACAAAAATATACACGACATGCTTTGAAATTTAATTTTCTGCAACACTTTCTTAAGCCTAAACAGTGAACAAAAAGTAAATCAAGCTCTGATTTAAAATTTACCAATATCCCAAATGTAAAAAGTTACACTGGGGCTGGCCCTCCAGAGCCGGTACAAGCTAACTGCAGCACACCCTAGTTACCATGGACATAATTACTTTGGCTCCCTGAGTGTGTTTCTTCACATGTCAAATGGGTGTGGTTGAACACCTGCTTTAACTGGACACAAGCCTGATCACCCCCTCACCCAGCTTCTGACAGCTGAGGGAACTGAGGCCCAAGAGAGGAAGGGACAGGACCACAGTTAGACAAGAAAGCTAGGTCAGGACCCTTTACCTCTTAAATCTAGAGACTGATCTCCTTTTTCAGTCATTTTCCAGTCACTTCTGACCCTTTGTGAGCTGTTCTTGCCAGATGTTGGAGTGGTTTATATTCCCTTTTCTAGAATATTTGACAGATAAGAAAACTGAGGGAAACAGGGTGAAATGGCTTGCTCCATGTCTCACAGCGAATAAATATCTGAGACTGGATTTGAACATAGGAGAAGGAGTCCTCCTGACTCCAGAATACTCTATGTAGTGCACTACGTGGATGTCCAGTTACTGATGTAATCACCTCCAAATACCATCTGCTCCATGTATGTATGCATGGGAGTAACAGCTTTCTCCCCTTGGAACTCACCCAATACCGTGTTTTCAGTTCTCTAATATTGAGCACAAGAGTATATCACAATTGTTTACATCACAATTATAATAGTTCAAGTCTTATTCCAAATGCCATGAGGAATTCCAAAACTCATGAGGGAAGGGACCCATCTTATCTCAACTTAGAGTTCGCTGAGCCTCCAACCAGGGTTCCATACACTTTGTTGTTTAGTTGATGAGTCATGACTGAACCTTTGAAAGACCCCATTTGGAGTTTTCTTGGCAAAGACACTAGAGTGCTTTGCCATTGCATTGTCTCACTTTGTAGATGAGGAAACTGAGGCAAACAGGGATAAGTGTCTTATCTAGGTTAATACAGTTAATAAGTATCTAAGGTCACGCCCCATGCCCCATGCACTATCTGCCACTTACTTGCCAGTTCTGAAAACAGTAGGTGCCTAATCAATGCTGCTTGTATTCCTAGCTTTTGGAGTTGGAAGGTCTTTTGAGACAAAGCCCCTCATTTCACCCTCGTGTCCACTTAGGCACTTAGGAGCAGAATCAGGATTTGAATTCAGGTCATCTGGTACTATCCTCTGGTATCTACCTCCTTCAATGGACCATCTATTGAGGTCTCTACATCCTCTCCTTGTTTTACTCTCTTTGGCCATTCCTGCTTGAATTATGTGATTCTCCAATACACCTTCCTCAGGGCCAGGCAGAGAACAGCTGTATGCTATGACAGATTCTTGTTTTTCACTTGTTTCTGTCTGTGAATATTCCTTGGATAAGGAAAGCTAGACACCTGAATTGTTATGAGAGCTGGACTTGGATCTATCACCTCTCCTCTCAGAGACTGATTTTCCTTCCCTGTCAGATGGAACAAATAAATGCCTTCCATCCCTCTGAGTCCTCCAGCCATCACTGTTAGGACCACAGAAGATGGACTGAATGTGCTTCTCAAAAAAGCCTCATACATACCCAAAGTCTCAGTACTTCTCATGTTTCCTGGCTAGTCTTTCTTCAGTTGCAAGCAGAGGCCTGACTTAGCACCATTTGTCCACTTGTGGCCAGCTGCCTGAGGGGTCATGAGATGCTTTCTCTGAGGTGATCAAAGTTTCTCTGAAAAACGATCCCCCTTAGCCTCCACCTGTTGGTGGCATCCAAGCACAGCATGCATTTTAGTCCATGATGGGCACTTACAGACTAACCCTTTTCTGAACCCATTATTTATTTGAGGCAACTCCTGGAACTTAGTGAACCACTCAAAGATATATTTAAAGAACTCTGCTTCCCTTGGGGAATGGGGCAGAAGGGCAGAACAGTCAAAAAACCCCAGAAGGCCGAGTCCACTCAACAAGCATTTTTATATTCCTTGGATGTACTTAGCACTCCCTTTTTTTGAAGGAAAAGGCAATGTGGATTAGTGGGTAGTGTGTTAAATTTGCAGTCACAAACATCTGGGTTCAAATCTAACCTGCTCCTTATCTGTTTGACCTCAGACAATTCCCTGAAACTTCTCAAGAGTCCCCTTGTTTTTTAAATGATGTGACAGGATTCTTGGGCCTCTTCCTTTTCTGAATCTGGGTGAGCATAAGTACTTGCATTCAAATTCTGCCCTATTTACTCAATTATCACTAGTATTTATAGCAGTTTAAGGTTTTCAAAGTACTTTACAAATATTCTCTTATTTTATCCTGACAGCAGCTACAGGAGGTAGGTATTCTTATAATACCCATGTTCCAGATGAAGAAATTGAGACAGACAATTGTTAAGTGACTTGTCCAGGATACACAATAACTAAGTGTTTGAGGTTCAATTTGAAGTTGTCTTCTTGACTCTAAACTCAGCACTCTACTGTGCCATCTAGCTGCCTCTCAATCCCTATATTACATTAGACAAGTGGTTTAAACACTTTGAGCCTCCGTTTCCTTCTCTTTAAAAGAAGTGATTGTTCTCTATATTATCTCAAGTTGGGCTCAGCTCTAAAGCTGTTGAACATCTTACAAGGTAGATGAAAAGTTATATAATACATGGCCCCTCTATTCATGAAAGCTTACAGTATAGTCAGGGATAAGCTAGACACAGATAATTATAATCTGACATGATAAGTATATGAAAAAAGGAGCGTATGTTATGCATAATCATGATAAGTATCAAAAAGGAGCATAATGAAGTCCTCTGGAAGGTTGAAGGAGAAAGTCACTCTAAGTAGCTTGGAGTCTAGGTGAAGAGACAGAAATCAACATTTATTAAGCACCTATTGTGTGCCAGATATTGATTGGAGTGTTGGAGATACAAAAAGAAGCTAAAGAAACCCCTTTCCTGTGGAAGCTTACAATTTATTGGGAATATTTTTCATGAATTAAAATGTTTCCCTCTTATTTGTCTTGGCATCCTTTTCAACTTTTAGTTGCCAGTATACTGCTCAGCAGCAACATCCTTTTTTTATTTTTTTTTCTAAATAATTGATATATTATTTTTCTGAGTTCTCCATCATTGGGGTCATTCAAACAGCATCTGGATAAGGCCTGGTCCATGTAGGCTCCGAGGAAGCTCCTCAAGGAAGTTTCTTGGTGAGGACCCAGTCTCCTGGTCCAAGGGTCGAGTCTGCCAGAGGATCAGGGGGCTCATGTTTGGCTGCTGCACCATGCAAATTCTTCACAGCACTCTGGAATTCCAACAGGGCCTGTAAAGACTTAACCAAGATTTATTAGTGAAGTCAAGGGGAATTTGCTGCACTATTCTGGGCACAATGGCCAGGGATGCACCAAAAGGGACTTCAGAGAGAGAGAGAGAGAGAGAGAGAGAGAGAGAGAGAGAGAGAGAGAGAGAGTGTGTGTGTGTGTGTGTGTGTGTGTGTGTGTGTAGATGAATTAGCTGAGCATCCGCCCCCAAGCAGGGCAAAGGGAAGGAGGCTCACCCAAGACTTACTGGATTCAAGTTTAAGTTTAGCAGCTTATATGTGCCTTTAAAGACCTATTCATCCTTTCTACCTGCCCTGAACTCTGGAGTCAGTACACACAGTGTAGTTTCCATTGAACTCCCAGGAATTTGGATAGAGCTTGGACTGTCTGAGAAACAAAAGCAGGCCCCTTATCAGATCCAATGAAGGAAGGCATCCCGAATCTAAAGCTACAATTGTCACTGACTCGGATTTTGTAGGGAATGCCTCTTTTCACCCAGTGAAGGTATCCAGAAACACCAAGAGGTATCCATATCCCCCCAAAACCCTGTCTCCATTTGGGTGAAGTCCACTTCCTAGTGTTATCCATGCTGGCTGCCTCTAGGCCCATTTGCAGGGACTGGCTGCTGAGGGGCTGGGTTAACTTTGCCCCATTCCAATCACCTCCTTGCCCCTGATTCTGTCACTTGCTTCATTGCAGGACTGTAGAAATGGCACAGGAGTTCAGAGAGTCAGGCGCTGCCCAGGTGTGTGAGGCTATGCATACTTGTTATGAAGGGCAAAATTGCCATTCTTGGGAGTATTACTTGGCCTTGAGGAGTTCTCCAGCCATCTTGTCCTTCATTCCGTCCGCATATTTTCTTGATATACCGGCTGTGGGGTTTATGTCCCTTCAGGCTCATGTAAGTGGTGACACGATCCCTGTATGGGGGTCGGTCCAGGTAAAGGCAAAGAGGGGCTGACTTATGGGCGCCAGGGGCATAGAGAAGAAAGCATCTTTCAGATCCAAAACAGTATACCACCCATGGCCAGGGTCAAGGAAAGAAAGAAACTTGTAAGGATTCGGAACCATAGGGAGCACTGTCTCCACCTGAGAATTGACCTCCCAAAGGTCTTGCACTGGTTGTAGATCCCCGGACCCAGGCTTGCACACAGGCATCAAGGGGGAGTTCCAGGGACTCCAGCACGGCCGGAGGACCCCAGCCTCAAGGAGTCCATCAATGTGAAGCTTGAGGCCCAGCAAGGTGGGTTGCCCTAGGGGGTACTGATTAACTCAAACTGCAGTCACAGTAGCCAGGAGCTGCATGACTACTGGGGCTGATGAGACACAAAAGCAAAAGAATTGGTCTCAGCCCATTCCCCAGGGACAGCCTATTGAAGCTCAATAAGGAGTGAAGAGCACTCTACTGACCCGCTTCTGGACTTAGTGAGTGTAAGCAGGTGGGATTCCTCAGCTAAAGGACATGTCACCATTAACTGCAGAAGGCCCAGGGCGACTGAAGGAAAGGGTCCTTCAAAGGAGATAGTGGCGTGTGGCTTGTATAGAAAGTCTCACCCGAGGAGGGCATGGGGACAGTCTGGCACCACGGGGAAAGAATGTGTTACTGGTTCGAGATAGTTAATGGTTCGAGAAGGTGTGAGCGGGGCTGTCTGGGACGCTTCTGTAGCCCCCTGAACTTGGATAGAGTGGGAACTTAGACGGCCATAAGACTGTTGAAGTACTGAGGCAGCCGCCCCAGAGTTGAAAAAAAGGAAACAGGAAGACCCCCAACATCTGAGGTTACCCTCAGCTCCTGGGGGTATAGAGGGATCATTATGGAGTCGGGCCCCCCCTACTGGGGAGTCAGAGAAACTAATTGTTCTCTGGGCTATTGGCTCGGGCACTCATTTTTCCAGTGTCCTGAATGTTGGCAATATGCACACTGATCAGGAGACAGGGGTGGTCTGGTTGAACACCCCCGCTTCTGTGTGGATCAGGGACCCCATATCTACGGGGTCCCCTGGGGTTAGGGGTCTGAGCTTGAGTTTCTGCTAACTTGGCAACTACCACCTTGGCAACTGTCTTGGTCTGTTTAATGGTGCCATCCTCCCTATTGTCATAGACCCTCTTGGCCACCTCTGAGAGTTCAGTTAGCCTCTTTCTCTCGAATCCATCACATTTCTGGATCTTCTTGCAAATAGCAGAGGCTGAATTGGACACAAAATCAATAACTATTGCCTGCCAGTCTTTAGGGTCCTCTGGGTCGATGGGTGTGTAGGCTCCCTAGGCTTCCATAAGACGCTCTAGATACTTGGCAGGGACTTGTTTTTCCACGTCTGATTTCAGTGAATTTTCACATATTCCTCGGTTTCCTAACTGCCTCCCACAAACCCCCCTAACAGAAACTGGTGATACCTGTCAAGAGCCTCCTTACCTTGATGAGTATTGGGGTCCCAATCAGGAGGGGACTCGGTTAGGACGCGCAAGCATCTCTCTGTGTCTGTTGTGGGGTTTCCATCTGGACCAAGGACTCTTTTACGGGCCTCCCCTAGAATCCTCTCCCTTTCTTCAGTGGTGAAGAGGACATGCAGGAGCTGTTGACAGTCCCCCCCCACCCACCCACTTAGGTTGGTGGATGTAGAAAACGGTCACTAACAGGGAAAAAAGGGACTGTGGTTTTTCGGGAAAAAGGAGGCTTCTGCTGTTTCCAATTGTACAGCTCACTAGTAGCAAAAGGGACCTATACCATAAAGGGGCCATTTTGTGCCTCAGTAGTTAGGATCTGCCTCAGGGGGAAAAGAGTGGTGGGGAAAGCGTGCAAAGGTTGCACAAAGGGGTGGCTAGCAGAGGTGAGTCTGCTTCATCCATTATTGCATACACAGAACCTCCCCTAGTGTGAGGTGGCCATGGTGCAGAAAACAGAGAAAAAAAAAGAAATGACAGCTGGTGCCTAAGGAGGAGGGGCATGTCCGGACTCTGGGGGAGGGGCAGAGGGGTTAGGAGCAGGAGGAGGCAGGGCCAAGGAAAGGGGGTCCATTGGGCCTGGAGGGGAGAGTAATAGAGGGTGGGGAGATTTCTTGGACACCTGAAAGGCAAGGCTAGCATTTTTCTGACCACCTCCACAGTGCTAGGGCGGCTCAGAACCTGTATCTGAATTTTGCCAGGAGGTTTAAACTTCAGCCAATTCAATATGTATGGAATTTGGTCAGGATGTCCTGGTTCCCCAAAAATTATCTGCTTAACCCTCAGCCAGATCATGGGGTCAAAGGTTCCCTCAGGGGGCCAATCTACTGCCAAAGTGGGCCATTGTAGGCAGCAAAGCATCTGTAGCTGGCCAGAGTTAACCTTTTCAACCATATCCCTGGGCTATGGCACAAAATTGTTTAAAATCTGAAAGGACGCCTTGTAGGGGAGGGTCTGGGTATCCCCCAGGGTCTGGGAGGCACCCTGGCCCATGGCAGCAGAGAGGATTAGGGAATAACACAACCCAATGAGTCAGACACATAACACAGGAGAGACAACCGGCCACCAGAAAGAAACAATTGGGACCGTCACCCGGTGCCCCTTGTAGGTTGTCAGCAAGGGTGTTTGGAAACTTTGACAATCCCCTGATCTCTCAGGGAAAGATCTTTTGGCCAGTTTGTCTTAAGACTTTAAGAGAGTTCTTCAACCAGCAGACAAACAATCACACAGGACACACAGGGCACAGAACAACACTGAAAGATTCACACAGAACACAGAGAACACAGACCACTATCAACAGAACACTCAGACAAATCACACCTGCACAGAACACAGAACACATAGTACGAGAAAAAGAAAAAAAGGTCCCAAAAAGCTGCTGATAATCAGACCAGATGTGTCTTAGACACTCAGGATCTTCCCACAGAGTCCTGGGTTGGGGGGTCAACAAGGGCTCAGATGTTGCATCCACCTTAGCCACTTGTTACAGATGTAACAGATGGTCTGGGGAGTACCAGACAGATGGCTACAAGATAGTCAGGAAGCTGTGGGGACCCTTCAGGATGCTATTGACCACATTAGAATTTGGACTTTTGTACAATCGACCTACACCGTTTCAAACTCTTCAGGGGCCGGGGAACATCAATCCCTGTGGCCACCCCCTCGGAGGTGAGCAGTGTCAGTGGATCCCACAGAAGGTGAGCCAAAGGCTATCCCGGTGGAAGCTCCAAATGAAATGGATGGACGTGAGATAGACAGCTCAGAGCAGATTGTTTAATTTAAAGCATCATTGCCTGGCTGGCCAGAGACTAACCCACTGGACAGGCTAGTAGAGATCAGCCCTGAAGCTTTAGCGAGGTACACTTTCAAGGGTGTTTGCCACATCCTGGTACAGCCCTTGTGGTTACAAATTTTGGGAATCACTGACAGTTTCTCGTTTACAATGGGGAAATGTCTGGATGTGAGTGAACACACAACAGAACCTGTCCACATGTTTTGCAATATTGTCCTGACTCTGTTAGGCACACACTTCTTGGAAAATCTGGGAATTCTGCGGCTTCTCGGAAAATCTAGGGTCTCATGAACCGGGGGATGAGGCCCAGTCTGAACTTAACACTTCCCTGAATTTAGTTTAAGCAACATTTTCCTATAAGCCTGAGGCCTCTTTACCCAGGGTAACGGGGCTAGTCTTTTGTCCATTTCAGAAGTATTTCTACTACTCCCTCATCATTAACTGATCTGGCCAAGGCCTCTTTAAGGCATCCAAGAAAACCAGAGAATAATTCTGTTGTGTGATGCTTTGAAGGAAACCACTAGATTGTTCTGGGAATTTCCATCCAAGTGTTTATGTTGCAAGAAGTTACCTACTGATAAACCTCAATAGGATTGTCTATCTGCTCAATGCCATAATAACATTATATAGGAAAAATATGTGGGGAGGGAAGACAGAAGGCCCTGCTTAGCATAATATTCAGTCAGCTTCTCCCTATCACCTTCCATTTTTTAGGATCTAAAGTCCCTTCTTTTGGGAGCCATGGTGAAAATTTTTTCCCACTATATCTAGGAATTGTTTAATTTGTTACCTGGTTATTGCAAGCCCTTGTTTCTTTATCAATTTTACTAAGCATTTTTCATAAGTCTCCCGCCTTGGCCATTTCATGTCAATTTAGCCCATTTTCAATTACCCAGTCAAAAATTAAAGTAATCAAAATTTCCTTACCAGGTCTTCCCCATGTCCTTCCCCATCTAGAGGGTTTCTGAAAGGACTGTTCCTGCAGGATTCCCACACTCATGACCCTTGAGTATCATTGCTTTGTTCTCGGCGCATTGGGTGTCACTTGTTCCAAACTTCTAGGATCTAATTCAGACCAGCAAAATAGACGACATCATGTGAGAGGATGGCACAAGGAGACAAGAAGCAACAGTATGGCAGTGAATTGTCAGTGAATACCTCTGGTTTATTGGTTTATTTCACTGACCCATAGAGTATATACATATATATATATATATATATATATATATATATATATATATATATATATATATATATATATATATATATATGTATACACATGTTTTCAAAGTACAGCAAGATTATCATCAGTTAAAGGAAAGCATACATCATTTTGTTGCTAAGGAGGGTGGTGTTTGAGGAAGAGGAAAAAGCTCCTGGGTCTTTGGACTTGGAAGACAGTAAGTAGGGGTTAAGGAGAAAGTCTAGAAAGAGACAAAGGATGAGGGATTATCAAAATCCCAAACACTATTATACACTTTATGAAGGAGGTTCCAGATTTTAAGGATTGCATCCACACTATGGTCAGACCTGTGTTTTAAAAAGAACAGTATGGCAGTGAGGGTGGAACTAAGTGGCCTGGATAAAGACTTTAGGAAAGGCGAACCCTTGAAACCAACCAGGGTTCAAGTGATGAAGGAACTGCACCAATGTATTGATTAAATGGAGAGAGGAAAGGGGTTAAGAGATGAGGAATAAATGAGAATGTTTGAAAATAGATTCTTTACATGGAGTGAGGATTCATTAAACTCATGGGAGCTGACATGATTCCGAGTTTACAAAGAAAGGGCAGCTAGATGGCCTGGTAGGTACCAGCCTTGGAGTCAGGAGTACCTGAGTTAAAATCCTGCCTGAGAAACTTATTACTTACTAGCTGTGTGCTCCTGAGCAAGTCATTTAACCTCAATTGCATGATCAAAAACAAAAGAAAACAAAAATAAATAAAAACAAAGTCACAAAGCAAGATAGTATGGACAGCAAAGTGAAAAGAACAAAAAGCCTTGGAGCAGACAGCCATTCATGCTGAGTAGGGCTTGCTCTTTATATAGATCCTGAAGAAGACTCAGGTAGAATAGCAAAACAAATAGGAGACATCTGTTGTGGGAGCAGAATCACTAAAACCTGTAGTGGAAAATCTATTTAAAAAAATTAGTCAAATGTTATAAAGGAAATAAAAAAGCTGCTGAGGGAAATTGTGGACAGTACAGAAAATTCTAGACTCTTTCCATTTTCTTTACAAATAAGACCAATATCTGCACTTCTGGGCTTATTTAGACCAATTAAAAACCAATAGAAGCTGGAGGTGACTGAAGGTAATCCTGGGACAATAGGAAAAGATCTGAAGAGGCTAGGAAGAGAATTTGCCTTCTTTAAAACTGTAAATTCTTTCAAGGTTACTTCAACTTAAAACAGTAAGTGAAGAGCTAGCCTTGAGCTTGGTTAGACTGGGATAAAGCCTCAGCCCCAAACACAAGAAATTTCACTTTGCATACTGTGTAGAAAAGATACAGACAACCTCTGCTGATAAGCAACACTAGGCCTACTTGTAGTACATATACTTGACCAGGGGGGAAAAGGAACTGCGACCAAGTTAAGGGAGTGCAGAAACACTGGGATAAGAAGGCTGCAGGCAGTTAGAGGAGAGGAGAGATCTTAATTTAATGTTTCAGGATAGAGGAGAGAACTGAACCAGAACTTGAGGCCAGAGGACATCCGTTACCAAGCTCTTATGCTACCAACCTCTTATTTTGAATCCTTTTTTTAGGCATGTACAAATGACAATGCTTTTATTCCTTTTTCTATTTTCATTACTTTGTTGTGTATGGTATGATGCTTTCAATATATTTTAAAATTAAGAAAGAAAAAATTGAAAACAGAAGCCTTTCCATTTGGATCAGAAGTCATAATTGGCAACTATGGAAAATATATTTTAGCACCATCAGAAATGATGAAATTATAGATTTCAGAGCAACCCAAGTAAACACTGATGAACACATGCAGAAAGAAGGAGAATATTTGCTATAACAAAAACTGATGGAAATGAAATCTACACTGAACAATTGCCATTGTCTCATTGCCAGTTTTGAAAAAAAAACCTAGCTCACTGGATAGAGCATCAGTCCTGGAGGCAGGAGGACCTGAGTTCAAATCTAGCCTCAGACACTTAATACTTGATAGTTATGTGACCCTTGGCAAGTCACAGAAGCTCGATTGTCACAATATTGAAGAAGTAGAAGTAGAAGTAGAAGAAGAAGAAGAAGAAGTAGAAGAAGAAGAAGTAGAAGAAGTAGAAGAAGTAGAAGAAGAAGTAGAAGAAGAAGTAGTAGAAGTAGTAGAAGAAGTAGAAGAAGAAGAAGAAGAAGAAGTAGTAGAAGTAGTAGAAGAAGTAGAAGAAGAAGAAGAAGAAGTAGAAGAAGAAGAAGAAGAAGAAGAAGAAGAAGAAGAAGAAGAAGAAGAAGAAGAAGAAGAAGAAGAAGAAGAAGGAGAAGTAGAAGTAGAAGTAGAAGTAGAAGTAGAAGAAGGAGAAGGAGAAGGAGAAGGAGAAGGAGAAGGAGAAGGAGAAGGAGAAGGAGAAGGAGAAGGAGAAGGAGAAGGAGAAGAAGGAGAAGAAAAAATCCTAGCCCTAGCCTAAAAAAAAGTATAAATCTCTCATTGGCAGAGAGGCTGTGGAAGAAGTAAACTTAACATTGTATATTCTTTTCAGTTTTGTAATTTTTGCTGAAGTTTTTTTATAAAGCATATATGTGTATGTGTACCTAATCTATGTGTCTATACATCTTTCACTGAATTGCAGGGATCTGGCTCAGTGTTGAGAGTGTGGGAATACATTTCAGAATGGCCATGTTATAAATAATATTTCAATAATTCTCCCCTCCAATAGTTCCGGTGACGAATTTCACTAAATTCTCTTTCATACTGTTGAAACTAGTAAAGGTGATTTCTTTAAGTGATAATCCTTTTGGGAGCAGTGACTATGTACAATATTATTTCAACTATTAAAGAATAACTTTAAAACAGTTTTAAAAGTCCCCCCCATTCAGAATTCTTAATAAGTGGGGAAAGACATGGTCTTTCATCGTAAAAGATTTTGATATTTTAGAATGCCCCCCAAAAGTGCCTTAAAGTCCCATGTATGAAGCCTTGATTTCAATGACTTTACCATTGCCTTTCCCAATATAGGAAACAATTTTCACGAGAGGGCTTATAATTAGACTCCAAATATAAACTTGTTGGAACCCATATTATATCTGTATCCTTAAACTGAACTCTCCTACCTTTTTTCAAATTTAATGTTTTTCTTTCTTCGGCAATTGCCTGTAGCATGTCTCTGGAAAACAGGAATGATGTATTTTAAGGTATTTTGTATTATTTTCATTAAAGTGAATGAAATATTGACAGCTTTTTATCAGTTATTGCCTTGGGTTTCTTTCCTTTGAGGATTTTGCCATGAATCACTATTTGGAATGTTATGCCACAGTTCTCAGTCTCCCTAATTATCCTGACCAATTCCTGACTCAGTTTCTCAGCTTCAGTCAAAGCTCAGTCCTGCAAAACCTCCTCCTGTTCTTTATCAGAATATTTGATAAGGATAAAAGATCGTTTGTTTTAGAATATCAGAATGGCTCTCCCCATCCCAAGCTATGGGATGTCAGATACCATCTTATCAAATGTCTCTCCCCATGTCCGGGGTGCCTCCCCCTGATTATGCCATCTCACCTCCAATGCCTCACCCCACCCTGTCAGAGTCCCCTTCCCACTCTCAGCACCCTGACTCCGCCCTTGCCTCAGTCTACCCCCTGCATCCGCACCATGTGTATATATGTCTTTGAGAACTCGCATTGTTTCCTGGATTCTTGGAGACAATAGTCTCATTCAGCCTTGGGACCAAACCATGGATCCATTTGGTCCCATTATATCTCTCCATTAAATAAATTATTAAATATTCTCTAATCTCTATCTGGCTCAGTTTCTCAGGCATTACAACAAATTATTTGTCTTGTAATTCAAAAAAATGTATTTATATAAATCTTATTGGTAGTTACTAAATGACTATATGTGCTTTTAATTTGGTTTTAATTATCGTACTCATTAATTCAGAGAGGTATCCAGAATTTTCCATTTTCTTAAATCAATCCATTTTAATGACTAGTTTGTTTCTTTTTGATTAGGAATCTAGGATTTATTTAGTCAGTCTCCACTTATCAGGCATGTCCACAAGAATACTATGAGAAGTGCTCTTTGAACATAAACATAATCTATTCTTTTGACTTCTTTGCACACTACACTCCATTTGTTACATTCCCAATAAGGTGAAGATAGAAACAGAGGAGGGGCACATTGATTTCTGTAATTGCAGGAGGATACTGCTATGGTGATTTGTAATGATAGTCTACCATTCTGAAACCCCACCAATAGTGCATTAGTTTACCTTGCAGAATATATTTTTGTTCTTATTACCATTTTTACGAATTCTGCCTCCTCCTCAAAAGAAGACTTCTGTGGAAAAGAAACATTGCTAGATTAAGCAAAATATATTATTTTTAAAAATAATTTTATTTAAAGTTTTGAGTTTGACATCCTATCACTTCCTCACTTCTTTCCTTCCACTTCTTCCTGAGACAGTAAGTGGTCAGATTCAAATTACAGTTGTGCAATAATGTAAAACATTTCCATTATAGGCATTTTAGAAAAGAAGACTCAATGAAAAAAAATGAAAGAATAAATAAACTTGAAAATACGATGCTTCAGTCAATAGTCAAATCAAGATCAGTTCTTTCTCTGCAGACAGATATTTTCATAATCTTTCTTTTTGGATTATTTTATTGTTTGAAAATAATTGTTATTCAAAGTTCTTTATGCAATAATACTCTTGTTTCAATGTACTACTTCCTGATCCTGTTCACTATAAATTAATTCAGGCCTTACCATGTTTTCCTGAAATTAACCTGCTTCTCATTTCTTAAGACATAAAACAATATTATTTCATTACAATATTACATATACCGCAGCTTCTTGAGTCATCCTGCAATTGGTCAAATCCCCTTTGATTTCTAATTCTTAGCTACCAAAAGCGCTGCTATAAATATTTTTGTACCTCCTTTTCTACACCTAAGAGTGTTATTTCTGGGGCACAGAGGATGCAGATTTGATATCCCTTTGGTTATTGTTCCCAATTGCTCTCCAGAAGGGTTGATTCAATTTCCAATTCCACAACAGTACTGTCTCACTTTTCTCACATCCCCTCCAACATGCAACTACTTTTGCTCATATTAGCCAATCTCAGAAGTGTGAGATAACTCAGAGTTACTTTAATATGCATTTCTCTGATCATTAGTGATTATTAAGAATATTTTTTGTATGACAATAGATAATTTTGATTTCCTAGTCTGAAAATTGCTTGATCAGGTATTCTGAGCATTTACCAATTGATGATGACATATATAGATTAACAAATTTGACTCAGTCTCTATATATCTAAGAAATGAGACCTTTACCAGAGATACTTATTGCAAAACAACATTTCCCTCACTTTTCTGTTTTCCCTCTAATGTTGGGTGCATTGGTTGTGTCTGTCAAAACTTTTTTTTTTAAATATATAATCAAAACAATGTACTTTCTATTTTGTAATGCCCTCTGTCGTCTTTGTTGCTAAATTCTTCCCTGATCCATCCATCTGACAGATAAACTATTCCCTACTGTCTTAATTTGCTGGCGGGTATCCCTCTTTATGTGGAATTCACCTACTTTTTGTATTGGTTGTACTTTTTTTTTCCTCTGCAGCCATCTTTTCCAATTGTTTCTCTATTGAAAAAAAGTGCAAACAAGTAGTGATAAGAGCAAGAAGCAGAGTGTGTAATATTGCTGTAGGAACAGAGAAAGGAATAAATATGGAGATACGGAAGAATTGGAACAGACAAGATTTGGTAACTGGTATGTTACTATATAGGTCTAAGGGCGGAGAGCACTGAGAGTTATCTATAAATTTGAATGCCAGGAGTTGGAGAAGGTAATTTGGATGTGTAGAGGATGAGATCCATGGGGATATATTAATTCATTAGTCTGGAAAGGTTATACTTGGATCTACAGTTTTTGGGCTTTTCTACACAGATTTTCATTCCTTGGCAGCTGAAAAGATCAGCAAAAAGAAGGTGTCAAGAGAACTTTAGGGGAAATAAAGCTCTGATTTACATTGTTTCCTGGTGTTTCAAATTGCTTAGGGTGAGAAGAGTGATTGTAAGGAACAATCCTGTTGGAGAAAGTGAATATATATTCCTAGTACCACTTGTAAAAACTAACATCACATTAGAGTATTGAAAAGGGACTTCTTCCCTAATTCCCAATTCCTAAGAATAAGAATAATTGTGTTTGTGGCAGTTTTAGTTTGTTCAAGTCATGAGAGTCTGACAAAACTCCAGGCAAACACGATGTTACATTGTTTTGACGCCTGTTGTGCATCCTCCTCACTGCATCCCAGAATTTTCAGGAGAATGCATAGAAGCCAGCCCTAAAAAAATCCTGAAAGAATACAAATGAGAAAAATCCCCAGGAATTGGATTTACTTACCACGCTGTTTGTTTCTTCTATTTCTTCTTCTTCAAATTTTTTAAATTCAATTTGTCTGTTTAAAAAAAAAAAGTATTTTTATTATTTTATTTATAATTTTTTGACAGTATATATGCATGAGTAACTTTTTATACGTTATCCCTTGTATTCATTTTTCCAAATTATCCCCTCCATCCCTCTACTCCCTCCCCTAGAAGACAGGAAATCCCATATATTTTACATGTGTTACAATAAAAACTAGAAACAATATATGTGTGTATATCCCATTTTCTTGTTGCATATTAATTATTTTTTTCCGAAGGTATAAGTAACCTGGGTAGATAGACAGTAGTGCTAACAATTTACATTCACTTCCCAGTGTTCCTTCTCTGGGTGTATTTGTTTCTGTCCATCATTGATCAACCAGAAGTGAGTTGGATCTTCTTTATGTTGAAGATATCCACTTACATCAGAATACATCTTCATACAACATTGAAGTGTACAGCGATCTTCTGGTTCTATTCATTTCACTCATCATCAGTTGATGTAAGTCTCTCCAAGCCTCTCTGTATTCCTCCTGCTGGTCATTTCTTACAGAGCAATAATATTCCATAACCTTCATGTACCATAATTTACCCAACCATTCTCCAACTGATGGACATCCATTCATCTTCCAGTTTCTAGCCACTACGAATAGAGCTGCCACAAACATTTTGGCACATACTGGTCCCTTTCCCCTCCTCAGTATTTCTTCGGGACGTAAGCCCAATAGCAGCAAAGCTGGATCAAAAGGTATGCACACTTTGATAACTTTTTGGGCATAGTTCCAAATTGCTCTCCAGAATGTTTGGATTCTTTCACAACTCCACCAAGAATGTATTAGTGTCCCAGTTTTCCCACATCCCCTCCAACATTCATCTTTATTTGTTCCTGCCATCTTAGCCAATCTGACAGGTATGTAGTGGTATCTCAGAGTTGTCTTAATTTGGATTTCTCTGAGCAGAAGTGATTTGGAACACTTTCATATGAGTGGATATAATTTCAATTTCATCATCTGAGAATTGTCTGTTCATATTCTTTGACCATTTATCAATTGGAGAATGGTTTGATTTCTTATAATATAGGGTCAGTTCTCTATATATTTTGGAAATGAGACCTTTATCAGAACCTTTCACTGTAGAAATATTTTCCCAATTTGTTACTTCCCTTCTAATCTTGTTTGCATTAGTTTTGTTTATACAGAAGCTTTTTAGTTTGATGTAACCAAATCTTCCATTTTGTGATCAATAATGACCTCTAGTTCCCCTCTGGTCATAAATTCCTTCCTCCTCCACAGGTTTGAGAGGTAGACTGTTCTCTGTTCCTCTAATTTATTTATGATCTCATTCTTTATGCCTAAATCATGGACCCATTTTGATCTTATCTTGGTATATGGTGTTACGTGTGGATCCATATCTAATTTCTGCCCTACTAATTTCCAGTTTTCCCAACGGATTTCTTCAAATCATGAATTTGTATCCCTAATGTTGGTATCTTTGGGTTTGTCAAAGACTAGATTACTATAGATGTACATTTTTTTGTCCTTTGTACCTAATCTGTTCCACTGATCGACTGGTCTATTTCTTAGCTAATACCAAATGGTTTTGGTGACTGCTGTTATATAATACTGCTTTAGATCAGGTACACATAGACCACCATCATCTGACTTTTTTTCATTAGTTCCCTTACAATTCTCGACCTTTTATTCTTCCATATGACTTTTGTTGTTATTTTTTCTAGGTCATTAAAATAGTTTCTTGAGAGTCTGATTGGTATACCAGTAAATAAATAGATGAGTTTGGGGAGTATTGTCATTTTTTATTATATTCGCTCTGCCTATCCAAGAGCACTGAATGTCTTTCCAATTATTTAAATCTGACTTTATTTTTTTGGCAAGTGTTTTGTAATTTTCCTTATATAATTCCTGACTATTCTTTGGTAGATGGATTCGCAAATATTTTATACTCTCAACATTTGTTTGGAATGAAATTTCTCTTTGTACCTCTTGCTGTTGCATTTTGTTGGTGATATATAAAAATGCTGAGGATTTATGTGGATTTATTCTGTATCCTGCCACTTTGCTAAAATTCGGAATTAATTCTAATAGCTTTTCAGCATTGTCCTTGGGGTTCTCTAAATATACCATCATGTCATCTGCAAAGAGTGATAGTTTGATTTCCTCATTTCCTACTCAAATTCCTTGAATCTCTTTCTTGGCTCTTATTGCCAAGGCTAGCGTTTCTAGTACTATATTGAATAGTAATGGTGATAGTGGGCAACCTTGTTTCACTCCTGATCTTACTGGGAAAGGTTCCAGTTTATCTCTATTGCATTTTATCCTTACTGATCGTGGCAAATAAATGCTCCTGATTATTCTATGGAATAGTCCATTTATTCCTATACTCTCAAGCGTTTTTAGTAGGAATGGATGTTGAATTTTATCAAATACTTTTTCTGCATCTATTGAGATGATCATATGGATTTTATTAATTTGATTATTAATATGGTCAATTATACTAATAGTTTTCCAATATTAAACCAGCCCTGCATTCCTGGTATAAATCCTACTTGATCATAGTGTATTACCGTTGGGATGATTTTCTGAAGTCTTTTTGCTAATAACTTATTTAAAATTTTAGCATCAATATTCATTAAGGAAATTGGTCTATAATTTTCTTCCTCAGTTTTCGATCTCCCTGGTTTAGCTATCAGTACCATGTCTGTGTCATAAAAGGAGTTTCGTAAAACTTCTTCATCCGCTAATTTTTGAAATAGTTTATATAACATTGGTGCTAATTGTTCTTTAAATGTTTGGTAGAATTCACATGTTAATCCATCTGGTCTTGGGGATTTTTTCCTGGGAGTTGATTAATAGCTTCTTCTATTTCTTTTTCGGAAATGGGACTATTTAAGCAATTTATCTCCTCCTCTGTTAATCTAGGAAGCCTGTATTTTTGGAGGAAGTCATCTATTTCACTTAAGTTATCAAATTTATTGGCATAAAGTTGGGCAAAGTAACTCATTATTTCTCTAATTTCCTCTTAATTGGTGGAAAGATCCCCCTTTTCATTTGTAAGACTAACAATTTGATTTTCCTTTTTCCTTTTTCTGATCAGATTTACCAAAGGTTTATCTATTTTATTGGCTTTTACATAAAACCAACTCTTGATTTTATTTCTTAATTCAATAGTTTTTTGTTTTTGTTTTTTTTTTTACTTTCAATATTACTGATTTCTCCTTTTAATTTTTGTATTTCAAGTTTGATTTTTGGTGGGGGGGGGTATTAATTTGGTCTTTTTCCAGCTTTTTAATTTGCAGGCCCAATTCATTAATCTTCTCTTTCTCTATTTTGTTCAAATAAGCCTCTAAAGATATAAAATTTCCCCTTATTACCGCTTTAGCTGCATCCAAAAGATTTTGGTATGATGTCTCATCATTGTCACTATCTTGGGTAAAATTATTGTTTCTATAATTTGCTGCTTCACCCAGTACTTCTTTAAGATGAGATTATTCAGTTTCCAATTACTTTTTGGTCTATTTACCCCTAACTTCTCACTGAATGTAGCTTTTATTGTATTGTGATCTAAGAAGATGGCATTTATTATTTCTGCCTTCCTGCATTTAATTTTGAGATCTTTATGTCCTAATATATGGTCAATTTTTGTATGGGATCCATGAACTGCTGAGAAGAAATCATATTCCTTTCTCTAGCCATTCAGTTTTCTCCAAAGGTCTATCATACCTACTTTTTCTAATGTTCTATTTACTTTTTTTAATTTCTTATTTGTTTTGTGGTTTGATTTGTCAAAATCTGAGAGTGCAAGGTAGAGATCTCCCACTATTATAGTTTTAGTGTCTATTTCTTCTTGCAACTCTCTTAACTTTTCCTTTAGAAAGTTAGAGGTTATACCACTTGGTGCATATATGTTTAGTATTGATATGGCTTCATTGTTTATGCTACCTTTTAGCAGGATATAGTTTCCCTCCTTATCTCTTTTAATTAGATCAACTTCTGCTTTTGCTTGATCTGAGATAAGGATGGCTACCCCTGTTTTTTTTTTTTTGCCTTTACCTGAAGCATAATAGATTCTGCTCCAACATTTTACCTTTACTCTGTATGTATCTCCCTGCTTTAAGTGTGTTTCCTGTAAACAACATATTGTAGGGTTCTGACTTTTGATCCGGTCTGCTATCTGTCTCCGTTTGATGGGAGAGTTCATCCCATTCACCTTTACAGTTAAAATTACTAATTCTGTATTTCTTGCCATCATATTATCCTCAGATTAGGCTTTTTCCCTTGACCCCTCTGAACCCTTTCCGCAATATTTAATTTATAGACCCCACTTGTGACATGCAGCCCCTCTCTAAATTCCCTCAGATATGGTTTATTTTCTATGCCTCTTCCTGGGATGTAGTTTCCCTCTTTTTATAACTCGTTCCCCTTTTTCTGATACTACCCCCTTCCCTTTACTACTCCCCCCCTTTTTTATATCAGTAAAATCAAATTATCCATGCGGACTTTCTATATATCCACAACAGAGATACAGTTCTCAAGAGTTCTTTTTACCTTTTTCTGTTTCTCTTCAGTCTTGTCGATGTAAGTCAAATTTTTTTGTTTAAGTCTGGTTTTTTTCTTAAAAACAAATGGAATTCCTCTGTTTCATTGAATGTCCATCTTCTTCCATGGAAGAAAATGCTAAACTTAGCTGGGTAGTTTATCCTTTGTTGCAATCCTTGATCTTTTCCCTTTCGGAATATCAGTTTCCAGGCCTTTGATGTTTTAATGTGGAGGCAGCCAGTTCTTGAGTGACCCTTATTGTGTCCCCTTGATATTTGAATTCTTTTTTTCTAGCTACTTGCAAAAATTTTTTTTCCTTTGTGTGGTAATTCTGCAGCTTAGCCACAATCTTCCATGGAGTTCTTTTTTTAAGGTCTTTTTCAGAAGGTGTTCAATGAATTCTTTCAACACCTATTTTCCCTTCTATTTCTATTAGCTCTGGAAAGTTCTCTTTGACGATTTCCTGTAAAATAGAGTCTAGGCTCTTTTTTTGGTCATAATTTTCAGGAAGTACAATGATCCTCAGATTCTCTCCTAGATCTATTTTCCAGGTCTATAGATTTTCCCAGTAAGAATTTGACCTTATTCTCCATTTTTTTTTTTTTGTTTTTTTGTTTTGTTTTGTTTTGTTTTGTTTTGTTTTGACTGATTCTTGGGTTATCAATGAATCATTCATTTCTATTTGTTCCTTCCTGATTTTTAATGAATTATCTTCATTCATATTTTTAATTCTTTTTGTATATGCCCAATTGAGTTTTTAAAATTATTTTACTTTATTGAACTTTTTTCCATTTCCCTAATTTTTTTTAGAGAGAATTATTTTCTTTTTCCAATTCAGGAATCTTACTTTCTTGAGACTTTTTTTATCTTTTCCAATTCAGAAATGCTACTTTCCTGTGATTTTTTAACTTTTTCGAATTCACAAATTTTGTTACACTGCATCTCCTGTGAATTCTTTATTTTTTCCAACTCAAATTTCAGAACGTTGTTATTCTCTATCATAGCTTCTCCTTCCTTTACCCATTTTTCTTCAAACTCTCTTAACTTTTTAATAGTCGCTTCTAGGAGAGAGTTATGTGATGGTGGGCAGGTATCTTTCACCTTTAGGCTGTTATCTGCTGACTCTCTGCTATTAACTTCCTCAGGGTTGGATACCCGCTCTTTCTCTGTGTAGAAGGAATCAGTAGTTCTCTTTAGCTTTTTACTCATGGTTAAAATATCTTTTGGGGTCTGTCCTTGGGGTAAGAAGTTTATTTCTTTACCAGCTTCCTCCCAGACTGGATGGATGCAGCGGCTCCTGTGCCTGAGCTAAGAGCGAGCTCTGGGAGAGAGTTCCCCTCCCCCTCCCTGGAAGTTCCTCAGAGGTGATTAGTACAGCTGCACTGTGAGGGTTGCCCTGTGAAGGACCCCTGCTGTGTGTCCTAAAGACTTCCCTGAGGTTTAAGACTGAACAGTAAAGGCGACACAAAGCCCAGCCAATGTGTTCCATGGGGCGTGGATGTCAGCAGCTGATGTGAAAAGCCCCTGCGCTCAAACTGGAAGTGTCTTCCCTGAAACAGCGGTCCCTATTTCAAAGGTTCCACTTCTCTGGGACTTCCCGCACTATGTGAATTAGATGTTGCCTTGGGCTGTGTCCCTGCTGTTCATGCTCTTAACTACACTAAGGTGAAGCCCAGGCAACAGAAATCGTCTGCACAGCCTTCCCGAGATCTGTTAGGTCACTTCCGGATTGGGGTGGTTCTAGGATCTGGCTTTGTATTTTAAAGTGGCTTGATTTCTCTTCTGTACTGCTGTTTTATAAGCAGAGAAGAGCTAATAGCCTGTGCCAGATTCCTCTATCTCAGTGGCTTCTCTGATCCCAGAGTTCTCCCCAGCCCAATTGGCACAGTTGTGCTAGCACCTAAGCGTCTGTGTTGGCCTTTTTTCTTCCTCCCCTGGGAACTGACCTTTTCTGTTGAAACTCCAGATTCTCTTCAACTGGTGAGTCGTGTTTCCAGTCCTTGTGGTTTCTATCAGTCCAGCGTTATTTTTGAGGCTGATTTAACTAATTGGTATTGAGGGAAGAAGGGAGCTTATAAAATCGCGTATATCTTCTCCTCCATCTTGGCTCCATCCCACCAGAGTATGCTTTTCAACTGAGAAGAGTACTCATTTGGCTATTAAGCATCTTGTGGTGGGATCCCCACTTCTTTCACTATTAAGAGCTGAGTAAATCAAGTGTACTGAATTCCATGCTTTGCAATCTGTTATTGACAACTTCTTATTTTTCTCCTGTGTTCTCTAATAGTTTTTTGATGTGAGTGGTTACTAAACTATTGCTTAGCTTTTGTTATGGTTCTAATTACGGGGAAGAGCTCATATTCATTCACAAAGATATCTCTAGGATTTTCCTTAAATTCATTGATTTTAGTTCATGATATTATTACTGCTTCTGTCACATAAAGAATTTCTTCAGCCAGTCTCAACATGTCCGATTGTACAGGCATCTCCAAGCTTTTGCAGTGACAGAAGAATATTACAAAAAAGGCTATTTAAAAATAGCTTCACTTTTTCACATTTGTAGTCTACATTCCATTTGGTTTATTTGTATTAAAATGATAGAAGTCCCAATTTTTGTAACTTTTGTAATTTGATTAGGAAGCTATCACAATTTCCAAAGGGATTCTCATATTCTTAAACGCATTGGGGGTTCATGAATGGTTCTGGTTGTCCAGAAAGATGCCCATTTTGGAAGCATCAGGATTTCAATTTTCAAGATCATTACCAATTAAATTTTCTTTATTTTTCTTCTCCTTAGTGGAAGTTTTTATTTCCAAATCTTCTGCTGTGTTCTCCTCGGGACAAGAAAACTTTTTTTTTTTTTTTTAAGTAAAATAAATTTCTAATAAAAATTATGTCAAAATTTGTGAAATAAGTAAACTGGGAAAACTCTGAAACAATGCTCTGCTGAATTACTGACCCAGTAACAAAAAGGTTTTTGAAAGAGAGAAGTCATTTCCCGCACAGACACCTTCCAAAACAGACATGTGGAAGTATGACATATTTGAAGGAGTCTTTCATCTGAATCTCAAAGGAGGTCATTTTTATCTTTACAGACTTGCAACAGCAAGACAGACCTTGCACAGGAAATTTAAGAAGAGATTCTCTCCCCCCACCTCCTTGCAGAATTGGAGGTACAAGAGAGTTTAATATTGCCTATGATTTCAATGCTTTGTGGTGGCTAATGTTTTTCCCTTTTTGGCTTTTCTATTTAAGTGTTGTAAAATATTTTTCATAAAGCATGTGGGGAATCTATGCAAGTGAGAAAAAACAGGGAGAAATATTGACAATATTTTAAAGAAAAGTTATCAATAACAATGGTATTTAGAAAAATATTATTTAAATACTCCTACCTAGAGGCAACAGAATGTAAAGCTGGATAAGTAGTGTTCATATGAGCAAAGAGAAAGGAATAAATGCCTAAGATGCTTTACACGTAAAACATTTAACAACTAATATAATGCTATATAAAAATGCGGAAGTGTCCTCAATGAAAGGAACAAAATGAGTGGAGATTTTAAAAGGAGATAATTTGGGTTTGTTGAGAATGAGATTTATGTTGACTAATTGATTATTTGTGATACTGGCAGTGGCCCCTTTAAGATTCCTTTTCTGATCCCCCCCCCCCCCATGACTGACCTTTGATTTACAAGATCTGGCCCCAGCCCCCACCGGATCTGAGCTGACTTGTGTTTTTCAGCCCCTACTATCGGCTCAGATTTCCCCAACGCCCCATAAACAGTTTCTTCCTTATTTGAAAAGCCCGCCAAGAACTTGGTACCCCCCCCAAGCCCCTTTTAGGTATAAAAGAGCCAAGCTGGAGCTCTCTCTGGGCAGGAGCCCTTTCCCCCAAATATGGTATGCTTCCGGCCATGTAAGGGGTCCTGCCCTCCCAGGGACCACCTTTGGCTCAGGCGACTTTCTACCTTCAACTTTACTTCCAAATTCCTACAATAAACTTTGATTAAAAAAAAAAAAAGTTTTTTGTAGGTTTATCAATCTAACTTTTCGGGCCTGTAAATTCATTATTTACAGGGGACTCTCGTGCCACCATTAGAAATTATTTAACTTTGTATCCTTGCTCCCAATCCAAAGAGGTTGCAGGGGAGTTCCATTTGACTTCCTGTACCCCAAAACTGCCACTAGACCTCAAGTAATCCTAATTTTATTTAGGTATCCCTTTTCTAAGATCTCATCATTTGGCTATACCCCATCACTTGGATGTATAGATTCAGGATTCTTCTGCAGTGAGCTATTTATACAGCCAAAGAGACCTGGTGATATTGAGGGGAAAAAGAATATAGTTTTTACAAGTGATGAATTGCTAGAAGTCACTCAGTGTTATTCAGTGAAAAATTGAAGTTGACCCACAAGAAAGAAATGGGAAGTGTCTACATTACTCAGCAGAAGAGGTACCAGAAGAAAGTAGTATCAGGAAGATAGAGGGTACAGAAGGAAAAATCTGCTTCGTAAAAAGGAATAGAATGTCCAGGAACTAGAAAGACTGAGAAAAAACCTAAGGCTTGAAAATTAAAACATTGTTATAATTTGAGCTATAAAAATTTATATAAAAAAAAGTTTCTAAAAGATTCCACCATTACTACATGTAAAGTACATCTAAAACAAACAAACAAACACAAACACAAACACAAAAACAAAAACAAACAAACAAACAAAGAAACAAACAAACAAAAAAACAATCTCTATCAAAACTCTTTGGTAAAAGGCAAAGAAAATAAAGAAAAAAATGATTGGAAATCTCTGGATAACTAAGAGCTTAGAAGCAAGTAAACCCAAAAATCTATTATACAAGTAATTTGAAGTATAGGAAGAGTGGGAAAAGAATTCTTTGCCCTAGAAACCTTGCAAAAGTGTCATAAATTAAGTTTGGAGTAGCCTCATACACAAGTAACCAGGATAAATTCTGGTCGTACCACTTTAGGCTTGGTATAAGAAAAGACTAATAAGTTCTCATTTAAAATAGGAGTTTTCTTTCTGTGATGTGAATTTTGGGGAGAAAGATGGGATTTACTCTCAAAAACTGAAAAATGCCATATTAAAGAAAAAAAAAAGCATTTCAATTACACTGCATATCAGCAAACTTTTATAAGAAGCAAATCAATCAGTGCAGATTAAAAGAGGTAAAATGTTAGCAACAAATGTTTATGATCATGCTCACAATTACAAACACAATTATTCAGGATTTTTAAATAATGAATATAAACTGAAACTATTAAGTTCTTCCCTATCATCCTTTTGCCCAGCAGCAGTGAATTCTTCAATTACATTATAAACAAATAGCTTTCCAAAAAAGAGTTAAACAGCCTTAAGGAAAAAGGACACTATACTATATCATGAATAAGAAGGGAAATGGCAATTAAACCATGTGGTTTTCATTTCCTTCAGACGATATGTATAAATATAGATAATCGGGATAATATTTAAAAAGGGATATAGAGAAAGGTCTAATATTTATTTAAAAACTTTTATAATTTTAGAAAAAGAGATTATGAAAATGATCATGCCACTTGAATTTTTGAACCCAGTATTGGGTACATAGGGTGCAGATATATCAAGAGCAAGAGAAAAGTTGCAAAAGAAGAGTTGTAAAAGAAAACTTTAGCTAACAATGTAGATGCATTAGATCAGAACTTGACTGAACAAATCCTGGGAGACTGATATAGTGATATTATATTGAGATAGTCAAGAAGAATTAATTTTGTCTAAGCAACTTTGCTTAACTTTGAACATAGAATGAACTGAGAAAATATAGTAGATTACTCTTCAAAGAGTACCCATTGAATTAGAAAGCAATAACTCCAGAACTATATGCAAAAGATACCTAAGTGCAAAACAATCTCAGAGGAAAATATTAGTCACGCTTTGAGTATGGAGAAGGAAGACTCACTACCAAAGGACCTTTTCAGAAGACAGAATCTGAGTCTTGTAGAATTGGAAACTATTTAATGTATCTTTGAATTAAAGGGAGTTGGCTCAGTGGTGAGGGTGTGGAAACAAATTTGAGAATGGCCAAGTTATAAATATGTAATAGTTCAATAATTTTCCCCTCTAATATCTTCAGTGATGAATTTCGCTAGGCTTTTTTGTTTGTTTGTTTTTATATATATTGTTGAAACTAGTAAAGATGATTTGTTTAAGTAATCATATTTTTGGGAACAGTGACTATAGTATTACTTCCACTATAAAACAATAATTTTAAAATGATTTAAAATTTTTCCCCCTACTTTAAAATAGGGAATAGCATTGCCTTTTATCATAAAAGATTTTTGTGTTTTAGAATTCCCATTTAAAGTGTCTTCCATCCCCTTTGTTTTATGACTTTGTCATCTCTTTGTTTTATGACTTTGTCATCTCTTTTCTCACTATGAGAAAGTCTTCCAGAGAGGGCACACAAATAGGTGTTGAATAAAGATTTATGTGTTCCAAATTATAAATGTATCCTTGAATTCAATTCTGCCACCTTGGGATTTGTGCCTTTGATTTTATCCCATGATTTACTTTGTTCTAAGACTATTGTTTTCCTCTTTAATTTTGCATAGAACTTCTCTGGAAAACGAAATCAATAATGTGTATTAAGATACTCTGCATTATATTCATTGAAATGAAAATAATATGGACAGGTTTTTTTTTTTATCAGTTATTCTTTTGTGTGTCTCCTTTAATGTTTTTGCATTCATCACTTTTTTATTTCTCCTGTCATTCAAAATGTTTTCTTTTCCTTATTGGTGATTACTAAATGAGGGTAGGTGCTTTTCTTTTGGTTTTCATTGTTGTGTTCCCATTAATTCAGAGAGGTGTCCAGAATTTTTTTATTTTCTTATACCAATGTTAATTCTTGGTTTTATTATTTTTGATTGGTAATCTAGAATTTCTTCAGCTAGTCTCAAATTGTCAGGCATTTCAGGCATCAACATAAGAATACCTTGACAAATTTTCTTTGAATATAAATATAATCTCTTCCTTTGACCTGCTTGTACATATATTCCATTTGCTATTTCCCAATAAATGAAGACAAAAACAGATATGGGGTAGACTTATTTCTATAATTTCACTAAGATACTGCCTTGGCGATTTGAAATGTGAGTCTACCATTCTGAAACCCCACTAATAGTACATTAGTTTACCTGGAACTGCAAGGTGCTGGTGACACTACAATGTGGCGGATTTCTTCATCAAAATCTCTCTGCTGTGGGAAAGAAACATTTTTATAATGATTTTTCTTTAATGTTTTGAGTTCTAAATCCTAACATTTCCTCATTTCTTCCCCTTCCCTTCTGCCAAGTTTGCAATCAGTAAGCAAACAAATGATTTTTGTGCAGTGATGTAAAACATTTCCATATTAGTCATTTTAGACAAGAAGGCTCAAATAAAAGAAAAAAATAAAAGAACAAAAGAAAGTGACTCAGTCAGTATTCAATCAAGATTAGTTTTTTCTCTGCAAGATAGTCTCATCATTAGTTCTTTTGGATTGATTTGATTTGTTTGAGTATTATCATTCACAGTTATTCATCCAACTATATTATGTTACTTTTTTTTACTACATCTTTCTGGTTTTTGTTCACTTCATTATATATCAATTCACGTCTTTCCATATTTTATTAAAATTAACCTGCTTCACATTTCTTAGGGCACAATACCATAATATTCATTATAAATATGCATCATGGCTTCTTTGGCTGTTCTCCATTTGAAAGGCATCTAGACCTAGTTATAAATATAATTGTACAAAGAGAATACTTTTTCCTATTTTTTTAGGAGATTAGACTTAATAGTGCTGAATGAAAGAGGATGCAGTTTGATAGCTTTTTAGTTATGGTTCCACATTACTCTCTGAAGGGTTGATTCAATTTACCACAGTACAGTAGTATCCCACTTTTCCACTTCCCCTCCAATATCTAAAACATTTTTGGGACATCTTAGCCACTCTCAGAGGTGTGAAAGGAGTGTCTGAGAGTTGTTTTAATTAGCATTTCTTTGATCATTAATGATTTGAAATAGTTCTCATGATGATAAATAACTTTGATTTGTCTGAACATTGCCTGTTCATATACTTTCACTGTTTATCAATTGAAGATGACATGTATATTTTGAAAAATTTGACTCAGTCTCTACTTATTTAAGAAATGAGACCTTTATCAGAGACACTTATTGCAAAATAAAATTTCCCCAAGTTTTCTGCTTTCCTTCTAATTTTCGTTGTTAATTGCTTTTATCTGTCAAAACTTTTTCATTGTATATATTCAAAATAATCTACTTTTTATTTTGTAATGTTCTCTGTCTAGTGCTCTCTGTCTTTGGTTCTAAAATATTCCCCTATCCATCAGTCTGATCAATAAAATATTTTTTGATGTCTTAATTTGCTGGTGGTATTCCTCTTTATGTGTAATTCACTTACCTCTTCTTTTGTGGCAATTTTTGAACTTTTTGGGTAGTGGTGGTCGATACCCAGCCTCTTTAGAAAACGCTGCCAATATTTTCTACAATTTCCTTTAAAACCCAATGGCCTGCCAGGGCTTGCATCTTTCTTATTTTCCTAATAAAGAAAAGCTTATCAAAGTAAAGAGAACCTTATAAACAATAAAGAGAACTTTATCAAATCAAAGAGAACTAAAAGGACATTGTAATGAGAATTCCAGCCAACTTAAGGAAATCAATAAAATGAGACTACTATGAACTTATATCACTGGAAAGGGTTTCCTCTGGCTCCCCTACCTCTGGAAAGATTTCTGAAGGAGATATTAGACATTTTTATCAGTAACTCTTCCATGTCAGAACCAGTTAAAGTGCCAGAACAGGCCTTGGAAGTAATTCTTAAGAGTTTAGTCCAAATAAGAAGGACAACATCATGTTCAAAAGCACACAGTCAACCAATGTTACAGGGAGTAAACCATGTAAAAGAAACAGAAGAGCCAATGTCCAACAGTCAAAATTAGCAAACCCATAAGGGAAATCCTATTGACACATCTGTGCCAATTTTTCTTTAATCTCTGCATCTCAGTGGAGATCATTTTGCAAACTTTAAAGAGCAAGCATCACCAAAAGAAACTTTCTCCCCTCCCATGTTGGCAGATATGAGAGTTTCAATATTGTCTGTAATTTCATACTTTTTTTCATATTTTAAATGCATTGAATGTGTTTGGGATCATGAGTTTTTCTCTCTACTATCTCTTTTATTGTTATTTTTCCTTATAAAGTGTATGAAAGATCACTGTGAAGAAGAAAAACAGAAGAAATTATAATGATCTTCAAAATCAAAAGCTCTCAAGTAAAATTTTTGCTTTCGCTATTGAAAAATAAAAAAGGGGTGGGGATTTCAGGAGTGCCAACAAGAGATGATAGGAGCAAAAACCAGAATAAGTAATGCTGCTGTGCGAATAGAGAAAGGAATAAATAGAGATATGGAAGAGGTAGAAGTGACAAGATTCGATAACTGATATGGGTTGGAAAAGGTAATTTTGATGGTGTAGTAAATGAGATGCATGTGAAGATACTTCATATTTCTGCAAAAGGTGTACTTGGATCTACAGACTTGAATTTTTTCCTCAACAAGAAAGAAGATGTAGAGATGGCCAATTACATGGGGAACAATAGTGGAGAACACACAATCTTACTAGTAGAGCAAGATGTTACAGAATGTGAAATTAAAGAGGCAAAGGCAACAGTGCCTTGCAGGACACAGCCATGAGTGGAGCCATGGTCTGAATGTATATTCTAGAAAAAGAGAATCAGATCAAAACACACAGGAGAAGCTCAATGACACAAGTATTGAGAGAGGAAAGCCCATTCTCCAGAGAGATCAAACAAGAACTGAGAGAAAGTCTTTAAATTTAAGCCAGAAGTCATCACTGTTTATTTGAAAATTACACCTTCCTTCTCTCAGCAGTGACACAATCAAAGATTTCAGACCAGCCTAAGTAAACTTTGTTGAAGTGATGCAAAATACAAAATAAGGAGTATATTCACTAATACAAAACTCATGGAAATGAAAACAAAATGTAAGATTGACGGTCTCTTAATTGTGTTGAAAGCCATAGCTTTAGCCTATTAAACAGAAAATTAAACATGGTTTCCCTCTACCCAGTAGACACACTGCGATCAACAGATACAAAAGTTTTTATTTTCTGTCAGATGTTGAACTATTTATTGATGAAGAATATATGGCTTTATATATTTGAATATGTTTGTGCACATATATGTGTAGATGTTTAGGTATACACATATATACTATAAATATATATATATGAGTGTGTGCATATATACATATATAAATATATACATACACACAAACACACACACACATATATATATTTTTTTCATATATATGTATATATATGTAGAGGGCTGAAATTCCAAAAAGGTATGCTAGAATCAGGCAACTGAGCAGTTTAGTCTAATTACCTATTCCATGTGAGACAATTATTAGCATATGTTTGGATAAATGGCTCTTCTCACAGTTGGTGCTTGCTGAATGTTTGGTGTTAAGATAAACCTAGGCAAAGATTGGAGGGCAGAAAAAGGGAGTCAGAGGCACATGGCTGCAGGAAAAGGAGTAGAGAGGCTGGTTGACTCTGGACTCCAGTATCCAGATTTTGCTCTGCTGCCTCCTTTACTTCTGCCCCTAAAAACCAAGGACTTTAATTTAATCTGATTCTGGCTAACCCTGAAGGTAGCCCGTACTTTTCATATGTGTATATACACACACACTCATACATGCGCGCACACACACACACACACACACACACACACACACACACACACACATTTTTGATTTACAAGGAACTGACTCAATGATGAAAGGCTAGGTTTTAGGTCTTGAGACTGGAACTTATAATATATTTGCATTCAACTTTGTAAATTACTGCCTATCCAGATAATTGATATGTGGAAGTCACATTGTTTTCTGGTGTTTAGAAGTGTTGAAGGTAAGAAGAGTAAGAAATAGTCCTTTTTGGAGACAGCTAGGTGGCGCAGTGGAATACCAGGAGGACCTGAGTTCAAATCTGACCTCAAATAATTAACACGTCCAAACTGTGTGATCCTGGGCAAGTCACTAAATCCCAATGGCCTAAACAAATGAAAGAAAGAAAGGAAGAAAGAAAGAAAGGAAGAAAGGAAGAAAGGAAGAAAGGAAGAAAGAAAGAAAAAGAAAGAAAGAAAAAAAGAAAGAAAGAAAAAGAAAGAAAGAAAGAAAAAGAAAGAAAGAAAAAAAGAAAGAAAGAAAGAAAGAAAGAAAAAGAAAGAAAGAAAAAAAGAAAGAAAGAAAGAAAGAAAGAAAGAAATAAAGAAAGAAAGAAAGAAAGAAAGAAAGAAAGAGAAAGAAAGGAAGGAAGGAAGGAAGGAAGGAAGGAAGGAAGGAAGGAAGGAAGGAAGGAAGGAAGGAAGGAAGGAAGGAAGAAAATGTCCTTTTGGAAAAATAGTGAATAACATATGATTACTAGTACCACTCGCACACACTTACATCCCATCAGTGCTGAAAATGAATTTCTTCCTTAATTCTAAATTCCTAAGAACGTGGGAGTCCTATTGTATCTGTGGCAGTTTAACTTTGTTTAAGTTGTAAAATTCTCACAGAACTTCCCAGCAAGCCCCATGCTACAGAAATTGTTTTGAGATCTCTTCTGAATTCTCCTCACTGTAATCCAGAGTTTTTAGGAGAGTCCATGGAAGGCAGCCTAAACAAATCCTTAAAGAATTCCAATGAGAAAAAATTGCAGTAATTGGACAAACTTACGGTATTGTTTCTCTCCTCCTCCATTGCCCCTATATTAATGTGCTCTGAAAAACAAAACCAGAAGAGTATGTCTTTTAAGTGAGAAGAGTACTTACTTGGTTATCAAGAATCGGGAATTGAATCCCAGTTCTTTCACTGATAAGAGTTGAGTGAATCAGATGGACTCAATATATTATTAACAACTTACTTTTCTCTTGGGACCCCTTTAATATTTGTCCTATTGTTAGTGTTTACTAAATTATTGCCTATGATTTTATTTACTTTCTAATGTGTAGAGCTCACATTGATTCACTAAGATGTCTCTAGAATTTTCCTTATATATACTGATTTCAATTCATGATATCATTACAGTTTGAGATACATGTAAAATTTTGTCAGCCAGTGTCAACTTTCCAGGTTTTTTCAGGTATTTCCAAGCTTTTGAAGTGATGCAAGAATATTGCAAAAAAGGCCATTTAAACATAGTCTCCCTTTATTAGTCTTTGCAGCCTAAATTCTAGTTGGTTCATTCCCATTTAAAAGATGGCAGCCCCAATTTTCTTTTCACTTTTATAATTTGATTAGTATATTACCACAGTTTTTTAAGGTTTTCTTAAACCCACTGGGGGGGGGGGCGCTTCATGAATGTCCTTGGGTACACAGAGAGATACCAGACTTGAAGCATCACCAGTTAAATTTTCCAGATCATCAAAAAATAAATTTTCTATATTTTCCTTCTCCTGAGTAGAAGTTTCTATTTCTAAAGCTTCTTCTGGCTTCTTCTCAGAATAACAAAACAAAACAAAACAAAAAAACAAAACAAAACAAAACAAACAAACAAAAAAAAGCTGTAGAAGACAGAAGTAAAATAAATTTCTAAAAAATATTCAAGTTAAAATTTCTTAAATCAATAAGCTGAGAACACTCGGAACTAATGCTCTGATGTCTTATTCCCCCAGCAGAAAAATATTTTTTTTAGAAATAGATAATTTATATCTTGAACACCCCTTTCAAGGCAGAACATCTGAAAGTGTGACATGGACCTTGAGCAAACAATGTAATGGAAGCGACTCATATATTCAAAAGGATTCAGGCAACAATCCAGACTAACAAACTGAGAAAATAATTTCTATTGACACATCTGAAAGGATTTTTATTTACTCTCCATGACATTGAAGATAATTTTTGCAAATTTGTAACAGCAACAAGGCCCTGAATAGGAGATGGAAAAAGAGACTCTCTCCCTCCCCTCACCACTTTGCAGAGGTAAGATGTAGAAGGTATTCTGTTGCCTATGTTTTCCAACTGTTTTCAATATATTGATGGTTTTGACACTCTTCTCTTATATTGCATTAAAATGTTTTTAATCAAAATGGGTCGGTGAGATTATGCAAGGGTTTGAGAAACCAGAAGAAATTGTGGTGTGTGTGTATATATATATATATATATATATATATATATATATATATATATATATATATATATATATATTAAAGATAAGTCATTAATAAGTTCATTTACTTTTACAAAAAAACAATATTTAACAAGCAGGAAGTAACAGGATTGGGAATCAGGGTAAGTACTATTCTGTGACAGCAAGAATAAATTCATTAGCAAATATGTTACCAAACTGGTAATTGAATCATATAAAAGATCTAAGTGAGTGAGGAGTGAAGGGTAAGAGATGAGTCTAGGGGCAGAATGAGAAGACAGTATCCTCAATTGAAGTAGCAAAATTGAAGGGAGTTTCAAGTTTTGAGGGAAGAGATTTGGCTATGTGGAGTCCGAGATGCCTGTTGCTTAATTGATTGGCTCAAAATCTCAAGAAGCAGGGTCTGCCTGGATCTAAAGATTTGTGAGTCTTCTGTAGAGAGACAATCATTCCCCCAAAGAGTGCTGATGAGGATCCAGAAAAAGGTAGTGTAGAGAGAAAAGTTTATGTGAGTCAGAAGATAATCAATCTGATTGAATGGGCAATGGAAGGTAATAGAACATAGAGCAATTAGAGGTATATGACTGAGTAGGAAGGACAGCTAGAGAGAAGAGTTTTGTGAAACACGGCAGAGAAAGGAATCTGTATGTGGAAGGGGAATTAACTCTCCTATGTCAGAGATGGTTGAGGAGAGACAAACTACAAAGCCTGACAAAGAGCCCTAAGATTCAACAATTAAAAGACTACTACGGATTTTCAGGGGGGGAATTGTAAGGAAAAATAGGAAACAAAAAGTGCTGGCATTATTATATGCCAAACTACTTTATAAAAATTCTCATCAACACTCTTTGTTGTTTATCTGAGCCCTGTACGTCCCTTTTCATTTATAATCAAAACCTAAGAAAGAAATGGCCCCAGAAAACCATTATAAATGGAACCAAAGAACACAAATGAGTGTGGGAAAGATGTCTTGTTGTCTTGTCTGAGGAAAACTTGCAAAAATCATTCAAAACATTGAGGAACAAGGTAGGTTTAGAAACACCTCATACCCAATTCAATATGATAATCTCTCTTGGCTACCCTTTAATATGGAAAGAATAATCAAATATGTACAATGGAAGCAAATATCATGTAATACAGAAGTAGTTAGGGGAAGATAGGTTGTTTATATGCTACTGAAAGAACTTAACACTCAGCATTTGGCTTTATGTAATAAAGGTCATTCAAAAAACCCTACCCTTTGAATCATGGATCCCACTCTTTGGCACCTCTGTTTCAAAAAACATCAAAGGCAAGAAAAAAAGTTCCATACATGCAGTCCAGTTTTCCTTTTGTTAAATAAACACAGGCCTATTCATCAGAACTAGGTTGAACAGAGTGCAGAACATGAAGAAAAGGTGATATGTCTAGAGAGTTAAGAAGCCTCTCTTGACCATATATCACCTGTGTCATTCACTGTGCTGAACTTGATGGATACAAAGAAAGGAGGCAAAAACAGTCAGCTACCCTCAAGGAGCTCACTTTTATAATATTGTTAAACCACACATTAAGAAGTAGACAAAGAAAATGTTTAGGCCGTACATTTGTAGAGCAGCTTGACTACATTTTGATCAAGTGTTGAGGAATGAGATACTAAGAATAAGGAGGCTATTGAATACTGCAAGCTTGTCATTCTCATGGTAATCATATTGGAAAAAAAGCTGAACTTCAGCCTAGACAACAAGAAATGAAATGTTGTTCTTTCTATGGGGTAGAAAAGTTGTAGGCTACAAACATAGAATGTTCTGTCACATGCAATGATGTTGGCTACTATTGCTGCCCTCTTTATCAAGCATCTCTGAATATATGCGTGCATAGCTACATGTATCTTTTTATTACAAGAAACTGTTGTGAGATAGTTATGTGAGACAGTTGTGAGCTCAGTGGTTTGAATATACATTTGGCAATAATAAGTTTATTAAAACAGACTACTTCAATAAACTTTATAAACTCCTCCCGTCTCCTAACATAGCAAAACCCTTCCCTCCAAAAATAAAAGCAACAAGTTCAAGAACCATCAGACAAAGGAAAAGATATTGGAATCTGCTAGAAAAAAGCAATTCAGATATGGAGGATCCACAATAAGGCTAACCCAGGATCTAGCAGCGTCCACATTAAAAGAACGCAGGGCCTGGAACATGATATTCCGACAGGCTAAGGAACTTGGTATGCAGCCAAGAATAACTTACCCAGCAAGAACGAGCATCGTTTTCCAGGGAAGAAGATGGACATTTAACGAAATAAATGAATTCCATCTATTTTTGATGAAAAAACCAGACCTACATAATAGGTTTGATCTTCAAATACAGAACTCAAAGAGATTTCTAAAAAGCTAAAAAGAAATCTTGAGAACTATACTTCTGTCAAAAAAATATGTAAAGAACATATGTACAATTTGTCTTAGAAACTAGAGGTGGAAAGGAGATTATATCATAAAAAAGTGTAAAGTGGTGGTACTACATCTCATGAAGAGTCAAAGGTAACCTATTATATCTGAGAGAAAGAAAGGAGGGAGATGAACATAGCGTGTATCAATAGACATATTCGATTTATGGTGAAACTTCTTCCACTTCATTGAAAAGTGAAAGGGAAGGAGTAAGCTAAGGGGAAGGGAATACAGTAATTTGGAGGAAAAGGGATAAAATAAGGGGAGGATCTTTAAGGTGGGGGAGGGATCCTAAAAAGGGAGGGCTGCGAAAAGCAAGTGGTGTTCACCAGTTTAATACTGGATAGGAGGGTAAAAGGGAAGGAAAGGGGAAAAGCATAAGCAGGGGTTAATAGGATGGCAAGCAATATAGAATTAGTCCTTCTAACCATAAATGTGAATGGGGCAAACTGCCTCATAAAGAGGAAGCAGTTAGCAGACTGGATTAAAAGTCAGAATCCTACTATATGTTGTTTACAGGAAACACACCTGAAACAGGATGAGACATTCAAACTAAAAGTAAAAGGGTGGAGCAGAATCTATTATGCTTCAGGCAAAACCAAAAAAGCAGGAGTAGCCATCCTCATCTCAGATCAAGCAAAAACAAAAATTGATCTAATTAAAAGAGATAAGGAAGGGCATTATATCCTGCTAAAGGGCAGCATCAATAATGAAGCAGTATCACTATTAAACATATGCACCAAGTGGTGCAGCATCTAAATTCTTAAAAGAGAAATTAAGAGAGCTGCAAGAGGAAATAGATAGCAAAACTATAATAGTGGGAGATCGCAACCTTGCACTCTCAGAATTACATAAATCAAACCACAAAATAAATAAGAAAGAAGTCAAAGAGGTAAATAGAATACTAGAAAAGTTTGATATGATAGATTTTTGGTGAAAGCTAAATGGAGACAGAAAGGAATATACTTTCTTCTCAGCAGTTCATGGAACCTATAAAAAAATTGATCATATACTAGGGCATAAAAACCTCAAAATCAAATGCAGTAAGGTAGAAATAGTAAATGCATCCTTTTCAGACCATAATGCAATCAAAATAACCTTTAATAAAAAGCCAGGGGAAAATAGACCAAAAAACAATTGGAAACTAAATAATCTTATACTAAAAGAATGATTGGGTAAAACAGCAAATCATAGACATAATTAATAACTTCAACCAAGAAAATGACAATAATGAGACATCATACCAAAATTGTGGGATACAGCCAAAGCGGTAATAAGGGGAAGTTTTATATCTCTACAGGCCTACTTGCATAAAATAGAGAAAGAGAGGGCCAACAAATTGGGCTTACAACTAAAATTGCTAGAAAAGGAACAAATTAAAAACCCCCAGACAAACACAAAACTTGAAATTCAAAAAATGAAAGGTGAGATTAATAAAATTGAAAGTAAAAAAAAAAAAAAAAAAAAAAAAACTATTGAATTAATTAATAAAACTAAGAGTTTTATGAAAAAAACAACAAAATAGACAAACCCTTAGTAAACTGATTAAAAAAAGGAAAGAGAAAAAGCAAATTGATAGTCTTGAAAATGAAAAGGGTGAATTCACCAGTAATGAAGAGGAAATTAGAACAATAGTTAGGAGCTACTTTGCTCAACTTTATGCCGATAAATTCGATAACTTAAATGAAATGGAAGAATATCTTCAAAAATGTAGCTTGCCCAGAATAACAGAGGAAGTAAGCAAGTAGTCTAAATAGTCCCATCTCAGAAAAAGAAATAGACCAAGCTATTAACCAACTTCCTAAGAAAAAGTCCCCAGGACCAGATGGATTTACAGGTGAATTCTACCAAACATTTAAAGAACAATTAACTCCAATGCTATGTAAACTATTTGAAAAAATAGGGATTTAAGGGGTCCTGCCAAATTCCTTCTATGACACAGACATGGTACTGATACCTAAACCAGGTAGATCGAAAACTGAGAAAGAAAACTATAGACCAATTTCCTTAATGAATATTGATGCTAAAATCTTAAATAAGATATTAGCAAATAGACTTCAGAAAATCATCCCCAGGATAATACACTATGACCAAGTGGGATTTATACCAGGAATGCAGGGCTGGTTTAATATTAGGAAAACTATTAGTATAATTGACCATATTAATAATCAAATTAATAAAAACCATATGATCATCTCAATAGATGCAGAAAAAGCATTTGATAAAATCCAACATCCATTCCTACTAAAAACGCTTGAGAGTATAAGAATAAATGGACTATTCCTTAAAATAATAAGGAGCATATATTTAAAAACTTCAGTAAACATCATATGTAATGGTGATAAACTAGAACCTTTCCCTGTAAGATCAGGAGTGAAACAAGGTTGCCCACTATCACCATTACTATTCAATATAGTACTAGAAACTCTAGCTTCGGCAATAAGAGCCGAGAAAGAGATTCAAGGAATTAGAGTAGGAAATGAAGAAATCAAATTGTCACTTTTCGCAGATGACATGATGGTATACTTAGAGAACCCCAAAGACTCTGCTAAAAAGCTATTAGAAATAATTCAGAATTTTAGCAAAGATGCAGGATACAAAATAAATCCACATAAATCCTCAGGATTTTTATACATTACCAACACAATCCAACAGCAAGAGATACAAAGAGAAATTCCATTCAAAATAACGGTCAATAGTATAAAATATTTGGGAATAAATCTACCAAAGGAGAGTCAGGAATTATATGAGTAAAATTACAAAACACTTGCCACAAAAATAAAGTCAGATTTAAATAATTGGAAAGACATTCAGTGCTCTTGGATAGGCCGAGCGAATATAATTAAGATGACAATACTCCCTAAACTAATCTATTTATTTAGTGCTATACCAATCAGACTCCCAAGAAACTATTTAAATAACCTAGAAAAAATAACAACAGAATTGATATGGAACAACAAAAGGTCGAGAATCTCAAGGGAAGTAATGAAAAAAAAATTAAGTGAAGGTGGTCTAGCTGTACCTGATCTAGAACTATATTATAAAGCAACAGTCAACAGAACCATTTTGTATTAGCTAAGAAATAGACTAGTTGATCAGTGGCATAGGTTAGGTTCACAGGGCAAGATAGTAAATAAAAATAGCAATCTAGTGTTTGACAAACCCAAAGATCCCAAATTTTGGGATAAGAATTCATTATTTGACAAAAACTGCTGGGAAAACTGGAAATTAGTATGGCAGAAACTAGGCATGGACCCACATTTAATACCACATACTAAGATTAGATCAAAATGGGTCCAAGATTTAGGCATAAAGAAATAAATCATAAATAAATTGGAGGAACATGGGATGGTTTACCTCTCAGACTTGTGGAAGAGGAAGGAGTTTGTGTCCAAGGGAGAACTAGAGACCATTATTGATCACAAAATAGAACATTTTGATTACACCAAATTAAAAAGTTTCTGCACAAACAAAACTAATGCAAACAAGATTAGAAGGGAAGTAACAAATTGGGAAAAACATTTTTACAGTTAAAGGTTCTGATAAAGGCCTCATCTCCAAAATATACAGAGAATTGACTTTAATTTATAAGAAATCAAGCCATTCTCCAATTGATAAATGGTCAAAGGATATGAACAGATAATTTTCAGATGATGAAATTAAAACTATTTCCACTCATATGAAAGAGTGTTCCAAATCACTATTGATGAGAGAAATGCAAATTAAGACAACTCTGAGATATCATTACACACCTGTCAGATTGGCTAAGTTGACAGGAACAAATAACGATGAATGTTGGAGGGGCTGTGGGAAAACTGGGACACTGATGCATTGTTGGTTGAGTTGTGAAAGAATCCAACCATTCTGGAGAGCAATCTGGAATTATGCCCAATAAGTTATCAAAATGTGCATACCCTTTGACCCAGCCATACTACTACTGGGCTTATACCCCAAGGAACTACTAAAGAAGGGAAAGGGACCTGTATTTGCCAAAATGTTTGTGGCAGCCCTTTTCATAGTGGCTAGAAGCTGGACGATGAATGGATGTCCATCAATTGGAGAATGGTTGGGTAAACTATGGTATATGAATGTTATGGAATATTATTGTTCTATAAGAAATGGCCAACAGGAGAAATACAGAGAGGCTTGGAGAGACTTACATCAACTGATGCTGAGTGAAACGAGCAGAACCAGAAGATCATTATACACTTCAACAATGATACTGTACGAGGATGTATGCTCATGGAAGTGGATTTCTTCAACATAGAGAAGAGCTAATCCAATTCCAATTGATTAATGATGGACAGAACCAGCTACATCCAGAAAAGTAACACTGGGAAATGAATCCAATTCTTCCTGTGCAACAAAAAATTCGGTTCTACAAACATATATTGTATGTATCTAGAATATACTGAAATATATTTAACATATATAAGACTGCTTGCCATCTGGTGGAGGGGGTTGGGGGAGGAAGGGAAAAAATCTGAATAGAAGTAAGTGCAAGGGATAATGTTGTAAAAAATTACCCATGCATATGTACTATCAAAAAAATGTTATAATTATAAAATAAAATAAAAATCTAAAAAAAAAAAAAGAAAAAGAAAAAAAAATAAAAGCAATGGTAGGAAGGCAGAAATTGTAAATGCTTTCTTTTCAGATCATGCTGCAATAAAAAAAATACATCCAACAAAAAGTTAGGGGTAAATACACACAAAAAAAATTGGAAACTAAATAATCTCATCTTAAAGAATGGGTGAAAAAGCAAATTATAGACATAATTAATAATTTCACTCAAGCTAATGACAATGATGAGACATCATACCAAAACTTGAGGGATGCAACTAAAGCAGTAATAAGGGGAATTTTTATATTTTTAGAAGCTTATTTGAATAAAATAGAGAAAGAGAAAATCAATGAATTGGGCTTGCAACTTAAAAAGCTAGGAAAAGACCAAATTAAAAAAAAACCCAGTCAAACACTAAACTTGAAATTCTAAAATTAAAAGAAGAAATTAATAATAATATTGAAAGTAAAAAAAAATGATTGAATTAATAAATACAACTAAGAATTGGTTGTATGAGAAAAACAATAAAATAGATAAACCTTTGGTAAATCTGATTAGAAAAAGGAAAGAGGAAAATCAAATTGTTAGTCTTAAAAATGAAAAGGGGGAACTTTCCACCAATGAAGAGGACATTAGAAATAAGGAGTTACTTTGCCCAACTTTATGCCAATAAATTTGATACCTAAGTGAAATGGATGACTACCTCCAAAAATATAGACTTCCCAGATTAACAGAGGAGGAAGTAAATTGCTTAAATAGTCCCAATTCAGAAAAAGAAATAGAAGAAGCTATTAATCAACTCCTCAGTAAAAAATCCCCAGGGCCAGAACGATTTACAGGAGAATTCTACCAAACATTTCAAGAACAATTAGCCCCAATGTTATATTACCTATTTGAAAAAATAGGGAATGAAGGAGTCCTATCAAATTCCTTTTATGACAGAGATATAAACCTCCCTAAACCAGGTAGGTTGAAAACCCAGAAAGAAAACTATAGACCAATTTGCTTAATGAATATTTATGCTAAAATCTTAAATAAGATATTAGCAAAAAGACTACAGAAAATCATCCCCAGGATAATACATCATGATCAAGTAGGATTTATACCAGGAATGCAGGGCTGGTTTAATATTAGGAAAACCATTAGTATAATTGACCACATTAATAATCACATTAACAAGAACCATATGATCATCTCAATACATGCAGAAAAAGCATTTGATAAAATCCAACATCCATTTCTACTAAAAACACTTGAGAGTATGGGAATAAATGGACTATTCTTTAAAAGTTCAGGAGCATATATTTAAAACCCCCAGTAAGTATCATATGTAATGGGGATAAATTGGAACCTTTTCCAGTAAGATCAGGAGTGAAGCAAGGTTGCCCACTACAGCAATTACGTTTCAATATTGTATTAGAAATGCTAGCCTCGGCAAAAAGAGTCGAGAAAGAGGTAATGAAGACACCAAACTATCACTCTTTGCAGATGATATGATGGCATACTTAGAGAACCCCAGAGATTCTAGTAAAAAGCTATTAGAAATAATACACAACTTAAGCAAAGTTGCAGGATACAAAATAATTCTATACAAATCCTCAGCATTTTTATACATCACCAACAAAATCCAACATCAAGAGATACAAAGAGAAATTCCATTCAGAATAACTGTTGATAGTATAACATCTTTGTATAACATATTTTGGAATCTATCTACCAAAGGAAAGTCAGGAATTATATGAGCAAAATTATAAAACACTTGCCACAAAAATAAAGTCAGATTTAAATAATTGGAAAGACATTAAGTGCTGTTGGAATAGTCCGAGAGAATACAATAAAGATGATGATAGTCCCTAAACTAATCTATTTCTTTAGTGCTATACCAATCAGACTATTTTAATATCCTAGAAAAAATAAAACAAAATCCATATGGAAGAACAAAAGTCTAGAATTTCAAAGGAATTAATGATAAGAAAAATCAAATGAAGGTAGCCTAGCTGTACCTGATCTAAAAGTGTATTACAAAGCAGCAGTCACCAAAACCATTTGGTATTGACTAAGAAATAGACTAGTTGATCAGTGGAATCAGTTAGGTTCACACGAAAAAATAATGAACAACTGTAGCAATCTAGTGTTTGACAAACCCAAAGATCCCAGCATTTGGGATAAGAATTCATTGTTTGACAAAAACTGATGGGAAAACTGGAAATTAGTATGGAGGAAACTGGGTATGGACACACACTTAGCACCACATACCAAGATAAGATCAAAATGGGTCCATGATTTAGGCATAAAGAACGAGATCATAAATATATTAGAGGAACATGGGATAGTTTACCTCTCAGACCTGTGGAGGAGGAAGGAATTTATGACCAGAGGAGAACTAGAAATCATTCTTGATCACAAAATAGAAAATTTTGATTACATCAAATTAAAAAGATTTTGTACAAAGAAAATTAATGCAAACAAGATTAGAAGGGAAGTAACAAACTAAGAAACTATTTTTACTTTTAAAAGGTTCTGATAAAGGCCTCATTTCAAACATATAGAGAACTGACTCTAATTTGTAAGAATCAAGTCATTCTCCAATTGACAAATGGTCAAAGGATATGAACAGACAATTTTCAGACTATGAATTTGAAACTATTTCCACTCATATGAAAGAGTGTTCCAAATCACTATTGATCAGAGAAATGCAAATTCAGACAACTCTGAGATACCACTACACACCTATCAGATTGACTAAGATGAGAGGAAAAAAAAAAAAAAAAAAACATGATGAACGTTGGAGGGCTGCGGGAAAATGGGACAATGATAGATTGTTGCTGGAGTTGTGAAAGAATCCAACCATTCTGGAGAGCAATCTTGAATTATGCCCAAAAATTTATCACTGTGCCTACCCTTTGATCCAGCAGTGCTATTACTGGGCTTATATCCCAAAGAACGACTAAAGAAGGGAAAGGGACCTGTATGTGCCAAAATATTTGTGGCAGCCCTTTTGGTAGTGGCTAGAAACTGGAAAATGAATGGATGCCCATCAATTGGAGTATAGTTGGGTAAATTATGGTCTATGAATACTATGGAATAATATTGTTCTGTAAGAAATGACCAGTAGGATGAATACAGAGAGGCTTGGAGAGACTTACACAAACTGAAGCTGAGTGAAATGAGCAGAACCAGGAGATCTATGTACATACACTTCAACAAAGATACTGTGTGAGGATGTATTCTGAAGGAAATAAATATCTTCAACAAAGAGTGTATCTAATTCAGATTCAAACGATGGATGGAATCAGCTACACCTAGAGAAGGAACACTTGGAGATGAATGTGAAATGTTTGCATTTTTGTTTTTCTTCCCAGGTTATTTTTGCCTTCTGAATCCAATTCTTCTTGTGCAACAAGAAATTCGTTTCTGCAAGCATATATTTTATTTGGATTTACTATAACACATATAACATGTATGAGACTGCCTGCCATCTAGGGGAGGGGATGGAGGGAAGGAGGCAAAATTCAGAATAGATATAAGTGCAAGGGATAATGTAAAAAAATTTACCCATGCTTATGTGTCCTGTCAAAAATAAAGTTATAGTTATAAAATGAATTTTAAAAATGTAAAAATAAAATAAAATAAAGCAAAAGCAATGTTACAAATTTCAAGTCATTTACTTGCAGAATATAGAGCCCTGGGCAGATAGAATTGATTGAAATGATCTTTGAAGAATGGAGAATAAAAAAGAAACAACAATTTTTTTTTATGTCCTACATAGCTGGTTCCCATAATACTTTGACTTTGGTATTGTGAAGAAAAACTTTATTTTCTCCTCTTTCAGGATAATCATTGCTAAATTTCTCCATGTCTCAAGAGTGTTCACTTCCAATGAGAATACTAGAAACCAAAACACAGTCACTTTCGTGTTCATATACACTGACTAAAATAGTGGAAAAAACTGAATAGGCAATGCTTTCAAAAAACTTGTTTGTCTAGGGTAGAATTTAATTCCTAGAAGAATCATTTATCAAGCAAAAATAAATGAAAAAGCAAAATTATTTTAATTCTCTAAATATGTTTTTGGAGAAGCCCTGAAGTACTCTGAACAGTGTGCAGCAATGGATCCTAAAATTTTATAGGTTACTGAACAATAGAAGACCACCCATAAAAACAACAGTGACAGCTAATGGGAGGGAAGGAAATATTTTTCACAATTTTTTTCTGTTTTATATTTTTTTAATTTCAAAAGATTGTAAATTTAGTATATGGATACTTTGCATTGTATCTTAGATTACAGTTTGAGCAGGACAGACATCATTGAAATTTTTTAAAAAAGCATTTCAATTATGTCTTTGATGACACTTTGCACAAGACAGTCCCAGATGTCACTGGAATTAGGAAAAAATAGCTTTCCAAACAAGACAGTAAACTAAATTTGTGTCTTTCATAAATTGTAAAGATTCATTAATTCAAAATTAGTAAAATGTATTTTTTCATGATAAAAATTCCACTGGTCATAGCTGAGTGAGCCTTCCTCTCCCCAAGAATAAAATTCAGTTTCACAGCTCCTATATGTCTAGATAGAAATGCCAATTATTCATGATAACTCTAATGTAAATATATATCTATTGGCTATGATGATGGCAAATGAATTCCAAATGGGCTTTTACTATAAAGATATCTTTAGCAATTTTTATATTGAGAAGTACAACATACTTGGGTTATCCCCATTTTGAAGAATCAAGTGTGTAGAAAATAAACTCACATGTACACTCAAACAATCACCCTCACACACACACACACACACACACACACACACACACGCACACGCACACACATGCACAAATAAGCCCCCTCTGGCCCTTTGTCTAGTCACTGCCAGTCAGTCCTTGGTAAGCATTTCTTTTTTTTTTTTTTTTTCCACCTTGCCCCTTGTTACTTTTTCCAAATGCTGCCAAGCAAGAAGACTAGCAAGAAGACTCCAAATCTAAAAGGCCTGAGCTTCTAAATTATGGGATGAGTCAAAATACTAGATATTTGATACACATATATGTCAAGATAGATGAAGTGAGTCAAAATACTCAAGATAGATGAAGTGAGTCAAAATACTAGATATTTGATACATATGTCAAGATGACAGATAAAGTGAGATACATGACACATAACATATGGAATGAGTTAAAAGACTAAATGGTCAGACATGCCAGACTTCTTGGCTGAAAGCCCTCTTTGTTTAAGAGAGGTATATGAGATTGAGAATCTTACCTTTCCACTGAGTCTCATCCGTTGGGGAGGACGCTTCGCCCGGAAAAATCTTTACACAATTCAAGTTGATTGAGGCTGAAACGGGACTCCCAGCCATTTGAGTTTTTGAGGTTCCCTTGAATTGGTGATGTATTCTCTTCCTCTATCTGCTATAATTGTCATGTTGTTAATTGTTCTTATTTCTATTTGTTTTGTTGTGTAAATCTACATTGTCTGTACCTTGTCTTGTTTGATTAAAACTTTTTATTTTCATTTTTTTAATTGAGCTTGAGAGAATCATTTATAGGAGCGAATCCGAACTTTTCTTTAAAATCATAATACAAATATGCCTGGCACTTATGAGCATGGGAAGGAGCCTACCATCGCACAAAATACTGAGCTTGTCTGAGGAACAACAGCAGAAGAAATGGCCCCTAAAGACATACCAAATTGGGCAAAAATGGTTGACACAATCACTGATGAAGAATAATGAAAATCAAAATAATTTCACTCAAAACGCTATCATCAACAAGATCCCTACTCACCTACTCACTCACTTGCAATCACTCCAGAAGGCAGATGCCACAGCTTCTTGGTACTTAGTAATTCGTCATTGGGTTAGAACAAAGGAATGGATAGATTTTGGTGGATAAAAGGAAGACAGGTTCTTGCTATAAAAGATGTAGATTTTGCCCGGATTAATAATTGCAAATATTAGGGGTGCCATGACCTCAAATGAGAACAAAGTTCCCCCCCCCCTCCTCTAAGTCCTCTATTTTGTAGACCTTCTAAACAGGACATTCTTTATCCTTTCTTAATGAAAGATACATTTTTGTCACTTATCCTCTCCATGTATTATTCAGAGAAGAAAGAAAAGGCTGCAAGCACTTCGGAAGGAGTGAGCAGTTAAAATCACAATTATTCTTCTCTAAGATTCTACTTTACTTTCAAACTTCAAGATTCTTACTTCAGGGGCTTGCTCAAAGATATACATGAAAAATGACTAGACTTAAGCTTAAGTGGATTTTGAGATAGATTGATATACATGTATATATCAGAAGACATGTAAAATAATATATGCATACATATATTAACTTGCACATACAAAAAGAAATGTAAGTATTGTTGGTTGGAAACAGTGTTTGTTGTATTTATTGCTTGTCATACAATCAATTCAAGGGGAGAATGAAGAAATCATGATGAAAATATCTGATATTCAAATTATTATGGCTGTCCAGAATATGAAATTATCCTTTTACATCAATATATGTTGTGTATATTATAATTTCTACCTATTGTTTGGGTGGAATTCTTGTTTTTTGGAGCATAAAGGAATAGGAACAGGACTGCTGAGTCACTCTGAAAGAATACTGATGTTTGATTACACATGAAAGCAGTTTAAGGCCACAAGATGAAAGAAGATCAAAGAATTAATCCAGGGAATGGACTTCATATCTGAAGTAACAATATTTTCATCGGAATTTAACCAGGATTCTCTTCCTCAACTCTCTAGTAGTGGAATTACTGACAATTGGAGATCGCTCATGAAGAATATATCTCTAGTGCCAGGTGGTCTAAAAGTATGTTATCCAGCATCTAGTCAACAGCCAATCACTCTGATGATCATCGTGTTTCCTGACCAATGATAACTATGGCCTTGATAGAAATTCTCTATATCTGCCTTGTTTAACATGACTGGCACTCAACTCATGAGGCTCAGGAACGTATCACCACACAAAATCCTTACCTTGTCTGATGAGCCATGGAATGAGAAATGGCCCCAAAAGTCAGATTCACATAGCTGCTTGGGCAAAAATACTGGATATGGTCATTGAAGAAGAATGCTAATTAAAATCAAATCATTTCAGTAACAACACTATCAACATCAACAATGTTCCTACATGCCAAATCACTTTTTAAAAATTATTTTAATAGTTTTTATTTACCAGATATATGCATGGGTAATTTTATAATATTGACAACTGCCAAACCTTTTGTTCTAATTTTTCCCCTCCTTACCCCCCCTCCTCCCGCATAGATGTCAGGTTGACCAATACACATTAAATATGTTACATTATAAATTAAACACAACATATGCATACATGTCTCAACAGACTTTGAAATAGTGTGCAATTAGCCTGTGAAGGAAATCCAAAATGCAGGCGGACAAAATTAGAGGGATTGGGAATTCTACATAGTTGTTCATAATCATGTCCCAAAGATCTTTCTCTGGGAGTAGCTGGTTCGGTTCATTACTGCTCTATTGGAGCTGATTTGGTTCATCACATTGTTGAAAATGGCCACATCCATCTGAATTGATCATCCTACAGTATTGTTGTTGAAGTATACAACAATCTCCTAGTCCTGCCCATTTTACTCAACATCAGTTCGTGTAAGGCCCTCTAGGCCTTTCAGAAATTATCCTATTGGTCACTTCCTAGAGAACAATAATATTCCATAATATTCATATACCACAGTTTATTCAGCCAATCTCCATTTGATGGGAATCCATGTAGTTTCCAGTTTCTGGCCACCACAAAGAGGGCTGTCACAAAAATTCTTGCACATACAGATTCCTTTCCCTACTTTAAAATCTCTTTGAGATATAAGCCTAGTAGTAACAATGCTGGGTCAAAGGCTATGCACAGTTTAATAACTTTTTGAGCACAGTTCCAAATTGCTCTCCAGAATGGCTGGATGTATTCAAAATTACATGCCAAATCACTTGTAATAAATCCAAGAGGCACATGCTTCAGCTTTTTAGATCTTCCTGATTTGTCACTGTGTTGAGGCAATATTTGATGAGCTCATCAAGAAGGCCTATAGCATCCAGGGACAATCCTCCTATTGCATTTGGATTATAGGGTTCCAAGAGTCCCACAGGTCGGAATAGAAATCCTAGGTCAAGGCTCCTTGCACCTTCTGAGTATGTAATAAACCGTAGCATGATTATTCCCTCCATAATCACGCACAAGTATTCATCTTCCATGCACATGGGCAATACACTCAGAGGGATGATTTCTTTGTACAGGCTGCAAATTGCCTCCTTCATTTGGGTGCCTTTTTCTTTGCTCTACTTGTTCAATCACTCCATGGTGATGGAAACAGTCTGCACATGGCCCAAAGAACACTCCTCAAGTTTAGAGTTTACCAAGGTACAGTGGGTCAGCGGAATTCATCCATCCCCTGCCTTTTTTCTTGCTTCCCAAGGAAGAGAAAACCACACAGATAAGAACAGGAAACTCCCAACATCACCACTATGTGATCAACTTTCCTTTCTTTTCACCTCGCAATATTTTTCTCACATCCTATCCCAACATAAGACAAAAGGGTCCGAAATCCCTTCACATTACAAGGAGAAAGACAAACCTCATTCCTAGGCTAGAATGGATTCACTTGGCATTGTCCTAACCAATATGTCTTTGTAGCTGACCAATCAGTGTTCATTCTTTCTGTCTTTTCTATTTATAAATTGTCAAGGAATTCGTACAGAGTTCTTCTGATCAGGCACAAAGCGCCCTTCAGAGTTGGAATTTCACACCTTTGTTTTTCTTTCCTCTATTTCAAGAACCCAGTCATGTAGCTCTCAAGGTTCCCTTTGGGATTTTCCTTGCAGATTGGCCATTTGCATCTGAATATCATGAGTGTCCTTTCTCATTTGGTGCTGCCTCTGACTCCTTGGTCATATGCCTGGGCCACATGGGAATGTTGCTCGGGAAACACAATGCTTCCTTGCCTTTGACCTAGACATGGCAGTGCTACTGGAAAGCACCTTTCTTGTCGCCTGCTCAAGGTAATGACCTGGTTTATCTCAGACACTCATGCTGTGGTATTGGTTGCTTTATCTTTCCATCTATTTCTCTTTCTACTTTTTGGCCTTATAATCTACAGACAAAGGCTGCCCAAATCCATGCAGCCCCTGGCTAGCTGAGAACAACCAAGTCTTCCTGCTTCCCTCAGCTACTGTTTCCCTCTGCCTCAGCACCACTCCATCAGTTCCCTGAAAAAGATGGCAGTTCAAGGCTGACAAGGAACAGATTCTCTCTGGCTCTTCCACTGCTCCCAACATGTCTCACCTAACAAAAAAAATTGTTTGAATTGCTCTGCCACCTGTGAATACAGCACAGAGGCCATTTGCTATCTTCCCCATAGTACGCAATGTGAACCCCTCAATTCTGCACATGGGGAATATGTAGAAAGCCAACTGCCCAGCCATTAACGAAACAACACGACTAGACATAATTTGGAATTTGCAACTGGGGAAAAACTCTATGTGGAGTATTCCATAAAGCATACGAGGGTGGTGGGCCCATGGGATCCATGCTAGCTAGAGGCTGGCTCAGAAATTTCTGCAGAGACAAGAGGCAGTATACTCACCTGTTATGGATAAGGCAGATTCTGTCAATGCACTCTCCTATATCCAAAAAAGAAAAATATAACAAGCAGTAAACATGGAGTATCATGTGCCTTGAAAGGTGAGACATGTCTCAGTAAGAAACCCATAAGTTTCCACAATTACTCTTAAAACTTATCCCTTCCCTCTCTTTCCCACACAAGGAATTGGAGGTTATATGTTCTCCACACCCATGCCCTGCCGGCTAAGAAATCTGGACACTCTAAGAGAAACTTCCTTATATGCCCATCATCTCTGAAACGCCAATGTAACAGTGAGCCCTTGGGTCCATTTGAAGATCACCATGCTATTTTTTACTCATTTCTCTCCCAAATAAATTTGTGTAGATGAGCAAATAGCTTTTCTCAAGGTTATTGTTTATGACTGCTTTAAGTACAATTTGTAATACTTGTAATAAAGCCCACAAAGAGAATTGGTAAAATGATGTTTCCATGGATTAAAACTTTTACAAAACGTCTTACTCCCCAGGAATTTGGCTATAAACTTTGGGAAATGCCATCAAATTGCCACCTATTCTCTACCAAGCAGCCTATGTTGGACTGCAGAATAAGTGATTGAATGGATTTTGTTTGGTGGGGGAATACAAGTTCTTTACACAAAAGAGTTAAGAGTTTGCTTATATCAGGATTAGGCAAATGCTGACTATCAATGGGATTACCAGACATGTTGCAGATCCATCTGGGGATACCTGTGCCAGAAATGTCTCACTTTGCACTGAAATGGAGTGGGTTTCTCTGCCTCTGTGAACGGTGGGCTGAAATCATTGAATGCCTACAAATGTATCCACCACAACCTCAATTGGTACCCTTCTGACATAGCAGCAGTCAGCTTCGAAAGCAGCCTGACATAGTAAGGGCACTGCATCTCCTCACCATGCACTTGGGGACTCCCTGGAACTGAAGCACTCCATAAAGGCAGCCTGACATAGTAAGGGCTCTGCACCTATCTCACCATGCACTTGGGGACAACCTTGAACGGAAGCATTCCATAAAGCAAAAGCGGCACCTGGGATCATGATGAGAATCATTCTAGCTAGAACAGTGCACAGGATTTCCCCAGTTTACAAAAGGGCAGTAGACTCACCTGATCTGGATCAGGCTGGCTCTGGCAATGCACTCTCCTATATGTACATATAAAAATACCAATCAGTATACATGGAGCATGACCAATCAGGAAAGGGGAGAAATGGCTCAGTAAAAGACCAAGACATGCACATTTACAGAAAATATTACCCGTCCACCCTTTGACCACACCAAGAATGGGATTCTCTGTGTAATTTGAAAAGCCATGGAATCCTTACTAAGAAGCAGCACCATCTACAAGAAACTTCTCAATTGCCCTACCCCCTCCCAAATTGGGAGAGGATCTTTGGGAGATTTGGGTCATCTGAAGGTCCTCAGGGCACATTGGACCCATTTCCCTAGCAGAGCATTGGGCATTTCCATTAAATGAGGAATCATCTCATCTTAAGTTTCCTTTGGATAAGTAATAGATGTCAACTTTCCCTTATGTAATTCCCCCAAGGACAAAGATTGTTACAGGACATCTGAAAAATGAAAATGATTTCTTGACAAATGTTTTTCTGTCAATAAAATTGGCAATCAACTTTTAAAAGTCTACCTTTTTTATTTTTCTACTTATTCTTCTCCAAGTACTATTTACATCCAAAGTTTGGAAGAGCAGCATTGGTTCTACAAGTATCTCACCAATTGTTCTCTCTCCGACATTCACTCTTTTGACTTTAGGATAAAAAATGAATAGATTTTGGTAAAATTACTTTCCGTAGAGGAAAGTTCAGATCAGTAATCAGAAAGATGAAGAGTTTGCAATAAATTGCAACACAGTTCTTCCTCTTCCCACACTTAGTTCTCCATTCACTAAACCTCCCATTCTAAATTGGGAGGAATATTTCTGTTCTTAAAAAGATGATGCTTTCTCACATGCCCCATGCTTATACATCCCAGAGAAGCAACAAAAGGCAACACATATGAAGGGCTTCATAGTAGCAATCCCAGTCATTCTTTGCTAAGATTCTGCCTAATGTTCAGAGGGTCTTATTTCTGGGGTTGCAATGAAAAAGGCTTACTCAATAAATCAATGGATTTAAAATATCCTCAATATTGATATATATATATATATATATATATATATATATATATATATATATATATATATATATATATATATATATGTATATATACAGTGAATAATTAAATTATGTATATATTAAATATGTATTCATTATATATTATGTATAGAGTAATTATTAAAACATATTATTTAAATAATTTATTTTTAAGCACATCTATAATTTTGCAACCACAAAATATAAATCAGGAATGGTTATTTTGAACAGTGTGTTTCTGCTATTTATTGATTGTGGTAAATTCAAAGGAAGATTGCAAAAATTATGATGAAAAGATCTGTGATTGAAACCATCAAATAGAGAAAACCAGGAATATTACATTATTCTTTTACTTCCGTATAAATAAATATATGTAGATTGATTTCCACCACGTGTTTCGGTGGAATTTTTGTGCCTTTGAAGGATGTAGGATAGGATTGAGAAAAAAATCAGTCACTCACACGGAGAGAATACTGAAGTTTCAGTAGCCATGAAACCAGGTAAAGGCCATAGGGTGAAAGAAGATCAATGTGATGTTCCATTGAATGGGCTATTTCTTTCAACTAACTATAATTTCATCTGAACTGAATATTGCACCAACAAGGTTTCAGCAGATGTTAAAATTATTCTGTTTCTACTGCTTTAAAAGAACCAAGAATATATCTCTACAGCAGATGGTCTAAAACCTTGCAATCAACATCTAGTCAACATCCAATCACCATTCCTGACACCACACTGATCATATGGAATCCTGGACAAAGATAGCCATGGCCTTGACAAACCAAGAGAAAAATTATCTTTCCCTACTTTATTTTACATGGCTGGCATTCTTCAGCATGTGAAGGAGCGCAATGCTTTCGAAATTCTTAGTTTGCCTGAGAAGTAATGGAATTACAAATGGTTTCAAAAGCCGAGATTCACGGTGCTACTTGGGTGAAAATGGTTGAGACTATCACTGATGAAGAATAATAATGACATCATATAATTTCCCTGAAACACTCTCCTTGTCAATAATGTCCTTCCTAGCCAATATACATGAAATCAATTCACAGGACACAAGCCTCAGCTTCTTAGATTTTCCTAACTTGTCACTATGTTGAGGCAATACTTGAACAATGACTGATTAGCTCAACAAAGAGGGCCTATAAAATCCAGGGAAAAGCCTCTTATTGCATTTGGATGATAGGGTTCAGAGAGCCCCACAGTTTGGAATATATATTCTGGATCAAGTCTCCTTGAATCGCCTGAGTATTTCATAAACCCTACCCTGATTATTCCCTCCAAAATCACGCACAAGTACTCATCTGCCATTGCCCATGTGCATGGGCAATACAACACTCAATGGGATGATTTCTTTTTACAGGCTCCTTCAGTTGGGTGCCTTTTTTTTTTTCCTCTACTTGTTCAATAACTCGATGGTGATGGAAATAGTCTGCACATGGCCCAAAGTGTACTTCTCAAGTTTCAGTTTAATGACCGAACAGTGGGTCAGCAGAGTTCCTCCTTCCCCTGCCTTTTTTCTCACTGCGCACAGCAGAAAAAACAGACAGATAAGAACAGGTAAGTCCCAACATCACCACTCTGTGATCAACTTTCCTTTCTTTTCACCTCGCAATACTTTTCTCAAGTCCTATCCCAATATGGAGACAAAAGGGTCCAAAATCCCTTCACATTACAAGGAGAAAGACAAACCTCATTCCTCGGCTAGAATGGATTCCCTTGGCATTGTCCCAGCCAATATGGCTTTGTAGCTGACCAATCACTTATGTGTTCAATATTTCTGTCTTTTCTATTTATAAATTGCTAAGGAATTCGTACAGAGTCTTTGAACCAAGTCTTCCTTACTTCTGATCAGGCACTAAGCCAGCCTCAGAACTTGCAATTTCACACCTTTATATTTCTTTCCTCTATTTCAAGAAAACAGATCTGTAGTTCTGAAGCTTCCCTTTGGGATTTTCCTTGCAGGTTGGCCTTTTGCATCTGAACATCCTGAGTGTCTATTCTCATTTGGTGCTGCCTCTGACTCCTTGGTCATATGCCTGGGCCACATGGGAATGTTGAACTGGAAACACATTGCTTCCTTGCCTTTGACCTAGATATGGCAGTGCTACTGGAAAGTCTATTTTTGGCGCCAGCTCAGGATCATGCCCTGGTTTTTCTCAGACACTAATGCTGTGATTTTGGCTCTTTGAACTTTAGATCTATTTCTCTTTCTACCTTTTGGCCTCATCATCTACAGACAAAGGCTGCCCAAATCCATGCAGCCCCTGGCTAGCTGAGAAGAACCAAGTTGTCTTCCTTTGCTCAGCTACTGTTTCCCTCTATAATAACAGAACTACATCAGTTCCCTGAAAAAGTTTGCAGTTCAAGGCTGACAAGGAGCAGATTCTTTCTGGCTCTTCCACGATTCCTAACATGGCTCACCTAGCAAAAACTTTGTTTGAATTGCTCTGCCACCTGTGAATACAGCATAGAGGCCATTTGCTATCTACCCTGTGGCATGCAATGTGGAACCTTCAATTCTACACATGGGAAATATGTAGAAAGCCAGCCGCCCACCCATTAATGAAAAAACACTACTGCACAAAATTTTCAAGTTGAAACTGGGCAAAAACTCTATGTGGCGGGTTCCATATAGCATAATAGGGTGGGGGGCTCATGGGATTTAGGCCAGCTAGAGGCTGTCTCAGATATTTCTGCATAGACAAGAGGAATATACTCACCTGTTCGGGATGAGGCGAATCCTGTCAAAGCACTCTCCCATATCTAAAAAAGAAAACTACTACAAGTTGTAAACATGGAGTATCATGTGTCTTGAAAGGTGAGACATGTCTCAGTAAGAAACCTCTAAGTTTCCCCAATTACTCTTAAAACTCGGCCCTTCCCTCTCTTTTCCACAAAAGGAATTGGATTTTATGCGTTTTCTACACCTGTGCCATGTCTGCTAAGAAATCCGGACAGTCTAAGAGACACTTCCTTATACGCCCATCATCTCCCAAATGGGGATGTAACAGTGAGCCCTTGGGTCCATTTGAAGAACGCCATGCTATTTTTTACTCATTTCTCTCCCAAATAAATAGCTTTTCTCAAGATTACTGTTGATGACTGCTTTATGTACAATTTGTAATACTTGTAAAAACTCCCATAAAAAGAATTGGTGCATGATTTCTTTCAATGGATTGAAGCTTTTATAAAACATCTAACTCCCTAGAAATTGGCTATTAACTTTGGGAAATGCCCATTATATTGCCACCTATTCTCTGCCAAGCAGTAATTGGAGATGCACTTTGAAGGATATGAGGCATTATCCAGTTATGTTTCTGAATTTCACTTCAATTCAATGTGTTCTGTACTTGTAGTAGTGTATGTTGGACTGCAGAATAAGGGATTGAATGGGTTTTCTTTGGTGGGGGAATAGAAGTTCTTTACACAATCAAGGTAAGAGTTTGCTTATATCAGGAATCGGCTGACTATCAATGGGATCCCCAGACATGTTGCAGATCCATCTGGGGATACCTGTGGCAGAAATGTCTCACGTTGCAATGAAATGGAGTGGGTTTCTCTGCCCTTGTGAAAGGTGGGCAGAAATCATTGAATGCCTATAAATGTATCCTCCACAACCTCAATTGGTACTCTTCTGATCTAGTTTCAGTCAGCCCAGAAAGCAGCCAGACAGAGTAAGGGCACTGCATCGCCTCACCATGCCCTTGGGGACTCCCTCCAACTAAAGCACTGCATAAAGCAAAAGAGGCACCTGGGATCATGATGAGAACCATTCAAGCTAGAAGAGAGCACAGGGATTCCCCAGTTTACAAAAGGGAAATAGACTCACCTGGTCTGGATGAGGCGGGCTCTGCCAACGCACTCTCCTATATGCACATATAAAAATGTCAGTCAGTATAAATGGAACATGACCAATCAGGAAAGGGGAGAAATGGCTCAGTAAGAGACCAAGACAGGCACATTTACAGAAAATAAGACCTGGGTGCCCACTTTGCCCACACCAAGAATGGGATTCTATGTTTTATTTGTAAAACCATGGACACCTTGCTAAGAATCAGCACCATCTACAATAAATTTTTTAATATGCCCCACTCCTTCCCAAATTGGGAGAGGATCTTTGCGAAATGTGGGTCATCTGAAGGTCACCATGGCACATTGGACTCATTTCCCTGGCAGAGCATTGGGCATTTCCATTAAATGAGGAATCATGTGATCTCCAGTTTCCTTTTGAAGCCTGAAAGACATCAACTTTCGCTTTTCCCATTCCCCCAAGAACAGAGATTGTTACAGGACATCTGAACAATGGAAATGATCTTTCCAAATGTTTACCTGTAAATAAAATTGGCAATGAACTTTTGAAAATCTGTCTTTTGAATTTTGAACTTATTCATCTCCAAGTACTATTTACATCTAAATGTTGGAAGAGCAGCATTGGATCTACAATTATCTCTACACTTCTTCTCTCTCTGACATTCAATCCTTTGACTTTAGGATAAAAAATGAGTAGATTTTGGGACAATTACTTTGCATAGAGGAAGTATAGTTTTTCTCAGATCAATGATCAGAAACATGAAGAGTTTGCAACAAATTGCAACAAATTTCTTCCTATCCAATCTCTTGGTTCTCCATTCCCTAAACCTACCCTTCTAAATGAGGAGGATTATTTCAGTTCTTAAAAAACATGTTACTTTCTCACATGACCCTTGCATATACAGGCCAGAGAAGCAACAAAAGGCAACACATATGAAGGGCTTCGGAAATGAAATCCCAGTAATTTTTTGCTAAGATATTACCTAATGTTCAGAGGGTCTTATTTCTGGGGTTTCAATGAAAAAGGTTTACTAAATAAATCAATAGACTTAAATATCTTCGATATTGATAAAGATCAAAATATATCTATATATTTATATATATATATAAATGATTAAATTATATAGACATTAAATATGTATTTAATATATATTATGTATACAGTAATGATTTAAATATACTATTTAAACACGTTATTTTAAAGTATATCTATTATTTTGCATCTATAAAATATAATTTAGGAATGGTTGTTAGGAACAGTGTGTTTGTGCTATTTATTGATTGTGGTCCATTCAAAGGAAGATTGCAAAAATCATGATGAAAATATCTGTGATTGAAAACATAAAATATAGGAAACCAGGAATATTACATTATTCTTTTACTTCTGTATAAATCAATATATGTAGATTGATTTCCAACACATGTTTCGGTGGAATTTTTGTGCCTTTGAAGGACGTGGAATAGGATTGAAAAACAAAATCAGATATTCACAGTGAGAGGATACTGAAGTTGCAGTAGGCATGAGGCCAGGGAAAGGCCACAGGGTGAAAGGAGATCAAAGTGATGTTCCAGTGAATGAGCTACTTCTCTCAACTAAGTATAGTTTCATTGGCACTGAATATTCAACCACAAGGGTTCAACAGATATTAAAAGCACTCAATGTCTCAACTCTCTTTACAAGAACCAAGAATATATCTCTACAGCAGATGGTCTTAAACCTTGCAATCAACATCTGGTCAAGATCCAATCACCATTCCTGACACTACACTGATCACATGGTTTCCTGGACAAAGAGAGCAATTTAGACTTGAGAAACCTTGAGAAACATTCTCTTTCACTCCTTTGTTTTACATGCCTGGCACTCTTCAGCATGTGAAGGAGCACACTGCCTTCAAAATTCCTTAGTTTGCCTGAAAAGTAATGGAATTACAAATGGTTTCAAAAGCCAGGATTGACAGTGCTACTTGGTTAAAAATGGTTGAAACTATCACTGATGAAGAATAATAATGAACATCAAATAATTTACCTGAAAACAGTCTCCTCAACAATAATGTCCTTCTTAGCCAATCTTGATGCAATCAATTCACTAGGCACATGCCTGAGCTTATTAGATTTTCCTAATTTGTCACTGTGTTGAGGCAATCCTAGAACAATGACTGATGGGGTCAACAAGAGGGCCTATTACATCCAGGGACAATCCTCCTATTGCATTTGATTGTAGGGTTCAGAGAGCCCCACAGGTCGGAATAGATATCATGGATCAAGTCTCCTTGAATCTCCTGAGTATTTCATAAACCCTACCTTGATTATTGCCTCCACAATCATGCACAAGTACTCATCAGCCATTGCCCATGTGCATGGGCAATACACTGAAAGGGATGATTTCATTGTACAGGCTGCCAATTGCCTCCTTCAGTCAGGTGCCTTTTTTATTCCTGTGCTTGCTCAATCCCTCAATGGTGATGGAAATAGTCTGCAATTGGCCCAAAATGTACGTCTCAAGTTTCAGGTTAATGACCGAACAGTGGGTCAGCATAGTTCACCTTTCTCCTGCCTTTTTTCTCACTGCCCACAGCAGAAAAAACAGACAGATAAGAACAGGTAAGACCTAACATCAGCACTCTGTGATCAACTCTCCTTTCCTTTCACCTCCCAACATTTTTCTCAAATCCTATCCCAATATGGCGACAAAAGGTTCTAGAATCCCATCATAATACATGGAGAAAGACACACCTCATTCCTTGCCTAGAATGGATTTCCTTGGCATTGTCCTAACCTATATGTCTTTGTAGCTGACCAATCACTTATGTGTTTAATCTTTCTGCCTTTTCTATTTATAAATTGCCAAGGAATTCCTAGAGACTCTTTGAACTAAATCTTGCCTGACTTCTGATCAGGCCCAAAGCCACCCTCACTATTTGCATTTTCACAACTTTATATTACTTTCCTCTTTTTATAGTACACAGTCCTGTAACTCTCAAGGATCCCTTTGGGATTTTTTCTACTAGGCCCACCTTTTGGACCTGAATATCATGAGTTTCCTTTCTCATTCAGTGCTGCCCCTGACTCCTTGGTCTTATGCCTGGGCCACATGGGAATGTTCCTCTGGAAACACAATACTTTCTTGCCATTGACCTAGACATTGCAATGATACTGGAAAGCCCCTTGCTCAGCACCTGTTCAAGGTCATGTCCTAATTTATCTCAGAAACTAATGCTGTGGTATTGGTTCCTTTATCTTTCTATCCATTTCGCTTTCTACTTTTTGGCCTTATAATCTACAGACAAAGGCTGACCAAATCCATGCAGGACCTGGCTAGCTGCGAACCACCAAGTCTTCCAGCTTCCCTCAGCTCCTGTTTCCCTCTCCCTCAGCACCACTCCATCACTTCCCTGAAAAAGATGGCAGTTCAAGGCTGAGAAGGAGCACATACTCTCTGGCTCTTCCTCTGCTCCCAATATGTCTCACCTAGCAAAAAATCTGTCTGCCACCTGTGAATACAGCACAGATTCCATTTGCTATCTTCCCCATGTTACGCGATGTGGACCCTTCATTTCTGCACACAGGGAATATGTTGAAAGCCAGCCTCCCAAACATTAATGAAACAACACTACTACAAGTAATTTTCTAGTTGCAACTGGGGAAAAACTCTATGTGGAGTATTCCATATAGCATACGAGGGAGGTGGGCTTATGGGATCCATGCTAGCTAGAGGCTGGCTGAGAAATTTCTGCAGAGACAAGAGGCAGTATACTCACCTGGTGTGGAAGAGGCGGACTCACTCAACGCACTCTTCTATATCTAAAAAAGAAAAATAGAACAAGCAGTAAACTTGGAGTATCATGTGCCTTGAAAGGTGAGACATGTATCAGTAAGAAACCCATAAGTTTCCATAATTACTCTTAAAACCTGATCCTTCCCTCCCTTTCCCACACAAGGAATTGGAGTTTACGTGTTCTCCACACGCGTGCAATGCCTACTAAGCAATCCAGACAGTCTAAGACACACTTCCTTATATGCCCATCATCTCCGAAACGGTGATGTAACAGTGAGCCCTGAGGTCCATTTGAAGAACGCCATGCTATTTTTTACTCATTTCTCTCCCAAATAAATTTGTGTAGATGAGCAAATAGCTTTTCTCAAGGTTATTGTTGATGACTGCTTTGAGTATACTTTGTAATACGTGTAATAATTCCACACAGAGAAATGGTGCATGATTTCTTTCATTGGATTAAAACTTGTACAAAAGGTCTTACGCCCAAGGATATTGGCTTTAAACTTTGGGAAATTCCCATCAAATTGCCACCTATTCTCTGCCAAGAAGTAACTGGATATGCTCTTTGAAGCATATGAGGCATTACTCAGTTATGTTTCTGAGTTTCAATTCAATGTGTTCTATACTAGTAAAAGCTTTTCTTGGACTGCAGAATAAGGGATTGAATGGATTTGGTTTGGTGGGGGAATATAAGTTCTTTACACAATCAAGGTAAGAGTTTGCTTATATCAGGATTAGGCAAAAGCTGACTATCAATGGGATCTCCAGACATGCTTCCGATCCATCTGGCAATATCTCTGCCAGAAATGTCTCACATTGCATTGAAATGGATTGAATGCCTACAAATGCGTCCACCACAACCTCATTTGGTACCCTTCTGATGTAGTAGCAGTCAGCCCAGAAAGCAGCCAGACAGAGTAAGGGCACTGCATCTCGTCACCATGCCCTAGGGGACTCCCTCCAACTAAAGCACTCCATAAAGCAAAAGAGGCACCTGGGATCATGATGAGAACCATTCAATTTAGAAGAGGGCACAGGATTTCCCCAGTTTGCAAAAGGGCAATAGTCTCACCTGGTCTGGATGAGGCGGGCACTGCCAACGCACTCTCCTATATGTACATATAAAAATATCAGTCAGTATAAATGGAGCATGACCAATCAGGAAAGGGGAGAACTGGCTTAGTAAGAGAACAAGACAGACACATTTACATAAAATATGACCTGTCCCCACTTTGCCCACACCAAGAATGGGATTCTATGTGTTCTTTAAAGCCATGGAATCCTTGCTAAGTACCAGCACCATCTACAAGAACTTCTCAATGTGCTCCACCCCTTTACCAAATTGGGAGAAGATCTTTGGGAAATATTGGTCATCTGAAGGTCACCATGGCATGTTGGACCCATTTCCCTGGCAGAGCATTGGGCATTTCCCTTCAATGAGGAATCATCTCATCTCAAGTTTCCTTTTGATGCCTGACAGTTGTCAACTTTCCCTTTTTTAATTCCCCCAAGGACAGAGATTGCTACAGGACATCTGAACAATGCAAATGATCTCTTGCCAAATGTTTACCTGTAAATAAAATTGGCAATGAACTTTTAAAAGTCTGTCTTTTTCTTTTTCTACTTCTTCTCCTCGAAGTACTGTTTACATCCAAAATTTGGAAGAGCAGCATTGGTTCTACAATTATCTCTCTACTTGTTCTCTCTCCTATATTCACTCCTTTGACTTTAGGATCAAAAATGAATAGATTTTGGTATAGATACTTCCCATAGAGGAAGTAGAGTTTGTTCAGATCAGTAATCAGAAAAATGAAGAGTTTCCCACTCTTGGTTCTCCATTCCCTAAACCTACCTTTCTAATTCGGGAGGATAATTTCTGTTCTTAAAAAATGATTATGCTTTTGACAAAATCCAACATTCATTCCTACTAAAAACTCTTGAGAGTATAGGAATAAATGGATTATTCCTTAGAATAATCAGGAGTATATATTTAAGACCGTCAGTAAGCATAATATGCAATAGAAATAAACTGCAACCTTTCCCAGTAAGATCAGGAGTGAAACAAGGTTGCCCACTATCACCATTACTATTCAATATAGTACTAGAAACGCTAGCCTCGGCAATAAGAGCCGAGAAAGAGATTCAAGGAATTAGAGTAGGAAATGAGGAAATTAAACTATCACTTTTTGCAGACGACATGATGGTATACTTAGAGAACCCCAAAGACTCTGCTAAAAAGCTACTAGAAATAATTCAAAATTTCAGCAAAGTGGCAGGATACAAAATAAATCCACATAAATCCTCGGCATTTTTATATATCACTAACAAAATGCAACAGCAAGAGATACAAAGAGAAATTCCATTCCAAACAAATGTTGAGAGTATAAAATATTTGGGAATCCATCTACCAAAGAAAAGTCAGGAAGTATATGAGAAAAATTACAAAACACTTGCCACAAAAATAAAATCAGATTTAAATAATTGGAAAGACATTCAGTGCTCTTGGATAGGCCGAGCGAATATAATAAAGATGACAATACTCCCCAAACTAATCTATTTATTTAGTGCTATACCAATCAGACTCCCAAGAAACTATTTTAATGACCGAGAAAAAATAACAACAAAATTCATATGGAAGAATAAAAGGTCAAGAATTGCAAGGGAACTAATAAAAAAAAACTCAGAGGAAGGTGGTCTAAGTGTACCTGATCTAAAGCTATATTATATAGCAGCAGTCACCAAAACCATTTGGTATTGGCTAATAAATAGACCGGTAGATCAGTGGAACAGATTAGATACAAAGGACAAAAAAGGGTACATCTATAGCAATCTAATCTTTGACAAACCCAAAGATTCCAACATTAGGGATAAAAATTCATTATTCAGAAAAAACTGTTGGGAAAACTGGAAATTAGTATGGCAGAAATTAGATATGGATCCACACTTAACACCATATACCAAGATAAGATCAAAATGGGTCCATGATTTAGGCATAAAGAGGGAGATAATAAATAGATTAGAGGAACAGAGGATAATCTACCTCTCAGACTTGTGGAGGAGGAAGGAATTTATGACCAGAGGAGAACTAGAGATCATTATTGATTACAAAATAGAAGATTTTGATTACATCAAACTAAAAAGTTTCTGTACAAATAATACTAATGCAAACAAGATTAGAAGGGAAGTAACAAATTGGGAAAATATTTTTAAAAACAAAGGTTCTGACAAAGGTCTCATTTCCAAAATATATAGAGAACAGACCATAATTTATAAGAAACGGAACCATTCTCCAATCGATAAATGGTCAAAGGATATGAACAGACAATTCTCAGAGGAAGAAATTGAAACTATTTCCACTCACATGAAAGAGTGTTCCCAATCACTACTGATCAGAGAAATGCAAATTAAGACCACTCTGAGATACCACTACACACCTCTCAGATTGGCTAAGATGACAGGAACAAATAATGACAAATGTTGGAGGGGATGTGGGGAAATTGGGACACTAATACATTGCTGGTGGAGTTGTGAAAGAATCCAGCCATTCTGGAGAGCAATCTGGAATTATGCCCAAAAAGTTATCAAACTGTGCATACCCTTTGACCCAGCAGCGCTACTACTGGGATTATATCCCAAAGAAATACTAAAGAGCAGAAAGAGACATATATGTGCCAAAATGTTTGTGGCAGCTCTTTTTGTTGTAGCTAGAAACTGGAAGATGAATGGATGTCCATCAGTTGGAGAATGGTTGGGTAAATTGTGGTATATGAAGGTTATGGAATATTATTGCTCGGTAAGAAATGACCAGCAGGAGGAATATAGAGAGGCCTGGAGAGACTTAAATCAACTGATGCTGAGTGAAATGAGCAGAACCAGAAGATCACTATACACTTCAACAACAATACTGTATGAGGATGTATTCTGATGGAAGTGGAAATCTTCAACATAAAGAAGATCCAACTCACTTCCAGTTGATCAATGATGGACAGAGGTAGCTACACCCAGAGAAGAAACACTGGGAGGGGAATGTAAATTGTTAGCACTAATATCTGTCTGCCCAGGTTGCATGTACCTTCGGATTCTAATGTTTATTGTGCAACAAGAAAATGATATTCACACACATGTATTGTACCTAGACTATATTGTAACACATGTAAAATGTATGGTATTGCCTGTCGTCGGGGGGAGGGAATATAAGGAGGGGGGGGGTAATTTGGAAAAATGAATACAAGGGATAATATTATAAAATATATATATATATATATATATATATATATATATATATATATATATATATATATATAATAAATAAAAAAAAATGATTATGCTTTCTCACATAACCCCTGCATATACAGCCCAGAGAAGCCACAAAAGGTAACACATATCAAGGACTGCGGAATTGAAATCCCAGTCATTCTTTGCTTAGATTCTACCTAATGTTCAGAGGGACTTATTTCTGGGGTTTCGATGAAAAAGGTTTACTAAATAAATCAATAGACTTAAATATCTTCGATGTTGATATAGATCAATATATATATATATATATATATATATTTATATATGGATATATGTATATATATGATAAATAAATTATATAGACATTACATTTGTATTTCATATATATCATGTATACAGTAATGATTTAAATATACTATTCAAATATGTTATTTTAAAGTATATCTATTATTTTGTATCTACAAAATATAATTTAGGAATGGTTGTTTGGAACAGTGTGCTTGTGCTATTTCTTGATTGTGGTCTATTCAAAGGAAGATTGCAAAAATCATGATGAAAATATCTGTGATTGAAACCATAAAACATAGGAAACCAGGAATATTACATTATTCTTTTACTTCTGTATAAATCAATATATGTAGATTGATTTCCAACACATGTTTCGGTGGAATTTTTGTGCCTTTAAAGGACGTGGAATAGGATTGAAAAACAAAATCAGATATTCACAGTGAGAGAATACTGAAGTTGCAGTAGGCATGAGGCCAGGGAAAGGCCACAGGGTGAAAGGAGATCAAAGTGATGTTCCAGTGAATGAGCTACTTCTCTCAACTAAGTATAGTTTCATTGGCACTGAATATTCAACCACAAGGGTTCAACAGATATTAAAAGCACTCAATGTCTCAACTCTCTTTACAAGAACCAAGAATATATCTCTACAGCAGATGGTCTTAAACCTTGCAATCAACATCTGGTCAAGATCCAATCACCATTCCTGACACTACACTGATCACATGGTTTCCTGGACAAAGAGAGTAATGTAGACTTGAGAAACCGTGAGAAACATTCTCTTTCACTCCTTTGTTTTACATGCCTGGCACTCTTCAGCATGTGAAGGAGCACACTGCCTTCAAAATTCCTTAGTTTGCCTGAAAAGTAATGGAATTACAAATGGTTTCAAAAGCCAGGATTGACAGTGCTACTTGGTTAAAAATGGTTGAAACTATCACTGATGAAGAATAATAACGAACATCAAATAATTTACCTGAAAACAGTCTCCTCAACAATAATGTCCTTCTTAGCCAATCTTGATGCAATCAATTCACTAGGCACATGCCTGAGCTTATTAGATTTTCCTAATTTGTCACTGTGTTGAGGCAATCCTAGAACAATGACTGATGGGGTCAACAAGAGGGCCTATTACATCCAGGGACAATCCTCCTATTGCATTTGATTGTAGGGTTCAGAGAGCCCCACAGGTCGGAATAGATATCATGGATCAAGTCTCCTTGAATCTCCTGAGTATTTCATAAACCCTACCTTGATTATTGCCTCCACAATCATGCACAAGTACTCATCAGCCATTGCCCATGTGCATGGGCAATACACTGAAAGGGATGATTTCATTGTACAGGCTGCCAATTGCCTCCTTCAGTCAGGTGCCTTTTTTATTCCTGTGCTTGCTCAATCCCTCAATGGTGATGGAAATAGTCTGCAATTGGCCCAAAATGTACGTCTCAAGTTTCAGGTTAATGACCGAACAGTGGGTCAGCATAGTTCACCTTTCTCCTGCCTTTTTTCTCACTGCCCACAGCAGAAAAAAACAGACAGATAAGAACAGGTAAGACCTAACATCAGCACTCTGTGATCAACTCTCCTTTCCTTTCAGCTCCCAACATTTTTCTCAAATCCTATCCCAATATGGAGACAAAAGGGTCCAAAATCCCTTCAGATTCATAGAGAAAGACAAACTTCATTCCTCACCTAGAATGGATTCCCTTGGCATTGTCCTAACCTATATGTCTTTGTAGCTGACCAATCACTTATGTGTTTAATCTTTCTGCCTTTTCTATTTATAAATGGCCAAGGAATTCCTAGAGACTCTTTGAACTAAATCTTGCCTGACTTCTGATCAGGCCCAAAGCCACCCTCACTATTTGCATTTTCACAACTTTATATTACTTTCCTCTTTTTATAGTACACAGTCCTGTAACTCTCAAGGATCCCTTTGGGATTTTTTCTACTAGGCCCACCTTTTGGACCTGAATATCATGAGTTTCCTTTCTCATTCAGTGCTGCCCCTGACTCCTTGGTCTTATGCCTGGGCCACATGGGAATGTTACTCTGGAAACACAATACTTTCTTGCCATTGACCTAGACATTGCAATGATACTGGAAAGCCCCTTGGCTCAGCACCTGTTCAAGGTCATGTCCTAATTTATCTCAGAAACTAATGCTGTGGTATTGGTTCCTTTATCTTTCTATCCATTTCTCTTTCTACTTTTTGGCCTTATAATCTACAGACAAAGGCTGACCAAATCCATGCAGGACCTGGCTAGCTGCGAACCACCAAGTCTTCCAGCTTCCCTCAGCTCCTGTTTCCCTCTCCCTCAGCACCACTCCATCACTTCCCTGAAAAAGATGGCAGTTCAAGGCTGAGAAGGAGCACATACTCTCTGGCTCTTCCTCTGCTCCCAATATGTCTCACCTAGCAAAAAATCTGTCTGCCACCTGTGAATACAGCACAGATTCCATTTGCTATCTTCCCCATGTTACGCGATGTGGACCCTTCATTTCTGCACACAGGGAATATGTTGAAAGCCAGCCTCCCAAACATTAATGAAACAACACTACTACAAGTAATTTTCTAGTTGCAACTGGGGAAAAACTCTATGTGGAGTATTCCATATAGCATACGAGGGAGGTGGGCTTATGGGATCCATGCTAGCTAGAGGCTGGCTGAGAAATTTCTGCAGAGACAAGAGGCAGTATACTCACCTGGTGTGGAAGAGGCGGACTCACTCAACGCACTCTTCTATATCTAAAAAAGAAAAATAGAATAAGCAGTAAACTTGGAGTATCATGTGCCTTGAAAGGTGAGACATGTATCAGTAAGAAACCCATAAGTTTCCATAATTACTCTTAAAACTTGACCCTTCCCTCCCTTTCCCACACAAGGAATTGGAGTTTACGTGTGCTCCACACGCGTGCAATGCCTACTAAGAAATCCAGACAGTCTAAGACACACTTCCTTATATGCCCATCATCTCCGAAACGGTGATGTAACAGTGAGCCCTGAGGTCCATTTGAAGAACGCCATGCTATTTTTTACTCATTTCTCTCCCAAATAAATTTGTGTAGATGAGCAAATAGCTTTTCTCAAGGTTATTGTTGATGACTGCTTTGAGTATACTTTGTAATACGTGTAATAATTCCACACAGAGAAATGGTGCATGATTTCTTTCATTGGATTAAAACTTGTACAAAAGGTCTTACGCCCAAGGATATTGGCTTTAAACTTTGGGAAATTCCCATCAAATTGCCACCTATTCTCTGCCAAGAAGTAACTGGATATGCTCTTTGAAGCATATGAGGCATTACTCAGTTATGTTTCTGAGTTTCAATTCAATGTGTTCTATACTAGTAAAAGCTTTTCTTGGACTGCAGAATAAGGGATTGAATGGATTTGGTTTGGTGGGGGAATATAAGTTCTTTACACAATCAAGGTAAGAGTTTGCTTATATCAGGATTAGGCAAAAGCTGACTATCAATGGGATCTCCAGACATGCTTCCGATCCATCTGGCAATATCTCTGCCAGAAATGTCTCACATTGCATTGAAATGGATTGAATGCCTACAAATGCGTCCACCACAACCTCATTTGGTACCCTTCTGATGTAGTAGCAGTCAGCCCAGAAAGCAGCCAGACAGAGTAAGGGCACTGCATCTCGTCACCATGCCCTAGGGGACTCCCTCCAACTAAAGCACTCCATAAAGCAAAAGAGGCACCTGGGATCATGATGAGAACCATTCAATTTAGAAGAGGGCACAGGATTTCCCCAGTTTGCAAAAGGGCAATAGTCTCACCTGGTCTGGATGAGGCGGGCACTGCCAACGCACTCTCCTATATGTACATATAAAAATATCAGTCAGTATAAATGGAGCATGACCAATCAGGAAAGGGGAGAACTGGCTTAGTAAGAGAACAAGACAGACACATTTACATAAAATATGACCTGTCCCCACTTTGCCCACACCAAGAATGGGATTCTATGTGTTCTTTAAAGCCATGGAATCCTTGCTAAGTACCAGCACCATCTACAAGAACTTCTCAATGTGCTCCACCCCTTTACCAAATTGGGAGAAGATCTTTGGGAAATATTGGTCATCTGAAGGTCACCATGGCATGTTGGACCCATTTCCCTGGCAGAGCATTGGGCATTTCCCTTCAATGAGGAATCATCTCATCTCAAGTTTCCTTTTGATGCCTGACAGTTGTCAACTTTCCCTTTTTTAATTCCCCCAAGGACAGAGATTGCTACAGGACATCTGAACAATGCAAATGATCTCTTGCCAAATGTTTACCTGTAAATAAAATTGGCAATGAACTTTTAAAAGTCTGTCTTTTTCTTTTTCTACTTCTTCTCCTCGAAGTACTGTTTACATCCAAAATTTGGAAGAGCAGCATTGGTTCCACAATTATCTCTCTACTTGTTCTCTCTCCTATATTCACTCCTTTGACTTTAGGATCAAAAATGAATAGATTTTGGTATAGATACTTCCCATAGAGGAAGTAGAGTTTGTTCAGATCAGTAATCAGAAAAATGAAGAGTTTCCCACTCTTGGTTCTCCATTCCCTAAACCTACCTTTCTAATTCGGGAGGATAATTTCTGTTCTTAAAAATGATTATGCTTTTGACAAAATCCAACATCCATTCCTACTAAAAACTCTTGAGAGTATAGGAATAAATGGATTATTCCTTAGAATAATCAGGAGTATATATTTAAGACCGTCAGTAAGCATAATATGCAATAGAAATAAACTGCAACCTTTCCCAGTAAGATCAGGAGTGAAACAAGGTTGCCCACTATCACCATTACTATTCAATATAGTACTAGAAACGCTAGCCTCGGCAATAAGAGCCGAGAAAGAGATTCAAGGAATTAGAGTAGGAAATGAGGAAATTAAACTATCACTTTTTGCAGACGACATGATGGTATACTTAGAGAACCCCAAAGACTCTGCTAAAAAGCTACTAGAAATAATTCAAAATTTCAGCAAAGTGGCAGGATACAAAATAAATCCACATAAATCCTCGGCATTTTTATATATCACTAACAAAATGCAACAGCAAGAGATACAAAGAGAAATTCCATTCCAAACAAATGTTGAGAGTATAAAATATTTGGGAATCCATCTACCAAAGAAAAGTCAGGAATTATATGAGAAAAATTACAAAACACTTGCCACAAAAATAAAATCAGATTTAAATAATTGGAAAGACATTCAGTGCTCTTGGATAGGCCGAGCGAATATAATAAAGATGACAATACGCCCCAAACTAATCTATTTATTTAGTGCTATACCAATCAGACTCCCAAGAAACTATTTTAATGACCTAGAAAAAATAACAACAAAATTCATATGGAAGAATAAAAGGTCAAGAATTGCAAGGGAACTAATGAAAAAAAAACTCAGAGGAAGGTGGTCTAAGTGTACCTGATCTAAAGCTATATTATATAGCAGCAGTCACCAAAACCATTTGGTATTGGCTAATAAATAGACCGGTAGATCAGTGGAACAGATTAGATACAAAGGACAAAAAAGGGTACATCTATAGCAATCTAATCTTTGACAAACCCAAAGATTCCAACATTAGGGATAAAAATTCATTATTCAGAAAAAACTGTTGGGAAAACTGGAAATTAGTATGGCAGAAATTAGATATGGATCCACACTTAACACCATATACCAAGATAAGATCAAAATGGGTCCATGATTTAGGCATAAAGATGGAGATAATAAATAGATTAGAGGAACAGAGGATAATCTACCTCTCAGACTTGTGGAGGAGGAAGGAATTTATGACCAGAGGAGAACTAGAGATCATTATTGATTACAAAATAGAAGATTTTGATTACATCAAACTAAAAAGTTTCTGTACAAATAATACTAATGCAAACAAGATTAGAAGGGAAGTAACAAATTGGGAAAATATTTTTAAAAACAAAGGTTCTGACAAAGGTCTCATTTCCAAAATATATAGAGAACTGACCATAATTTATAAGAAACGGAACCATTCTCCAATCGATAAATGGTCAAAGGATATGAACAGACAATTCTCAGAGGAAGAAATTGAAACTATTTCCACTCACATGAAAGAGTGTTCCAAATCACTACTGATCAGAGAAATGCAAATTAAGACCACTCTGAGATACCACTACACACCTCTCAGATTGGCTAAGATGACAGGAACAAATAATGACAAATGTTGGAGGGGATGTGGGGAAATTGGGACACTAATACATTGCTGGTGGAGTTGTGAAAGAATCCAGCCATTCTGGAGAGCAATCTGGAATTATGCCCAAAAAGTTATCAAACTGTGCATACCCTTTGACCCAGCAGCGCTACTACTGGGATTATATCCCAAAGAAATACTAAAGAGCAGAAAGAGACATATATGTGCCAAAATGTTTGTGGCAGCTCTTTTTGTTGTAGCTAGAAACTGGAAGATGAATGGATGTCCATCAGTTGGAGAATGGTTGGGTAAATTGTGGTATATGAAGGTTATGGAATATTATTGCTCGGTAAGAAATGACCAGCAGGAGGAATATAGAGAGGCCTGGAGAGACTTAAATCAACTGATGCTGAGTGAAATGAGCAGAACCAGAAGATCACTATACACTTCAACAACAATACTGTATGAGGATGTATTCTGATGGAAGTGGAAATCTTCAACATAAAGAAGATCCAACTCACTTCCAGTTGATCAATGATGGACAGAGGTAGCTACACCCAGAGAAGAAACACTGGGAGGGGAATGTAAATTGTTAGCACTAATATCTGTCTGCCCAGGTTGCATGTACCTTCGGATTCTAATGTTTATTGTGCAACAAGAAAATGATATTCACACACATGTATTGTACCTAGACTATATTGTAACACATGTAAAATGTATGGTATTGCCTGTCGTCGGGGGGAGGGAATATAAGGAGGGGGGGGGTAATTTGGAAAAATGAATACAAGGGATAATATTATAAAATATATATATATATATATATATATATATATATATATATATATATATATAAAATAAATAAATAAATAAATAAAAAAAAATGATTATGCTTTCTCACATGACCCCTGCATATACAGCCCAGAGAAGCCACAAAAGGTAACACATATCAAGGACTGCGGAATTGAAATCCCAGTCATTCTTTGCTTAGATTCTACCTAATGTTCAGAGGGACTTATTTCTGGGGTTTCGATGAAAAAGGTTTACTAAATAAATCAATAGACTTAAATATCTTCGATGTTGATATAGATCAATATATATATGTATATATATATATATTTATATATGGATATATGTATATATATGATAAATAAATTATATAGACATTACATTTGTATTTCATATATATCATGTATACAGTAATGATTTAAATATACTATTCAAATATGTTATTTTAAAGTATATCTATTATTTTGTATCTACAAAATATAATTTAGGAATGGTTGTTTGGAACAGTGTGTTTGTGCTATTTCTTGATTGTGGTCTATTCAAAGGAAGATTGCAAAAATCATGATGAAAATATCTGTGATTGAAACCATAAAACATAGGAAACCAGGAATATTACATTATTCTTTTACTTCTGTATAAATCAATATATGTAGATTGATTTCCAACACATGTTTCGGTGGAATTTTTGTGCCTTTAAAGGACGTGGAATAGGATTGAAAAACAAAATCAGATATTCACAGTGAGAGAATACTGAAGTTGCAGTAGGCATGAGGCCAGGGAAAGGCCACAGGGTGAAAGGAGATCAAAGTGATGTTCCAGTGAATGAGCTACTTCTCTCAACTAAGTATAGTTTCATTGGCACTGGATATTCAACCACAAGGGTTCAAAAGATATTAAAAGCACTCAATGTCTCAACTCTCTTTACAAGAACCAAGAATATATCTCTACAGCAGATGGTCTTAAACCTTGCAATCAACATCTGGTCAAGATCCAATCACCATTCCTGACACTACACTGATCACATGGTTTCCTGGACAAAGAGAGTAATGTAGACTTGAGAAACCGTGAGAAACATTCTCTTTCACTCCTTTGTTTTACATGCCTGGCACTCTTCAGCATGTGAAGGAGCACACTGCCTTCAAAATTCCTTAGTTTGCCTGAAAAGTAATGGAATTACAAATGGTTTCAAAAGCCAGGATTGACAGTGCTACTTGGTTAAAAATGGTTGAAACTATCACTGATGAAGAATAATAATGAACATCAAATAATTTACCTGAAAACAGTCTCCTCAACAATAATGTCCTTCTTAGCCAATCTTGATGCAATCAATTCACTAGGCACATGCCTGAGCTTATTAGATTTTCCTAATTTGTCACTGTGTTGAGGCAATCCTAGAACAATGACTGATGGGGTCAACAAGAGGGCCTATTACATCCAGGGACAATCCTCCTATTGCATTTGATTGTAGGGTTCAGAGAGCCCCACAGATCGGAATAGATATCATGGATCAAGTCTCCTTGAATCTCCTGAGTATTTCATAAACCCTACCTTGATTATTGCCTCCACAATCATGCACAAGTACTCATCAGCCATTGCCCATGTGCATGGGCAATACACTGAAAGGGATGATTTCATTGTACAGGCTGCCAATTGCCTCCTTCAGTCAGGTGCCTTTTTTATTCCTGTGCTTGCTCAATCCCTCAATGGTGATGGAAATAGTCTGCAATTGGCCCAAAATGTACGTCTCAAGTTTCAGGTTAATGACCGAACAGTGGGTCAGCATAGTTCACCTTTCTCCTGCCTTTTTTCTCACTGCCCACAGCAGAAAAAAACAGACAGATAAGAACAGGTAAGACCTAACATCAGCACTCTGTGATCAACTCTCCTTTCCTTTCACCTCCCAACATTTTTCTCAAATCCTATCCCAATATGGAGATAAAAGGGTCCAAAATCCCTTCAGATTCATAGAGAAAGACAAACTTCATTCCTCACCTAGAATGGATTCCCTTGGCATTGTCCTAACCTATATGTCTTTGTAGCTGACCAATCACTTATGTGTTTAATCTTTCTGCCTTTTCTATTTATAAATGGCCAAGGAATTCCTAGAGACTCTTTGAACTAAATCTTGCCTGACTTCTGATCAGGCCCAAAGCCACCCTCACTATTTGCATTTTCACAACTTTATATTACTTTCCTCTTTTTATAGTACACAGTCCTGTAACTCTCAAGGATCCCTTTGGGATTTTTTCTACTAGGCCCACCTTTTGGACCTGAATATCATGAGTTTCCTTTCTCATTCAGTGCTGCCCCTGACTCCTTGGTCTTATGCCTGGGCCACATGGGAATGTTACTCTGGAAACACAATACTTTCTTGCCATTGACCTAGACATTGCAATGATACTGGAAAGCCCCTTGGCTCAGCACCTGTTCAAGGTCATGTCCTAATTTATCTCAGAAACTAATGCTGTGGTATTGGTTCCTTTATCTTTCTATCCATTTCTCTTTCTACTTTTTGGCCTTATAATCTACAGACAAAGGCTGACCAAATCCATGCAGGACCTGGCTAGCTGCGAACCACCAAGTCTTCCAGCTTCCCTCAGCTCCTGTTTCCCTCTCCCTCAGCACCACTCCATCACTTCCCTGAAAAAGATGGCAGTTCAAGGCTGAGAAGGAGCACATACTCTCTGGCTCTTCCTCTGCTCCCAATATGTCTCACCTAGCAAAAAATCTGTCTGCCACCTGTGAATACAGCACAGATTCCATTTGCTATCTTCCCCATGTTACGCGATGTGGACCCTTCATTTCTGCACACAGGGAATATGTTGAAAGCCAGCCTCCCAAACATTAATGAAACAACACTACTACAAGTAATTTTCTAGTTGCAACTGGGGAAAAACTCTATGTGGAGTATTCCATATAGCATACGAGGGAGGTGGGCTTATGGGATCCATGCTAGCTAGAGGCTGGCTGAGAAATTTCTGCAGAGACAAGAGGCAGTATACTCACCTGGTGTGGAAGAGGCGGACTCACTCAACGCACTCTTCTATATCTAAAAAAGAAAAATAGAATAAGCAGTAAACTTGGAGTATCATGTGCCTTGAAAGGTGAGACATGTATCAGTAAGAAACCCATAAGTTTCCATAATTACTCTTAAAACCTGATCCTTCCCTCCCTTTCCCACACAAGGAATTGGAGTTTACGTGTTCTCCACACGCGTGCAATGCCTACTAAGCAATCCAGACAGTCTAAGACACACTTCCTTATATGCCCATCATCTCCGAAACGGTGATGTAACAGTGAGCCCTGAGGTCCATTTGAAGAACGCCATGCTATTTTTTACTCATTTCTCTCCCAAATAAATTTGTGTAGATGAGCAAATAGCTTTTCTCAAGGTTATTGTTGATGACTGCTTTGAGTATACTTTGTAATACGTGTAATAATTCCACACAGAGAAATGGTGCATGATTTCTTTCATTGGATTAAAACTTGTACAAAAGGTCTTACGCCCAAGGATATTGGCTTTAAACTTTGGGAAATTCCCATCAAATTGCCACCTATTCTCTGCCAAGAAGTAACTGGATATGCTCTTTGAAGCATATGAGGCATTACTCAGTTATGTTTCTGAGTTTCAATTCAATGTGTTCTATACTAGTAAAAGCTTTTCTTGGACTGCAGAATAAGGGATTGAATGGATTTGGTTTGGTGGGGGAATATAAGTTCTTTACACAATCAAGGTAAGAGTTTGCTTATATCAGGATTAGGCAAAAGCTGACTATCAATGGGATCTCCAGACATGCTTCCGATCCATCTGGCAATATCTCTGCCAGAAATGTCTCACATTGCATTGAAATGGATTGAATGCCTACAAATGCGTCCATCACAACCTCATTTGGTACCCTTCTGATGTAGTAGCAGTCAGCCCAGAAAGCAGCCAGACAGAGTAAGGGCACTGCATCTCGTCACCATGCCCTAGGGGACTCCCTCCAACTAAAGCACTCCATAAAGCAAAAGAGGCACCTGGGATCATGATGAGAACCATTCAATTTAGAAGAGGGCACAGGATTTCCCCAGTTTGCAAAAGGGCAATAGTCTCACCTGGTCTGGATGAGGCGGGCACTGCCAACGCACTCTCCTATATGTACATATAAAAATATCAGTCAGTATAAATGGAGCATGACCAATCAGGAAAGGGGAGAACTGGCTTAGTAAGAGAACAAGACAGACACATTTACATAAAATATGACCTGTCCCCACTTTGCCCACACCAAGAATGGGATTCTATGTGTTCTTTAAAGCCATGGAATCCTTGCTAAGTACCAGCACCATCTACAAGAACTTCTCAATGTGCTCCACCCCTTTACCAAATTGGGAGAAGATCTTTGGGAAATATTGGTCATCTGAAGGTCACCATGGCATGTTGGACCCATTTCCCTGGCAGAGCATTGGGCATTTCCCTTCAATGAGGAATCATCTCATCTCAAGTTTCCTTTTGATGCCTGACAGTTGTCAACTTTCCCTTTTTTAATTCCCCCAAGGACAGAGATTGCTACAGGACATCTGAACAATGCAAATGATCTCTTGCCAAATGTTTACCTGTAAATAAAATTGGCAATGAACTTTTAAAAGTCTGTCTTTTTCTTTTTCTACTTCTTCTCCTCGAAGTACTGTTTACATCCAAAATTTGGAAGAGCAGCATTGGTTCCACAATTATCTCTCTACTTGTTCTCTCTCCTATATTCACTCCTTTGACTTTAGGATCAAAAATGAATAGATTTTGGTATAGATACTTCCCATAGAGGAAGTAGAGTTTGTTCAGATCAGTAATCAGAAAAATGAAGAGTTTCCCACTCTTGGTTCTCCATTCCCTAAACCTACCTTTCTAATTCGGGAGGATTATTTCTGTTCTTAAAAATGATTATGCTTTTGACAAAATCCAACATCCATTCCTACTAAAAACTCTTGAGAGTATAGGAATAAATGGATTATTCCTTAGAATAATCAGGAGTATATATTTAAGACCGTCAGTAAGCATAATATGCAATAGAAATAAACTGCAACCTTTCCCAGTAAGATCAGGAGTGAAACAAGGTTGCCCACTATCACCATTACTATTCAATATAGTACTAGAAACGCTAGCCTCGGCAATAAGAGCCGAGAAAGAGATTCAAGGAATTAGAGTAGGAAATGAGGAAATTAAACTATCACTTTTTGCAGACGACATGATGGTATACTTAGAGAACCCCAAAGACTCTGCTAAAAAGCTACTAGAAATAATTCAAAATTTCAGCAAAGTGGCAGGATACAAAATAAATCCACATAAATCCTCGGCATTTTTGTATATCACTAACAAAATGCAACAGCAAGAGATACAAAGAGAAATTCCATTCCAAACAAATGTTGAGAGTATAAAATATTTGGGAATCCATCTACCAAAGAAAAGTCAGGAATTATATGAGAAAAATTACAAAACACTTGCCACAAAAATAAAATCAGATTAAATAATTGGAAAGACATTCAGTGCTCTTGGATAGGCCGAGCGAATATAATAAAGATGACAATACTCCCCAAACTAATCTATTTATTTAGTGCTATACCAATCAGACTCCCAAGAAACTATTTTAATGACCTAGAAAAAATAACAACAAAATTCATATGGAAGAATAAAAGGTCAAGAATTGCAAGGGAACTAATGAAAAAAAAACTCAGAGGAAGGTGGTCTAAGTGTACCTGATCTAAAGCTATATTATATAGCAGCAGTCACCAAAACCATTTGGTATTGGCTAATAAATAGACCGGTAGATCAGTGGAACAGATTAGATACAAAGGACAAAAAAGGGTACATCTATAGCAATCTAATCTTTGACAAACCCAAAGATTCCAACATTAGGGATAAAAATTCATTATTCAGAAAAAACTGTTGGGAAAACTGGAAATTAGTATGGCAGAAATTAGATATGGATCCACACTTAACACCATATACCAAGATAAGATCAAAATGGGTCCATGATTTAGGCATAAAGAGGGAGATAATAAATAGATTAGAGGAACAGAGGATAATCTACCTCTCAGACTTGTGGAGGAGGAAGGAATTTATGACCAGAGGAGAACTAGAGATCATTATTGATTACAAAATAGAAGATTTTGATTACATCAAACTAAAAAGTTTCTGTACAAATAATACTAATGCAAACAAGATTAGAAGGGAAGTAACAAATTGGGAAAATATTTTTAAAAACAAAGGTTCTGACAAAGGTCTCATTTCCAAAATATATAGAGAACTGACCATAATTTATAAGAAACGGAACCATTCTCCAATCGATAAATGGTCAAAGGATATGAACAGACAATTCTCAGAGGAAGAAATTGAAACTATTTCCACTCACATGAAAGAGTGTTCCCAATCACTACTGATCAGAGAAATGCAAATTAAGACCACTCTGAGATACCACTACACACCTCTCAGATTGGCTAAGATGACAGGAACAAATAATGACAAATGTTGGAGGGGATGTGGGGAAATTGGGACACTAATACATTGCTGGTGGAGTTGTGAAAGAATCCAGCCATTCTGGAGAGCAATCTGGAATTATGCCCAAAAAGTTATCAAACTGTGCATACCCTTTGACCCAGCAGCGCTACTACTGGGATTATATCCCAAAGAAATACTAAAGAGCAGAAAGAGACATATATGTGCCAAAATGTTTGTGGCAGCTCTTTTTGTTGTAGCTAGAAACTGGAAGATGAATGGATGTCCATCAGTTGGAGAATGGTTGGGTAAATTGTGGTATATGAAGGTTATGGAATATTATTGCTCGGTAAGAAATGACCAGCAGGAGGAATATAGAGAGGCCTGGAGAGACTTAAATCAACTGATGCTGAGTGAAATGAGCAGAACCAGAAGATCACTGTACACTACAACAACAATACTGTATGAGGATGTATTCTGATGGAAGTGGAAATCTTCAACATAAAGAAGATCCAACTCACTTCCAGTTGATCAATGATGGACAGAGGTAGCTACACCCAGAGAAGAAACACTGGGAGGGGAATGTAAATTGTTAGCACTAATATCTGTCTGCCCAGGTTGCATATACCTTCGGATTCTAATGTTAATTGTGCAACAAGAAAATGATATTCACACACATGTATTGTACCTAGACTATATTGTAACACATGTAAAATGTATGGTATTGCCTGTCGTCGGGGGGAGGGAATATAAGGAGGGGGGGGGTAATTTGGAAAAATGAATACAAGGGATAATATTATAAAAAATATATATA